>NC_057800.1:114879316-115479316 GCF_018294505.1 Triticum aestivum
AGTACGGCTCCTTGCCGAACCGCCAATCCTCCAGGAGCTTGCTGTCCGAGAGGTAGTTCACCATGTAGGCCACCTCCTCGTGAGGCATGTCCTTGGTGCACATCCGACTCGGGTCACGGTGCCCGCTCATTTGGCATATCATGTGGGGGCGACCTTGGAGCGGGAGAACTCGGCGCGCCACGAAGGCGGCCAACAGATCTGGACCAGTCAAGTCCTCCGACTGCGTCAGCACTCGGAGTCGCGTGACGACGCCGGCTCCCGCAAGCGTCAGCGACTTGGCCCGATACGACCGGTTGGGCAGCCTCCCAGCCGGCGGGCCGGCTTCGAAAGCCGGCAGATTGACCCAATCGCCCTTTGCGAAGACGCTCTTCACGTAGAAGTACGATCGCTGCTACATCTTCATCGACTTTATCAGCTTGATGGTGGGGAAGGGGTTGTCGGCCCCCGACCTCCGCACGGCGATGAACGCGCCGCACTGAGCCGGCACGCCTGCGGCCTAGGTGCCGAGCTTAGAGTAGAAGAACTCCCCCAGAGCTCGATGGTGGGGAGGACTCCGAGGAAGCCTTCGCACAGGGCAACGAAGGCGGACAACAGCACCACCGTGTTGGGCGTGAGGTGATGCGGTTGGAGGCCGTAGAACTCCAGAAAGGAGCGGAAGAAGCTGCTTGCCGGCAGCCCCAGGCTGCGCAGGCAGTGCGAGCGGAAGATAACCCGCTCGCCCTCCTCCGGCGCCGGAGAAATCTCCCCCCTCGGCGCAAGGCGTACCCGCACGTAATCCTTGCCGGGAAGCCGACGAGTCTTGCGGAGGAACTCGATGTGGTTGTCATGGACCTCTGAGCCGTCCCAGGTGCCGGAATGCACCGAGGGAGGCGTGGTGGCGGAGGAAGAGCTCATCGTGAGCGGATCGCCGCGGCGTTTGGCAAAGCTTGGGCGCGCGGCGGTGCGAGGAAGAATAAGAAGAAGAGCAAGGAGTAGCGTGGAGGAGGGGCGCGCGTGCTCTGCCGCGCCCCCCTCCTCCCCCTACTTATAGCCTCATGGGTTGCGAAGCCGAGGGGGCGGTCATGGGATTTACTGCGCCCATGACCCCACGACCCCCACGTTTCCACGCCAAAGTTATGGGAATCCCAACCGTCCTCTCGGGCCGCAGCGGATCCGCTCATGCGCCGAGGCGCGGTAATGGCGGGCCCCGCCTGCGGGCCTGTCCCGTCACGCGTGTGGGCAGACAGACTGGCCCGGCCGCGTGTCGCCGCGTGACAGGCCCGGAACGGGAGGCGGCCGGGAAGCTTAGCCATCACGCCACTTGGATCCCGCCGCGGCGTTCGAAATATTGTTCAAATCAGAGTTGAGCGAGTCCGACTCCTTCTAGTCGGCCCGGCAGAAGTCAAGCAAGATCCATGTCTCGGGCACCCGGAAAGAGAAACTGCTGAGGCTCCTCGGCCGATCGTCCGCGGTGCCTCATCAGCTTCGGGGACTACTGTCGGAGTAATGGGCCACGGGTAGGCTAACCCGAGACATCAGGGCAGGCTGCGCCCCGATGGACCCCAGGACGAAGAGCCGCCTTCTGAGAAGTCGGTGGCAAGGCAACCGACTGCCCACTCATGGCCAAGTCCCGGAGACGGCTTCAGGATGAGCCGACTCCTAACTAGCGACCTCCAGAGAAGCCGGCCATGGGAGCCGGCCTGCGACTCCAACAAACCCCACGCCCTCATCAAGAGGGACGGGGCGGGGAGTGGCTACAGTAAATCCCACTCCCACCCCTTTCCAAGGGCAGGCATGGCCACAGTACGCCGTACCCGCAGAGATCTTCGTCCGGCGCGGCACTGTTGCCATGCCAGGCCCTGACATCAGCACCAGTGGGCAGAATCCTGCGCCCACGACGGCTTGTCTGTACGACTCTGGGGCGGCGGGTCCCACCAGTTAGCGGGAGTCCAGAAGACGGCGAGAGCGCCACCAGTCGGCCCGGATGGGAGTCGGCCCCCAGGAGTCGGCCCGCCCCTCCCCCGGGGCCCACGCGCCATTAACCAGATGTGACGAGGAGTGGCAATAGTGATCGCCTGCCAAGCGGCGGGGCTGTCGCCATGACCCCATGACCAAGCCCGCGTCCTTAGAAGCACGGCTACAGTAATCAGCAGCCGACAAGACCCGCCAGCGGCGGACACGGCCTGTCGGCGCCGTACCGGACCAGTCGGCGGGGCCCGCCAATTGGCGGGCCCAGCAGTCGGCGGAGAAGACGGAGGCCGAAGAAACTGACGGCTGGGCCCGCGCCCAGCCGGATTACCATTGTACCCTTGGGGGGTAGGCCTATATAAACCCCCCCAGGGCACCCATGCAAAGGGTTCGAATCCATTAGCACTAGACCAGATGAGATAGGAAGGAGGGAGCTAGCCTAGCCTTCTCCTACCTCCAGGAAACAGCTCAAGGAGCAACCATGTACACCCTTTGCCATAGTGATCATGCGGAGACCCCGCAGAGCAGCAGTACGGGTATTATCTCCACGGAGAGCCCCGAAGCTAGGTAAGATTCGCCGGCGTGCATGTCTTCGCCTTATCCCGTTTCCAGGCACCAGCGACATTCTACTCGCCCCCACCATGATAAGCCATCCTTTGGCATATGTCGCACCCAACCCCCAACACTACGAGGACCTTTTTTTCTACGCGGCGAAGGTAATCACTAGTTAAGAGATACCCCTGACAAGGATTACTTTCAAACCTCTAATAGCAGACAAGTGGCGCAATGCCTCCATCTACTTTTTAAAGTTCATTGACTAGAGTGAAGTTCTACCATAAGAAAAGCAAGCAGAATAAATTTTATCGAGGGAGCTCCGCCTTTTTCTTTAGTAAAAAGAACAGAGCTTTCTTTTGGCAAAAATGATTCAGATGTATTATCAAAATTCACCGAAAGTACAAAGTATCTCAAACATAATAAAAATTACATCGAGATTCTGAGACCGCCGAACGATCACTATCGCAGCTAGAACGAGCCGTCGACGCGCCACCGCCGCCGCTCCTCTATCAAAGTCGGCTTGACCTTGTCGATAATAGCCGGAAAGTCTTCGTGCACGTGCTCTTAAGGACCAGCAGCTCCCTAGAACCGCAGTCGTCGCCATTGAACCATTGAATAGCTCTGAAGTACCTGACACCAAATCTCGCCAGACAACGACAAACTCTAACCTCACAGCCCCAAGGAGACGGCGGGAATCTACCCCGTATCTCCGTCGACTACATGCCGAAGTTGAGGAGGATCGCAGCCCAGAAAAACAATTTCAAAGAAGAAGCATCGCCATCCGCCCGACCACCACACCTGTAAGGACTAAAAAACCCCGAACCCAAACCATTAACCGGAGCGGAGGCACCGGGATCCCCCTCCCCACCACCGGTTGCCGGAGCGAAGAACAATGTTCAAGTAAACGAGGAAAAGTGGATGAATCCCCACAAAAAAAATGTGGACAAAAACCAGTTGCAAGTGTTACGGTTCTGATTTGACTATTAGCGAACCGTTTAATAAAAACTTGTCAAAGTTTCTTTCTTTCCATGGAAAAAAAAGGTTGTCAAAGCTGAAACTTGAACGTTACTTTCCGGTGAAGAGAGAACGTTGTCGCGCACATGACTTTGCACCACCTACCCAGCTACCATTCACCATTGCTGACCTTACTGAAAACTGTCAACCGTCCCCAGCTACCACTTGGCCGCTAACGACACACGTTGCTCTGCCACCTGCCAGAAAATCTATCCACGGGAGGAGGAGTATGTTATCTCACTTATCTGCACCTAGGTTTCATATGATCGCACGAACATGTCCAATCAATAAATAATAACCTACCGCTCGCCATTGTTGACTCGAAACTCCCAACGAAACGGTCCCTCCCAACCACTTGGCAGTTGGCACATGTCGGTCCGGGACAGCTAACCGCCAGGGTACGTGCAGCTGCTTGCTTTCATTTTACAGGTTTGAAGGCGGGCATATGTATAGGAGTACCAATAATTGGAGCACAAACTTCACATGATCGAGAAAGGTTTTCCAAGCCAGCAAGCAGTACGCGTTATTCTTTAGACCGCAGTAGTCAGCGAAGTTCAATGGTGAGTATGACATTTGCAAACGTTTTTTTCTATGACAAGTTGTTCAAACACACATGGACAATTTCTTCAGAAACACACAGATTCTGCAAACAACGGGATTTCGATGTGAATTTTGCGGTGTTCGCTTGAAGGAATTGCCATGTTCCCATAACATAAGACGCCGTGAAAAACGCTCGCAAATGGCCACCCCCCTAGCGAACGTCCGCTGAATAGCATTACCCTTATTTTTTTTCCCACCCCTTTTGTTATTATAGATATATATTGCAGCATTCATACAAAGCACAAGCCACCGGCTTCCCAATTCATTGGTCTGCAATCGGCAGCATCGTAAGATGGGGAAGAATATCACAGGCAATCTGCAGACCACTTTCAGAAAACACCGGCAAGAATCAGATCAAAGCCATCATGCATGCCTTGCCATGCCATGCCATGAAGCCCATGACTGCAATCCCATTGCCGCGATCTGAGCGGCCTACACATGATGCCCATCTCCTCCCCATATTCAGACAACAACTACCACTCATACAGCCTGCAGACCGAGCGTCCGGTCCATCCACCCGATGATGTCGGCGGCGATCTCGTCGCGCTCGGGCTCGAAGAGCAGGTCGTGGAGGAACCCCTCGTACAGCCTCAGGTCCTTGTGCCTCGACGCGGCCTCCGTGTAGAGCTCCTGCGAGGCCAGCGGGTCCGTCACCCGGTCCGCGGTGCCATGCAGGACCATGAACGGGACAGTCGCCTTCTTCAGGTTGTGCAGCAGGTAGGAGGATATGCGCAGGATCTCATGGCCCGTCCGGACCCTGATCGGCCCGGTGTAGACCAGTGGGTCAGAGTACTTCGCCAGCAGCGCGGCGGGGTCGCGAGACACCGGAATGCCCCGCTTGTTTGCTCCCTTGAATTGGAACTTGGGTGCTATCAGAGAGAATATCGGTGCCACGGCCTGCGTTGATTCAGATAAGTCTCAGTGACGAAACACATCTTGGCATGCAGGTACCGATATGTTCCACATTTTGAAGTTTTAAATTTGACGTTGGAATCCAAAAGCAGACTTCCGAAATAATATCAGAAACGAGAAGTATCAAATCCGGTCAAATGCTTTCATGCAATCATTTTTTATCTTAGTCATCCCAAATGCCCACAAAATAATACGGAGTACTAGGAAACCAGAATAGTTATATTACCCCAACAATCGGATGCGCTGGTTTTACACGCACAGCTGGTGAAGTCAGGATGATCCCTTCCAGTCTGGTTCTGATGTGAGCGTACAGCGACGCCTGCAAAATGACAGCTAGTGATGAGCATGCATGAAACAAGAAAGTTAAGCGTTGTTAAATGAGCATCGTTAGCCAAACCATTTCAACCAGGCTATTTTGTTAATGCTTTGCACCATTCTCCGCCGGCAGGGTATCCATTGTTCACAGGCCCAGAGGAGTAGGGTCAGTGTCTAGATCTGGCCTAAATACCGATGACAAAAAGCGATTTAATTCGACAAGCCATACCTTTAAAACAACAGCTCCACCAGTTGAATGACCGAGTAGAAAACAAGGAACATCTGGATTCTCCAGCATAATTTTATCAAGGAGTACTTCCTGTTCAGAGATGATAATATAGCATTACATATCACATCAGCCATCGGGAACAGAATAGCTCTGTCCCTTCTATCAAAAAACCTTGAACAGAAGAATGTAGAAGTAGGTGCACAGACAGAGACTTACCATGTCTTCTATAACATAATCAAGTGAAGGAACATAACCGTGCAGACCATCACTGCCACCATGACCTATTATGCATAAGCTCAAGTTAGCCTGATGATGTTAAAACGAGTGCAAAATTCAGTAGGCATGTTCACACCTCACAGGAACAAAGAGATTCAAAACCACGAATAATTTTCTCGAAGGACTGATTGACACATAGGAATGAATTCCAAGGAAAGAATCCGCAACTATGGGGGCACAACATGACAACCTTAGCACCATTGCTTATATTTTACCTTATAATGTGTTATAAAGAAAAGCTACTACTAGTAATTTATTCAGTTTCCTAGTCTGTTTTTTCCATAGCAATTAAGAACTAACAGTTAGTTTACATTTTGCTCTGAGGAACAATTATGTAAGATCGAGCAACATGCCTCGAAATTGATCATTCATTGAATTTGTTTCTAAATATAGCACTGATCTTCCACCAACCCAACCATGTGTAACATTTCCTTTAATATAGCAGAATAACACATGTTCAGAAAACCAGAAGTAGGTTTCCTTACCTATCCAATCCATTGCATATACTCCAAAGCCACATGACGTTAGCTGCTCGGCAAAATGCAAATACCTCCCACTGAAACACAAGATCAAGATACTCTTAGTAATGCCTTCAATACAAGGAGGATATATGAAAAATATAGATACACCACCATGCTGCAGCATGGAGGACTGGAGGGGAATGACTCGACAGGATTTCCTTACCTATGCTCATTGAGCCCATGTACGATGAGCAGAACGCCCCTAAAGCAAAAGAGGAAGATAGTCAATACAAAATTGTGTCACTGCAGGTGAAAGAGGTGCTAAGTTTGATGCTTCAAACTTCCCATTTCTAATGAAAGAGACTGAAACAGAGAACCACACTCTTCTCAAAAGGTGTTCACACATGTAAAGCCATAAAACCAGTCAGCATAATTAGGGGTGGCGGATTACCTAAATTAGTTGCAGTTATCTCCTTTTTCAACATTTGTTTGCTGGGTTTGTTTGACTATTATGCCATTCATATTGAAAACAGAGTTGACGGTCAGCTCATGCAACTACAACTGGGTCATGTCAAGAATAATCAACACTTCGGTTGCACAAAGTGGGCGCATTAAAGAATTAAGAAAAAATCATCTCCCCCTTTCTTGATAGCTAAGTTTTCCTGTGTCACATGGAGACATTACGTTAAGGTTTTTCATTGAGAGATAAGAATGGAACAGAAGTTGGAGATAAGCATCAGCTTATATTCTCCTAATCCATTCCACTTTACTTGTTCCTCCTTTGCTGTATTTCAAAGTTGCTTTACACTATCACAGAAAAAAAAATGCACAGAGCTATCGTTAATGTAGTCAACTAGTTGAGGTTCCGATCGATAGGCGCGTACAAGAAATATGACAACCTAAAACAGCAGCTCTGCGATGAGGACAAACTCCATGCATCATCATTGACAGGGGTAATGACCATGAATGCAAAGATCAATGGAGATCTGACATTTTTTTTATGTACTCAACGTGCATCGCACGGCACGTCTCTTTATGAGTAGAGCAGCAGCCACAAAGTCTTCTGAAGAACACTAGGTCCAGGTATCCAGTAAAGCACTCTAATTGCGTGATCAAAACCGCAGCTAGTATGCATGATCTAAATGCTCATCGCGCCTTGCCATTACTACACTGGAATCGCCTAAACAGGAGCAGAAAAATGCAGCTTTAACTGAAATTACCGCCCGTTGGGGTCAGAGAAGAGTGCCAAAGGCGCAAGAGAACTATCCACCACGCAGAATTCGCAAATAAACAAAGCTTCCAAGGGATCAAAGACCCGAAGAAAATCCTTGTTTTATTCTTTAGGAAAAAAATCGTTGTAATATTGACTGATTCAGACGAAAGAGCAAATCCCTTCTGGGTGAGGTCAAGTCCACGAACTACCGTTCTCCCACCGCTCCGCCCATATGATATATATATATATATATATATATATATATATATATATATATATATATATACAGCAAAAAAGTGAGGAGTAAAAAAATCACGAACCACGAAAGCGAAATCCACACAAAGGAACAAAAGGAAACCACCAATTTCCACGGCGACCGAAACCCCCCAGGGTCCACGGAAGGCAATTCGATCGCACACGCCACGGGGACGGGCGGACGGGCTCACCTCATCTCGGCGCCGGCCGCCGGCGCCCAGACGCGGCAGAAGAGCGCGTTCCGCCTGGCCCCGGCGACGACGAAGGTGCCGCACGTCCTCCCGTCCCCGTCCTCCTCCTCCGCCATGGGCACCTCCTCCGCGAGCGCCCGGCGGCGGCGCACGTCCTCCTCCTCCGCGGCCCTGCGCCGGCTCCTGGCCCTCCCGAGCCGGCCGGGCTCCACCGCCGGGCTCGCGGCGTCGGGGCGGCGGCGGCGGCCGACGAGGAGCAGCAGCCAGAGGAAGAGCGAGTGGAGCGCGACGGCCAGGCGGAGCAGCGCGCGGCGGGACAGCACGGAGCGGAAGACGGGCACGATCCGGCCCGTGGCGCCCGAGGTCATCATCATCTCGTCGCCGCCCGTCTCCATGGCTCTGGCTCTCCCACCGCTGCGCGTTTTTTTGTGCTTTACTTTTTCTTCGCGTCTTACGCGCCCGCGGGCTTCGTGGGCCGCCCGCGCGTATTTATAGCGCGGACTGTGGCGAGAGCGTGGCTTGTTGTCCCCTTCCTGGAAATCCGTATTCTCAAGTTATTTTTTAAATTTCTTCATTAATATTTCCTCCGTAAACTAATATAAAAGCGTTTAGAATTACAGAGGGAGTACTGTAAAGAAGTGAGGAGATGGCGGTCCCACTAACAGTTGTAACGGATCAGCGGTCCAGCTAACAGCTGTGCCATGCCACGGCCCCACGCGTCACTCCCCTCAACCGTGTGTTTGTTTCTTGTGAAGAAAACTTGGCATAATTAAGCACTTGTATGTAACATTTATACTACACCACACAATTAATTTAGAGTATATGAACATTATTTGTTAGATATGCCACTAAGAGATATACTACTAGATTGCCTTTCCAACCAGTGTATATACATTTATTGTAGACAAATCGATCATTAGTATACGTTTTTTTATAGCGGTGCTAGGCTCCGGTTGACTGGCGCCAACCCCTCGTTGGTCGCATCCCGCACGTTTGGATGTGATGCCTCTCAGCCGTCCAGATCAGCTCCTCACATTGTTTGTTTTTGCCTCCAAAAAACACAGAACGCAAGCACGAAAAAAGAGTGGTAGTCGAGTGCCGTCGACACCTACCATGGACGCCTCAAGCGGCTGACCTCAAAGCACCGCCGGCTCGCCACCCTTGCAGCACACGTCCTCGCAGTTCCAATAGCCGCCCTCATAATAACGTCGCCGTTGGTCGGAGTGTTATCGTCGGTGACGCCTTAACACGTGGTGGTTGTCGTTGCAGCGCCTAGTCATCGTCGTAGCGCCCCGTCACAGCAGCATCGTATCGTCAACTGCAGCTTTCGGTGTCACAGCTCGCACCATCATCGCTGGTTGAAGCTTCTCCCATCTTCGGTTGCAACTTCGTGGTTGCGTAATGGCTCGGCCCCAGCTTCTGTCAGTGCCGGTTGAAGGGTTTTTTTCATCAGTGGAAGCATTTTCCATCAAAGGTTGCAGCTTCCCCCAGTTGTCGCAGTGGCCGGTCACCAACTTTCGTCATCTCCGGTTGTAGCAATCGGTGTCGTCGGTAGTAGCTTTCTCGACCGTTGGATGTAGCTTTGGCTGATGTTGGTTCTAGCAAAATTGACGGTGACGATGCACCCACCCTCTCGCTCGTCGCAACAATGGCCATGGTTGGTTGTAGTTTTTGTTCCACTGGTTCCAGCAATCTCCATCATCGGTCCCAGCAACCTAAGTGCCGGTTACAGCATTTGCAATTGCCAGAAGCAGCATCTCGGTCGACTGCTCCCAGTTGTGCGCCCGCCAGTTGCAACATCCCCTGACAGCTGCTCCCAGCTGCGCGCCCTCGCCGCCTTCCTTCCAATGATGCCACCTCCCCTCACAATGTGGGGAGGGGAGAGAGGAACTAGCTACGCAGATCCTGCCCCTGGCTCAGGCTCACGGGGCCTCCCAACCTTGCATGTCAACGACCATGAGAGAGGAAAGACAGTGGTGGGAATACGGCTCACTGGAGGAGCTCGCTGGAGGAGAAGGATATGAGAAGATGATGTGGACAAGGGTCAGCCGGTGGAGGCTAGTGGCTACACGGAGGAGAAGGAGATGAGGAGATACGGTGGAGAAGAAAAAAAGGACGAGAACGGTCGGAAGAGATAAGGTGAGAAGGTGGGCTGAGTGACCACGTGTTGCAAGGCGAGATGGTGGGGCTACATGATGGAACTATGCCCTAGAGGCAATAATAAAATGGTTATTATTATATTTACTTAATCATGATAAATGTTTATTATTTATGCTAGAATTGTAATGATCGGAAACTTAAATACACGTGTGGATACATAAACAAATACCATGTCCCTAGTGAGACTCTACTAGACTAGCTCGTTGATCAAAGATGGTTAAGGTTTTCTAACCATAGACATGAGTTGTCATTTGATAACGGTATCACATCATTAGGAGAATGATGTGATGGACAAGACCCATCCGTTAGCTTAGCATATGATCGTTTGGTTTATTGCTACTGCTTTCTTAATGTCAAATACATATTTCTTCAACCATGAAATCATGCAACGTAGATACGTCTCCAACGCATCTACTTTTTCTAACGTTTTTTCTCTTGTTTTGGACTCTAATTTGCATGATTTGAATGAAATTAACCCCGGACTGACGTTGTTTTCAGCAGAACTACCATGGTGTTGTTTTTGTGCAGAAATAAAAGTTCTCGGAATGAAATGAAACTTTGCGGGGATTTTTTATATAAAATATAAGAATTTTTGGAGTCAAGACCGACCGAAGGGGGGCACCTGGGTGGGCACAACCCACCAGGGCACGCCCCCTCACCAGGCGCACCCAGGTGGGTTGTCCCCACCTGGTGGCCCCACAGACCCTGAAACCAACGCTATAAAATCATATTTACGGAGAGAAAAATCAGGGAGAACGAATTATCGCGATCCACGAGACAGAGCCACCGCCAAGTCCTATTCTTCCTCGGGAGGGCAGATTTGGAGTCCATTCGGGGCTCCGGAGAGGGGGATCTTCGTTCTTCGTCATCACTAACCCTTCTCCATCGCCAATTACATGATGCTCCCCACCGGGAGTGAGTAATTCCTTCATAGGCTCGCTAGTCGGTGAGGAGTTGGATGAGATTCATCATGTAATCGAGTTAGTTTTGTTAGGGCTTGATCCCTAGTATCCACTATGTTCTTAGATTGATATTGCTATGACTTTACCATGCTTAATGCTTGTCACTTTGGGACCGGGTGCTCCAGACTTGAGCCTCATCCACACCGCTCTCACTGGTGAAAGGAATTATAACCTTGGAGCGATTGTTGCACGCAGACTTCAGCACAACGCTAAAAGTGGCTATTTCTATGGTGGAATATATGCCACGTGTTTAGCACGAGGGTTGGGTGTTGCACCTTTGCCCTTTGATCCTATCCTACCCCCACGCAGTATTTAGATTTTGACACTTTAAAAGATCATAAGGTTCTCAAGGGGAAGGTTGCCAACTTCACTTATAATCTATTGTTTAACCAAAAATTTGTTGTGCACACATATTTGCCTACGCCTACTCTTTTTGATTATCACAACAAAGGAAGATATTTTGTTCTTGAGAGCGAGGCCCGAGCTCACAATGCAGCAGTGGAGGCAGCACGGCAGGCCAATGCATCCGCACCGAGAGCCTCTATGAGCTACCACGCCAACTACTATCCAGATTACTGATCGACTATCAAGTTAGGTCAAAAGCCTAAACTTGGGGGAGTACGTGTTTCTCATCGACATTACATTCATGTCCACTTATTCATCTTGTCGGTGTTCACACTTTTTCATTGTATCATCCATGCTTAGATTCATTTTTCTTACTTTCTTCTTGTGTGTTTGGAAAACTTTAGAAAAACCAAAAAAATTAGTTGTAGCTAGTTTACTTTTCATGCATGCTTACTTGTTATATTAAAAAGAAACCCAAAAAGATTTCATTCTTCTTCTTTTGCTTGTTGGAAGCTTTCCCGTGTAAATGGTTTTTCTCATTTTTGCTTTTTCCTTTTATTTGCTTGTTCAAGAAAACCAAAAACTCCAAAAATATTTCAGTGTGTTTCTCTGAATTTCTTTTCTTTAATTCGAGTTGTACCGAGGAGAAGACCACGATGAACTCTTGAACTAATAAAGAGCCCATTTTACCTTGTCTTCTCCTGTGGAATAAAATGTTTTGCAGATTCCGGCTTAATCCATGGCGCTCTTGCACTATTATTATTTTCACATCGTTCGGTTGTGCAAGTGAAAGGCAATAATGACGATATTCGATGAACTGGCCGTAGCAAAGAGAAACTGGTATGAACTTGATTTGTTCTGTTTGTGTAAATATGTTTAACCTAGTATCCATGATTCAGCCCATTATGATTAAACATGTTTGCAATGACAATTAAAGGTTATAGTTTCTCATGCCATGCATAAGTAGGTGGGAGTGGATAATGATTTATCTTGGATATCAACATTGCGTTAAAATGATTGTGATGTAGTATGATGATATGGTATCGTCCTCTGAATGTTCGAGTGGCTTGACCTGGCACATGTTCATGCATGTAGTTGAATCAAAACCAACATAGCATCTATGATATTTATGTTCATGGTGACCATATCCTACTCATGCTAGTGTCCAATGTTACTTATGCATAATGCATGATCATGATCGTTGTTGCTCTCTAGCTAGTCACTTCTCAATCTAATTGCTAGCCTTCGCCTGTACTAAGTGGGGATTCTGCTTGTACATCAAAACCTTGAACCCAAAGTTATTCCAGATGAGTCCGCCATATCTACCTATATGCGGTATTACCCTACCATCCTAAGTAAATTTGCATGCGCCACCTCTAGAAACTTCTAAAAAAATCTGTTTTGTTTGCGTGGATCGTTCATGGAACGACAGGAGGTGGTCGGTATCTTCCATGCTAAGCGGGTTATTCTCAGGTCGAGTGTTTATTCACTCGCCATCGCACGAGAAAAGGGCGGTAATAGGGATTGTTGGGGATATCGCACGATGGTTTCAAGTTCTTAGAGGGCAACTTCGAAGGGATCAAGCTGTCTCCCATGTCATCCTGGCAATAGTTAGTGTCAATAAGGTTGTTAAAAAAGAAGCCAAGAGAATCAAGGGCTACCTCCGACTCAGAGGCATCATCCAGCTTCAGCAATTCAGAGGCACTTGGTTTCTTTCTAGACCTCCTGCTGGTCTTTTTGGCGGCTCTCGCAGCAGCTTTAGCCTTTTTGGCAGCCTCATGGTCATATTTGGCCTTCCAGAAGTCAGATTTAGCCTGTGCAAGGATAACATATTTGAGTTCATGCAATGTTTAAGTGCCAAAGGAAAAAAGAAATCAAAAGATTCACCTCTGGCGCCGGGTTAAGCTTGCAGAAAGGATTCAAACCCACCTTGCTGCAATCTTCATATTTGCTATTTACAAGTGTGGTTGCCATCTCAACGATGCCCTCTTCAGTCAGTCGTAGAGAGCTATGGCATAAGGGATCATCTGTTCCTCCAGTATATGTACACATAAAGCCGGATCGGCGGCTTAAGGGTATGATCTGCCATGCAACCCAGCAGCAGATTAGGTCGACTCCAGTTAAGCCGTTTCCTAGCAAGGCTTGAACTTTTCTGATGGTAGGGACAAGTTTCTTGCATTCGGCGGCGGTAAGTGTATCAAGGAGTTGGTACTTTGAGTCAAGACACTCAGGGCGATAACCCGGCAATGGATTTTCATCAAACGACGAGATATCTTTGCAGTAGAACCATGTTTGGTTCCGGTCTTTGGGATGGCTTGGCAGAGCTACTTGAGGGAAGATGGCATCTCGTCTGCGTTGAATTGAAATCCCGCCAAGTTCCAAGCTAGGCCCATTTGTGAACTCGTTCTGCCGGTTCAAGTAGAAATACTCTCTGAAAAGCTCAACACTAGGCTCTTCTTGAAGGTATACCTCATAAAAGACTTGGAAGTTACAGATGTTTGATATGGAATTGGGCCCAATGTCTTGCGGATGGAGTTTGAAGAAGTGTAGGATATCTCTAAAGAATTTAGAGCCGGGTGGCGAGAAGCCCCGGTTCATATGATCAGTAAATACAATAACTTCACCGTCCTTAGGCTGAGGTTCTCTTCGCTCGGGTCAGGAACACGGTAATGCATCACACTCTTATCTGGCAAATATCCAACGGTGACAAAATCCTTCAAGGTGCTCTCAATGACTATGGAGGGAACCCAGTTGCAGGTCGTGATTGTTTTGGGCGGCATGGTGAAAGGACAACCTAAAAGACATGAAAGAATTTGCCGGCTCAAGATGATTGTTATAATTGCAAGTTAACAAGTACATGGCATGTTCAGAATGGCGGCTTAAGCAAGGGCTAATGATATATGAAGTAACGATAAGCCGGCAGAGTAAGCCGCCATGACTAAGATATTCAAGAGTTACCAAGAGTAAAATTTGCTAAGTGTTGAAACAAACAGGTTCTGCAGATTAAGGTTACAAATTTGGATCTACCGATGTTCAGAAAAAGGAAATAAATTCGGAATCTACAGAGGTTACAGTGGAAAAGTAGAGGTGCCCTAGAGGAGATCTGTCGTGGTGGGGATATATTCTAGTGTCAAAAACAAGTGCTAAAACTACTACCGTGCAAGATTCATATGGTTTTTGGATCTAACCCATGGAAATAAACAAGGAGAAAGAAGGGCGGCGACAAACGCTGATGAACACCGACGAACACCAACAAAACCTAATGACATATCTATGATGAAGGAAAGAGGGCTTACTGATGCTGTTAGGACAGCGGAGTGGCGTCATAGTTTTCTGGTCTATTCAGGGCGATGCAGTGGTCGGAGTTGAGGTTGGAGACGGAGGTCGATGGCGGCAAGGCTCGTTCGGGTCGGTGCGCCGCGAGGAGGAAGAAAGGAGAAGGAGAAGAATGAAAGATGACTCTATGGTCCTATTTATAAGGAAACAGAAAAACAGGCAGACGCGAAAGACGAGGAGGCCAAATGATGGTTATCCAGCTAATTAGACACCTTGATTTTCGGAAAGACACTAAGATAAATATCCGTTAAAGATGACATCGTGGCAGGTTTCCGAAATTCTTGGAGATGACATCATGGCGGGTTATAAGGTTTTCACAGCAGATGTGGAAGGAGTTTTCTAAGTCTTGAAGATTGACATGAACAAGTTCAAATCAACCTGGGGCCTAATGTTGGGGATATAACTATTAAGTATGACCCGCCCAGGAGGGGTCGGGTCATCCCTATGACGATTCATCGCAATGAAGCCCAAGATCATATGGCGGTTCACAGATAGGCTTGGTAGAGGGCCCAGACACGAAGGCGGCTTAAGGCCCATGGATATAAACCGCCATGTATGTAAACTTGTAGTGTAAGGCATGTAAGAAAGGTCAGCGAGCCGGATACGTTGTATAAGCCGGTCGGGACTCTGTAGCCCGCAGGGTGTCAACCTGTGTATATAAGGGGACGACCTAGCGGCGGCTTAGGACAAGAAACAAGAGATCGAGAGCCGGGTCAAGCATATTCGCTCCCTGCTCATTGAAACCCTAACAATACCACCTACAACTGGATTAGGCTTTTAGCTTCACCGTAAGTGGCCAAACCAGTATAAACTCCTCGTGTCCTTTGTCCTGGTTAACCCCTTTAAGCTAACGTCATCGCGATGTCTTGGGGATATAACTATTAGGTATGACCCGCCCAGGAGGGTTCGGGTCATCCCCATGAAGACTTATTGTTATGAAGCCCAAGATCGCACGACGGTTCATAGATAGGCTTAGTAGTGGGCCCAGATCCAAAGGCGGCTTAAGTCCCATAAGCGTAAACCGCCATGTATGTAAAACTTGTAATGTAAGGCATGTAAGATACGTCACCGAGCCGGACACATTGTATGAGCCGGCCGGGACTCTGTAGGTGGCAGGGCGTCAACCCGTGTATATAAGGGGACGACCCGGCGGCGGCTTAGGACAAGAAACAACAGATTCGAGAGCCGGTCAAGCGTATTCGCTCCCCGCTCATCGAAACCCTAGCAATTCCACATACAGCTGGATTAGGCTTTACCTTCACCGTAAGGGGCCGAACCAGTATAAACTCCTTGTGTCATTTGTCCTGATTAACCCCTTTAAGCTAACCTCAACGCGATGGCTCCACAACTAAGTCCTCTCTCTAGGACATCTGACGTGATATTTCCACGACAGTTGGCACCCACCGTGGGGCTATCGCAAGATGGTTTTGAGTTCTTGAAGGGCAACTTCGAAGGTATCAAGGGATACGTCGTGGGCCAGATGACTAAGAGTCGCCACGGCAGGCTCTACATCGATGATGTAGGCTGGGGCCCCGAGGCCGGCTCAATTGAGTACGGATACCGGGTCCCCTTCAGCGGAATTCACGTCTTCATCGGCAAGATCGGCGAACCGGGCCCTGAGCTGGACATCTGCACCGATATCGTCGAGACGGCTCAGCGTGCGAGACCCGCCCGGATTCGGCCGGCCATGAAGCGTGCCTTTGTGGGATTTATCCATGGAGAGGGATTTGAGGACAGATCAACATCTGGAGACGAGACCGTCGTCTATTCCAATGGCGGGTCATCCACTGGTGAGACAGAGTCGTCGTATTAATTGCAAGACGGCTGGCTTGGGGGCTGTTCCGATGGCGACAGTATTCCGGACCCCCATGAGCCGCCGAACTGGGTTGCGATCTTCATGGCCGGTACACAACCTGTACAGCTGATACGTCTCCATCGTATCTATAATTTTTGATCGTTCCGTGCGAATATTATTCAACTTTCATATACTTTTGGCAACTTTTTATACTATTTTGGGACTAACATATTGATCCAGTGCCCAGTGCCAGTTCCTGTTTGTTGCATGTTTTATGTTTCACAGAAACCCCATATCAAACGGAATCCAAACGGGATAAAAACGGAAGGAGAATATTTTTGGAATATTTGGATAATTTGGGAAGAAAAATCCACGCGAGACGGTGCCCGAAGGAGGCACGAGGCAGGGGGCACGCCCCACCCCCTGGGCGCGCCCCTGACCCTTGTGGGCTCCCCGTAAGGCGGTTGATGCCCTTCTTTGGCTGCAAGAAAGCTAATTTTTGGGGAAAAAATTACGGCGAAGATTTCAGTCCAATCGGAGTTACGGATCTATATATATATATATATATATATATATATACATCTGGGCTATTCTGTTACGCGTAACAGAATATTATTCTGTTACTCTTTTTGAACTGACGGTTTCAGGTGGTTGTACTGATGTTTTCGAAGCGGTTGAACTGATGCTTTCAGTTGTATTTAACAGATCGTCTTCTTTAGTTCAAAAACTTTTTGTAATTTTTTTGTCGGAATGTGGCGTGTAATATATCGTTGCAAAGCTCTTGACAACCATATTTCAAGTATATTGAACGTTTTTGCAAAATCATTATGGTTTAAGAGCAGTTTTGAAAAAACCATTTTTTCCAAAATCGAAAACGTGAATCGTATTTTGGACTCAATTTTCAAACGGTTTGTCGGAATTGAGCAAATAAGATGGCGTTGGAAATCTGGTTAAAATCCGCATCTTCCATATATGTATTGTTTTTTCTAATTCTATATGATTTAAAAGTAATTTGAAAAATGGTGAAATTCTGGGCGAAACGTATTTTCACGATTTTTTGCAAACGGTTTTTCGGATTGACGGAAATGATACGACGTTGGAAAGCTATGTAAAATGCGCAACTTTTTCATATAGAAATGTTTTTCTAATTCCTTATGGTTTAAAAACGAATTCGAATACGGTCAAATTTGATTTTGAATGAGATTTTTTTATAAGTTTGTCGAAATATGGCAAATAATATACCGTTGGATAGCTATCGAAAATGCGAAACTTAGTCATGTTATACGTTTTCTCTACTTTGCAACCGTTTAAGAGTAATTTTGAATACGGCATGACGGATCCTGCTGTTTTCTCGTGTGAAAAACAGAGTAGTCGTACTGATATTTATGTTTGTTTGTACTGAGCTATTTTTTGTAGAGTAATTTTCAATGGTTCCGGAAAAGGGTACTTGTACTGATGCTTTCATGGGTTTGTACTAAGCGTGTTTTCACTAACTAGACTTTGCTCTGTTTTTTTGGTAATATTTTTCTCGTAAGTTTTCAAAGGTTTACTGTATCGTCGCCCCTGTACTTGTATGGTTTGTATCATCGAACTGAATGATATTTTATTCAAAAAGAAAATGTGTTTGTTTTGTTTCCTTTTTTTAACTCAAAATTTTTTTGACAACATTGTTCCGAACTTCTCTCATTTTACGACTTGTACTAAGGTACTTACTAAGTAGGATTTTCATGGGGTTTCTTTTTTTGCTTGAACTTTACAATTTGAATTTCTGTCGTTTCTTTTATTCCGAACAGACCATCGTTTTTAACTTGTACTGAGGTACTTACTACGCCCGAGCTGGGGTGGCTCGAGCATGATGGATTTGTGGACGGCGCCAAGCACGTCGGTGGACTGACGTCGCAGGTGTCGGTGCTGGAATAGCTCCATCTCTGTCTTTACCCATGGCATCGCGCCAGATGGCAAAAGGTTGCCTGGCGGCCGGGCCTCGCGCAAACTGATGCACGCGCATCACCTGGCCGGCCGGGAGGTGGAGGCGCGCTGGCGAAGGGGAGGAGGCGGGGGCAGGGAGGATGAGGCCGGGCAGCGTTGCGCGTGGGGAGGGAGGCGGCAGTGCGTGGGGAGGGAGGCGGCGGCGCGGTGGGGGGCCGGTGGCTAGGGCGGCGGCGCGGTGGTGAGGCTGGTGGTCGGTGCGGCCGATCCACTCGCTGCGGAAGAAGGAAGGTGGAAGAAGTGGTGGGCCGCGGGGAGGTTCAGTTCGATGGGCTCCGTCGGTGGCCAGTCACAGCGCCGCGGGCTCCCTTGCTCCGGCTGACGCCGTCGCTCGCTCGCCCACGACGGCTGCCTCCGGCGGAAGGAGGTGGGTTAGGTTCAGGATGGCTCGGGGAGTTTCTATGGTGTACCTCGTCGCGTCCTTATAGAGCCCAGGGGTAACAGAATAATATTCTGTTACTAGTAACAGAATAGTCCAGCCCTATATATATATACACGAAACGGTGAAAGGGCAGAAGGGGAGAACGCAGAAACAGAGAGAGACAGATCCAATCTCGGAGGGGCTCTCGCCCCTCCCACGCCATGGAGGCCAAGGACCAGAGGCGAAACCCTTCTCCCATCTAGGGAGGAGGTCAAGGAAGAAGAAGACGAAGGGGCCCCCTCTCCCCTTCTCTTCCAGTGGCGTCGGAATGCTGCCGTGGCCATCATCATCACCGCAATCTTCACCAACAACTTCACCGCCATCATCACCAACTCTTCCCCCCTCTATGTAGTGGTGTAACCTCTCTCTTACCCGCTATAATCTCTACTTACACATGGTGCTCAATGCTATATATTATTTCTCAATGATGTATGGCTATCCTATGATGTTTGAGTAGATCTATTTTGTCCTATGGGTTATTTGATGATCGTGATTGGTTTGAGTTGCATGTTTTATTATTGGTGCTATCCTATGGTGCTCTCCGTGTCACGCAAGCGTGAGGGATTCCTGCTGTAGGGTTTGCAATATGTTCATGATTTGCTTATGGTGGGTGGTGTGAGTGACAGAAGCACATACCTGAGTAAGTAGGTTGTTTGCGTATGGGATAAAGAGGACTTGATACTTTAATGCTATGGTTGGGTTTTACCTTAATGATCTTTAGTAGTTGCGGATGCTTGCTAGAGTTCCAATCATAAGTGCATATGATCCAAGTAGAGAAAGTATGTTAGCTTATGCCTCTCCCTCAAATAAAATCACAATAATGATTACCGGTCTAGTTATCGATTGCCTAGGGACAAGTAACTTTCTCGTGACAACAAGATCTCTACTAAAACTAACTTAGTTGTGTCTTTACCTAAATAGCCCCTACTTTTTATTTACGTAATCTTTATTATCTTGCAAACCTATCAAACAACACCTACAAAGTACTTCTAGTTTCATACTTGTTTTAGGTAAAGCGAACATCAAGCGTGCGTAGAGTTGTATTGGTGGTCGATAGAACTTGAGGGAATATTTGTTCTGCCTTTAGCTCCTCGTTAGGTTTGACACTCTTACTTATCGAAAACTGTTGCGATCCCCTATACTTGTGGGTTATCAACAAAACTCATCAACAGCAGCGGAGCTGGTTTCCGGGCCAGGAGCGACGGCGGCTGCCGGGGCAGGAGGCCCTGAGCGCCCGCCAGTTCAGGTTTTAACTAACTTATTGGATAAGCTGACTATGCTGATTACGGCAGCTGTTAACCCGGTGGATCAAGATCAGCATAATGCGGCGATTACAAAAGTGCGTGATGATATGGCACAGGCCAGGGAGGCACTGAACGCTGAAAATACCAGGATGGCTGAGGAGCGGGTTGCTTTGGATGCACAAGCACATCGAGTCCAAGCGGAATCTTACCGGCTCATGCTAGATCAGAACGCCTCAAATGAGGTGATGATGAGGAGGCATCAGAGTCGTATGCCGGTGACTATTGAAGCAAGGAATCTTCTTAACACGCCAGGGCAGGAACCAGTAACCCGACAGCAGTAAACCGGGCGGGAGCACCTGGGACAGGAACGCCGGCTCAGCCACGTGTAATGGATCTGCCTCGACAGAACAGTAATCCGCCGCAGCATATATCGACGCCACCGGGTCATTACTCCAACCCTTTGGATAACATGGTTGCGGCAGCATCCCGACTGGCAGCTATCCCTGTGGAGGGTGACTCGCCAGCAGCGGTTGAGACACGGAGGGCTAGAGAGTTTCTTCAGACAGCATTGGTGCAGCAGCAGGCATACTCTTATAGCCGTGATAGGATTCGTTCCACACCTCATCCGAGCCGAAGCTACAGCAGACATTTAGATGAGCCGACAGTGTCAAGCAGTGGACGGAATCATAACCCGCCATGTGGTAATGACCTGGCGGGCGATGGAGCTAATGCTCAGAACATGGTGGATCAAGGAAGAGCCCGTCGAGAGGCCGAGCTGGCGGCTCAGTATGCGGCTCGTCAACCAACTCCGATTCGTCCAACCACCTCGGTGGAGCTAGGTCCGACCTTTAGAAACTTAGGGTTGCCGTGTTTAGCGCCAGATCTGCGGAATGAATGTCTGCCCAAGGATTTCAAAGGGCCTCGTAAGGTGCCCAATTACACCATTGATTTAAGTCGTGAAGCATGGATTGAGAGTTATGAGATGGCGATGGAGTTGTTGGATGTTAGTGAAGCAGCTTGTACTAAATACTTTCCTTTGATGTTGGAAGGAACAGCCCGTACTTGGTTAAAGGGGCTCCCAGCTAATTCCATCGGGTCATGGGCCGAGTTAAAGGCCTGGTTCATCTAGAACTTTAAGGATACGTGTAAACAGCCCATGTCCATTGTGGATCTGGCCTCTTGTGTCCAAGAGGAAGGCGAGTCAATAACCCATTGGGTGCGCCGGGTCTCAACAATCTTACATTCATCAGATCGTATTAACACCGACTCAGCGGTGTTGATGTTGGAGAACAATTGCCGTTTCCTGCCTCTGAAGCAGAAGTTAGGACGGGTCAAGCGTCACTGCAATGACATGGGGACACTCATGGCGGCTCTAGTTAAATATGCTGACTCTGATAGTACCAAAGATCTCGAGTCTAATGACAATAAAGCAAGGAAGGGAAAGACGAGCGACAACGTTAAAGGCCAGCAATATAATCCGGGAGGCAATGGTAAGCGCAAGCTGATAATAGTTTTGACTTTACGGCTAACACCAATGTACAGGACAATGGACAATGTCGTAAGGGCAGGCCGCCGCCAAGAGCCGGCAGGTCCAGTGTCAATCTTGAGCGGATGTTGAATGAGCCCTGCCCATGACATGGTACGAAGGAAAGGCCATTAGGGCACCTGTGGAAGGATTGTAACATCATGAGGGGGTTCAATAATTCAAACTTTTTTCATAACAGTCACGGGCCTGGAGGCGGTCCTGGGTCCGGCTCTCATGGTCCAGGTCACGGCGGTGGCGGCTCTAATTCCGGGTTTCAGGGAAATCAGAATAATCATGGCAACTAGGGTGGTTACGACCAGCAAGGTAATCAGGGGGGCAGCAGCAGCAGTCTGGTTATCAAAGCAACCCAAAACAGTTGAATAGTGGGCAGTATCACGTATTTACCACTAGCTTATGTAAACATGACCGGAAGCTTCATAAGAGGGCAGTCAATGCTGTTGAGCCGACAGTTCCCCGCTACTTGCGTTGGTCTGAGCAGCCCATTGTGTGGAGCTAAGAGGATCACCCACCCTGAGTTGATAATCCGGGTCACTTAGCGTTGGTGGTGGCACCTTAGGTTGGAGGGTATAAGTTCACCAAGGTACTCATGGATGGAGGAAGCAGTATTAACATTCTCTATTATGAGACCTTCCATTGCATGGGATTGTCAGACAAAAATCTTAAGCCGTCAAACACCATTTTTCATGGTGTGGTGCCTGGTAAGTCGGCATATCCAGTGGGTAAGATAGCTCTGGAGGTTGCTTTTGGAGATGACCATGATTCCAGGTCGGAGACATTGGCCTTTGAAGTGGTGAAAATCAAAAGCCCATATCATGCTTTGTTTGGACGGCCGGCTTATGCTAAGTTCATGGACAGGCCCTGCTATGTTTATCTGCAGCTCAAGATGCCGGGTCACAAGGGGACCGTCACATTACATGGAAGCCGGAAGATAGCTTTGGAGTGTGAAGAGGGTGATGCAGCTTATGTCGAGTCAGTTTGTGTGATAGAAGAGTTAAAGTTCTACAAGGACAATGTTGACCCGGCAGATATGATGTCCCTAAAGAAGCCCACAATAGAGCATGACCCGGTTTTGAAGTTTAAATCGGCAGATGATACCAAGATGATTGATTTTGTTCCTGGCGACTCATCCAGGCAGTTCACAATCAGTGCCAATCTGGATCCAAAATAGGAAGGCGCGCTCATCTAGTTCATCCGTGAGAACCGGGACATTTTTGCATGGAAGCCTTCTGACATGCCAGGTGTACCGAGGGAACTCGCTGAGCACACTCTTAATATTGATCTGAAATTTAAACCGGTTAGGCAGTTTCTTCGCCGGTTTAATGAGGAGAGGTGGAAAGCTATTGGAGAAGAAGTAGCCCGGCTTCTGGCGGCTGGGTTTATTCTTGAGGTTTTTCATCCCGAGTGGTTGGCTAATCTGGTGCTGGTGCTTAAAAAATGGCACTTGGCGTATGTGTGTGGATTACACAGATTTAAACATGGCTTGTCCAGCTGATCCTTTTGCTCTCCCTCGTATTGATCAGATTATTGATGCTACGGCGGGTTGTGAGCGTTTGAGTTTTTTGGATGCTTATTCTAGTTTTCATCAGATCAAGATGGCAGTTAAGGACCAGGAGAAGACAACATTTATAACTCCCTTTGGAGCCTTCTGCTATGTATCAATGCCTTTTGGGCTCAAGAGTGCCCAAGCGACTTATCAGAGATGTGTGCAGAACTGTTTACATAACCAGATTGGGCGCAATGTTCATGCTTATGTAGATGACATTGTAGTAAAGTCAAGGAAGAGAGAGACCCTGATTGATGATTTGAAGGAGACATTTGACAATCTCCGGGTCTAGAAGATGACGCTTAACCCAACCAAGTGTGTTTTTGGTGTGCCGGCAGGCCAGCTCTTGGGTTTTCTGGTTTCAGACAGAGGCATTGAAGCTAACCTGGAGAAGATCAAAGCCATTACTTCTCTGGCTGAACCGGCGTGTGTCAATGATGTTCAGCGACTTGCAGGTCGTATTGCGGCTCTGAGCCGATTCCTAAGCCGGCTAGGTGAGAAGGCTCTGCCTCTTTATCAGATGATGAAGAAGACCGATCATTTTGTTTGGAGTGACGCTGCTAACCAAGCCTTTGAGGATCTGAAAAAACAGCTGGCTGAGTCACTCGTACTTGCTGCCCCTATTGATAAGGAGCCATTGCTGTTATATGTGGCTGCTAACGCCCGGGCCGTCAGCGTGGCTATTGTCGTGGAGCGAAAGGAGGCAGGCAAGGAGCATCCGGTTCAAAGGCCGATTTATTATTTTCAGTGAGGTTCTTATTGAGTCCAAGCAGAGATATCCACACTGGCACAAGCTCGTATATGGGGTGTTCTTGGCAAGCCGGAAGCTTAAGCATTATTTTCTGGGTCATCCCATCACTGTGGTCAGTTCTGCTCCTTTGGGAGACATCATCCAAAACAGAGAAGCGACTGGCTGGGTTGCCAAGTGGACTATTGAGCTTGGACCTCATGGGTTGAAGTATGTGCCTCGCACGGCTATAAAATCTCAGGCGTTGGTGGATTTCACACTAGTAGAAAAAGGGTCAAACGTGAAGTACATTAGTGCCGGTTTGTATTTGAGCCGGCACTAATGTATACATTAGTGCCGGTTCCAACGGCTAGCCGGGCCGCTTTCATTAGTACCGGTTCGTGGCGAACCTTTAGCACCGGTTCGTGCCACGAACCGGTACTAATGAGAGTGGTGGCAGGATGTTGTCAGACTGGGGCCCCTCCAGCCCCTTTAGTATCGGTTCTTGGCACGGACCGGTACTAAAGGTCGTCCTACATAAACCCTTCGTCCACCCGAGCTCGCTCTGTTCTTCCCCTTTCCCCTCTCCTCTCTCTGTTCTTCCCCTCTTCCTCTCGAGCTCATCACACATTTTGCCCAAAATTTGTCAAGATTTGAAGGCCCCCATCCATTAAAATGATCACAAAGGTTAGCAACTTTGTCCTTTCATCTCTCATTGCTAGATTAGCTCTTGCAATGCTTTATATAGTGATTAATTTGTGAGTTTAGTAATTTGGGAGGATATATATATATATATGTGCTAGTATTTGATTTATATGCAATTTGAGGTCAAAAATAACACTTAGTTTGCATATGTAGGTGTGGTTTACTTAGTGCCTTCTAAATCTCCGTCGTAACCATCGTCGATCGCCCGCACCGTCCCGTCGCCGGCACCACCTTGTGGCGAGCCTCTTGTTCATGAAATTTTATATAAAAATTGATGTTTGTGTGATTTGGATATATAGTTACTCGTATAATTATCTTACCCGTACGTTGTATGTTATACATATAGTGCCATGGTTTTGATATCCGTCCCCGTCGGCCCTCTTCCTTGTTATGATTCGGATGTGGTATATATATTCTCTTTTAAAACTAGTTGCATTTCATGTTTATGACAAATTATGCCCATCAAGTTGACATAGAAATTTTTTCTAGGAGGTATGTGAACCAGAAATTCCAACCGACCCTATTGTCGAGAGGTTAAATTTAGTTGAAAGAGAAAACAAGTACTTGAAAGAAAAATTGAAAAGAATTGAGGGGGAGAAGATGGAATTGGAGTTGCATTGCACTATAAGATCAGCCGCGATGACCCTGGTGATGTCGAGGGCGAGCGCCCGAGGAAGAAGATTCCTGCCAAGGTGATGTGGTATGCTCCTATAATACCATAGTTGAAACGTTTGTTCCAAAACAAAGAGCATGCCAAGGTGATGCGATGGCACAGAGAAGACCGTAAGAAAGACGGAAAGTTGAGAGTACCCGCTGACGGGTCGCAGTGGAGAAAAATCGAAAGAAAGTACGGGAGGGAGTTTGCAGATGATGCAAGGAGCGTATGGTTTGGTCTAAGCGCAGATGGCATTAATCCTTTTGGGGAGCAGAGCAGCAACCATAGCACCTGGCCTGTGACTCTATGTTTGTATAACCTTCCTCCTTGGTTGTGCATGAGGCGGAAGTTCATTATGATGCCAGTGCTCATCCAAGGCCCTAAGCAACCCGGCAACGACATTGATGTGTACCTAAGGCCATTAGTTGAAGAACTCTTACAACTGTGGAATGGAACAGGTGTACGTGCATGGGATGAGCACATGGGCGAAGAATTTGACCTAAAGGCGTTGCTATTCGTGACCATCAATGATTGACCTGCTCTCAGTAACCTTTCAGGATAGACAAACAAGGGATACCGCGCATGCACGCACTGTTTGGACGATACCGATAGTATATATTTGGCTAATTGTAAGAAGAATGTGTACCTGGGACATCGTCGATTTCTTCCGAACAGGCATCCCGTAAGAAAGAAAGGCAAGCATTTCAAAGGTGAGGCGGATCACCGGACGAAGCCTCGCCACCGTACTGGTGCTGATGTACATGATATGGTCAAGGATTTGAAGGTGGTCTTTGGAAAGGGTCCTGGTGGACAACCTGTTCCGAATGACGCTGACGGACGCGCACCCATGTGGAAGAAGAAATCTATATTTTGGGACCTGCCCTATTGGAAAGACCTAGAGGTCCGCTCCGCAATCGACGTGATGCACGTGACGAAGAATCTTTGTGTGACCCTGCTTGGCTTCTTGGGCGTGTATGGGAAGACAAAAGATATACCTGAGGCACGAGAGGACCAGCAACGTATGCACGGAAAAGACGGCATACATCAGGGTCATGCAAGCTACGCTCTTACCAAAGAAGAGAAGGAAATCTTCTTTGAATGCCTGCTCAGTATTAAGGTACCGTCTCGCTTCTCGTCGAATATAAAGGGAATAATAAACATGGCAGAGAACAAGTTCCAGAACCTAAAGTCTCATGACTGCCACGTGATTATGACGCAACTGCTTCCGGTTGCATTGAGGGGGCTTCTACCGGAAAACGTTCGATTAGCCATTGTGAAGCTATGTGCATTTCCCAATGCAATCTCTCAGAAGGTAATCGATCCAGAAATCATACCAAGGTTAGAGAATGATTTGGTGCAATGTCTTGTCAGTTTCAAGTTGGTGTTCCCACCATCCTTCTTCAACATCATGACGCACGTCCTAGTTCACCTATGCAAAGAGATTAACGTTTTGGGTCCTGTATTTCTACACAATATGTTCCCCTTTGAGAGGTTCATGGGAGTCTTAAAGAAATATGTTCATAACCGTGCTAGGCCAGAAGGAAGCATCTCCAAGGGCTGGCAAAATGAGGAGGTCATTGAGTTTTGTATTGACTTTATTCCTGACCTTAAGCCGATTGGTGTTCCTGAATCGCGGCATAAGGGCAGACTGGATGGAAAAGGCACGCTAGGAGGGGAACAAATAATATGTAACTGAAGCACACTACACAGTTCTACAGAATTCCGCCTTGGTGGCTCCGTATATGGAGGAACACAAGAATTTGCTACGCTCCAAACACCCGGAGCGGTCTGATGACTGGATTACACGTGAACAAACCAGGAGTTTCGCCAGCTGGTTGCAGACACATACCATGCATGACACCTCTATTGAAGATGACCTGTACTTGCTGTCCCAGTTACCATCTTCGAATATAATGACTTTCAAAGGGTATGAGATAAATGGTAATACATTTTACACGATCGCCCAAAATAAGAAGAGCACCAACCAAAACAGTGGTGTCCGCTTTGATGCAGAAACCAAGACGGGAAAGGAAACATATTATGGTTATATACAGGACATATGGGAACTTGACTATCGACGTGGTTTGAAGGTCCCTTTGTTTCGGTGCAAATGGGTCAATATGACACGAGGCGGGGTAACGGAAGACCCGCAGTACGGAATGACAAAAGTGGATCTCAACAATCTTGCGTATGCAGACGAACCATTCTCCTAGCCAATGATGTGGCATAGGTTTTCTATGTGAAGGACATGTCTACCAAGCCAAGAAAAAGAAAAGATAAGGAAGTGAATGCATCGTACGATGAGCCGAAGCGGCACATAGTTCTTTCTGGGAAGAGAAACATCGTGGGAGTGGATGACAAGACAGACAAGTCAGAAGATTATGAAAAGTTTGATGAAATTGCTCCATTCACAGTGAATATTGACCTGAGCATCCCGTTAAATGATGAAGATTTTCCATGGTTACGGCGCAAAGGGACACACGCGAAGAAAAAGTTTCACAGCCAAAGATCTGGGATGTGATCGGCTTCACTATCATCACTTTCTTCTGTGTTTCACACCCAGAAGGGAATCTCTGTAATAGTTAGGGTAGTTAATTATGTGTTTGGGCATTTGAAACGCGAAGAAATTTTATGTGCAAACAAATTCTTTCATGCCTTTACTGATTTTTAAAGTTAAGTTATTCACAAACTAGTGATTCACACTAATTTCAAATAATTCAAAATTTAAACTATTCAAATTTGAAAACTACGGGCACTAACAGAAAGTTTGTAATTTTTTGTACCTAAAGCAAAAATATTCACAAAGAAACTCTAAATACACAAAAAAACAACTCAAAAATAAATAAAGCAAAAAATAAAAAAGCCCGCCTACTAGGCCAAAGCGGCCTGCATACGACTAAAAACCCAACCTGTTGTTGGGCCAGGATGCAGGCCCGCAAAGGCCCAGTAGGCCAACAGGGCAGCACAGAACATGTAGGCCTAGTAGGCCTACTTTGGAGAGGAGCTCGAGAGAGCTACCGCACGGGGGTTTATAAACCAGTGCGGTCGCCCCACGGCTAGCGAGGTGGGACTAAACTTGCGCACCGCACCTGCGCCAACGCACGCCCTTTAGTACCGGTTCGTGGCACCAACCGATACTAAAGGGGGGCCTTTAGTACCGGTTGGAGCCACCAACCAGTACTAAAGGGGGTGCGGTTCCCGCCGCTTGGCCTGGCCAAAACAGGCCTTTAGTACCGGTTGGTGGCTCCAACCGGTACTAAAGGTGCCTTCTATATATACAACACTTACAAAAATTTCATTCTCCCTCTGTTTCTTCCTCTGTTTCCCCATTGAAGCACCGCTCGCGCTCCCCGATCGATCGACACCGTCGCCGTCGCCGCCCCCGTCCCCGTCGCCGCCCTCGTCTCCGTCGCCGCCCTGGGCCCGTCCCCGTCGCGCCGTCCCCGCGTCGCCGCCCCCGCGTCACGCCCCGGCCCGTCGTCGCCCCCGGCCGTCGCCTCGCCGTCACCGTCGCCCCGCTGTGAGCTCTCCCCCTCTAACCCCTCTCCCTCGCCCCCGGCGGCCACCATGGGCGCCGCCCCTCCCCGAGCCCATACACACACACACACAAGTATGATGAACACACACACACACACGTACATATGTATGAATTAATGCATGTATATATTAGTATATACGTATTTTGTATGTTTAATTAGTTTAGATTTTTTAGATTATTATTTTTTCACTAGTATATATGTATGAATGCATGTTAGATGGATATAATTAGTGTTTAATTAGTATGGAATTTTTTTATATAATGTTGTTTTTTAGTTTTTTAATGGATGTATAAAAGTTGTGTTTTCTGTTTTTAGTGTTAGATGCTTAATTAGTATGAAATAGCATATAGAATTTTGACATATGCAATGATAGCATAATTAGTGTTATATAGAAATGTTAGAAATTTTAGTTATCAAAATCCAATCATTAAAAAAATGTTACTTTTTGCGGGCATATAGCTAGTATTTGTTCTCGACGATGCCCGGCCCGCATCCTCGCCGTCGACCCGTCCGCGACGACGTCCGACTGACCCATGTCCGGGACTGGGCTCCGCCGGGCTGGCACTAGGAGGTGCTGCCTGGAGGGGCGTGCCTCTTGATGAGGAACCCGGCCCCGGGTCCCGTCGTCGACCCTGATCTCGTTTGGTGGCGTTCGCGTGGGCCAGTTTCGGTGCGGAGGGAGCCGGCCCCGCCGGAGGTGGTACGTCGCCGTGTCAGGGAGGAGGACGAGCACGTCCATCGCTACATGGTTGCGTTAGAGGGCGGCAGGTTCTCCAATACCTGGCAGTTTCTTCAGGGATCTCACTTCAGCTATGATCCTGTGAGGGTTCCTTCTCTTTGGGTGTCCACCGCCCGCGCCGCAGGAACCGCGAGTGTCCTAGATTCTTCTGTAGTATTCGATCTTTAATTAGCTACCTAGCCAGTGATGTACTATTCAATATTATTTATTATTCGAGACGATGTATTCGAGATTATATCTATTATTCGAGATTATATCTATTATTCAAGACGATGTATTCGAGATTATATCTATTATTCGAGACGATGTATTCGAGATTATATCTATTATTCGAGACGATGTAATTTGAATACTAAATTGTTTTATATTTCTTTTGGCATAGTTAAATAAAAGCTATGGCGGACAATACCGACAGAGAGGGAGAACAGACCATGTTCAATATAATACGCGGGCCAGATGATGATCAGAATGAAGAAGATTATGACGGCTCCAAATTTCTAAACAACACCAGAGAGGGTGATATGATATTCGATCGCGACGACCGAATTGATGAAGTCATGAACTACGATTATGACAATTTCGAAGAACATGTTGATCCTGAAACAACAAAGACCGGCGAGGTATATATATTTATATAAGCAGGCATCTGGTGATCATCACATGTTTTAAATGAGTTGAAGATATATTAACGAATTGATCTTTCTTCTTTCAGCCATCCGGATCGAGCAAATCCTCAGGCAACAGGACGAAAAGAGGCCCGAACAAAAAGTTGAAGGAGGGCATAAAGTATAATATCGAGGCAATCAAACCTAATGGCGAACCATTAGCGCCTAAGAAGATTGCGGACAAGTTCGTTCATCAGTGTGGAGTTCTTGTGAAGGACTAACTCCCGATCTCCCTTCAAGAATGGAGAGAGCCAGCAAAGCCACGTCCAGATCTTACTTTTGTCGACGACAGACAAAAAAGTCTGCTTTGGGATACTCTCATGGAACATTTCACCCTACCAGATCATTTCACAGAAGCAGATGTGCAGAAAGTCAAGGACGCTGCTCTTAGGAAGATGGCGGTTGCATTCAAGAACCACAAGAATCGTGAATGGGACAAGTACGTCAAGGGAGGAAGGAAGACTCCAATATTCAAGGGAACACTAGAGAATCAAAGTGCTCATTGGGACGATTTCGTGAAATTCAAGGATTCAGAATTAGCTAAGGAACGGTCGAGAATAAACAAGAAGAATGCCGAAAAAAGGATAAGTTCCATAAGCTGGGGCCAGGTGGCTACGCGGTGGCAATGCCTAAGTGGGATAAGTCTGAGAAAGAGATGGAGGATGCAGGTGTCACTCCAGTTACTAAGAGCTGCCCCCCCAGGTGCAGGACTTGGTTCTATGCGCATGGGGGGGGGGAGTTGGACCCGAAGACAATCAAAGTTTCGACGAAGGCATGTCTGAACGGAGCCGACGATAATATACTTGTTGCAATAGAAGAGGCTCGAACGGGGGTGTTCCAGCCCAACAGAGAGAACGACGAGCTTATGCGTGCCCTGGGGAGTCCTGAACACCCGGGAAGAACACGAGGCAAGGGCGCTATTCCGTGGTATGAGGGGTTTTCGGACTGGAACGCCGACTACAGAACCCATGCGAGAAGGAAGATTGCGGAGGAGAAGCAGAGGAAGATGGAGGAGGAGAAGAGGAAGCTGGACTATGAACGCCTTCAAGGCCTAGAATCAGCGCACAAGGACTTGGTAGTCAAATTCCAGTGGTAGCAGGAGCAGATCGACTGACTTCGCCAGCAAAGGGGGTCTCAGCAGCTGCAGCAGCTAGTGGATGATCCAGCATTGGATACCACCGCCCCATCCATGCCGAGAAGCAGCGTGGGTTCCGCCCCGTTTGACGCAATGCTGGATAGATACCCCGTGGATGACATCACGGAGAACACTAACTGCGAGCTATACTTCAAAATTAAGAACATATCCTTGAAGGTGGCGGACAACGTTGCTTATACAAATTCCCCCGATGCAACCTTCCATTGCAACCCGATTCCAGCAGGCTATGCTTGTGTCGTGGTTGATGAGGTGGTGGACCAATATTCGGGGCTAGAGCTTGACATTCCTGGAGGTGACGAGGAGCACACACTTGGAGATGCCAAAACATCATATCATCCTATGGAGAAAGGATTGCATCATCTTTCGAAGGCCACCGACACCGCGTCACCCGACTCCTCGTCGAAGTCCGCCGCCGAGTCAGCAGACTCCCGCTCCTCCAAGTCCACCAACGCGTGAGGCCACTCCTCCTCCTCCAAGTCCGGCAAAGTGTCAGGCCACTCCTCCTCCAAGTCCGACACAGCGTCAGACGTCCACTCCTCCTCCAAGTCCGGCACAACCTCAGGCCACTCCTCCTCCAAGTCCGGCACAGCTTCAGGCCACTCCTCCTCGTCCAACTCAGCCCCATCAGCCGTCTCTGCCGCCTCAGCAATCGCATAAGAGACACCCCGCAGCTATGGTGCATAGCGGTACGAGTCGAGGTCATAGTACATGAAGTACAGGCGGAGGCAAGCGATATAAATATGGTCCAAACCTCACTACTCCTCTTCCTGAGAGGGCTTACAACAGGACCGAGGAGCAAACCAATGCCATAGTGCGGGCAGAAGTCGACGCCCATTTTGGATCGAAACCGCCACCGCCGCCAAGGGAGAAAGTGCCTATGGAAGTAGTTGACCACTTCATTCGTATGGCTCAACCACCAGCTCCTAAGCCTGTTGACACAGACTATGGGCGCCACATCAGGAAGTTACATCGACAACGTCTACAGAAGGAGGCGAGCTCGAGCTCGAGCAAACAACAAGCATCTGTCAAAAAATGCAGGAAAACCGTTGCCCAGCTGGGAGAACAGGCGGCGCAATCGATCCCCCCGCTTGTTGTGCCGCCAAAAACATGTGACAGTACGCGCGCCCAATATTATTGTGGGCAAACAGTTTACGTTCCCAAGGTGGGCGATGTGGTAATAACCCAGGAGCATATAATGCAGGCTGAAACTCTCAACATCACTGTTGGACAACTCCTCGAGATCGAGGACATGCCTGTGCTTACAGAGGAGGAAATAAAATGGAAATATGCCCGGGGCCAACCTTTGGTCAAGCCAGAAGAGGTCAAGAAGCTCCCAACGTGAATGTATGAATTGAATCAATGGTACATGGACATTACCAAGAGATCCGATCGAGAGTCCCTCATGGTGCAAGTCAAGAAGGATCATTACTACCATCAGAAACCTATGACCATTGAGTATCCTGAACTGTTTCAGTTATACAATCAAGACGCACTCGACAAATCTATCGTCAATTGCTATTGTCTGTAAGTGATTTCTTTCTGTAATTTAAGTCTCAAGCTAGCTGTAGTGATCCTTTTGATCAATCATTACCTGTAATTATCCTCACTATATTCTTTTCTTTGGTATTATGCAGGATGAAGATGTATGAAATGAGAAAAGGTGGACGCTATGGCATTGGGTTCATTGACCCAAACACCATTAATGAATACACATGGAAAATAAACAAGCATCATGAAAAGCACGTAGAGGACAGCATGCTAGAGTTCTTGAAGCGCCTCAAATACAATGAAGATATACTACTTCCTTACAACTTCCAGTGAGTCACACTTTCTTGTACTACAAATTCTCTGTTTTTGCCTACTAGCTAGCTACATGTTTTTGCTTACATATGCCTGCTTAATTAAGACATGCAAACGTGTGTGCATGCAGATTTCACTGGATCTTGTGTATCATTAAAATTGACGCCGGAACAGTTGAAATACTGGACTCACTACTCAAAGCAAATAGTGACTATAACATCTTGTTTGGGATAGTCAACAGGTAATTTCAATCATTATTAACTATATATCTTGGCCTATTTAGTTCGTCATTTCATGATATGAACTATTTAATAACCCCTTTATTCATTTTCTTTGTCGGCGGGCAGGGCTTGGGCAAGGTTCATCAGCGTCACGGAAGGCGAATGGAAACGACAGCTGAAATGGTTTCGACCCAAGGTAAGTAATTAAGTAGTACTAGCTAGCTAGCTGCCATCTCTTTAATTATCATGCTTGATTAATTATTATCTGATCAAATTAAATTCCATTCTTGTAATAAAGGCCCTGAAGCAGGCACAGGGGACTGATCTGTGTGCATTCTGCGTTTGCGAGAACATTCGCATGATGGCGTCCGAAAGGAGCAGATCTCAAAGACAGGAATGGGTACGCTTGTCAGAGCACTATTCACAATTTTTACACCATTATCGATATCTAGTCACACAACTAATACACATGCATATTGATCTCCTTCTTAACAGTTCACAGAGGTGCGGGACAAGCTCCTAGAAACGGAACACGTAGAAGCACTTCAAGAGGAAATAGCGCGATTTTTGCTTGACCAGGTCATAAATCCGAAGGGAGAATACTATTACCCGCTACCGCCCCCATCGACCAGGTCATGAACCACTTCCAATTGTCATCGTGCTCCGAAGGCACCAATTAGGCTAATGCCACTGGCTCCGAAGGCAACATGCATATGTAGGAGAAATTGTATATAGCTATACATGTGTGTATGTGTGAATTAATATGGTGGTTTGTGAGACATTGATGATATATATATGATTGGTTCTACTAGAAATTCTATTTATATATATATATATATATATGCATAACGTGTACAATGTGTAGTATCGTAAAATACCAGCAAACGAAAAAGAATTAAAATGGAAAACACAAAATTAAATGAAAAAGAAATCATAAAACCAAAAACCCCCCAAACATTTTAGTACCGGTTGGTGTTACCAACTGGTACTAAAGGGCTCCCACCCCCCGGAGCTGGCTCGTGCCACGTGGTTGCCCTTTAGCACCGGTTCGTGCTGAACCGGTACTAAAGGGGGGGGCTTTAGTGCCCACACTTTAGTGCCAGTTATGGAACCGGCACTAAAGGGCCTTACGAACCGGTGCCATTGCCCGGTTCTGCACTAGTGATCATCAATTATTGTACAGAGCTGCAGGTGCCTGAGGAAAAGCCGAATAACACATATTGGACGATTCATTTTGATGGGTCCAGGCAATTGGAGGGCTCGGGGGCTGGAGTTATTCTTGCTTCCCCTCGAGGTGATAAATTTTGTTATGTTCTCCGTTTGATGTTTCCTTGTACTAACAATGCAGCTGAGTATGAAGCTTTGCTCCATGGCCTTCGGATGGCTTAGGAGATGAATTTAAGCCAGGTTAAATGCTTCAGTGATTCAGACTTGGTGGCTCAACAAGTCTCTGGTACTTGGGATTCTAAGGATCCACTCATGGCGGCTTATCGGCAAGACGTGGATATCATCATTGGTCACTTTAAGGGTTATCAAGTGGATCACATTGATTGAAGGAAAAATGAAGCAGCGGATGCCTTAAGCCGGTTAGGTTCTCAACGTAAACTGATGCCGCCTAATGTATTTCTTGACATCTTGTATAACTCGTCGGTCAAGTTACCCATGGAGGAGGATTTAGCTATTCCTGACCTGGAAGCTCAGTTGGTGGCGGCTCTGCACGTGATCCCGGATTGGACAGTTCCTTATTTCACTTACATGACCCGAGGCGAGTTATACGTCTCCAACGTATCTATAATTTTTGATTGTTCCATGCTATTATATTATCAACCTTGGATGTTTTATATGCATTTATATGCTATTTTATATGATTTTTGGGACTAACCTATTAACCTAGAGCCCAGTGCCAGCTTCTGTTTTTTCCTTGTTTTAGAGTATCACAGAAAAGGAAAATCAAACGGAGTCCAATTGACCTGAAACTTCATGAAACTTATTTTTGGACCAGAAGAAGCCCACGGAGTATCGGAGATGGACTAGAAGAGTCCCGGGCTGCCCACGAGGGTGGGGGTGCCCCCCCCGGGCGCGCCCCCTGCCTCATGGACAGCCCGGAGATCCACCGATATGCTTCTTCCTCCTATATATATCCATATACCCTAAAAACTTCGAGGAGCAGAATAGATCAGGAGTTTCGCCGCCAAAAGCCTCCGTAGCCACCGAAAACCAATCTAGACCCATTCAGGCACCCTACCGGAGGGGGGAATCCCTCTCCGGTGGCCATCTTCATCATCCCGACGCTCTCCATGATGAGGAGGGAGTAGTTCTCCCTCGGGGTTGAGGGTATGTACCAGTAGCTATGTGTTTGATATCTCTCTCTCTATCTATCTATCTCGTGTTATTGATTTGGCACGATCTTGATGTATCGCGAGCTTTGCTATTATAGTTGTATCTTATGATGTTTCTCCCCCTCTACTCTCTTGTGATGAATTGAGTTTTCCCTTTGAAATTATCTTATCGGATTGAGTCTTTAAGGATTTGAGAACACTTGATGTATGTCTTGCACGTTCTTACCTGTGGTGACAATGGGATATCACGTGATCCACTTGATGTATGTTTTGGTGATCAACTTGCGAGTTCCGTGACCTCGTGAACTTATGCATAGGGGTTTGCACACATTTTCGTCTTGACTCTCCGGTAGAAACTCTGGGGCACTCTTTGAAGTTCTTTGTGTTGGTTGAACAGATGAATCTGAGATTGTGTGATGCATATCGTATAATCATACCCACGGATACTTGAGGTGACATTGGAGTATCTAGGTGACATTAGGTTTTTGGTTGATTTGTGTCTTAAGGTGTTATTCTAGTACGAACTCTATGATAGATTGAACGGAAAGAATAGCTTCATGTTATTTTACTACAGACTCTTGAATAGATTGATCAGAAAGAATAACTTTGAGGTGGTTTCGTACCCTACCATAATCTCTTCGTTGTTCTCCGCTATTAGTGACTTTGGAGTGACTCTTTGTTGTATGTTGAGGGATAGTTATATGATCCAATTATGTTATTATTGTTGAGAGGACTTGCACTAGTGAAAGTATGAACCCTAGGCCTTGTTTCCACGCATTGCAATACCGTTTGTGCTCACTTTTATCATTAGTTACCTTGCTGTTTTTATATTTTCAGATTACAAAAACCATTATCTACTATCCATATTGCACTTCTACCACCATCTTTTCGCCGAACTAGTGCACCTATACAATTTACCATTTGTATTGGGTGTGTTGGGGACACAAGAGACTCTTTGTTATTTGGTTGCAGGGTTGTTTGAGAGAGACCATCTTCATCCTACGCCTCCCACGGATTGATAAACCTTAGGTCATGCACTTGAGGGAAATTTTCTACTGTCCTACAAACCTCTACACTTGGAGGCCCAACAACGTCTACAAGAAGAAGGTTGTGTAGTAGACATCAAGCTCTTTTCTGGCGTCATTGCCGGGGAGGTTAGCGCTTGAAGGTATATCTTTAGATCTTGCAATCGAATCTTTTAGTTTATTGTTTTATCACTAGTTTAGTTTATAAAAGAAAATTAAAAATGGAATTGAGGGTACCTCATATGCTTCATCTTTTTAATATCTTTCGTGAAAATAAGGATTCCAATAATTGTGCTCAAGTGCTAGAAGAAGAATGCATTAGAATGTTTGGCACTAAATATTTGAATGATGAGCATGATTGCACTGTTGTTAGTATGAATTCCTTGAATATCCATGATGCTAATGATAAGCAAATCCACAAGCTTGGGGAAGCTATGTTTTATGAAGATGATATATTTTGTCCCCCAGGTTTTGATGAGCAAATTTATTATGATGATAGCATGCCTCCTACTTATGATGATTATATTGATGAAAGTGGGTTTGGAAGAGTGTCAACTTTAGGAATTAATGATCCCACTATTTTGGAGGATGTTGAATCTTATTATGATAATTATGAAAGTGGATTTGGAGAGGTCATGACTTTATTTAGTGATGATTCCACTATCTTGGAAGAGGTTTCAATCGATTATGATGAGAACAAAGTTGCTACTTATGATAATTATTGTGATGATACATATGCTATAAAAAGTAGTGATGATTATATTTATAAAACTTGTCATGATTATGATTACCCTTTTTCTGAACATTACTCTTTTAATGTGGAAACAATTTATAATATTCGAGTCTCTTATGATACTCCCACTATTCCGAATGAGAAGAATTTTGCTTATGTGGAGAGTAGTAAATTTTCTATGCTTGTAGATCATGAAAATAATGCTTTATGTGATGGTTAAATTGTTGATTTCATTCATGATGCTACTGAAAATTATTATGATAGAGGAACATATGCCTGTAGGAATTGCAATAATATAAAGTTTCCTCTCTATGTGCTTAAAATCTTGAAGTTATGCTTGTTTTGCTTTCCTGTGCAAGTTGATTCTTGTTCCCACAAGTTTTTTGCTCACAAAATCCCTATGCATAGGAAGAGGGTTAGACTTAAATGTGCATATTCTTCATGATGCTCTCTTTATGTTTCAATTCTTATCCTTTTATGTGAGCATCATTGAAATCATCATGCCTAGCTAAGGGCGTTAAACGTTAGCGCTTGTTGGGAGGCAACCCAACTTAATTTTTTGTTCCTTGCTTTTTTTTCCTGTTTAGTAATATATAATTCATATAGCCTATGTTATGATTGAGTTTTTATGCTTTTAATTAGTGTTTGTGCCAAGTAAAGACTTTAGGATCTTCTTGGGTGATTGTTATTTGATCTTGCTGTAAAAAACAGAAAGTATGCGTTCACGAGAATAATTTTCATTTTTACCAGTGAGCGATAAAATACCAATTCCAACTGCAGTAGATTAATAAACAAATTGCCTAGGACTTCCTAATTACTCAGGATTTTTGGAGTTACATAAGTATTCGAAACCTACAGATTACTACAGACTGTTCTGTTTTTTACAGATTCTGTTTTCTATGTGTTGTTTGCTTATTTTGATGAATCTATGAGTAGTATCGGAGGGTATGAACCATAGAGAAGTTGGAATACAGTAAATATTACACCAATATTAATTTAGAATGAGTTCACAACAGTACCTAAGTGGTGATTTATTTTCTTATACTAACGGAGCTTACGAGTTTTCTGCTAAGTTTTGTGTTGTGAAGTTTTCAAGTTTTGGGTAAAGATTCGATGGACTATGGAATAAGGAGTGGCAAGAGCCTAAGATTGGTGATGCCCAAGGCACCCCAAGGTAATATTCAAGGACAACCAAAAGCCTAAGCTTGGGGATGCCCAGAAGGCATCCCCTCTTTCGTCTTTGTTCATCGGTAACTTTACTTGGAGCTACATTTTTATTTACCACGTGATATGTGTTTTGCTTGGAGCGTCATTTTATTTTATTTAGTTTTGCTTGATGTTTGAATAAAATACCAAGATCTGAAATTCTTAAATGTTAGAGAGTCTTCACATAGTTGCATAATTATTTGACTACTCATTGATCTTCACTTATATCTTTCGGAGTAGTTTGTTGTTGCTCTAGTGCTTCACTTATATCTTTTTAGAGCATGGTGGTGGTTTTATTTTATAGAAATAGATGAACTCTCATGCGTCACTTATATTATTTTGAGAGTCCTAAATAGCATGGTAATTTGCTTTGGTTGTGAATTTAGTCCTAATATGATGGGCATCCAAGAGGGATATAATAAAAATTTTCATATAAAGTGCATTGAATACTAAGAGAAGTTTGATACTTGATAACTATTTTGAGATATGGAGATGGTGATATTAGAGTCATGCTAGTTGAGTAGTTGTGAATTTGAGAAATACTTGTGTTGAAGTTTGTGATTCCCGTAGCATGCACGTATGGTGAACCGTTATCTGATGAAGTTGGAGCATGATTTATTTATTGATTGTCTTCCTTATGAGTGGCGGTCGGGGACGAGTGATGGTCTTTTCCTACCAATCTATCCCCCTAGGAGCATGCGTGTAGTACTTTGTTTCGATAACTAATAGATTTTTGCAATAGGTATGTGAGTTCTTTATGACTAATGTTGAGTCCATGGATTATACGCACTCTCACCCTTCCACCATTGCTAGCCTCTCTAGTACCGCGCAACTTTCGCCGGTACCATACACCCACCATTACCTTCATCAAAACAGCCACCATACCTACCTATTATGACATTTCCATAGCCATTCCGAGATATATTGCCATGTAACTTTCCACCGTTCCGTTTATTATGACACGCTCCATCATTGTCATATTGCTTTGCATGATCATGTAGTTGACATCGTATTTGTGGCAAAGCCACTGTTCATAATTCTTTCATACATGTCACTCATGAGTCATTGCACATACCGGTACACCGTCGGAGTCATTCATATAGAGTCACATCTTGTTCTAAGTATCGAGTTGTAATTCTTGAGTTGTAAGTAAATAAAAGTGTGATCATCATCATTATTAGAGCATTGTCCCAAGTGAGGAAAGGATGATGGAGACTATGGTTCCCCCACAAGTCAGGATGAGACTCCGGACAAAAATAAATAAATAAAAGAAGAGAAAGGCCATGAAAAAAGGAGAAGGCCCAAAAAATGAGATAAAAAGAGAGAAGGGGCAATGCTACTATACTTTTACCACACTTGTGCTTCAAAGTAGCACCATGATCTTCATGATAGAGAGTCTCCTATGTTGTCACTTTCATATACTAGTGGGAATTTTACATTATATAACTTGGCTTGTATATTCCAATGATGGGCTTCCTCAAAATTGCCGTAGGTCTTCATGAGCAAGCGAGTTGGATGCACACCCACTTAGTTTCTTTTGTTGAGCTTTCATACACTTATAGCTCTAGTGCATCCGTTGCATGGCAATCCCTACTCACTCACATTGATATCTATTGATGGGCATCTCCATAGCCCGTTGATACACCTAGTTGATGTGAGACTATCTTCTCCTTTTGTCTTCTCCACAACCACCATTCTATTCCACCTATAGTGCTATATCCATGGCTCACACTCATGTATTGCGTGAAGATTGAAAAAGTTTGAGAACACCAAAAGTATGAAACAATTGCTTGGCTTGTCATCGGGGTTGTGCATGATTTAAATATTTTGTGTGGTGAAGATGGAGATAGCCAGACTATATGATTTGTAGGGATAACTTTCTTTGGCCATGTTATTTTGAGAAGACATGATTGCTTTGTTAGTATGCTTGAAGTGTTATTGTTTTTATTTCAATATTAAACTTTTGTCTTGAATCTTATGGATTTGAATATTCTTCCCACAATAAAGAATATTACATGGATAAATATGTTAGGTAGCATTCCACATCAAAAATTCTGTTTTTATCATTTACAAATCGAGGATGAGCAGGAATTAAGCTTGGGGATGCTGATAGTCTCCAACGTATCTATAATTTTTTATTGTTCCATGCTATTATATTATCAACCTTGGATGTTTTATATGCATTTATATGCTATTTTATATGATTTTTGGGACTAACCTATCTTCTATATCTAAATAGGGGCACCCCACTAGCTGATTTTCCTGACTCCTCATGAAGCCACATCACCTGAATTGTTATAGCCGTTGATATGGTATAGCTGAGTAGTCTGCAGCCGTCTGATCAGTAACTAATGAAATTTACAGAGAGTTGCCACCACTAAGTGACAATAACGATTCGTTCCTTCTCTCTCATCCATTCTTTCTTCTTGATAGAACCGAACATACACAGCGCAGCTCACAGAAAAAAAAGCATCGCTTGCAACAACTCATCCCCATTACTTCCTCAACCTAGCTCGCTGTGGCAGCACACAAACTCTGATGGCACCCCAGGCAGACGCGGTCGCTCTCCCGTGTGGTTCTCTCGACAGTGCACCTGGTCACTCCCCATGGCCGGACGCTGCTCCCTCGTGTGGTTCTGTCGACAGTGCGTCCTGTCATTCCTCATGGCCAGCCTAGCTCATTTTTTCGATCTCCTTCGTTACTGGATATTATGGTGTGTGCTCTGGTGGAATGGGTTCGCGACGAATCAAGAAATAAATTTTATGTTTAGAGTTGATGCAATCCATGGCCTAAATTGTTCAATACAGTAGGATTTGGTGGTAGTTGTGCGTCTATATTTGTTCATCCATGCCTCTGTCGAAGCTTGAAGACGACCCAAACTGGGCTAGATGAGAGGCTGCGGCCGCACGGCTTGTTGCTAGGCCATATCAAGCCTAATAGTGCTGCTACATTATCTGTGGTTGTCCGTGCTAACCCATGTAAAAGCCAGGCCCGCGACTTGCTTAGTTGGTCCTGTTGTTAGCCCATCTAACGTATGGCAATAAGGTCTCTGAGGCTTCATCTCTATCTTTCGCTAACCACCGCCGCTCTCTCTTCTACTTGCCAGTCGCCACCATGAAACGGCAGCCACCACTACATATGAAACAGCAACATTGCATTCAACGCGGATCATTAGTCCACCCTCCATTACCCCGCCACTCTCTCTTCCGCTCGCTGCTGCCTTTTTCTTTAAAAATACGTCCTCGAGCACGCACAATTACTCGCGTCCTACTCTTTGTCCCTAGCCCTCCACTCTGGTAGGTGGATGCTCCCAATTTTTAACCATCGTCGGTCTCTCTGATTCATGAACTTATGCCTTTTGAATCTGCCTGCTTACGCTCCGGATCCACAGGTGCTTGGCTCATTGAAGAAAAAAAGCACACAACCTCTCTTTATCCCCATATTATTCTCTGATATGTATGTGTTCCATGTACGATTTTTTGTATTCATTTCTATCGGGAATAATCTTTCAATGCTAGAGTTTAATCCCTCAAATATGTCATATGCAGTTTTTTGAAGATGGGGCAGACAGATAGTAGTTCCTATTTTTGACCTGAAACAATACCTCTACATACCAGATGAACTGACCAGAAAGAGGCCAGTAGGGGTAAGATTATAGTTTTTGTTTTTGTTTGCATGCTATTGAAGAGTACCATGGAATTCAACATGGATTTCCACAAGCTGTAGCAACTTAGATTACCAAACCACTTTTACTCTGTAAGAAAACTGAACCCCCCCAGTTGCATGTTGTTGGAGAGATTATTTGACATTCCATGATATCAGCTTCACAGACTTAGAGAAAATACTAACCATGTCAAAACAGCATGAGGTAGCAATGTTTAGAGCTAGCAAACAACATGCTACAGGAGCATATCATGGCAAACAAAGGCATAGAATGCTAGTACTAAAGGCATAGAACAAAGCTCCCTTAGTGAACTTTAACCAAAGATGCATAGAAAATATGGTGGCACCCATGCAAACATGGAAGTTATATTATCAATTTCAGTCTTAGAAGAAAGACATGACATGACAGAAACAGATTCATGATAGCAACTTTGCAATCTCATGCCACTCACCACAAAGCATTTCATGGCATAACAAGGTAACAAACCATAAGTAGACATATTCATGAAGCTAAACATTGAAAGAGCAATTTTATAGGGTACATGGATCACTAGCAAAACACATGGCAAAACGGAAACTCATGTTAACAATCTGCCAGCAACCATATTTAGCAAAAGTAGAGCATGGAAAAGACATTCTACACTACTCCATAATTACCACCGGAGACATTAATGGATAGAGCAATATCACATCTTCTAAACACTCTTACTAAACTACCACAAAAAGTGCATGGATCTACTGGTAGCAACAAATTTACAAAGCATCAAAATGTAACAGGGAGAAGACTTGGCAAAAATACTAAGTGTCTGAAAACAGCAACATGACGAGGCCTACTTTGCATGCTTGTGCTAGTCACCACATAGCTCATAAAAATACAATACTTGCACCACTGTAAAGATGGCATGAAGGAGATCATAAAATATGTAGACATCATGCTCATAGGATGCACCCACAAAATGCAACAAAAATGACAAATCATCAAGTTCTGTCAAATTCCAGCAGACAACATCATATAGCACTTTTGTAATGACGATAAGGGCATCAATATGGACAGTAACATGCATTCAAATGACACTAACATGAAGATAATCATGAGATGAACATTTTGATATATCATGCATGCAAGACGGGGTTAAGGACATGGAGGTATGACATTATGAATAAGGGCACATGATGTTAGAATTTCGGGACTTCAAAATCTCACCCTCTCAGATCTCAGATCTAGGGTTTGCACGGCTTTCGATGATGGCCGGAGTTCGTTGCCGAAGAAGATGAGGAGGCGACGGCCAGAGCTCGGGGAAGGCGGCTGAAGTGGAAGGAGCTCGCCGGAGCACGGGGAAGGACATCACCAGACTCGGGGTCACCGGGTCCGGCCAGATCCGTGTCGGAGCGGCAGAAGCGGCTAGGAGGTGGCGTGGTGAGGTCGACGTCGCCGGTTGGCGGCGAGGTCGGCGACGTGGTCGGTGGCACTCGACGGAGCAAAAGGTGGCGAACGGCGGCGCGGGGCCTCGGGCGGCGGCGCGCGCTAGTGGTCGGCGCGGGAGGCGGGCAACGGGCGCCTCGGGCTCGGAGGGCCTCGCTCAGGTTGAGCGGGGCGGTGGCGGTGGCGGTGGTGGTGTGATACGTCTCCAACGTATCTATAATTTTTTATTGTTCCATGCAATTATATATTATGTTTTGGATGTTTAATGGGCTTATTTATACACTTTTATATTATTTTTGGGACTAACCTACTAACCCAAGGCCTAGTGCAAATTGTTGTTTTTTTGCCTATTTCAGTATTTCACAGAAAAGGAATATCAAACGGAATCCAAACGGAATGAAACCTTCGGGAGAGTTATTTTTGGAACAAACGTGATCCAGGGGACTTGGATTAGACGTCAAGAAAGAAGCGAGGCGGCCACGAGGCAGGGAGGCGCGGCTGCCCCCTGGGCGCGCCCCCCACCCTCGTGGGCCCCTCGCAGCTCCACCGACCTACTTCTTCCTCCTCCTCCTATATATATATATATATATCTATATACCCCGAAAACATCCAGGAGCACCACCAAACCCTATTTCCACCGTCGCAACCTTATGTACCCAAGAGATCCCATCTTGAGGCCTTTTCTGGAGCTCCGCCGAAGGGGGAATCGATCACAGAGGGCTTCTACATCAACACCATAGCCTCTCCGATGATGTGTGAGTAGTTTACCACAGACCTTCGGGTCCTGTTGGGGATATTACTACTGGAGGTAAACCGGCCTTATGTAGCCGGGTTGACTCTTTGAAGAATAGAAGCCCATGAAGATGTGAGGATAATGGCGCTTTAAGGAAGGCCCAAGGCCCAAAGGTGGGTTACAGCCTGTAAATGTAAACCGACCTAGCCATATAACTTGTATGGTAAGATAGGGAGAGTAGATACCGAACCGGACACGTTTATGATCCTGCTTCGGGACTCTGTAGCCCGGCGGGCGTCAACCTATGTATATAAAGGGACGACCCGACCGCGGTTTAGGGACAAACAACAACAACAACTTGAGAGCCAGACAAAGCGGATTCGCTCCCTGGCCTTCGAAACCCTAGCAATACCAATCACAACTAGACGTATGCTTTTACCTTCCTCGAAGGAGCCGAACTAGTATAAAATTCCCCGTGTCCCTTTGTCCGGTTTAACCCCTTAAAGCTAACCCGTAGCGATGGCTCCACAACTAAGTCCTTTCACAAGGACATCTGCCGTGACAAACCCAGGACAGTTGGCACCCACCGTGGGGCTATCGCACAATGGTTTCGAGTTCTTGAAGGGCAGCTTTGATGGACTTTAGGGATACGCTGTGGGCCAGATGACGAAGAGTCGTCGCGGCAAGCTCTACATCGAGAACGCAGGATGGGGTCCAGAGGCCGATTCAATCGAATACGGGTACCGAGTCCCCTTTGGTGGGATTCACGTCTTCATCGGCAAGATCAGCGAACCAGCCCCTGAGACGGACATCTGCACCGACATCATCAAAACGGCTCGGCGTGCAAGTTCTTCGCCGGTTCAGCCCGAGACAAGGCATGTCTTCGTGGGTGTCATCCATGGATCGAGGTACGAGGACGAACCGGTGTTTGATGGAGAGACCGTGGTCTGTTCTGACGATGAGTCTTCTGGAGAGACCGAATCACTTTACCAGTTGCAGGACGGCCGGATTGATGGAGGATCCGAGGGCAACAGTATTCCAGATTCCCCTGATCTGCCAAACCGGGCCACCATCTTCATGGCCGGCACACAATCAGCGCCTCATTCATCTACCGCCGCAGCAATGCTCTCCGGTTCAACAAAGGCCACACCAGCAGGGGAAGGAAGCTCAGCTCCACCTCCAGCCCAAGTCATGTCTGATTTGTTGGACGCTTTGGCAACATTGATGGCCGCAGAGGTGGATGCAGCAGCCAGGGATCAACACAATGCGGAAATTGCAAAGGTGAAAGATCAGATAGCCCAGGCTAAAGCGGATCTGGCAACAGAGAATGCTAGGATGGCCGCAGAGCAGGCTGAATTGGAAGCACATGCCTACCGGATTAGGCTAGATCAGAATGCTTCAGAGGAAGTCATGCGAAGAAGGTACCGATCACGTCTCCCGTCGGTTTATGAGCCGCAGAATCTCTTCAACCCGCCAGGAGCAGGAGCTGGTAACCAACCCATATCAAACCGAGTGGAGGCACCGGGAACAAGAGCGCCGGTTCAACCGCGCATGATGGACCCGCCTCACCAGAACAACGCTGTGCCATAGTATGTGCCGACGCCTCCTGGGCATTATTCCAACCCATTGGACAACATCGTGGCCGCCGCTTCATGCCTAGCGGCCCTCCCAACCGACGGCGAGTCACCAGTTGCAGTGGAAGCACGTCGGGCCAGGGATCTCCTTCAAACAACACTAAATCAACAGCAGGCGTATTCACACAGTCGTGAGAGGATTCATTCCACTCCCCGTCCAAGCCGGAGCTACAACAGACACGTGGAGGACGAACCGGCCGTATCTAGCAGTGCACGTCACCGAAATTCACCACTAGGAAACAACCCGGCAGGGGAGGCGCTAATGCGCAGGATGTTGTGGACCATGGCCGCGCACGTCGGGAGGCCGAGTTGGCAGCTCGACACGAAGCACGACAACATACTCCGGTTCACCCTACGGCCTCGGTGGAGCCAGGTGTGGTGTTCAGTTCTTTAGGGGTGCCGTGTCTTACCCCCGCTTTGCGTAATGTGAGACTGCCCAAGGATTTCAAGGGACCTCGTAAAGTACCAAATTACACTGCCGATTTGCAACCAGAGGCGTGGGTATAGAGCTATGAGATGGCAATGGAAATGTTAGATGTGGATGAGGAAGTGTGTGCTAAATATTTCACCATGATGTTGGAAGGAACAGCTCGCACTTGGTTGAAGAGCTTACCAACCAATTCTATCAGATCATGGGCTGAGTTAAACCACCAGTTTATCCAGAACTTCAAAGATACTTGTAAGCAGCCGATGTCAATCGTGGATCTGGCCGCTTGTGTCCAAGAGGAAGGGGAGTCTACAACCCATTGGGTCAAGCGGGTTTCGGCGATTTTGCATTCATCGGATCGTATCAATGCGGACACTGCAGTGTTAACATTGGAGGGCAATTGCCGTTTCTTACCGCTCAAACAGAAGTTGGGAAGACTCAAACGTCACTGTAATGATATGTCAACGCTCATGGCCGCTTTGGTTAAATATGCCGATTCAGATAATACCAAAGACCCAGACTCAGAGGAGGATAAACCGGGGAAAGGTAAGAAGAACGGCAATACCAAGGGTCAGCAGCATAATCCGGCAGGCCATGGAAATGGTGGTAAGCGCAAGGCCGATAGCAGCTTGGAGTTTGTTGCAAATACCAACGCGCAGGAGAATGGCCAGCGCCGTAAGGGCAAGCAGCCCCAAAGGGGTGGAGGTTCAGGCCCCAATTTGGAGCTCTTGTTGAATCAGCCCTGTCCAAAACATGGATCGAAGGAAAAACCGGCGTCACATCTTTGGAAGGACTGTTATATCATGCGGGATTTCAATAATTCCAATATGTTCCAATATGACAATGGCCCGCCCGGCGGTTCATGAGGAGGTTTCCACGGGCCGAGTTACAGAGGTGGTGGTTCCAGTTTAGGGTTTCAAGGCAACCAAACCAGACACGTCAATCAAGGGCACCAAGGCAACCAGGGAGGTTACAACCATCAGGGGAATCAGCAGCAGCAGCAGCAGTCGGGTTATCAGAGCAATCCCAAACAGCTGAACAGTGGGCAGTATCATGTCTTCACTACTAGTTTGTGGAAACGTGATCAGAAGCTTCACAAAAGGGCAGTAAACTCTGTTGAACCGGCAGTACCTCAGTATTTACGCTGGTCTGAGCAACCTATTTTGTGGAGTAGAGATGATCACCCACCCCGGGTTGATAATCCAGGTCACTTGGCCCTGGTGGTGGCCCCTCAAGTCGGGGGATACAAGTTTACCAAAGTACTCATGGATGGGGGAAGTAGTATCAATATTTTGTATTATGATACATTCCGCCGTATGGGGTTGACAGATAAGGATCTTAAACCGTCAAATACGGTCTTTCATGGTGTGGTGCCTGGTAAGTCTGCATATCCTGTTGGCAAGATAGCTTTGGAGGTAGCTTTTGGAGATGACTATGATTCAAGGTCAGAAACATTGACATTTGAGGTGGTAAAGATCAAAAGTCCATACCACGCCTTGTTTGGGCGGCCGGCTTATGCTAAGTTTATGGCAAGGCCATGTTATGTTTATCTACAGCTTAAAATGCCAGGTCATAAAGGGACTATCACAGTACATGGAAGTAGAAAGATTGCTTTGGAGTGTGAAGAAGGTGATGCGGCTTATGCTGAGTCGGTTTGTGCCACGGAGGAGTTGAAATTCTATAAGGAGCAAGTTGATCCGGCAGACATGACCTCTTTGAAAAAGCCAACTACAGAACATGATCCAGCGTTGAAGTTCAAATCGGCTACAGACACTAAGATGGTTGACTTTGTTCCTGGCGATTCATCCAAACAGTTTAGCATCAGCGCTAACCTGGATCCCAAATAGGAAAGCGCGCTCATCGAGTTCATCCATGAGAATCGGGACATCTTTGCATGGAAACCTTCTGACATGCCAGGTGTACCGAGGGAACTCACTGAGCACACACTCAACATTGCTCCTAAGTTTAAACCGGTCCGGCAGTTCCTCCGCCGTTTCAATGAAGAGAGACGTAAGGCTATAGGTGAAGAGGTAGCCCGTCTGTTGGCCGCAGGGTTTATTGTCGAAGTTTTTCATCAGAGTGGTTAGCTAATCCGGTGCTGGTTCTTAAGAAAAATGGCACTTGGCGCATGTGTGTGGACTACACAGATTTAAACAAGGCTTGCCCTGCAGACCCCTTTGCTCTCCCTCACATTGATCAGATAATTGATGCTACGGCGAGTTGTGACCGTTTGTGTTTTCTGGATGCTTACTCTGGTTATCATCAGATCAAAATGGCGGTTAAGAACCAAGAGAAGACAACTTTCATAACTCCCTTTGGAGCCTTCTGCTATGTTTCCATGCCTTTTGGACTCAAGAGTGCCCAGGCAACTTACCAGCGATGTGTCCAGAACTATCTTCATAAACAAATTGGGCGCAAAGTTCATGCATATGTGGATGATATTGTGGTCAACTCCAGAAAGGAGGAGACATTGATAGATGATCTACGAGAAACCTTTGACAATCTCCGGGTTTACAAAATGATGCTCAATCCGGAGAAGTGTGTCTTCGTTGTCCCGGCAGGCAAGCTCTTAGGCTTTTTGGTATCAAACAGAGGCATTGAAGCTAATCCAGAAAAGATTGCAGCAATCACATCCTTGGCTAAACCGGCGTGTATTAACGATGTTCAACGTCTGGCCGGCCGGATTACCGCCTTGAGCCGGTTTATCAGTCGCCTTGGAGAGAAGGCTATCCCCTTATATCAGATGCTCAAGAAAACAGATAACTTTGTCTGGAGTGAGGCAGCTGATAAGGCGTTCGAGGATCTGAAGAGGCAGCTAGCTGAACCGCCTGTGCTTGCAGCGCCGATCGATAAAGAGCCATTATTATTATATGTGGCTGCTAATGCCCGGGCTGTTAGCGTAGCCATTGTGGTAGAGCGCAAGGAGCTTGGCAAGGAATATCCGGTTCAACGGCTAGTTTATTATATCAGTGAGGTGCTCATTGAGTCCAAGTAGAGGTACCCGCATTGGCTGAAGCTGGTATATGGGGTGTTCATGGCGAGCCGGAAGCTTAAACATTATTTTCAGGGCCATCCTATCATAGTGGTCAGTTCAGCTCCTCTGGGCGACATCATTCAAAACAGGGAAGCAACTGGCTGGATTGCCAAGTGGGCTATTGAGCTTGGACCTCACGGGCTCAAATATATACCCCGCACAGCGATCAAATCCCAGGCACTCGTGGATTTCATCAATGATTGGACGGAGTTACAGGCACCTGAAGAGAAACCAAATAATACATATTGGACTATTCATTTTGATGGATCCAGACACTTGGAGGGCTCGGGGGCTGGAGTCATACTAACTTCCCCACGAGGTGACAAGTTTTGTTATGTCCTCGGTTTAATGTTCCCTTGCACTAACAATGCGCCGAATATGAGGCTTTTCTCCATGGTCTTCGGATGACTAAGGAGATGAATTTGAGCCGGGTTAAGTGCTTCGGCAATTCAGATCTAGTAGCTCAGCAGGTGTCTGGCACTTGGGATTCTAAGGACCCACTCATGGCTGCATATCGGCGAGAGGTGGACGCAGTGGCTGGTCACTTTAAAGGTTATCAGGTGGACCATATAGACCGACGGAAGAATGAAGCGGCGGACGCTTTAAGTCGTCTTGGTTCTCTGCGTAAACCGGTCCCGCCTAATGTGTTTCTTGATGTATTGCATAATCCGTCAGTCAAAGTGCCAACCGAAGAAGATTTGGCTGTTCCTGATCCGGAGGCTCAGTTGGTGGCAGCTCGGCATGCCATACCGGATTGGACGATCCCATATCTGGCTTACATGAACTAGGGCGAGTTACCAGACGATGAAACGTTGGCTCGACAGATAATCCGGCGTTCCAAGTCCATGACCATACTCAACGGGGAGTTACATCGTTACAGTGTTTCAGGAGCAATTCAGCACTGTGTTTTTCCTCAAGAAGGTTGTGAGATTCTACGAGAAATCCATGAAGGGGATTGCGGTCACCATGCTGGTTCAAAGTCATTGGTTGCCAAAGCTTTTCGCCACGGTTTTTACTGGTTGACGGTGCATGCTGATGCGGAGGATTTAGTCAAGAGATGTGATGGATGTCAAAAATTTGCCCGCCGTGCGCACGTCCCGGCTCAAGAGTTGCGGATGATTCCAATTACGTGGCCGTTTGCAACTTGGGGGCTTGATATGGTTGGACCCTTCAAGCGCTCTAAGGACAAAAAGACCCACCTGTTAGTAGCAGTTGATAAATTCACTAAATGGGTGGAGGCAGAGCCAGTCAGCAAGTGTGATGCAGCCACGGTGGTTCAATTCATCAAGAAGGTGATATTCCGGTTTGGCTTTCCACACAGCATTATAATAGATAATGGTACTAATTTGTCAAAAGGGGAGATGGAAGAATTCTGTCAACGTGAGCACATCTGGCTTGATCTAGCATCGGTGGCTCACCCCCAATCTAATGGTCAAGCAGAAATGGCAAATCAAGAAATTCTACGGGGTATCAAACCAAGGCTTATGGTTCCCTTAAAGAGGACGCCGGGTTGTTGGGTTGAGGAGCTACCTTCTATGTTATGGAGCATCAACACCACACCCAATAGGTCCACGGGTTACACACCTTTCTTCATGGTTTATGGAGCGGAGGCAGTTCTTCCTAGTGACATCCGTCACGATTCGCCCCGTGTGACAGCTTATGTTGAAGCTGATAATGAGAAGGCACGTCAGGATTCTCTGGACCTGTTGGATGAAGAGCGTGATCTTGCAGCAGCACGTTCGGCGATTTATCAAGAAGATCATCGACGTTATCACAGCCGCCGGGTTAAAACCAGAACCTTTCAAGAAGGTGATTTGGTGCTCCGGCTCATCCAGGATCAGACTGATATGCACAAGTTATCCCCCCTTGGGAAGGACCCTTTGTGGTCAGCAAAAATCTGCACAACGGATCTTACTACCTCATTGATGTTCGAGAGCATGAAGACTCACGTCAATGGGAGGAGACAAAGCGGCCATGGAACATAGCTCTCCTTCGGCCTTACTATACTTGAAGCCATAGGCTCTTCATCTGTACATATTTATGATAGTGTATATATCATATAATAAACCGGAGCCTCCGTTATAAGCGGGGTATCTGTTCTTTCTTATATCATGTGTGTGCTTTTACAAGTTAACTGACAAAGCGGAGTCTTTGTTAAACCGGCTTTAGCAGCTGCATAGATATAAAGAAAATCACTAGGGGGCTTGGTCATATTTGAACTACAGCTACACCTCTTGATCGGTTTTTAAACCACGAAGGGATATCACTAGGGGGCTTGGTTGTCCTCACACCATAGCTACACCTCTTGATAGGCATTTCAGCCACAAAGGGAAAAAATTGTGGAGCCAAAGAGAGTGTTGTACACAGTACAAACTCAAACATGGGCGCACACTGAGCATCGCTCACAAAGTTACTTGGGGGCTCTTTTTTGCAAAGCAACAAAGAGTTTGAAAGGACCCTAGTAATTGGCTATCAAGCCACGGCTTGGAAGCCTGGTGTATTCACCTAAAAACCCGAGTTAACCTGCCTTCATCAAGTAAGACACTCATGTCCAGGTAATCCTGGTATGACCCATCGAACGTTTGACAAGTCAATCTTTTACAGACCCTAAACTTGTCACAGTTAAAATGATGATTGGTTAATTGGAGGCCCATCTTAAAAGGCTTTGTTAAATGGTTTAACTCAGAGGCCTGGCAGCCCATGAAAAGCCTCGATTTGGAGCCTGGAAGCTTGTAAAAAGCCTAGCATATTTTCCTGTTTGACTTTTGTTTGTTGAAAATCATAAGTATTTTTTGATAAACCGGCGTCCTTGACCCGACTTGCTTCTCAACCACAAGTTGTGGGCACATGATCAATTATAAACCGGTGTTCATTGACCCGGTCCGGTTTGACTAAATCGCCAGTGTTATAAAGAAAATCTGGTGGCTATCCCGGTCCGGTTTAATATATAGACCGGTATTATGAAGATGGAGTTATCAATGTTCCGGATTGGTATTAACACCTTTGCTGTATACACGTTTGGTCAACCAATGAGGTATGTTCTGTACATTACTTTTTGTACAAACACTTGATTATTCATCTAGGTACTATATACTTCTTGGACATCATGACACGTCTAGCGGGAAACCGCTAGATACTTTTAAGTTGTTGTACCCAGGAACGCGATTCATCATGGGTTATGTATAAATATATCCCAAAAGGCGGCACAGATTGTCACAAAGTATTACGAAACATGCTCAATGGCATGGCACACAAACGGAGTTTCAGCTATCCTATTACATGAAGCCTCAAAGCGGCTCAAACAGTATCATTGTTTTTCATAGTAGCCATATAAAACAGCGACCGGATCAGGACTCTTCATTGCGACGGTTTGACGGTTGAGGGTTAGTTGGTGTAGGCACTTCTTCATCCCTCCCCAGACGTTGGAAATCAGCCGTTGACCAATCGATTCCAGTTAACGCTTGAAATACTGCTTCCTCATGGATAAGATTGAAAGGGTTAATACCAGGAGCGTAAGTGTGCTTACGAATCGAAGGCACAAGTTCTTCGACTTCATGGATGTCGGCCGTCTATCTTTTCCCTTCTGCATCATAAAATGGTTGAAAATGGGACAAATCGGTATCCTCAGCCAACTTGCTGGCTACTGGCCTCATCTGTTTGGTCAACCGTCGAAGATCATCATTGTCGAAGTTTGAACCATCTTCTTTGACGCCTGGGTATCCTTTGATGATATACTCCGCTTCAAGGTCTGGAATCCAGGCTTTGGCTCGAATAAGGGCGGTTAAAGCTCCTGCTCGGGCAGCTGCTCTCTTCAACTCGGCAATACGGGCTGGTAACATGCCCAACTTCTCAAGGGTTTCCTTAATCAAAGTTGGAGCCGGTTTGTCATAAGCTTCCGTGCTAATAACCCGTTGAGACCCAGAGTATAGCTGTTCAACCAATGTATATGCCGCTTTGAGCTTCATCAACATATCTGTACCAAGATGAGCGATCCGAGTGCCTGCCAAAGATTTTATCAACATTTTGGTCAGTTATAAGATTCATCGACTGGCGCAACATACATAAGCAGACACTTACCAAAGATAGCAGATGTCATAGCATTGATTTGGCGTTTCAAACCGGCTAGTTCTTCAACCACTGGCTTCAGGGCTGCCTCGACATCTACAACTCTTTTGGTTAAACCGGATTTCTCGGTTTCCCATTCAGCACGTTCTTGGTTGAAGGTTTCTTTCAGATTTTCCATTCCGGCCAGGGCCTGGGTCGGCTCCTCTTTGGCTTTTGCAGCCTCAGCTTGTTGTGACTTCACATTTTCTTGCAAGTCAGAATTTTGGGCATCTTTGTTTCTCAATTGAGCCTGCAATGTTGAAGGTATGTTAAACAAACAACATATATCTGTGCTAAAGTACAAAGCGTATAACAAAGTTATGCACTTCATACTTGGGGGCTAATGCCTATTTGCTCTCAAATACTACACTTTATACAAGTCTCCAGAACAATGCAAGCATTATCCTTGACACTTGGGGGCTAATGTGCGTCTGTTCTAGAACGGACGTGTGAATTAAAAAACGGATTAACTTGCCAAGTTAAACCGGCCTTTGGGGGCTATGCTACAGAAAGTTATCTAATTTTTTCAAGATGAGTCTTATCTATTATTAGCGACCTGCCATTGCAAGGATCAATGATCGGATGCTTAAAGTGTTACAAAGACCCGGTTTGTGATTAACAATCATAAAACGGCCCTTGGGGGCTACTTGGGATAGTGTTTCAGCTATAAATCAATATAGAAAGGGAGAGAAATTTACCTCATATCGCTCTTTCATCAAGTTCACCAAACTGGCTTCATAATCCCGGTTTGAGTGCAGACGGTTCAAGAAGCCAGAATGAAGCTCATCAGCGTTAAGATGAGCATAGTTTGATAAGTCGCTGCTCCATTTACCTTTATCCCAGGCAGCTTGTTCTTCTTTAGCACTATGCTGAGCTAAAATGATGGGATGACCAGGAGAGTTGTGGCCTATTCCAGTAATAATAACATCATCACCTTGGCCTTCAGGATTTTTGGTGGATGATGTTGGAATTTCAGTGTCTTTCACCGGACTAGCCCGGATTGGCCCTGCCGGTTCAGTATCGGGTGCGGCAGGCTCAACATCTGTTGGTTCATCGGTATGTTGGCCTTCAAGGGGTGGATCATCAAAAGTAGCTTCAGGTTGGGGTTTTTTTGGTTCACCAGTCTGTTCCAGTTCACCTCTTGGTTCTTCTTCTTCGGTGACAGGGTCTTCTGGCGGATTGGTGACCCGAGCTTTCTTGCTGGGTCTGGCTTTGGCCCTACAAACAGAATAAAAAAGGATTAACATCCTATTCAAAGGATTTAGGGCGCATTGAAAGGAAAGGTTTTTACAACTCACCCAACCACAGTTTTCAAAGGGGGGATTTGAGTTGCTGTCGATTCACCAGAAGAGGAAGGAGGTGTAACCTGATAATTTGAATCAGACAGATTAAGAGGCTGTCTGAAATAACCTGCCTTGGTGTAAGAATGGTCAGAAGTAGGAGAGACCTCAGACCGGCGCTTCCGAACCGGAGTGTCAGGTAAACCGGCTGAAGTGACCTGTTGGCCATCGTGCCGGGTTGTCCGGCGAGCTTCATGCTGTTGAGTATTCAAAATAAATGTTGGATCCAAGTGAGCAAGAGGATGAGAAAAGCTTACTTTCCGGATTGCTTGGCGAGTTTTTTGTGTTGGCATAGAGTCTGAACCAGAGGAAAGGGTAATTACCTCTACGTCATCAGCTTGACTAGCTTCTGCATCCTCCTGAGGAAGATCATTGTTAATGAGATGCATAAAAAGAGAGCCAAGTGAGTCAAGTTCTACCTCAGCTTCTAGATCATCAGTATCATCATCAAGCTCCATATTAATCCAGTCAGCCGTTTTTCGCTTTGACGTCCGTTTGACGGCTTTGGTCTTTGGGCGGGATGACTTGACCGCTTTGTCTCCAGTCGGCTTTGCCACTTTCTCTATGATTTTCTGTTTCCAGAAGGGGTCGTCACCCTACATATAAACAAGAAGGGTTACAGGTTGCATAAGTTCAAGATATTAGAGATAAAGAGGGAGTATAATGCTTACAGCAAGTGGTTTGTTCTTGACATAGAAGGGACTCAGACCGGTTTGACTATAGATCAGTTCCGACTCATTCAGAATCTTCTTTACACCTTCAGTGACTTCTTCCTCAGATAATTGGACGTTGCAATGGCGTTGAGGGTCGTCAACCTCACCGGTATATTCGCACATTAAACCGGGACGTCGGCTTAGTGGCAAGATACTCCAGGATATCCAACAACGCACAAAGTCCACGCCTGTTAAACCGTTTGCCATAAAGGCCCGGAGTTTGGCGAGTTGAGGAGCATATTTCGCCCTTTCCGAAGAGCTCAGGCGTTGTGGCATTGGGTGAGTATTTGATAGTCTGTGATCACGAAAGCCGGGGAGGGGATTTTCACCCTCAGGCGAAGTGTCTTTGCAATAAAACCATGTTTGGTTCCATTCCTTTGGGTGGCTATGATGTTTGGCATGAGGAAATTCAACTTCTTTCTGCTTTTGAATCGAGAGGCCACCAAGTTCTGTGTTCGGACCATTTACAAACTCTGTGCGCCGGTTTAAGTGAAAGAAATCCCGGAATAGTTCTGCAGTTGGTTCTTCTTGTAAATATACTTCACAAAAGACCTGGAAGTTGCATAAGTTGGAAACCGAGTTGGGACCAATATCTTGCGGATGAAGTTGGAAGCTGGCAAGCACATCTCGATAAAATTTTGACCCTGGAGGTTTGAAGTCACGACCTATATGGTCAACAAAGACCACCACCTCGTCTTGCCTTGGGATTGGAGGATTTTCTGTTCCGGGAACTCGCCATTTGATTTCAGTTTTCTTAGGCAGGGAACCGATGCTAACCATCTCATTCAACTGAGCCTCAGTAACCCGGGAACAAGCCCTGTTGCAGGCAGTGAATTGTTTGGCCATTGCAAAGCAAACAAACTGAAAATGAAAGGCCGGTTTACAAATTACGCATGATCATATGCAAGAGACAAGGGAGTAAGAAACATACTGATATGTGAAATAGTATGAACTGGAGACTAATGCAAAAGGGAAAAAAGTAATACTAGCACATGATTACTCAGACACTGTTAAATTGGAGCATAATTATGAAGGTAAAATGCTCCTCCAGTTTATTAGAGGGCTAATGGCATAGACTGCTTATACAAGGTTAAACCGCCTATGTTGGTGTAAGGAGAAACAGATCTCACAGTCATATATAATTTTTTTGGATCTAAGGTAAGACAGGAAAGCAAAAATAATTGGATCTAGAAGGGGTGCAGAACCGAAGCAATTTATGAAGGACTAGATCAGTTCTTTGCGCATAAGGGTTTGTGATGATAATGGAAGGTTAGCTACGGCAAGGGATACATCAAGCACGAAGTGACCATCTACAGACTAAAGGCAGAACAGGGAAGAACAACACTGAAGCACTGATGAACTGCAGAAGAACCGCGAAGAATGTCGAAACCCTAGAACAGATCTGTGGCGAAAAAAGCAGAGAACTTACCGGAGCTGGTGAGGAAGCGGAAAGGCACTGCAGTATTCTGGTGCATTCAGGGTGATGCAGCGGCCAGGGTCGGAGCAGAGGCGACGGTCGACGGTGGCGGCGGAGCTCCAGAGGCTGAGCGGTGCGACGAGGACGATGCGAAGAGGCACGAGGGGGAAAAGGTGAAAACGACCCCTCGGTCCTATTTATAAGGCGAAGCGATAAAACGACAAGTGCGGGAATCGAGGAGCCCAAAAATGGATAAGTTAATAAAGGTGTCGCCTCGATGACTGAATATATATTAAATGAAGGTAATCTCTGACACCAACGGATGGATGACGTCAGGGTGGTTTATCATAATTTTGAAGTATGACGTCACGGCGGTTTACAAGATCAAAAGTGAAGATAGGAGAGAAGATTTTTTCTAAGTGTGGGAGATTGACATGAACAAGTTCAAACCAATCTGGGGCCTAATGTTGGGGATATTACTACTGGAGGTAAATCGGCCTTATGTAGCCGGGTTGACTCTTTGAAGAATAGAAGCCCATGAAGATGTGAGGATAATGGCGCTTTAAGGAAGGCCCAAGGCCCAAAGGCGGGTTACAGCCTGTAAATGTAAACCGACCTAGTCATATAACTTGTATGGTAAGATAGGGAGAGTAGAGACCGAACCGGACACGTTTATGATCCGGCTTCGGGACTCTGTAGCCCTGCGGGCGTCAACCTATGTATATAAACGGATGACTCAGCTGCGGTTTAGGGACAGACAACAACAACTCGAGAGCCAGACAAAGCGGATTCGCTCCCTGGCCTTCGAAACCCTAGCAATACCAATCACAACTAGACGTAGGCTTTTACCTTCCTCGAAGGGGCCGAACTAGTATAAAATTCCCCGTGTCCCTTTGTCCGGTTTAACCCCTTAAAGCTAACCCGTAGCGATGGCTCCACGACTAAGTCCTTTCACAAGGACATCTGCCATGACAAACCCATGACAGGTCCATAGTTATTAGCTAGATGGCTTCTTCTCTCTCTTTGGAGCTCAATACAATGTTCTCATCGATCTTCTTGTAGATCTATTCGATGTAACTCTTTTTGCGGTGTGTTTGTTGAGATCCGATGAATTGTGGGTTTATGATCAAGTTTATCTATGAACAATATTTGATTCTTCTCTGAAATATTTTATGTATGACTGGTTATCTTTGCAAGTCTCTTTAAATAATCAGTTTGGTTTGGCCTACTAGATTGATCTTTCTTGCAATGGGAGAAGTGCTTAGCTTTGCGTTCAATCTTGCGGTGTCCTTTCCCAGTGACAGCAGGGGCAGCAAGGCACGTATTGTATTTTTTCCATCGAGGATAAAAAGATGGGGTTTATATCATATTGCTTGAGTTTATCACTCTACATCATGTCATCTTGCCTAATGCGTTACTCTGTTCTTATGAACTTAATACTCTAGATGCATGCTGGATAGCGGTCGATGTGTGGAGTAATAGTAGTATATGCAGAATCGTTTCGGTCTACTTGTTGCAGACGTGATGCCTATATACATGATCATGCATATATATTCTCATAATTACGCACTTCTCTATCAATTGCTCAACAGTAATTTGTTCACTGCTACCTCTTGAGCATTGCGTTGGATTTCCCCGAAGAGGAAGGGATGATGCAGCAAAGTAGCGTAAGTATTTCCCTCAGTTTTTGAGAACCAAGGTATCAATCCAGTAGGAGGCTACGCTCGAGTCCCTCGTACCTACACAAAAACAATAGCTCAACGCAACCAACGCGCTTAGGGGTTGTCAATCCCTTCACGGTCACTTACGAAAGTGAGATCTGATAGAGATGATAAATAATATTTTTTTGGTATAGAGATGCAAAGTAAATAAGGTAAAAGCAAAGTAAAAGAAAAGCAATAATAAAGTTATGGAGATTGATATGATGAGAAAGAGACCCGGGGGCCATAGGTTTCACTAGTGGCTTCTCTCAAGAGCATAAGTATTCTACGGTGGGTGAACAAATTACTGTTGAGCAATTGACAGAATTGAGCATAGTTATGAGAATATCTAGGTATGATCATGTATATAGGCATCACGTCCGAGACAAGTAGACCAAAACGATTCTGCATCTACTACTATTACTCCACTCATCGACCGCTGTCCAGCATGCATCTAGAGTATTAAGTTAAAAACAAAGTAACACCTTAAGCAAGATGACATGAAGTAGAGGGATAGTTTCATGCAATGTGATAAAAAACCCATCTTGTTATCCTCGATGGCAACGATACAATACGTGCCTTGCCGCCCCTTCTGTCACTGGGAAAGGACACTGCAAGATCGAACCCAAAGCTAAGCACTTCTCCCATGGCAAGAACAACCAATCTAGTAGGCCAAACCGAACTGATAATTCGAAGAGACTTGCAAAGATAACCAATCATACATAAAAGAATTCAAAGAAGATTCAAATATTATTCATACATAGACTTGATCATAAACCCACAATTCATCGATCTCAACAAACACACCGCAAAAAGAAGATTACATCGAATAGATCTCCATGAGAGAGGGGGAGAACATTGTATTGAGATCCAAAAAGAGAGAAGAAGCCATCTAGCTACTAGCTATGGACCCGTAGGTCTGAAGTAAACTACTCACACTTCATCAGAGGGGCTTGGATGATGATGTGGAAGCCCTCCGTGATCGATGCCTCCTCCGACGGAGCTCCGGAACAGGCCCCAAGTTGCGATGGTGGAATTAGGTTTTTGGCTCCGTCCCCGATCGTTTGGGGGTACGTGGATATATATAGGAGGAAGAAGTACGTCGGTGGAGCTTCGACGGGCCCACGAGGCAGGGGGAGCGCCCTAGGGGAGGGGGGCGCACCTACCCTCATGACCACCTCGTGGCTTTCTTGACAGAGGATCCAAGTCTCCTGGATCTTATCTGATGAGAAAATCACGTTTCCGAAGGTTTCATTCCGTTTGGACTCCGTTTGATATTCCTTTTCTTCAAAACCCTAAAACAGGCAAAAACAACAATTCTGGACTGGGCCTCCGGTTAATAGGTTAGCCCCAAAAATAATATAAAAGTGGATAATAAAGCCCAATAATGTCTAAAACAGTAGATAATATAGCATGGAGCAATCAAAAATTATAGATACGTTGGAGACGTATCAAGCATCCCCAAGCTTAATTCCTGCTCGTCCTCGAGTAGGTAAATGATAAAAACAGAATGTTTGATGCAGAGTGATACTTGGCATAATTTCAATGTAAATCGTCTTAATTGTGGTATGAATATTCAGATTCGAAAGATTCAAGACAAAAGTTCATATTGATATAAAAATAATAATACTTCAAGCATACTAACAAAGCAAGTATGTCTTCTCAAAATATCATGGCCAAAGAAAGCTATCCCTACAAAATCATATAGTCTGGCTATGCTCTATCTTCACCACACAAAGTATTTGAATCATGCACAACCCCGATGACAAGCCAACCAATTGTTTCATACTTCTGACATTTTCAAAACTTTTTTCGATCTTCACGCAATACATGAGCGTGAGCCATGGATATAGCACTATAGGTGGAATAGAATGGTGGTTGTGGAGAAGACAAAAAGGGAGAAGATAGTCTCACATCAACTAGGCGTATCAACGGGCTATGGAGATGCCCATCAATAGATATCAACGTGAGTGAGTAGGGATTGCCATGCAATGGATGCACTAGAGATATAAGTATATGAAAGCTCAAAAGAAACTAAGTGGGTGTGCATCCAACTCCCTTGCTCACGAAGACCTAGGGCATTTTGAGGAAGCCCATCATTGGAATATACAAGCCAAGTTCTATAATGAAAAATTCCCACTAGTATATGAAAGTGACATAATGAGAGACTCTCTATCATGAAGATCATGGTGCTACTTTGAAGCACAAGTGTGGTAAAAGGATAGTAACATTGTCCCTTCTCTCTTTTTCTCTCATATTTTTTTATTTGGGCCTTTCTCTTTTTTTATGGCCTCTTTTTTTTATATTATTTTTTTCGTCCGGAGTCTCATCCCGACTTGTGGGGGAATCATAGTCTCCATCATCCTTTCCTCACTGGGACAGTGCTCTAATAATGATGATCATCACACTTTTATTTACTTAAAACTCATGAATTACAACTCGATTCTTAGAACAAAATATGACTCTATATGAATGCCTCCGGTGGTGTACCGGGATGTGCAATGACTCATGAGTGACATGTATGAAAGAATTATGAATAGTGGCTTTGCCATAAATACAATGTCAACTACATGATCATGCATAGCAATATGACAATGATGGAGCGTGTCATAATGAAAGGAATGGTGGAAAGTTGCATGGCAATATATCTCGGAATGGCTATGGAAATGCCATGATAGGTAGGTATGGTGGCTGTTTTGAGGGAGGTATTTGGTGGGTGTATGATACCATCGAAAAGTGCACGGTATTAGAGAGGCTAGCAATGGTGGAAGGAAGGAAAGTGCGTATAATCCATGGACTCAACATTAGTCTTAAAGAACTCATATACTTATTGCAAAAATATAGAAGTTATCAAAGCAAAGTATTACGTGCATGCTCCTAGGGGGATAGATTGGTAGGAAAAGACCATCGCTCGTCCCCGACCGCCACTCATAAGGAAGACAATCAATAAATAAATCATGCTCTGACTTCATCACATAACGGTTCACCGTACGTGCATGCTACGGGAATCACAAACTTCAACACAAGCATTTCTCAAATTCACAACTACTCAACTAGCATGACTCTAATATCACCATCCTCATATCTCAAAATAATTATCAAGCATCAATTTCTTCTTAGTATTCAACACACGCATACGAAAGTTTTATTATTAATCTTGCATACCAAGCATATTAGGATTTTAAGCAAATTACCATCCTATTAAGACTCTCAAAATAATCTAAGTGAAGCATGAGAGATCAATAGTTTCTATAAAACAAATCCACCACCGTGCTCTAAAAGATATAAGTGAAGCACTAGCGCAAAACTATAAAGCTCAAAAGATATAAGTGAAGTACATAGAGTATTCTATCAAATTACAAATCATGTATGGCTCTCTCAAAAGATGTGTACAGAAAGGATGATTGTGGTAAACTAATAAGAAAAGACTCAAATCACAAAAGACGCTCCTAGCAAAACACATATCATGTGGTCAATAAAAATATAGCTCCAAGTAAAGTTACCGATAGAAGTAGACGAAAGAGGGGATGCCTTCCGGGGCATCCCCAAGCTTTGGCTTTTAGGTGTCCTTAGATTATCTTGGGGGTGCCATGGGCATCCCCAAGCTTAGGCTCTTACCACTCCTTGTTCCATAATCCATCAAATCTATACCCAAAACTTGAAAACTTCACAACACAAAACTTAAAGTAGAAAACTCGTGAGCTCCGTTAGCGAAAGAAAACAAAAGACCACTTCAAGGTACTGTAATGAACTCATTCTTTATTTATATGGGTGTTAAACCTACTGTATTCCAACTTCTCTATGGATTATAAACTATTTTACTAGCCATAGATTCATCAAAATAAGCAAACAACACACGAAAAACAGAATCTGTCAAAAACAAAACAGTCTGTAGTAAATCTGTAGCTAGCGCAAGATCTGGAACCCTAAAAATTCTAAAATAAATTGCTGGACGTGAGGAATTTATCTATTAATCATCTGCAAAAAGAATTAACTAAATATCACTTTCAAAATAAAAAAATGACAACAGTTCTCGTGAGCGCTAAAGTTTCTGTTTTTTTACAGCAAGTTCAACAAGACTTTCCCCAAGTCTTCCCAACGGTTCTACTTGGCACAAACAATAATTAAACACAAAAAACACAACCAAAGCAGAGGCTAGATTATTTATTTATTTATTACTAAACAGGAGCAAAAAGCAAGGAATAAAAATAAAATTTGGTTGCCTCCCAACAAGCGCTATCGTTTAACGCCCCTAGCTAGGCATAACAAGTAAGAATAGATCTAGGCATTGCCATCTTTGGTAGGCAATCCATAAGTGGCTCTCATGATAGATTCATATGGTAATTTTATTTTATTTCTAGGGAAGTGTTCCATGCCCTTTTTTAATGGAAACTGAAATCTAATATTCCCTTCCTTCATATCAATAATTGCACCAACCGTTCAAAGGAAAGGTCTACCGAGAATAATAGGGCAAGAAGGATTGCAATCTATATCAAGAACGATAAAATCTACGAGCACACAATTCCTGTCGGTGTCAAAACCGGTGGATCTCGGGTAGGGGGTCCCGAACTGTGCGTCTAGGCCGGATGGTAACAGGAGGCAGGGGACACGCCGTTTTACCCAGGTTCGGGCCCTCTTGATGGAGGTAAAACCCTACGTCCTGCTTGATTAATATTGATGATATGGGTAGTACAAGAGTATATCTATCACGAGATCAGAGAGGCTAAACCCTAGAAGCTAGCCTATGGTATGATTGTATGTTGTGATTGTTGTCCTACGGACTAAAACCCTTCGGTTTATATAGACACCGGAGAGGGTTAGGGTTACACAAGGTCGGTTACAAAGGAGGAGATATCCATATCCGTATTGCCTAGCTTGCCTTCCACGCCAAGTAGAGTCCCATCCGGACACGAGACGAAGTCTTCAATCTTGTATCTTCATAGTCTAACAGTCCGGCCAATGGAGATAGTTCGGCTATCCGGAGACCCCCTAATCCAGGACTCCCTCAGTAGCCCCTGAACCAGGCTTCAATGACGATGAGTCCGGCGCGCAGTATTGTCTTCGGCATTGCAAGGCGGGTTCCTTCTCCGAATACACTGCAGAAGAATTTGAGTACGAGGATAGTGTCCGACCCTGCAAAATAAGTTCCACATTCCACTGTAGAGAGAATAATATTTTCGTAGATCTAATTTGCTGGCTTGTTTTTGCAGCATGACGTTACATCATGGCCCGGTGATTATTCGAACCGTTTCTTTTAACCAGACCCGCACATAACGCGAGGCAGTTTTTTGACACGTCTTGTCAAAGCAAAGATCGTGTCCCCTTATTACGGGATTCTCATCAACACGGGCGTGGGGAACCCAACCGCGCCATCAATTGCAGCGCTTAGGGGATAAGCGAGTTTTACCAAGCAAATGGGGACGCTTAGTTTCGTCCGCCCATATAAAGGGATAAGGATTCACCTTTCTATACACGCCTTCTTCCTCCCTTACCCATCCGTTTTCGGACACTCGAGCTCTAGCGCCCTAGTCCGCACTTCCCACCTCGACTTTCTCCAATAATGTCCGGAGCGGGAGGCAAGTGGATGGTCTCCTCCGTCACGGAGGGAGACATCAAGAAACTGAGGAGAGCCGGATACCTGCCCGACGACATCGCGCACCGGCTCCCAGATGAGGGGCAGCTCATCCCCACCCCCAGGCCCCATGAGAGGGTAGTATTCCTCACCCATTTCCTCTGTGGACTGGGATTCCCTCTCCATACCTTCGTCCGGGGCTCATGTTTTATTACGGCCTGGATTTCCACGATCTGGCCCCGAACTTCATCCTCAACATCTCGGCGTTTATCATCGTGTGCGAGGCCTTCCTCCAAATCAAGCCCCACTTCGGCTTATGGCTAAAGACCTTCAATGTCAAGCCGAAGGTAGTGGGCGGCCGCCAGGCAGAGTGCGGAGGCGCCATGGTGGGCAAGATGCCCAACATAACATGGCTCGAGGGCTCCTTTGTGGAAACCATAAAGGAGTGGCAATCGGGGTGGTTCTATATCACCGAGCCGCGCGACCCTGCATGGGCAGCAACCCCCGAGTTCCGATCTGGCATCCCCACGCGGCTCACCTCCTGGAAAGAGAAGGGCCTGTCCTGGGGTAGTTCGAAAGAGCTGGCCGGACTCCAAACATGTATTCAAAACATGGTGGACAAGAAGCTCAAGCTTGTCAACATAGTCCAAGTTATGCTCATCCGCCGGATACTCCCGTGCCAACAACGGGAGTTCAACTTGTGGGAGTTAAATCCGGCGCAACACCGAACTCTGAACAGGCTCTTTGACACAACTCATGAAGACGCCTGGAGGGTGCTGTTCAAAGTGCCAGGTCCCTCCCCCCATTACTGAGGATCGCGGATTCAGAGCGAAGCACCAAGCCAGTGCGGTAAGCTGCTTTACCTTTCACAAGATACTTATTTTTTTATACAGATTGACTTTATGCGGGATCTAAACTCCCGTACCTTTGACAGGACTGGCAGAAGATGGCCGGACAGATCGACTATCTGGCTTCTTTGCCCGAAGGCCCCGCAGACAGTCTTCTGGCGAAGATGCTGACTCCGGCCCCTTATAAGGTGCCGGATAAGACCAAGAAGGCCAAGGGAACCCGAAAGAGTTCCCGACGCCAGGCATCGTTGGACTCACCGTCCGATGACTTTGCGGCGCACTCTTCCCCCGAAGACGAGGAAGAAGAAGAAGAAGATGCTCCCCCACCAACTGGGGGAAACAAGAAAAGGAAGGTCGCCCCAACTGGGGAGGCCGGAGGGTCCAAGAAGGGAAGGACTCTCCTTCCGGACAGTTCCACCACCGCCGATGAAGGCGAAGGCGAGTGGTTGCCCAGGGTCAAGCCCCCAGGGAGATCGTAAGTATTCGGATACCAGAGTAACTCCTAGGATTCCTTTGTCACACTGCTTTCCCTAACGCCGAACGCAATTATGCAGGCTGCCACGAGCCAGTATAGATGTATCATCGGACGGCTCCTTGGGCTTGTCGGACATGGATAGCGATCGAGTCCCGACCGCCACCTCCCCTCATCCGGCCGACGATGCCGAGGTGTTGTCTCAAGAGACACTGGATCGAGGGGAGATAGTCCTGGAGGCGCCTCAAGGCGACCTTCCGGACTCCGGGAGCCGCGGGGACGGGGCCCCTGAGAGCTCCGAGTTTGGCCCTTAGCCGAACACCGTGTCGGACCCTCCAGCGGTTTTGGGCTCGGGCAGGCGGCCTCCTTCTAAGAGGGGCAAGACGCCAGTGCCGGTGACCTCTGTCCATCCAGAGGCACCGGACAATCTGTTGGAAGCACTTCGCAACGCTTCCATCAACGAGGAGTACCACACTATCATGAGTGCGGTGATCCAGAAGGTTCAGTCCGCCAAGAGCGGATTGACTGAAGCCTGTGCCATCCTTCTAACAGGCTTTGAGGTAAGTGTTTTAAAATGTAGTAGAAATATTACCGCATAGACAGTAGCCCCTGATGCTTTGTTCGGTGTTCACAAAGAAAAGCTGGGCAGAGGATCAAATAACATCGCAGGAGTCTAATATAAGTATGTCAATATGCATATGCAGGCTTCGCTGCTGGCGTCCGCCACACTAACTGCGGAGGTCGCCGTACTGAAGTAGGACCTCGAGGGGTCCAAGAAAGAGCTCGGCCTTGCCAAGAGGCAGCTCGAGGAGAACAAGGGTAAGTAATACTCCGTCTATAGATATGTATATATAAAAAAGGACGCGATTGCAAAATGACAGGATCATTGTATGTTTGCCAGGGGCCACGACCGAGGTGGCGACCCTAAAGCAAGCGCTGACCAAGGCCGAAGATATAGCGGCCAAGGAGCGCACCGAGCGAGAGAAGCATGAGGCTCGGGTGGGCGAGGTGCAGCAAGAGCTCCAGGCTCTTGTGGAGAAGCACGAGGCGTTGGAGCTTGACTCCAAGACGCGGGAGTCTGAGCTTGCCGCGGCCCTCGAGAGTGTAAAAAGTGCCAAGGACGAAGCCCAAGAGGCCCTCCAAGAGATCGACGCGATGAAGAAGATAGCGGCGGGTAAGGCTTTCTATATGCAAAGCAAGCATGTAAAAGTAAATTACCGATTACTTACCCGGATCCGGAGCTCTTCAGGAGCATTCGCAGATTTGCCCCATAGTGTGGCCGATGCCGCACAATTTTACTAGGCCGAGGACGGAAGCTCGACGGAGAAGCTATTCTGGTCTCAGTATGCTGAGGCCGAACATCCGGTGCCAATGAGCGACCAGCTGAAGCAGATGGTCGAGCTACATAAGGCGGCCGATCAGGCCATGAAGAGCTTTATAGTCCGGTTGTGGCCTAGCGACGCCCTTCCGAACAGCTTCTTCGGCCTCGTGGGGCGGCTCGTGGATGCCTGCCCGCGGCTGGAGGTCGTCAAGCGATCTGTCTGCATTGAAGGTGCACGCCGGGCTTTCGCCCGTGCGAAATTGCAGTGGGTCAAGCTAGATGCCGTGAAGCTGATCAAGGAGGGGCCGCCAGAGGGCAAGGAGCACCGCCACCCCAAGATGTACTACGAGGGTGTTCTGCCGGGCGCCCGTCTCATTGCCGACGAGTGTTCAAAAGATGTAATATTTGAATGAGATTTGCCCGTGTGATCCTGTATGATGAAAACTTGTTTCATATGCGCTATGCAACACTTGTGTGAATTTAAAATATTACCTTCTGTTTGGCCGTTTATCCAATCTGAGAGATGGATAGTCCTCGGCTTCTGCCCCCATGCCATGAGTGCTGGGGTGTTCGGGATAAACCTGAGCACTCTTGTCCCCATATTTGGGTCCTTCGAGGGAGGTGCTCATCACAACGAACAAGGCAACCGGACTAATAATGCTTTATCACTCTCACTTAGCCATAGAATTCTATAATTTTAAATTTCGGCGAAGCCCCGGGTATTCGGAAGGCCGAATTCGGGGCGCGATACACGCCTATAAGCCGGACAGGGCCGGCCCCTCTCCCTAAGCGGCATACGTCTTTAGGGACTCGAAAAACCTCGCCGAACAGCGACCAGTCTCTCGCCTTATCATGACAGTTAGTTTTAGCTTTCTCTATTGAGGTGCTGAACCCAGCAGAACCGGGGCACAGTCGCAGTAGTTCTCCTTGCGCTACCTTAGCCGATAGAGCGGAACGTAAGGTACCAAAACATAGGAGCCGAGCAAACCCAACATTTGACCAAAGACATGATTCGGAGCTGATGCGTATAATGCTATAAGTTCGGGGTGCCGCACTTGTGAAAGTGTTCAGACTTTTCACACCGCATTGTGGGGTACGTAAGCCCCTGGTGTATTGGCTGTACCATAGTGTACGGTTGCAAGGCGTCATTAATGAACACACACACACACACACACACACACACACACACATATATATATATACATAACAAGAATGCAATAATAGTCATAATGTCATGCATTGTTTATTGAAAAATTGCGTTAAAGCAGAGTGATACAGATAGTGCGATAAGCAAAGAGTAGGACTGTGTCCCTTCCAAGGGCAAGCTGAGGAATGATATTAAATTGAATATTTCACTTGTTACTGTAATCAACCTGGGAATTCCGTGGTATGACGTAGCTGTCTGCCTCCTTGGTTGCTGCATCATGTGTTTGGCAATAGTGCTGCCGGACAGTGTTTCCAGAGATTAAGGTCCTAAAAGAAAAAGAAAAATAACCTAACGGGAAGCCCCTAGTGCGGTTTAGACTGCATTTTGGGGCGTGCCGCAGTTGTGCCCCCCTCCCCACCTGTGCCCATGGTATTTATAATGCGTAATTATGTACGTGCGACACGAATATCACCGTTGGGCTAGGATTGGGGTGGCCGCCGTATTGCTACGCGAACTCAGATCAAGCCAGGCGGTCTATTTGCCGATTGCCCCAAGCGCGCTTGTAGGTGTCCGGGCTTTGAAGCGCCGAACTGGTTGATTGCCTTGAGAGGCTGCTTTGTGCTTCTGCTGCGAGGGCCGCGGTGTGCTCCTCTGTTCGGAGAGAGCGCTCTGTGTTTCCGTTGACTGTAATAACTCTGTGAGGTCCTGCCATCTTGAGCTTGAGGTATGCATAATGCGGTACCGCATTGAATCTAGTGAATGCGGTTCGCCCGAGCAGCGCGTGATAACCACTGCGGAACGGGACTATATCGAAGATTAACTCTTCGCTTCGGAAATTATCCGGGGATCCAAAGACCACTTCCAGTCTAACTGAGCCTGTGCAATGGGCCTCTACACCTGGAATGACGCCCTTAAAGGTCGTTTTTGTGGGTTTGACCCTTGCGGGGTCTATACCCATTTTGCGCACTATGTCCTGATAAAGTAGGTTCAGGCTGCTGCTGCCGTCCATAAGGACTCGAGTGAGGTGAAATCCGTCGATGATTGGGTCTAGGACCAGTGCGGCGAATCCGCCATGACGGATACTAGTGGGGTGGTCCCTGCGATCGAAGGTGATCGGACAGGAGGACCAAGGGTTGAACTTTGGGGCGACTGGCTCAAACGCATATATGTCCCTGAGTGCACGCTTCCGCTCCCTCTTGGGGATGTGGGTTGCGTATATCATGTTCACCGTCCGCACTTACGGGGGAAACCTCTTCTATCCTCCAGTGTGCGGCTGTCGGGGCTCCTCCTCGTCATCGCTATGCGGCCCCTTGTCCTTGTTTTCGGCAATTAACTTGCCGGCCTGCTTGAACACCCAACAATCCCTGTTGGTGTGTGTCGGGGAAACTGATCCACGAACACCTATGGGGCCGGCGGACCGGGCCCCTTTCGGTTCGGCGCGGGGCGGAGGTTGCACGAAGAGCAGATCGAGACGAAGCACATGAGCAGTTTACCCAGCTTCGGAGCTCTCCGGAGAGATAACACTCCTACTGCTGCTTGTCTGGTTGTATTATCTGGTGTTCTTGCTCTCGAGCGAGAGAGTGTGATGTTTTCTGGGCTATGAATGAATCGAAGCAAACTGTCCGAACCTCCGAACCCCCTCTACGTTGCGCATGGGCCTCCTTTTATACGCTAAAGGGGTCACCGACAGGTGGCAACGCAGAGGAGGGTAAAAACGTAAAAAGCGAGGTAGTTGATACAGTTGCTTGTACAGTGCACCCTACCTAACCCTGACGGCAGGGGACAAGGGCATTAAATGCCCGTCTGAGTCGCCCGAACAGTGCAGAAAAGGACCGTTAGGGGCGCCACTATTCGCCACGATGGCGATCTTGTCAGCTTCGCATGCCACTGCGCACCGCTGGCTGCACAGCCTCCCGCCACGCGCGCCCGGAGAGGCCCCCAGAGCGACACGTTGGTGGATGTGCTGGAGCGTGGGCGCAGAGTGGCCGCCTGCCGCGGCAAGCGCCTTGCCGCTGTTGTTATCTCGCCGGGTCCAGAAGCTCGTCGCTCACCGGGCCTCGGTGTACCTTGTTTAGTCTTCCCGGCAAGCTCCTCTTGCCGGGGCCTTGTTGCCTTGCCGGAGCGCGTGGCGCGTCGCGGCAAGTTCCTTGGAGCACCTTGGTTGGCCTTCCCGGCAAGCTCCTCTTGCCGGGGTCTTGTCTCCTTAGCTTAAATACTTTGTTCTTGGATGGCTCCAAGGGAACCTTGGGGGATCTTGGCGTTCGCCCGGCAAGCCTTTGCCGCGGGGTGCTGCAACTGCCCGTGCACAAGTTCGGGGTACTAGGGTACCCCTATTCTAGTACACCGACAGGAGCCCCCGGGCCTGGGCCAGACACGGTGCCGAGCGCTGTTGGGCCAGGCCCAAGACAGGGCACGGGCACACGCGGGCTGGGCCACGCCAAATCTTGTTCCGTATCCACCGCGCTCTCCCATAACGGCACGCGTTGAATGCGGCATCGTGGGAGAGATCGTGGGTGGTTGTTTATTTGGAAGGCCAAAACGTCCGCCCCGTCCCTCTTTATAAGCAGAGGAGACAGAGGCAGTTCGTTCCCCCTCGCTGGTTGCTGCTACTCCTTCTTCACAAACTCCGCCGCTCCCCCCTTCTTCTCGAAGCCGAGAGAGCAGCGCTCCGCCCCCCCCCCCATTGCCACCAACATCACCATGCCGTCGATCTTCCCCACCACCTCCGCCATGGCCCCGAAAGCCGACAAGGGAAAGGGTGTGAAGTCGGCCAAGGCGCAGCGGCTCGCGGCGCTGCGGAAGGAGCGGGCGATCTTCACCCCCCAGCTCGGGGTCCAGGAATTGAGGGAGTACTTCTACCTCTTTTGGGCGACGGAGACGCGTGCGCATCCGCGCACGAGGGTACTCCCGGCCGCTGCCTCGGAGTTGGCTCCAAATGGGTACCCGTTCTTCCCGCTATTCTTCTATTGCGGGCTCTGCCCGCCCTTCTCGGAGTTCTTCTGTGATATTATGAACACATATGGCTTCCGCCTCCTTGACTTCACCCCTAATGCTGTCCTGACCATGGAAGTTTTTGCACACTTGTGCAAAAACTTTGTCGGAGTCCACCCTAGTGTTGCCCTTTTTCGCCACTTCTTCATACCTCGGGTAGAGAGAGGAGAGCCGCTTGCCGGAGGGATTGCCTGGGTCTCGAGAGTCGGCAAGAAAGAGGCGTACTTGGAGGGTGAGCTCCGCAGCAAGTGGGAGGAGTGGAGAGCGGAGTGGTGCTGGATCGTTGTGGAGAATCCGCAGCCCTTCACCGCCGTGCGCCAAACTCCAATAGTGCGCGGCAATGACTGGAGCAACGTGGCCCCGGAAGACGAGAGGCTGAAGATCGCCATCACTAGGATTCTTCGCCTCAGGCTTGTCGGGCTCACCGTAGGTGCTGTCGGGGCAGATTTCCTCTGCCGTTGCATTGCCCCCCTGCAGGAGAGGGGGAGGCCCGCCTGGGAATTCAAGAACTCGGCGGACATCATGAGGCTGCGGCCGGGCCTCAACTACAACTTCACCATCTTGGAGTTGGACGCAATGCTCTTGGAATTATTCAAACGCAACCCCCAGCACCCATTCACACTGCCGAGGGGCGTAGTTCCTTTGTGCAATAACTCTTCGCTTGACCGGATCCGCGCCATGATGCCGTTGTGCGATTCACACGGCATCGTCCCTACTTGGCAAGAGCCTGCGGATGACATTGTGCGAGCGTTCTTCGACACCTTGGAGGAAGTGCCGGTCCGCGCTGACGAGCAGAAGAGCCTCACCCGTGACACCACCGACGAGGAGTTGCAGCTCATCGCTACTAGGGCGGAAGAGGCTGCGGCCGCAGCTGCCGTGGGTGTGTTTGGGTTTACTGTGGAGGAGGCGGAGGCTGCAGAGGTGGCAGACCTTGCCGAACGCGTGGAGTTCATGGGCGAGGAGGAGCCTGCCGGTTCCGAAGCCGAGCCGAGCGAGGCCGGCGAGGAGGAGGCTGAGCCTTCAGAGAACTTGCCGCAGGCGGAGCCCCCGGCCCCGCCAAGGAGGCGCCTTCGCAGGGCCGGGGGCGCAGCGGGGCGGCAGCCGGCTCCACAGCCACCGAGCCGCGCGACGCGCTCTACCTTTCTTGGATTTTTGATTGATTTTCTTCCCTTCTTCGTTCTTCAGACCCATCTTCGGCTGAGCCAATGGAGACAAAGGGCGCCGACGAGGAAGGTGCCGGTGCTGATGAGACCGTCGGCGAGGAGGCCGCCGGGGCTGCTGCTGCGGAAGCCGGCGAGGGGTCGGGCGATCGCACTGACGACCCTGAGGCCGCAGGAGCGCCGGGCGCTGCGCCGACCGCCGAACCCTTTGTCGCTTCTGCGGAGCCGGGCTCCGAGGAGCCCCAGCCCGGCGCCTACTTGCAGGCCGGTGACAATATCTTCATCAAGCTACCCTGGGCGTCGAGCTCCAGGGCGCCGGTCGAGGGGGAGAATTTTGACGGGGAGGTGCTCGCCTCTGCTGGACTGTCATTGGTTGACGCACCCGGCAGCAGCAGCGGCGAGCCTGAGGAGGAGCAGCTGCTGCGGAAGCTGCTGTCACTCTACCGCACCCGGCAAGCCAAGCTGGCTTCCAGGGAAGCGCTTGTCGCGAAGGCGGGAGTTGACATGGAAAAGCGCGTGGAGGAGCTCCGGGGCCAAAATCAAGAAGCTCTCCGGTCCCTGGCGCAGGAGCGGGAGCGACTCGACGAGGAGCGCATGGTCTTTGTTCTCGAGAAGGCCGAGGCTGAGGAGGAACAAAGGCTGGCTGCCGAGAAGCAGTCCGCGCAGGAAGGTGAACTAGTGCAGCGGAAGGCCAATCTCGACAGCTACGAGGAAGAGCTCGCCGAGCGTGAGCAAGCACTTGGCGGGGCGATCAAGGAGGCAAAGGACGCCGCGGCAACTGCAGAGGCCGCCAAGAAAGAGCTAGAGGAGAAGGTGGCGCAGCGTGAGCGTGAGAAGGATGCTGCCGCCCACGGTGAGCTGCAAGGCCTTCTCGCTGAGAGGGGCAAGGAGCTCAGCGCCACCAAGGATTCCAAAGCAGACCTGGAGCTAAAACTGGCCACGCTGACGCAGACGCTGGAGGCCGCCAAGGAGCGGGAGAAGACCTTGTCGGAGAAGGTCAAGGACGACGCGGCGCTGCTGGAGAGCATTGTAGTTACCCAGAACTCGTTCAGAGACACTATGGAGCACTGGACCGAGGGTCTGGTGAACATTGCCGCAGTCATCAACGAGGAGCTGGCGCAGCTGGGGATGGAGGACTTTGGGTATCCTTCCGACGAGAGTCTTCAACCCAGCGCCAAGCTCAGCCTATTCTTCAAGGGCGTGGCGACGGCACTCCAGCGGCTCCGGGAGAGGATCCCGAAGCAGTTGGCCGACGAGTCGCGCAAAATCTGCGCCGGGGTTCTCCAGAAGGTGCTGATGAAGGTAGCCTTCCGCAATCCAGGCCTCAGCTTCACCAACGTCCTCAGGTCCTTGCCGCCTGACGCCGATCTGGATGCACTCAAGGCCCTTGTCGCACCCATTGTGGACAAGGTGAGCGAGATCAAGAGAGTCGAGGGCGGACGCGTAGATTAGGCCGCCCATTTCTTCTTTTCCATTGTCGCTGCTAATCATGTTATGAAAACAGTCTGTTAGAGCCGCGACAAGTTATCTTGTAATATAACTTTATTTCTGTTATCAATTGCAATGTTATTTCCTCTACTAGATTCCTTCCTTTGTATGTTTTTACCCTACGCTTCTAGGGAACTTGTCGATGCAGGTGCCCGAGCCGCGAGCGCTGAGTGCGGAACTTCAGCAGCCTGCTGGCGGCACTGCTTCCGACAAGAAACCTTGTCGCGACTAGATGCAGCATGCTTAAGCTGTTGAGCGGACTCAAAACAAAGTAAGGGCACAACTAGCCACGAGTTGGTTCCTCCGCGCACAGGTTTTCCATACAAAGCAGGGTCGTTCGAGGAAGATAACTCAAAAATTTAAAAAGTGATTGCTCAAACTTTGACAACTTAGCTTTTCTGTCATTTGCTTCCCGGTAAGGCAAGTCTTCGCTTGAACGACGCCTGGCCCATACCACAATCTTCTCCTTCTCCCCCGGCAAACTTGTGTGCGAGAGAACCTTCTCTTCCTTTAAAAGAAAAAGAAAGAAGAGAAAATAATAATATGGAGCTCTTCGGCTCGTTACTGCTTACCGGATGTAGGTGTTGCACAAAGTGTCAGATAATCGCATGCAAGAAAGGAACTAACGCATGAAATGGACAAGCTGTGCGGAGCACATGGGGTTTTACTTATGCACGGGATCTGCGCCCGGCTTTGTACAAAGGATTACATGCAACAGCGGCAAGACTTGTACAAAAGGTGGTTGCCGGAACGGGTTCCGGCAACCGCGCCTTATGGGAATAACTTATGAAGATGTTCTATGTTCCAGGAGTTGCTCACTGGAATGCCATCTTCGGTCTCAAGGCGGACAACGCCAGGCCTTGTGACTCGTCTCACCCGATAAGGGCCTTCCCACTTCGGCGTCAACTTGTTGGAATTCTTGGCGGACTGAACGCGCCGAAGAACAAGGTCGCCTTCCTCGAAGCTTCTGGCTTTAACTTTGCGGCTATGATAGCGGCACAAAGCTTGCTGGTATCGAGCAGCTCGTACAGCAGCCTGAAGACGATCTTCCTCAAGGAGCAGCGCGTCGTCTTGCCGCAGCTGTTCTTGCTCAAGCTCATCATAAGCGAGCACTCGAGGTGATCTGTATACGAGTTCCGTGGGGAGAACTGCCTCTGCTCCATAGACTAGAGCGAAAGGTGTCTGGCCAGTGGCTCGATTTGGCATCGTTCTGATCGACCAAAGAACCACAGGCAGCTCCTCGATCCAGTTTCTTCCGCACCTGTGTAGCCTGTCGAAAGTTCTGGTCTTGAGCCCGCGCAGCACTTCAGCATTTGCCCTCTCTGCTTGACCGTTGCTTCTTGGATGAGCAACAGAAGCGAAGCAGACCTTGGCGCCAAGGTCTTGGACGTACTGCATGAAGGTGCGGCTCGTGAATTGCGTGCCGTTGTCGGTGATGATCCTGTTAGGGATCCCGAAACGGCAAACAATCGACCTGAAGAACTTGACTGCTGACTGTGCTGTCACCTTCCTCACTGGCTGTACTTCCGGCCACTTTGTGAACTTGTCGATTGCAACGTACAAGTACTCAAAGCCCCCGACAGCTCGGGGGAAAGGGCCGAGGATATCGAGCCCCCAGACCGAAAATGTCCAGGATAAAGGGATTGTCTGGAGAGCTTGAGCTGGCTGGTGTATCTGTTTGGAGTGGAACTGGCACGCTTCACACTTGGTTACTTGTGCAGTTGCATCCTGGAGGGCTGTCGGCCAAAAGAAACCTTGCCGGAAAGCTTTGCCGGCAAGTGCTCTTGCGCCAATGTGGTGGCCACATATGCCTCCATGTATCTCCGCCAACAGCTTTTGTCCATCTTCCCTACGAATACACTTCAATTTCACACCGTTGAGTCTTCTTCTGTACAGTATGCTATCGACAAACTGGTACATACTTGACTGCCGGGCTACTATTTCCGCTTCTTCTTGTTCTTCGGGAAGTTCTCCTGTCTGAAGGAAGTGGACAATCTGCTGTGCCCATGCTGGAGCTTGTGGCTCGACAACAAGGACTAAAGGCGCATCTGCTGCTGCGGGAATATCCGCTTCTACGGCAAGGGCTTGCGGCCCTGCCGGAGCTTGATGTTCCCCGGCAAGCTTGCCGGAGCAAAACTTGTCGGGAGCGTCTGCTTCAACGGAACAAACCATAAGGCTTGCCGGAGCAGACTGCCCCTCAGCATCCTTGGTGTTGATCTTGGGGACTTTCTTGGCGGCGGCTTCGGGGAGCTCTGCCGGAAAGTAGTCGCCGGAAACCAACTTCCTCTTTTTGCTTTGTCCAGTTGAGGGCGTTAGGGATGGTTGAGTCAACTTAAGCACAAAGATCCCTGGTTCCACAGGTAACTTTAGTGCGGCGCACTTTGACAGGCCATCAGCAATATCATTCTGAGCTCTTGGGATATGCTCCATTTGTAGGCCGTCAAAGTGCTCTTCTAGCTTCCTCACTTCATCAACATACGCTTCCATCAACGGACTCTGGTAGTTCTTGTTCACTTGTCGGATGACAAGCTGTGAGTCACCCCTGACAATGAGCTTCTTGATCCCAAGGTCTGCTGCGATTCTGAGACCGGCAAGCAATCCTTCATACTCTGCAGTATTGTTGGTTGCTTGCTCTTTGGGAAAGTGCATCTGGACTACGTACTTGAGGTGCTCTCCAGTGGGTGCGACAAGCAGCACGCCTGCACCGGCGCCTTGCAGCGAGAAGGCACCATCAAAGTACATCAGCCACTCTTTGCTTGCCTCTTTGACGGGGATGCTCGTTTCTGGAATTTCTTCATCTGGGGTTGGCGTCCACTCTGCTATGAACTCTGCCAATGCTCTGCTTTGGATAGTTGAAGTGCTCTCAAACTTGAGGCCAAAGCTTGACAGTTCCAGCGCCCACTCGACAATCCTGCCCGTTGCTTCTGGATTTTGCAGTATCCTCTTCAGCGGAAAGCGAGTGACGACTGTGATCTCATGTGCTTGGAAGTAATGGCGCAGCTTTCTCGAGGCCATGAGGAGGCCGAAAAGCAACTTCTGCACACCAGAGTACCTTGATCTAGCCCCCTGCAGAAGAGAACTGACAAAGTAAACTGGGCGCTGCACCATTCTCCTTGGCATCTTATCATGTTCCTGCGCAAACCCATGTTTGTTGGGACCAGAGCTTGTCGACGAAGCCCCCTGCTTGTCGCTGGATGGATCTGCCGTGGTTGCTGGCTCATCATCTGCCTCCCTCTCCGCCACTAACGCAGCACTAACCACTTGATTGGTTGCCGCTATATACAGCAGCAACTTCTCTTGCGGCTTAGGTGCGACAAGCGTTGGAGTGGAGGACAGGTATCTCTTCAAGTCCTACAGCGCAGCCTCCGCTTCCGGAGTCCATTTCATTGGACCTGCCTTTTTCAAAATTTTGAAAAATGGCAGGGCGCACTCAGCAGATCTAGAGATAAACCTGCTGAGAGCAGCCACGCAACCGGCAAGCCTTCGTACATCCTTGACGCGCTTTGGTGCATCGATCTGCTCAATGGCTTTGATCTTGTTGGGATTGGCTTCAATTCCCCGCTGAGACACGAAGAACCCGAGAAGCTTGCCGGAAGGGACTCCAAACACGCACTTCTCGGGGTTAAGCTTGAGGTTGATCTTGCGCAGGTTTGCAAATGTTTCGTCTAAATCTTGAATCAGGGTCGCCTTGTTCTTGCTCTTGACCACTATGTTATCCATGTAAGCTTCCACATTTCTGTGTATTTGCGGCTCAAAAGCATGGTGGACTACCCTTGCGAATGTTGAACTAGCATTCTTCAAACCGAAAGGCATCCGTACGAAGCAGTACGTGCCACACGGGGTGATAAATGCGGTTTTCTCTTCATCTTCTTCTGCCATGAAGATCTGATGGTATCCTGAGTATGCATCAAGAAATGAAAGCAAATCACATCCGACTGTGGAGTCAACAATCTGGTCAATACGCGGCAAGGGAAATGGGTCTTTGGGACAAGCTTTATTAACATCAGTGAAGTCAATACAAAGTCTCCATTTCCCGTTAGCTTTGCGCACAACAACAGGATTGGCCAACCACGTGGGATGGAGTACTCCTCTGACAAGGCCTGCTGCTTCCAACTTCTTGATTTCTTCTGCGATGAATTCTTGGCGCTCTACTGCCTGCTTCCTGACTCTCTGCTTGACGGGCCGCGCATGAGGACAGACGGCAAGGTGGTGCTCAATCACTTTCTTGGGAACACCGGGGATATCAGACGGTTGCCACGCAAACACGTCGACATTCGCCCGCAGGAAAGCAACGAGCGCACTTTCCTATTTGGGGTCAAGAGTGGCGCTGATGGTGAAGGTACCACCAGTGCCATCCTCCTTGGCGGACACCTTCTTAGTCTCAGGTGGAGGTGCCATTGCCTTCTTACACTTGCCGGTGGAGCTCGATGGTGCGTCCTCGACGGTAGCGCAGCACTCCGAAGAAGTGCGCTTGCCGGAGTGGGCATCAGAGCTCTTGCCGGACTTGGTCTTCTTCTTCCCCCCGGGAGCTTCAGCGGCAAGTGTCCTTCGTTCTGCTGCGGCTGCGGCTTCCCGATAGATCTTGTCGGCACAGATAAGAGCATCCTTCTTGTCGCCAGGGACAGAGATGACACTTATTGGGCCTGGCATTTTCAGTACGTTGTACGCATAGTGAGAGGCTGCCATGAACTTGGCGAGTGCCGGACGGCCAAGGATTCCATTGTAAGGTAATGGAAAGTCGGCAACGTCAAACGTGACCCTCTCAGTCCTGAAGTTCAGCTCACTGCCAAATGTTACTGGCAACGTGATCTTTCCCTTTGGCTTGCTCCTTCCCGGGTTGATTCCTTGAAATGTGCCGGTCTCTTCGAGCTCGCTGTCAGGGATCTGGAGCTTCTGGAGCACCGCGGAGGAGATCAGGTTCAAGCCGGCCCCGCCGTCAACTAGCATCTTAGTGACCTTGAGGTTGCGGATTGTTGGTGAAACCAACATCAGCAAGCACCCGACCGCAGTTATGCAATTCGGGTGGTCCTCAATATCAAAGATGATAGGCGTGCCGGACCATTTCAGAGGCTTGCGTGACTCGACGGGTGGTTCTGCTGCATTAACTTCCCGCACCCACTGCTTGAGCTGGCGGTGCGAGGCATGCAGAGAAGCACCACCGTCAACGCACAGGACCTCTGTGGCTTTCTGGAACTCCATATCTTCATCGTCGCCGTCATCTTCATCCTTGTCGCGGCCGCGAGGAGGTCTGTCTCCTTGCCGCTGCTTGGCCTTGCCGCGGCGTCCTCCTCGGCCGGGACGTTTCTTGCCGGATCCACCAGCTCCTTCCTGGGCCTTCTCCTTGTCGCGCCGCTCGTATTCAGCTTTCTGTTGCTCAACAAGCTATTCGACTTTCTTACAGTTCTGAAGATCATGGCCTTTGTTGCGGTGAATCTTGCAATACTGCTTGTTGGTGCCGTCCTGCTTGTCGGCGACTGCTGCCTCCGCGGCAACCTCCTTACCAGAGTCACCAGCTTTGGCTTCCTTGGCGCCGCCACCATTGCCGGACTGCTCAACAACTAGCACTTCTTTGCCTTTCCTCCTTCTGTTGTTCCGCCGCCGGTTTTTCCTTGTCGGGCCAGCATCTTCACTGTCGGATCCCCCCGCTCCTATATTTTCTCCGGGGAGTCTCCTCCCTTCCTCAGCACGCGCACACATGTCGGCCAGTGCATATAACTCACTGACGTCCTTGATCTTGCACATCGCCATTTCCTCCCGCATCCTGCGGTTCCGCACGTTCTGATGGAACGCGCTGATCACCGCGGCAGGGTGGACGTCTGGGATGTTGTGCTGCACAGTACAGAATCTCTGAATGTACTTGTGCAGGGGCTCTCCTTCCTTCTGGGCGACCAGATGAAGATCACTTTCCTGGCCATGGGGCTTGTGTCCGCCGGTAAAGGCGCCGACAAACTGATGGCACAGATCAGCCCAAGAGGATATGGAGTTGTCCGGCAAGTGCATGAGCCAGGATCTGACGTTGGGCTTGAGCACCAGCGGGAAGTAGTTGGCAAGGATCTTGTCATCTCGTCCCCCGGCAGCTTGCACCGCGATGGTGTAGATGCTGAGGAACTCTGACGGATGCGTCTTGCCGTCGTACTTCTCCGGTACGTCTGGCTTGAAGTTCTTTGTACTGGGCCACTGGACTTGCCGCAGCTCACAAGTGAACGCAGGACAACCTATCGCGTACGGCAGATCGCCTGGTTCCCTTGGCGCATGCATGTCAACAGAGGGCCCAGCGCGCTTGTCGGATTGACATCACACTTCTCTTCGGCGCTCGATGCGGGTTCGAGCGTCTTCTTGTTGTCGATCATGAAGAACTTGGCGCTGATCGCGACGAGCTCGTGGATCCGACGATGCAGTGGAGTCGCTGTCGAGGTGGATCCGGCGAGTCGGCGATCTTGGCCTTCGGGGCGGTGATTGCATGGTAGTTGCACCTCCGCCCGTTTCGTCGCCACCGGCTCGCGTCCGGCGGTCCTGCCGCGGCGGCGACGCGCTCGGCCACCGTGGAGTGTCGCCGTTGGCGTAGCCGATGAGACTCTGAATGGTGGCCCTCCATTCGTCGATCTTGTCCGACGTCGGAGGGTAATCTAGGAGAAGTTGAGCTCGCACCAAAGCTTCTGCTGGAGTGGTGGGTGGTAGTGGCGGACGGCGCGAGGAGCGGGACGTGCTCGAACTTCTAACTATGTTAGAAGGAGCAGTATCCCGTCCAGGCGACCGTGCTCCGCTCGTGCCAGCACGCTAGCGTGCATGCTGGTCTTGAGCGTCCCGAGATCCACCAGCTTGGTCTTGGGCTATCATGCGTATGGCACTGCTAGTGCCATGACGCTGTTGATCTTGCGCCTCCTGAGAGTGGCGCGGAACATGTACAGTCGCCGAGGTTTGTGCAGCCTTGTTCTTGGACCTGGCGGCATCATGGGCTTCCTCGTCGACGTCCTTTCTTCTGCCGGTGTCCATCCCATCACTCGTTTGCTCCAACGGTGGCGGAAGTGACGTGGATAGAGCGGCTGCCGCCGAAGTCTTCTTCTTCGGTGGCATGTTGATGAAGGGAATAAAGATCTAGCTCGTGTGAACGCCGGATCTGGTTCACACAATCTCAACGACCTCTACCTGGTGCGCCAAAGATGTCGGGTAAACTGATCCACGAACACCTATGGGGCCGGCGGACCAGGCCCCTTTCGGTTCGGCGGGGGGCGGAGGTCGCACGAAGAGCAGATCGAGACGAAGCACACGAGCAGTTTACCCAGCTTCGGAGCTCTCCGGAGAGATAACACTCCTACTGCTGCTTGTCTGGTTGTATTATCTGGTGTTCTTGCTCTCGAGCGAGAGAGTGTGATGTTTTCTGGGCTACGAATGAATCGACGCAAACTGTCCGAACCTCCGAACCCCCTCTACGTTGCACATGGGCCTCCTTTTATACGCTAAAGGGGTCACCCACACGTGGCAACGCAGAGGAGGGTAAAAACGTAAAAAGCGAGGTAGTTGATACAGTTGCTTGTACAGTGCACCCTACCTAACCCTGACGGCAGGGGACAAGGGCATTAAATGCCCGTCTGAGTCGCCCGAACAGTGCAGAAAAGGACCGTTAGGGGCGCCACCGTTCGCCACAATGGCGATCTTGTCAGCTTCACATGCCACTGCGCACCGCTGGCTGCACAGCCTCCCGCCACGCGCGCCCGGAGAGGCCCCCAGAGTGACACGTTGGTGGATGTGCTGGAGCGTGGGCGCAGAGTGGCCGCCTGCCGCGGCAAGCGCCTTGCCGCTGTTGTTATCTCGCTGGGTCCAGAAGCTCGTCGCTCACCGGGCCTCGGTGTACCTTGTTTAGTCTTCTCGGCAAGCTCCTCTTGCCGGGGCCTTGTTGCCTTGCCGGAGCGCGTGGCGCGTCGCGGCAAGTTCCTTGGAGCGCCTTGGTTGGCCTTCCCGGCAAGCTCCTCTTGCCGGGGTCTTGTATCCTTAGCTTAAATACTTTGTTCTTGGATGGCTCCAAGGGAACCTTGGGGGATCTTGGCGTTCGCCCGGCAAGCCTTTGCCGCGGGGTGCTGCAACTGCCCGTGCACAAGTTCGGGGTACTAGGGTACCCCTATTCTAGTACACCGACAGGAGCCCCCGGGCCTGGGCCAGACACGGTGCCGAGCGCTGTTGGGCCAGGCCCAAGACAGGGCACGGGCACACGCGGGCTGGGCCACGCCAAATCTTGTTCCGTATCCACCGCGCTCTCCCATAACGGCACGCGTTGAATGCGGCATCATGGGAGAGATCGTGGGTGGTTGTTTATTTGGAAGGCCGAAACGTCCGCCCCGTCCCTCTTTATAAGCAGAGGAGACAGAGGCAGTTCGTTCCCCCTCGCTGGTTGCTGCTACTCCTTCTTCACAAACTCCGCCGCTCCCCCCTTCTTCTCGAAGCCGAGAGAGCAGCGCTCCGCCCCCCCCCCCCATTGCCACCAGCATCACCACGCCGTCGACCTTCCCCACCACCTCCGCCATGGCCCCGAAAGCCGACAAGGGAAAGGGTGTGAAGTCGGCCGAGGTGCAGCGGCTCGCGGCGCTGCGGAAGGAGCGGGCGATCTTCACCCCCAGCTCGGCGTGCAGGAACTGAGGGAGTACTTCTACCTCTTTTGGGCGACGGAGATGCGTGCGCATCCGTGCACGAGGGTACTCCCGGCCGCTGCCTCGGAGTTGGCTCCAAATGGGTACCCATTCTTCCCGCTATTCTTCTATTGCGGGCTCTGCCCGCCCTTCTCGGAGTTCTTCTGTGATATTATGAACACATATGGCTTCCGCCTCCTTGACTTCACCCCCAATGCTGTCCTGACCATGGCAGTTTTCACACACTTGTGCGAAAACTTTGTCGGAGTCCACCCTAGTGTTGCCCTTTTTCGCCACTTCTTCATACCTCGGGTAGAGAGAGGAGAGCCGCTTGCCGGAGGGATTGCCTGGGTCTCGAGAGTCGGCAAGAAAGAGGCGTACTTGGAGGGTGAGAACCCACGACCAAAAGATGTCGGGGAAACTGATCCACGAACACCTATGGGGCCGGCGGACCGGGCCCCTTTCGGTTCGGCGGGGGGCGGAGGTCGCACGAAGAGCAGATCGAGACGAAGCACACGAGCAGTTTACCCAACTTTGGAGCTCTCCGGAGAGATAACACTCCTACTGCTGCTTGTCTGGTTGTATTATCTGGTGTTCTTGCTCTCGAGCAAGAGAGTGTGACGTTTTCTGGGCTACGAATGAATCGAAGCAAACTGTCCGAACCTCCGAACCCCCTCTACGTTGCGCATGGGCCTCCTTTTATACGCTAAAGGGGTCACCGACAGGTGGCAACGCAGAGGAGGGTAAAAACGTAAAAAGCGAGGTAGTTGATACAGTTGCTTGTACAGTGCACCCTACCTAACCCTGACGACAGGGGACAAGGGCATTAAATGCCCGTCTGAGTCGCCCGAACAGTGAAGAAAAGGACCGTTAGGGGCACCACCGTTCGCCATGATGGCGATCTTGTCAGCTTCGCATGCTACTGCGCACCGCTGGCTACACAGCCTCCCGCCACGCGCGCCCGGAGAGGCCCCCAAAGCGACACGTTGGTGGATGTGCTGGAGCGTGGGGGCAGAGTGGCCGCCTGCCGCGGCAAGCGCCTTGCCGCTGTTGTTATCTCGCCGGGTCCAGAAGCTCGTCGCTCACCGGGCCTCGGTGTACCTTGTTTAGTCTTCCCGGCAAGCTCCTCTTGCCGGGGCCTTGTTGCCTTGCCGGAGCGCGTGGCGCGTCGCGGCAAGTTCCTTGGAGCGCCTTGGTTGACCTTCCCGGCAAGCTCCTCTTGCCGGGGTCTTGTCTCCTTAGCTTAAATACTTTGTTCTTGGATGGCTCCAAGGGAACCTTGGGGGATCTTGGCGTTCGCCCGGCAAGCCTTTGCCGCGGGGTGCTGCAACTGCCCGTGCACAAGTTCGGGGTACTAGGGTACCCCTATTCTAGTACACCGACAGTGTGATTGGCTGGCTTGTCTGGGGTGCCGTGTATTTGACATGAGCGATCGAGTATACAGTCCAAGCTAGACGGACCCAGCGTACTTTGTTTGAATGGCTTTTTCCGCTGACCGGGTTTAGAGCCTTTGAATCCGGCATTGACTGCCGTATCCTCAGTATTTTTGCTGTTAATGCAGCGCTTATGCTTGTTGCGATGTGACCTGCTATTGCCGTCCTTGGTATCTGAGGTACCATGGTTCTTTGATATGTTATTACTATGAGCCAGCCAGCTGTCTTCTCCCGCACAAAAGCGGGTCATGAGCGTCGTGAGAGCTGCCATAGATTTTGGCTTTTCCTGACCAAGGTGCCGGGCTAGCCACTCGTCTCGGATGTTGTGCTTGAAAGCCGCTAAGGCCTCCACATCTGGACAGTCGACAATTTGATTTTTCTTTGTAAGGAACCGAGTCCAGAATTGCCTAGCCGACTCTTCTGGCTGTTGAATTATGTGGCTCAAGTCATCGGCGTCTGGTGGTCGCACATAAGTGCCCTGAAAGTTGTCGAGGAATGCGGCTTCCAGATCTTCCCAACAGCTAATGGAGTCCGCTGGCAAGCTGTTAAGCCAATGCCGCGCTGGTCCCTTGAGCTTTAGTGGGAGGTATTTGATGGCGTGTAAGTCATCGCCGCGGGCCATGTGGATGTGGAGGAGAAAGTCCTCAATCCATACCGCGGGATCTGTTGTGCCGTCGTATGATTCAATATTTACAGGTTTGAAACTTTCTGGGAATTGATGTTCCATTACTTCGTCTGTGAAGCATAAGGGGTGTGCGGCGCCTCTGTATTGGGCTATATCGCGACGCAGCTCGAATGGGTCTTGCCCGCTGTGTTCGGCCCGGTCGGATTTGATTTTACTGTATCCGGCGTGACGTTTGTCGTCTCGCAGAGTGGTGCACCCTCGTGATCGGTAGATTGATCTTGAATGCTTTGCCTTGTCCTCCAATATGTCTCGCAGGTCTGGCGTATCTCCCCATGCCTTTTTATTTGAATGGATTTGGGGTGGAGGCTGAGCTTTTGGCTGGAATGCCTCTCTATCGCGGCCACGAGGTGGCCGATCAGCCTATCATACGCTTCTTCCTCCAGTCGGGGAAGTAACCTGCGCCTTGGGTAACTCTTGGAGGGGCGCTCGAGTTTATATTCCTCAGCCGCGAGGACTTCAGTCCATTTGTCAGCTAGCAGATCTTGATCAGCTTGAAGCTGCTGCTACTTTTTCTTCAGGCTATTTGCCGTGGCCATAAGCCGGTGCTTGAAGCGCTCTTGTTCGACGGGATCCTCTGGTACAGCAAATTCATCGTCGCCGAGGCTTGCCTCGTCTTCGGAGGGGGGCATGTGATTGTCATCCTCCTCCTCTCTGTCTGCCGCTCTCTCAGGAGAGCTGGCTCCTCCATCCTCCTGCTCTAAATCTTGCTAGAGGGGTTTGTTGTTTTCTTCGGCACTATCCGGAGTGTTATTATCTCCTGTGTCGGTATCACCACTTTTGCTTTGGCGGGACTTAGAGCGGCGCCGCTGACGCCGGCGTTTGGGTTGCTTCTTGGAGGGGTCATCCTCCGCTATCCCGTCATCATTGCTTTCTTTGGGTGTATCCACCATGTATATGTCATATGACGAGGTGGCTTTCCAGTGCCCTATGGGTGCTGGTTCATGTTCGTCTCCTACATCGTCGTCCATACCATCGATGTCTTCAGAGTCGAAGTCGAGCATGTCGGTTAAATCATCGATAGTGGCTACGAAGTGGCTGGTGGGTGGGCGTTGAATTTCTTCGTCGTCCGCATCCCAATCCTGTTGGCCATAATCTGGCCAGGGCTCTCCTGACAAAGAGAGAGACCTTAGTGAATTCAAAATGTCGTCGAAGGGCGAGTTCTGAAAGATATCCGCGGCGGTGAATTCCATGATTGGCGCCCAATCGGATTCGATTGGCAGGGGCGCGGATGGTTCGGACTCCGAAAAAGAGTCCGGCACCTTGGAGTCACGGGCTGCGCAGAGGATTATGCTGGTGTTTGGCTCGATCGCCATCGAGATTGCAGCCCCTGAGGCGGTGTCTAGCCACCCGTCCTCGATTGGCGCCATTGGCTCTGAGCTAAGGGTCGGAGCAGATGCGGGCGCGGCATCTGGGGTACTGTTCGGCGGCAGAGCTAGGTCATACCCATCACGACAGTGCGGCGCGCCCGGCTGTGGCTCGAATCCGTCGAAGATCAAGTCTCCGCGAATGTCGGCCGTGTAGTTCAAACTTCCAAATCTGACCTGATGGCCAGGGGCATAGCTTTCAATCTGCTCCAGATGGCCAAGCGAATTAGCCCGCAGTGCAAAGCCACCGAATACGAAGATCTGTCCGGGGAGAAAAGTCTCACCCTGGATCGCATCGCTATCGATGATAGTAGGAACCATCAAGCCTAACGGCAACGACACAGAGGAACTCTCAATGAAACCACCAATGTCGGTGTCAAAACCGACGGATCTCGGGTAGGGGGTCCCGAACTGTGCGTCTAGGCCGGATGGTAACAGGAGGCAGGGGACATGACGGTTTACCCAGGTTCGGGCCCTCTTGATGGAGGTAAAACCCTACATCCTGCTTGATTAATATTGATGATACGGGTAGTACAAGAGTAGATCTACCACGAGATTAGAGAGGCTAAACCCTAGAAGCTAGCCTATGGTATGATTGTATGTTGTGATTGTTGTCCTACGAACTAAAACCCTTCGGTTTATATAGACACCGGAGAGGGTTAGGGTTACACAAGGTCGGTTACAAAGGAGGAGATATCCATATCCGTATTGCCTAGCTTGCCTTCCACGCCAAGTAGAGTCCCATCCGGAAACGAGACGAAGTCTTCAATCTTGTATCTTCATAGTCTAACAGTCCGGCCAATGGAGATAGTCCGGCTGTCCGCAGATCCTCTAATCCGGGACTTCCTCAATTCCTATTAGCAACAATAAGAACATCATTAATTCTTCCCATAGGTTTCTTAATAGTGGAATCCTCAAGATGCAAGTTTAGAGAGCAATCATCAAAATCACGAAAATCTAGTAAATCACACAAAGTTTTGGGAATAGTAGAGACACTAGCACCCAAATCACACAAAGCATAAAACTCATAATTTTTAATTTTAATTTTAATAGTTGGTTCCCACTCATCATAAAGTTTTCTAGGGATAGAAACTTCCAATTCAAGTTTTTCTTCATAAGATTGCATCAAGGCATCAACGGTATGTATAGTAAACGCTTTGCAACAAGGACATACAATCAATCAAAGAGCAATTTTCATAGTTAAATTCCTTGAAATCCGTAATAGTGGGTTTAGCAACATCTAGGGTTTTAATTTCTTCAATCCCACTTTTATCAAATTTATCATCAAGATCAACAAATTCCGAATTCTTAGAATGCCTTCTAGGTAAAGGTGGATCATATTCAGTCCCATCATTATCAAGATTCATATTGCAAAACAAAGATTTAATAGGGGACACATCAATAACTTTTAGATCTTCATCATTATTTTCATAGGAACTAGAAGAACACACTTTTATAAAGGCATCTTTCTTAGCACGCATCCTAGCGGTTCTTTCTTTGCACTCGTGAATGGAAATTCTCATGGCTTTGAGAGACTCATTGATATCATGCTTAGGTGGAATAGATCTAAGTTTCAAAGAATCAACATCAAGAGCAATTCTATCAACGTTCCTAGCCAAATCATCAATCTTAAGCAATTTTTCTTCAATCATAGCATTAAAATTCTTTTGCGAAGAAATAAATTCTTTAATATTAGATTCAAAATCAGAGGGCATATTATTATAATTTCCATAAGAATTGTTGTAGGAATTACCATAATTATTAGAGGGATTACTAGGATAAAGCCTAGGATTGAAATTTCCTCTATACACGTTGTTACCAAAATTGTTCCTACCAACAAAATTCACATCCATAGATTCATTATTATTCTCAATCAAAGTAGACAAGGGCACATCATTAGGATCAGAAGAAACACTCTTATTAGCAAATAATTTCATAAGTTCATCCATCTTTCCACTCAAAACATTAATTTCTTCTATCGCATGCACCTTTTTAGTAGATCTTTCAGTATGCCATTGAGAATAATTAACCATAATATTATCTAGGAGTTTAGTAGCTTCTCCTAAAGTGATTTCCATAAAAGTGCCTACCGCGGCCGAATCTAAAAGATTTCTAGAAGCAAAATTCAATCCGGCATAAATTTTTTGTATAATCATCCACAAATTCAAACCATGTGTAGGGCAATTACGTATCATTAATTTCATTCTCTCCCAAGCTTGTGCAACATGTTCATGATCAAGTTTTTTAAAATTCATAATATCGTTTCTAAGAGAGACGATCTTAGCGGGAGGAAAATACTTAGAGATAAAAGCATCTTTGCACTTGTTCCATGAATCAATGCTATTTTTAGGCAAAGACGAAAACCAAGCTTTCGCACGATCTCTAAGCGAAAAAGGAAATAGCTTCAATTTAACAATATCATTATCGACATTTTTTTCTTTTGCATGTCACACAAATCAACGAAGCTATTAAGATGTGTAGCGACATCTTCACTAGGAAGGCCGGAGAACGGATCTTTCATGACAAGATTCAACAAAGCAGTATTAATTTCACAAGATGCAGCATCGGTAAGAGGAGCAATCGGAGTGCTAAGGAAATCATTATTATTGGTATTGGTGAAGTCACACAATTTAGTATTATCTTGAGCCATCGCGACAAACAAGCAATCCAACACATGAGCAAACAAAAAGCAAATGGCAAAAGAGGCAAATAGAGAGGGAGGATAGAGAGAGAGGGCGAATAAAACGGCAAGGGTGAAGTGGGGGAGAGGAAAACGAGAGGCAAATGGCAAATAATGTAATGCGGGAGATAGGTATTGTGATGGGTACTTGGTATGTTGACTTTTGCGCAGATTCCCCGGCAACGGCGCCAGAAATTCTTCTTGCTACCTCTTGAGCACTGCGTTGGATTTCCCCTAAGAGGAAGGGATGATGCAGCAAAGTAGCGTAAGTATTTCCCTCAGTTTTTGAGAACCAAGGTATCAATCCAGTAGGAGGCTACGCTCGAGTCCCTCGTACCTACACAAAAACAATAGCTCAACGCAACCAACGCGCTTAGGGGTTGTCAATCCCTTCACAGTCACTTACGAAAGTGAGATCTGATAGAGATGATAAATAATATTTTTTTGGTATAGAGATGCAAAGTAAATAAGGTAAAAGCAAAGTAAAAGCAAAGCAATAATAAAGCGATGGAGATTGATATGATGAGAAAGAGACCCAAGGGCCATAGGTTTCACTAGTGGCTTCTCTCAAGAGCATAAGTATTCTACGGTGGGTGAACAAATTACTGTTGAGCAATTGACAGAATTGAGCATAGTTATGAGAATATCTAGGTATGATCATGTATATAGGCATCACGTCCGAGACAAGTAGACCAAAACGATTCTGCATCTACTACTATTACTCCACTCATCGACCGCTATCCAGCATGCATCTAGAGTATTAAGTTAAAAACAAAGTAACACCTCAAGAAAGATGACATGAAGTAGAGGGATAGTTTCATGAAATATGATAAAAAAACCCATCTTGTTATCCTCGATGTCAACGATACAATACGTGCCTTGCTGCCCCTTCTATCACTGGGAAAGGACACCGCAAGATCGAACCCAAAGCTAAGCACTTCTCCCATGGCAAGAATAACCAATCTAGTAGGCGAAACCAAACTGATAATTCGAGGAGACTTGCAAAGATAACCAATCATACATAAAAGAATTAAGAGAAGATTCAAATATTATTCATAGATAGACTTGATCATAAACCCACAATTCATCGGTCTCAACAAACACACTGCAAAAAGAAGATTACATCGAATAGATCTCCACGAGAGATGGGGAGAACATTGTATTGAGATCCAAAAAGAGAGAAGAAGCCATCTAGCTACTAGCTATGGACCCGTAGGTCTGAAGTAAACTACTCACACTTCATCGGAGGGGCTTGGATGATGATGTAGAAGCCCTCCATGATCGATGCCTCCTCCGGCGGAGCTCCGGAACAGGCCCCAAGATGGGATCTCGTGGATACAGAAAGTTGCGGCGGTGGAATGGGGGGGGCTACCCTCGTGACCACCTCGTGGCTTTCTTGACGAAGGGTCCAAGTCTCCTGGATCTTATTTGATGAGAAAATGATGTTTCCGAAGGTTTCATTCCGTTTGGACTCCGTTTGATATTCCTTTTCTTCGAAACCCTAAAACAGGCAAAAACAACAATTCTGGGCTGGGCCTCCGGTTAATAGGTTAGTCCCAAAAATAATATAAAAGTGGATAATAAATCCCAATAATGTCTAAAACAGTAGATAATATAGCATGGAGCAATCAAAAATTATAGATACGTTGGAGACATATCATTCACCCACCGTAATACTTATGCTATCTTGAGAGAAGCCACTAGTGAAACCTATGGCCCCCGGGTCTATCTTTTATCATATAAGTTTCCAATCTATTTTACTTTGAAATCTTTACTTTCAATCTATATCATAAAAATACCAAAAATATTTATCTTATTATCTCTATTAGATCTCACTCTCGTAACAACCCCTTTATCTCGTTGGTTGCGAGGTTCTTATTTGTTTGTGTAGGTTTGAGGTGACTTGCGTGTAGTCTCCTACTGGATTGATACCTTGGTTCTCAAAAACTGGGGGAAATACTTACGCTACTTTGCTGCTTCACCCTTTCCTCTTCAAGGGAAAACCAACGCAGTGCTCAAGAGGTAGCAAGAAGGATTTCTGGCGCCGTTGCCGGGGAGATCTATGCACAAGTCAAGACATACCAAGTACCCATCACAAACTCTTATCCCTCGTATTACATTATTTGCCATTTGCCTCTCATTTTCCTCTCCCCCTCTTCTAAAATGATTTTCGAAAACCTTTGCCTTTTCTTTGCCTTCTTCCCGTACATATCTTTGTTTGTGTTTACATGTGCCTTCCATTTGCTTGCATCTTTGCTTGCTAAAAATCTATTGATATGGATCCACTTAAAGTGTTCTACTTGGATCATCTTCGATCCCTTTGTGCTCGTGCTAAAACCCCAACTAGCCTAGTTGATGGGAAATCTTCAGATGAGCATGCTCATTTTGTGCGTCATTGTTTGTCTGAAAAAGGGATACTCTTATGGGATCAAATAAACAGATTGATGTGTTATGCTTGGAATCTTTGTGCAATTTATGATTTTACTTGTTGCTCTAAGAACCCTAAAAAACACCTCCCCTACCTATGTGAGTTTAATGATAATGAAATCTTATCTTCTTATGCAAAAGGTGTTTATAGTTACTAAGATATTGAACAAATTGAAGAATTTGTTGCTTTTAAGGGTGCTTATGAAGTTGCTTCTTTGATTGAAAAGTATGATATTACTCTCTACGAATCTGAAAATTTTGACATACTTAAATATTGCTATGAAAACTATTCTCATAATGTCTATGTCAAATAATTTATTGGAAGAATGACCGATATGCATGAATCTATAGATAATTATGATTCCGATGATTTGATTGAAATATCCCTTGATGAACATGATGCTTGCTATTCTTGTGGCCATGATGCCAATATTTATGATGATGATTTTGCTATAGTTCCTTATGTTAAACATGAGATCGTTGCTATTGCACCCATACTTGATAGTTCCATCGATGAAAAGCATGATTGCAATGATGTTATCATAAACTCTCTTGATGTCAATTGTGCTAATAATATGCAAAACCATAGGCTTGGGGATGCTAGTTTTGCTATGTCTACTACTTGTTGCAGTGATCATGATTGGGGTGATTCTTCTTATGATCTTGAATTTTTTTAAGCCCCATGATGAATATAAGATTGATAATAATGTTTGCAATAAAGAAAGTGGGTTTGGAAGAGTGTAAATTTTAGATCCCACATATTTGGAGAATGTTTAATCTTATGCAATTTTTGATAAAAGTGGGTTTGGAGAGGTCATGACTATAGTTAATGTTAATCGCACTATTTTGGAAGAGTGTCAACTTTGCATGCATGTGGATCGTGTTGAAAATATTTTGTGTGATAGCTATTTTGTTGAATTTGATTATGATCCTACATGTAATTATTATGAGAGAGGAAAATATGGTTGTATAAATTTTCATGTTACTAAATTACCTCTCGTTGTGTTGAGATTGCTATTGTTTTTTTCCGCTTCCTTGCATATGCTAGTTTTTGCTTGCCTTGATAATTTGTTTGCCTATAAGATGCCTATGCATAGGAAGTATGTTAGACTTAGATGTGTTTGTCATGTGTTTTATGATGCTCTCTTTGTGCTTCAATTCTTGTCTTTCATGTGAGCATCATCGAAATTGTCAATGCCTAGCTAGGGGCGCTAAACGATAGCGCTTGTTAGGAGGCAACCCAATTTTATTTTTGTTTCTTGCTTTTTGGTTTTGCTTAGTAATAAATAATTCATCTAGCCACTGTTTAGATGTGTTTTATGCTTTTAATTAGTGTTTGTGCCAAGTAGAACGTTTGGTACGACTAGGGGGAAGTTTTTGCGATCTTGCTGTAAAAACAAAAACTTTAGCGCTTATCGGTGTCAAAACCGGCGGATCTCGGGTAGGGAGTCCCGAACTATGCGTCTAGGATCGATGGTAATAGGAGACGGGGGACATGATGTTTACCTAGGTTTAGGCCCTCTCTATGGAGGTAATACCCTATGTCCTACTTGATTGATCTTGATGAATATGAGTATTACAATAGTTGATCTACCACGAGATCGTAACGGCTAAACCCTAGAAGTCTAACCTGTATGACTATGGTAATGAATATATCCTTTCCGGACTGATCCCTCCGGTTTATATAGACACCGGGGGATCTAGAGTTTACATAGAGTCGGTTACATAAGAAGGAGTCTTCATAATCGGTTTCCAAGCTTGCCTTCCACGCCAAGGAGAGTCCAATCCGGACACAAGTACCGTCTTCGGCCTTCATGTCTTCATAGCCCATCAGTCCGGCCCATGGATAACAGGCCGGACGCCCGAGGACCCCTTAGTCCAGGACTCCCTCAGTAGCCCCTGAACCTGGCTTCAATGACGAGGAGTCCGGTGCGCAGATTGTCTTCGGCATTGCAAGGCGGGTTCCCTTCTACCCGAACTTCACGATAGTCTTCGGATGCGATGATAGTATCCAGACCTGTCACACATACCATACATAACCGCAACGAGAATATATATTTTTACATGAGTCTAATCCGCTGACAGCTTTTACAATATGACATCATGTCTCTCCGGTCATAATTTTGAACCATTTTTCGTCTGTCGCTCCACGTTTCGAGACGCGGTTGCCATTGGCACGTCTTGTCGAAGCAGAGATCGTGTCCCCTTATTATGGGATTCTCGTCAATGCGTACATGGGTGACCCAAGCGTGCCGTTTATACAACCCTTGGGAATAGGCGAATCTTAAGGTGAGTGAGGATGTGTTTAATATGCGTTGCCTTTATAAAGGGATAAGGATCCCCTCTTCCCCTCTCACGCCCTCTCACACCCTCTCTCTATCTCCGCCTTTCCAATATCGAGCTCCAGCGCCCAAGTTCTCATCTCCTTTCCACTCAAGCAACCATGTCCGGATCTGGAGGTCAAGGCAAGTGGATGGTCTCCTCCGTCAAGGAGGAGAACATCACAAAGCTTCGGGCGGCCGGATACTTGGCGAAGGAGATCACTCACCGCCTGCCGACCGAGGGAAAAATCATCCCCACACCGAAGCCCACCGAGAGGGTAGTGTTCCTCCCCATTTCTTCCGCGGGCTAGGGTTTCCACTCCACCCTTTTGTCCGCGGGATGATGTATTATTACGGGATATATTTCCAAGATCTGTCCCCGAATTCCTTCCTCAACATCTCGGCGTTTATCGTCGTATGTGAGGCCTTCCTCCGCATGCAACCCCACTTCGGGATGTGGCTCAAAGTCTTCAACGTGAAGCCGAAGGTGGTGGACGGCCAGCACGCGGAGTGCAGAGGAGCTATGGCGAGCAAGCTGTCCAGCATCTCCTAGCCCAAAGGCACTTTTGTGGACACAGTAAAGGATTGGAAAAAGCAGTGGTTCTACATCACAGAACCTGGCGGCACCACCCGGGCCGCAGCTGCCGAATTCCGCTCCGGTGCTCCCATGCGACTCACCTCCTGGGTTGAGAAGAGTCCGGACTGGAGTTCCCCTGACAAGGTGATAGCACTGCAGACGCGCGTTCAGAGCATGTCAACCAAGAAAGTCAAGCTCGTTGATGTGATCCAGGTGATGCTGGTTCGCCAGATCCTTCTGTGCTAGCACCGAAGCCATCCTCTGTGGGAGTTCAACATGAAGAAGCATCAGACCCTGATGAGGCTCTTCAAGACTACTCACGAAGGTGCATGGAAGTTGCTCTTTAAGGGCAACGAGAAACCACCGGCCACAGATTCAGACCGTGGTCACGATTGTAAACACCTCGCTAGTGAGGTATGCAATTTTTCGATGTATCCCCAACTTAATCGTTTCAAGGATGATGTCTGAGCTTATCATTGCATTTCCAGGACTAGATGGAGAGGGCGGAGCGGATCCAATGTCCGGCTCCGCTGCCTGAAGAACCGGTCATCCCACGTCTAGCGAAGATGCTGGTATCAGCGCCTTATAAGGCGCTGGAGAAGAAGGCCAAGGTGGCCAAGAGTGGCCCCCGTCGCAAGGGCACTTCGGACGTGACGTTCGAAGACGACAAAGCCTATTCCTCTGTCCCTGAGGAAAATGGCGAGGAAGAGGAGGAGGAGGAGGAAAACAACCCTCCCCCTGAGGAGAGGAAGAAGAAGAGGGCGGCTTCGGCGCATCCGGAGGCGGAAACGCCCAAGAAGGGGAAGAGCGTCCCAGCGGTCAACACCGCGTGGGACATTGATAGCAGTCCAGAGAGACGCCCCCGCACTAAGCCCCATGCTGCATTGTAAGTGACATGGCTCGCTCATGCACACATCCGGCCCTTTCTTTTCATTATCTTGACATAGTTAATTGTGCTATTGCAGTCCGGCCCGCGACCTTATCTAGCGATCCTGATCTGGAGGTTCGTTGGCTCCGTCGGAGATGGCGAGCATGTCGCCACCGCTTGCTTATTCCCCTGGGGCCAGGGACAACACCGAAGTGTTATCCCGGAGGACCGCTCCGAACCGGGGAGGAGCCCAGGACGCTGTCCGGGAGGCGCCACAAGGCGAGACCTCCACTACCGGACACATGGGGGAGCCGATCCCCATGGAGATTGGCGAAGAGGGCCGCATCCAGTTCGGCCCTCAGCCGAATATGATTCTGGAGGCCCATATGACTCTGGAGTCGGGCGAGCAGCCCCCCTTGAATGAGGGGGATGCGCCGCTTCCACTGGTGGCCCTTGTCCATCCAGGGGTACCGGATAACCTGGTGGAGGCGCTTCGAGGTGCCTCCATCATGGACGAGCACCGTGTCCTTATGGGTGCGATGATCGAGAAGATTTAGTCTGCCAAGAGTGGATTGAATGAAGCCTGCAACAACCTGTTGACAGGTTTCGAGGTAAGAAAGAGAAAAACACCGTGTAGCCAGTAGCCCCTGAGACACTGTCCGGTGTTCGGCAAGAAGAACTGGACAGAGGATCAATCTTTTGTTGTAGGAGACTAACATAATATGTATGAATAAGCATGCGTCACTGTTGGCCATGACCTCGCATGCTGCCGAAGTCTCTGAGCTGAGACAGAGGCTGGAGCGGACCAAGAACGAGCTCGGCGAGGTTAAGGTTCGGCTCCAGGAGAAGCAAGGTTAGTGACGACTTGCTGTGTGTTTAGAAAGGATAGGCGTTATATATTGACTGTTGTGTCATAATATGTGCAGGAGCCGCGACCGTGGTCGAGGCCCTGAAGAAGGCCCTGGGCGAGGCCGAGGAGAAGGCTGTCCAGCAGCAAGCCGCCTGTAAGAAGTCCAAGGCCTGGGTCAAAGAAGTCCAGCAAGAGCTCCATGATGCGGTCAAGAAATGCGAAGCCTTGGAGCATGATGCGTTGGTTCAAGGGACCGAACTCGCCAAGGCTCGTCAGAGCGCGGAGACCGCATGGAATGAGGCCCATGCCACCGTCCAGGAGATCCAAGAGGCCAAGAAGATCACGGCAGGTAAGGCATTTAAGATGCAAAGCAAGTATGCGGAGAAGCAGTACCTTTTACTAACCCGGGTTCGGAGTTCCCCGGGAGCTTTTACGGATTTACCATGCAGTCAGACACCGCGGAGTTCTATCGAGCCGAAGGAGGGGGTTCTATGGAGAGGCTATTCTGGTTGCAGTATGCGGCGCCAGAGCATCCCGTGTCCTTCATCGATCAGCTGAAACAGCTGGTGGAGCTTGCTACCTCTTGAGCACTGCGTTGGTTTTCCCTTGAAGAGGAAAGGGTGATGCAGCAAAGTAGCGTAAGTATTTCCCTCAGTTTTTGAGAACCAAGGTATCAATCCAGTAGGAGGCTACGCGCGAGTCCCTCGTACCTGCACAAAACAAATAACTCCTCGCAACCAACGTGAGAAGGGGTTGTCAATCCCTTCACGGTCACTTACGAGAGTGAGATCTGATAGATATGATAGAATAATATTTTTTGGTATTTTTGTGATAAAGATGCAAAGTAAAATAAAAGCAAAGTAAAAAAGCAAAGGAAATAACTAAGTATTGGAAGATTAATATGATGAAGATAGACCCGGGGCCATAGGTTTCACTAGTGGCTTCTCTCAAGAGCATAAGTATTTTACGGTGGGTGAACAAATTACTATTGAGCAATTGACAGAATTGAGCATAGTTATGAGAATATCTAGGTATGATCATGTATATAGGCATCACGTCCGAGACAAGTAGACTGACTCCTGCCTGCATCTACTACTATTACTCCACTCATCGACTGCTATCCAGCATGCATCTAGAGTATTAAGTTCATGAAAACAGAGTAACGCCTTAAGCAAGATGACATGATGTAGAGGGATAAATTCATGCAATATGATAAAAACCCCATCTTGTTATCCTCGATGGAAACAATACAATATGTGCCTTGCTGCCCCTACTGTCACTGGGAAAGGACACCGCAAGATTGAACCCAAAGCTAAGCACTTCTCCCATTGCAAGAAAGATCAATCTAGTAGGCCAAACCATACTGATAATTCAAAGAGATTTGCAAAGATAACCAATCATACATAAAAGAATTCAGAGAAGATTCAAATATTTTCATAGATAATCTTGATCATAAACCCACAATTCATCGGTCTCAATAAACACACCGCAAAAAGAAGATTACATCGAATAGATCTCCACAAGAGAGGGGGAGAACATTGTATTGAGATCCAAAAAGAGATAAGAAGCCATCTAGCTAATAACTATGGACCCGAAGGTCTGAGGTAAACTACTCACACTTCATCGGGGAGGCTATGGTGTTGATGTATAAGCCCTCTGTGATGGATGCCCCCTCCGGCGGAGCTCCGGAACAGGCCCCAAGATGGGATCTCATGGATACAGAAAGTTACGGCGGTGGAATTAGGGTTTTGGCTCCGTATCTGATCGGTTGGGGGTACGTAGGTATATATAGGAGGAAGAAGTACGTCGGTGGAGCAACAAGGGGCCCACGAGGGTGGAGGTCCCACCTGGGGGGGGGGGGGTTGGCGCGCCCCCTACCTCGTGGCCTCCCTGTTGGTTGCTTGATGTAGGGTCCAAGTCTCCTGGATCATGTTCGGTGAGAAAATCACGTTCCTGAAGGTTTCATTCCGTTTGGACTTTGTTTGATATTCCTTTTCTTCGAAACCTTAAAATAGGCAAAACAACAATTCTGGGCTGGTCCTCCGGTTAATAGGTTAGTCCCAAAAATAATATAAAAGTGGATAATAAAGCCCAATAATGTCCAAAATAGTAGATAATATAGCATGGAGCAATGAAAAATTATAGATACGTTGGAGACATATCAGAGCTGCATAGGGTGGCCGAACTAGCCATGAAGGATTTCATAATCCGGCTATGGTCAGCTGAAGCTATGCCAAGCAACTACTTCAGACTCGCGAGGCGGATGGTGAACGCATGTCCTCGGCTAGACGTCGTCAAGCGCTCAGCCTGCATTGAAGGTGCGCGCATGGCCTTCTCCCGTTGCAAGATGTGGTGGGCGAAGATGGACGCCGTCGAGGTGACCAGAGGGCCACCGGAGGGCAACAAACACCGCACACCCGAACGGTATTTTGCGGATGTCCTAGAGGGGTCTCGCCTTGTGACAGCACAATGTTCACAGGACATTATATTTGAATAAATGTATTCATGTTGCCTTTGCCTTGTATTATGAGAACAAAGCCTATTTTGTAATGTAATTTTGTTATGCTTTGAATTGTTTCCTCCTGTGCGGCCATGTTGTATGTAATCTGAGGGTTGGCCAGTCGTCAGCTTCTGCCCTCACGTATGTAGTACGGAGGTGTTCGGGATGGAATCTAAACAATCTTGATCCAATTATATGGTCCTTGAAGGAGTTGTTTAGCACAACGAACAAGGCAATCAGACTGTACGGCTTAAACACCCTCACTTAGCCATAGGAGTTTTATAATAAAGCGTAGGTGCAGCCCTTGGTTCGAACCAGGGTGCTGTCAGCATCTGATCGGGAAGGGCCGATCTTTCGCATAATGCGGAAAAAATCTCCAACGATTTGTGACCCTCGAACAGCTGACCGGCTCTCGCCGTATCATGACAGTCAGTTTTTGGCTTTCTCTATTGAGGTGCTCATCTGGTCAAGGCCAGGGCACAATCGCAGTAGTTCTCCCTTTACTACCCTAGCCGATTTAGCGGAACGTAGGGTAGCAAGCACAGGAGCCGGGCAACCCAACTATTAACCAAAGACATGATTCGGAGCCAATGCATATAATGCTAAATTCGGGGTGCCAAACTTATCTTTAAGGATTGTTTGGACTTTGTTGCCGTATCGTGGGGCGATGGGGAGCCCCTGACAAATATGAAACATACCAGAGTGTACGACTGCTAGGAAATAAGTAATATAAAGGAAAACGGAGAGAGAACAGAGATAGGATCTGGAGCCCTTAAACTTGGATCATGAACTGTTTCCATTATAGTAGGGTTAATGCATCCAAGCACATTGGTACAAAATAATGCAATAAGCAACCGGCTATTTGACATGCCATACCCGAAGGCGGACTGCGTGTGGGTCCTGAAAAATGGTTAGCCTCTAGGGCTTCCCATGTACGCCTGCGCTCCGTGTCAATCCGGTGTGTTTGTCCTTTGACGGGACCGTTAATCAGGCCGTCAAAGGAGGCCCCCATAGGAGAAACCTGAAACAAGGGAAAAGGAGATAGTAAAGTTAAATGTGTGTCCAGGATCGGTCTAGCCGAACCGTGGATCCCGGGATAGCTTGTGCGTGCGTCGATGCCCATGGAATTTTGAGTGCATAGTTATGGACGCGTGGTATGAATGCCACTACCTCATCGGGATTGGGATGGAGGCTGAATTGCTAATCGAGCTCTTGACGAGCCGCGCTGTCCTGTTGCAGTGTAGTCCGGACCCTCTTAATGATGTCCAGGGGTTCGGCAGCCAGACTATGAAGCTGCTTGAGAAGGCTGCTTTGTACCTCTGCTGCTAGGGCAACGGTGTGCTCCTCTGTCCGGAGGGATTGTTCTGTGTTTCCGTTGACTGTTATGACGCCGCACGGACTGGGCATCTTCAGCTTGAGATAAGCATAGTGTCACACCGCGTTGAATCTAGCGGACGCGGTTCATCCGAGCAGTGCGTGGTAGCCGCTGCGGAAGGGAACGATATCGAAGATTAACTCCTTGCTTCGAAAGTTGTCCGGAGAACCGAAGACCACCTCCGGCGTGATTGAACCCGTGTAGCGGGCCTCAATGCCTGGTATGACTCCTTTAAAGGTGGTCTTTGTGGGTTTGATTTGTGAGGGATTAATGCCCATCTTCCGCACTGTATCCTGACAGAGCAGGTTGAGGCTGCTACCACCGTCCATTAGGACTCGTGTTAGGTGAAATCCATTGATGATTGGGTCAAGGACCAGTGCGGCGGAACCGCCATGCCGGATACTAGTTGGGTGATCTCGACGATCGAAGCTGATAGGGAATGACAACCACGGATTGAATTTTGGGGCGACTAGCTCTACCGCATAGACGTCCCAAAGTGCTCACTTGAGTTCCCTTTTGGGGATGTGTGTAGCATATATCATGTTCACCGTTTTGACTTGAGGGGGAAATTTCTTCTGCCCTCCCGTGTTCGGCTGCCGGGGCTCTTCGTCCTCATCCTCACTTTGTGATCCCTTTTCTGGCATGAATGATTGAGTATGCGGTCTAGGCTGGATCGCCCCTCACTGTTCCTTTTGTAGGGCTTCTTTCGCTGGCCGGACTTGGAGCCGCTGAATCCGGCGTTAACGGAGGTGTCATCGGTGTTGTCGCCATTGCTTCGGCATTTGTGTCTGTTGCGCCGGAGCTTGCCGGAGCTGTTCTTGGTCTCAGAGGGGCCTGTCTCGTTGGTTGTATTTTTGCTACGAGCCAGCCAGCTGTCCTCACCCGCGCAAAAGCGGGTCATGAGTGCGTAAGGGCTGCCATGGACTTCGGCTTTTCTTGGCCGAGGTGGCGTGCTAGCCATTCGTCACAGATGTTGTGTTTAAAGGCCGCTAGGGCTTCGGCATCCGGACAGTCAATGATCTGGTTCTTTTTGTTAGGAACCTAGTCCAGAATTTTCTGGCTGATTCTCCAGGTTGTTGAACTATGTGGCTTAAGTCATCGGCATCGGGTGGCCGGACATATGTACCTTGGAAGTTGTTAAGGAAGGCATCTTCCAAGTCCTCCCAGCTGCCGATGGAATTCTCGGGCAGGCTATTCAGCCAGTGTCTAGCTAGCCCTTTGAGTTTCAGTGGGAGGTATTTGATGGCGTGGAGGTCGTCTCCATGGGCCATGTGGATGTGGAGAATAAAGTCCTCAATCCATACTGCGGGGTCGGTTGTTCCGTTGTATGATTCAATATTGACGGGCTTGAACCCCTCGGGGAATTCGTGATCCAGCACATCATCTGTGAAGCAGAGAGGGTGTGCGGCGCCTCTATATCGGGCCGCATCACGGCACACCTCCGATGGAGTCCATCTGCGGTTATCGGCCCGGGTGTGACTAGGTTTGTGACGCCGGAATAGGTAGTCATCATCCCGAGTCAGGAAGCGTCCTCGCGATCCGTAGATTGATCTGGTGTGTTCTGCTCTACTGTCCAGCTTCTGCCAAAGGTCGTATGTATGGTCCCGAGCAGTTTTGTTCCTGTTTTTGCGAGGTGGTTGGGTGGGCTATTGTTTGGCCTGCCTGAGTTGCCGCTTTATCCCGACGGCGGGGTGCCGGGGGACTAATCCACGAGCACCTATGGGACCGGCGGACCGAGTCCCTTTCGGTTTGGCGGGGGCGAGGGTCGCACGAAGAGCGGATCGAGGCGAAGCACACGAGCGGTTTACCCAGGTTCGGGCCGCACGGATGCGTAAAACCCTACTCCTGCTTTGTGGTTTGTATTGAGTTCTTGCTCGGGAGCGCGGAGTGCTACAGTACACCCCATCAGCTAACAAGACCGAGCCTGAGTGTTCCCCTCCCCCCTCTACGTTGCGCATGGGCCTCCTTTTATATGCTCAAGGGGTCACCGACAGGTGGCAACGTAGACAAGGGTAAAAATGGAAAGGTGTTGCGGTTGGTACAGCTACCTGCTACAGTGTATCATACCTAACCCTGACAGCAGGGGACAAGGGCATTAAATGCCCGTCTGTGTCGCCTAAATAGTGCAAAAGGGACCGCCAGGGACGCCACCGCTCGCCATGATGGCAATCTTGTTAGTGCCGCTTGCCACCGCACACCGCTGGCTGCATAGCCTCCCGCCACGTACACCTGGAAGGGTCCCAGAGCGACACGTTGGTGGATGTGCTGGAGCGCGGGCACAGAGTGGTGGCTTGCCGTGGCAAGCGCCTTGCCGCGGTCGTTGTCTTGTCACGTCCGGGAGCTTGTCGCTCACCGGGCCTTGCCGGGACGCGTGGCGCGTCGTGGCAAGTTCCTTGAGATGCCTTGGTTGGCCTTCCCGGCAAGCTCCTCTTGCCGGGATCTTCTCTCCTTAAGCGCCTTGCCTTGGTTGGCCTTCCCGGCAAGCTCTTCTTGCCGGGGTCTTGTCTCCTTGGCTTGGATACTTTGTCCTTGAATGGCTCCAAAGGAACCATGGAGGACCTTGGCGGTCACCCGGCAAGCCTTGCCGCGGGATGCTGCGACTGCCCGTGCACAAGTTCGGGATACTAGGGTACCCCTACTCTAGTACACCGACACGGGGTGGTCGGTCCGCCGCACTATCCCGACCGCGTGGTGGTCGGTCCGCATTGCGTGAGGGAGGTATGGGGTCTGGTGCCTCCTCATCGAACTGAGGTAGTGGTCTGCGCTTTGGGTAACTCTTGGTTGGGCGCTTGAGGCCGTATTCTTCGGCTGCCAGGACATCAGTCCACCTATCAATGAGCAGGTCTTGATCAGCTTGAAGCTACTGCTACTTCTTCTTCAGGCTTCTTGCAGTGTCTATTAGCTGGTGGTTGAAGCGCTCTCGCTTGAGGGGTGCCTCAGGCATGATGAAGTCCTCATTGCCGAGGCTCTCATCATCCTCAGAGATTGGACGATAACTATCGTTGTCTGGGTCATTGGGCATGGCCTGTTTATCAGGGTTATCTTGCCCGTTGTGTTGTTTCTCCTGTTCAGATGCAACCCCGACAGAGTCTTCATTGTTTTCGGCGTCGCCCGGAGTACTATTTTCTCCGGTGCCAGTGTTGCCATCATTTGAGCGACGAGGCTTAGAGCGGCATTTAGGGCGCCGGCGCTTGGACTGTGTCTCAGAAGGTTTATTTGCAACTGGATCTCCTTTGTCATCGTCGCTAGCCTTTTTAGGTGTGTCGACCATGTACACATTGTACGAAGAGGTGGCCATCCAACATTCAGTGAACGACAGGTTTTGACCTTACTCCATGTCAGCATCATTTTCCATACTGTCGATGTCTTTGGAACCGTAATCAAGCACGTCAGTTAGGTCATCGACAGTGGCTATGAAGTGGGTGGCGGGTGGGAAGCAAAATTTCCCATCATCAGACTCTAGCTCAAACCGAACATAGTTCGGTTGTGAGTCCTTCTCCAAGGAAAAGTTCTTTAAAGTGTTTAGCACATCGCCCAAAGGTGAGTGCTGAAAAACGTCTGCGGCGCTGAATTCAAAGATCGATAACCGATCTAGCTCGGTGTCCGCAAGCGTACATGGTCCGGAACTTATAGCCAGAGACGAGTCCGGAGTTCCTTTGGCGCAAATATTGCAGGGTGTCGAGTCTGTGTGTGGACCCAACACCACGGACTCTGTGGCCTCAGATGGCACGATCTACTCCGGTTCTAAGGCCGTTGCAGCACCAGGGACCATCTCCTGGATGCGATCCGATGACAGATTTAAGTCATGTTCATCGGGGCGAGGGGGAGCAATCACTGCGGTCTCAAATCCATTGAAGATCAAGTCTCCACGAATATCCGCGATGTAGTTCAAGCTTCCAAATCTGACCCGGTGGCCAGGGGCGCAGCTATCGATTTTCTCCACATGGCCAAGCGAGTTGGCCCGCAGTACGAAGCCGCTGAACATGAAAATCTGTCTGGGGAGGAAGGTTTCTCCTTGGACAGCGTCCCTATAGATGATTTAAGGGGCCATCGAACCTTTTGTCGACAGCATAGTGGAACTCTCAATGAAAGCACCAATGTCGGTGTCAAAACCGGCGGATCTCGGGTAGGGGGTCCCGAACTGTGCGTCTAGGATCGATGGTAACAGGAGACGGGGGACATGATGTTTACCCAGGTTCGGGCCCTCTCTATGGAGGTTATACCCTACGTCCTACTTGATTGATCTTGATGAATATGAGTATTACAAGAGTTGATCTACCACGATATCGTAATGGCTAAACCCTAGAAGTCCAACTTGTATGACTATGGTAATGAATATATCCTTTCCGGACTGATCCCTCCAGTTTCTATAGACACCGGGGGATCTAGGGTTTACATAGAGTCAGTTAAATAAGAAGGAATATTCACAATTGGTTGCCAAGCTTGCCTTCCACACCAAGGAGAGTCCAATCCGGACACAGATACAGTCTTCGGCCTTCATGTCTTCACATCCCATCAGTCCGGCCCATGGATAACAGGCCGGACGCCCGAGGACCCCTTAGTCGAGGACTCCCTCATCGCTCACGAGATTTTCTGCCACTTTTTACTGAAGAGTGCGATTAGGTTGATTCTTTTTTAAGATGATTAATAGACAAATTCCTCACTTCCACCAATTTATTTCAGAATTTTTGGGGTTACATAAGTATTCAAAACCTACAGATTACTACAGACTGTTCTATTTTTGACAGATTCTGTTTTTCGTGTGTTGTTTGCTTATTTTGATGCATCTATGGCTAGTATCGGAGGGTATGAACCATAGAGAAGTTGGAATACAGTAGTTTTAGCACAAATATAAATAGAGAATGAGTTCATTACAGTACCTTAAGTGGTGGTTTGTTTTCTTATACTAACGGAGCTCATGAGATTTTCTGTTAAGTTTTGTGTTGTGAAGTTTTCAAGTTTTGGATAAAGATTTGATGGATTATGGAATAAGGAGTGGAAAGAGCCTAAGCTTGGGGATTCCCAAGGAACCCCATGCAAAAGTCAAGGACAACCAGAAGCCTAAGCTTGGGGATGCCCCGGAAGGCATCCCCTCTTTTGCCTTCGTTTATCGGTAACTTTACTTGAGGCTATATTTTTATTCACCACATGATATGTGTTTTGCTTGGAGCATCTTGTATGATTTGAGTCTTTGCTTTTTAGTTTACCACAATCATCCTTGCTGTACACACCTTTTGGGAAAGACACACATGAATTGGAATTTATTAGAATACTCTATGTGCTTCACTTATATCTTTTGAGCTAGATAATTTTGCTCTAGTGCTTCACTTATATCTTTTGGAGCATGGTGGTGGTTTTATTTTATAGAAATTATTGATCTCTCATGCTTCACTTATATTATTTTGAGAGTCCTTTAGAACAGCATGGTAGTTTGCTTTGGCTATAAAATTGGTCCTAATATGATAGGCATCCAAGATGGGTATAATAAAAACTATCATAAAAAGTGCATTGAATACTATGAGAAGTTTGATACTTGATAATTGTTTTGAGATATAAAGGTGGTGATATTAGAGTGTGCTAGTTGAGTAGTTGTGAATTTGAGAAATACTTGTGTTGAAGATTGCAAGTCCCATAGCATGCACGTATGGTAATCGTTGTGTATAAAATTTGAAAATTGAGGTGTTATTTGATTGTCTTTCTTATGAGTGGCGGTCGGGGACGAGCGATGGTCTTTTCCTACCAATCTATCCCCCTAGGACCATGCCCGTAATGCTTGGTTTCTGATGACTTGTAGATTTTTGCAATAAGTATGTGAGTTCTTTATGACTAATGTTGAGTCCATGGATTATACGCACTCTCACCTTTCCATCATTTTGCTAGCCTCTTCGGTACCGTGCATTGCCCTTTCTCACCTTGAGAGTTGGTGCAAACTTTGCCGGTGCATCCAAACCCCGTGATATGATACGCTCTATCACACATAAACCTCCTTATATCTTCCTCAAAACAGCCAGCATACCTACCTATTATGGCATTTCCATAGCCATTCCGAGATATATTGCCATGCAACTTTCCACCGTTTCATTCATGACACGCTTCATCATTGTCATATTGCCTTGCATGATCATGTAGTTGACATCGTATTTGTGGCAAAGCCACCATGCATAATTTATCATACATGTCACTCTTGATTCACTGCCCTTCCTGGTACACTGCCGGAAGCATTCATATAGAGTCATATTTTGTTCTAGTATCGAGTTGTAATCATTGAGTTGTAAATAAATAGAAGTGTGATGATCATCATTAATAGAGCATTGTCCCAAATAAAAAAAGATAAAGGCCAAAAAAAGAAGAAAAAAGAAGAAAAAAAGGGGCAATGCTACTATCTTTTTTCCACACCTGTGCTTCAAAGTAGCACCATGATCTTTATGATAGAGAGTCTCTTGTTTTGTCACTTTCATATACTAGTGGGAATTTTTCATAATAGAACTTGGCTTGTATATTCCAACAATGGGCTTCCTCAAATGCCCTAGGTCTTCGTGAGCAAGCAAGTTGGATGCACACCCACTTAGTTTCTTTTGTTGAGCTTTCATACATTTATAACTCTAGTGCATCCGTTGCATGGCAATCCCTACTCCTTGCATTGACATCAATTGATGGGCATCTCCCTATCCCATTGATTAGCCACGTTGATGAGAGACTTTATCCTTTTTTGTCTTCTCCACATAACCCCCATCATCATATTCTATTCCACCCATAGTGATATATCCATGGCTCACGCTCATGTATTGCGTGAAAGTTGAAAAAAGTTTGAGATTACTAAAGTATGAAACAATTGCTTGGCTTGTCATCGGGGTTGTGCATAATGAGAGCATTCTTGTGTGACGAAAATGGAGCATAACCAAACTATATGATTTTGTAGGGATGCACTTTCTTTTGCCATGTTATTTTGAGAAGCCATGATTGCTTAGTTAGTATGCTTGAAATATTATTATTTTTATGTCAATATTAAACTTTTCTCTTTAATCTTTCGGATCTAAACATTCATGCCACAATAAAGAAAATTACATAGCGAATCATGCTAGGTAGCATTTCAGATCAAAAATTCCGTTTTTATCATTTACCTACTCGAGGACGAGCATGAATTAAGATTGGGGATGCTTGATACGTCTCCAACATATCTATAATTTTTTATTGCTCCATGCTATTATATTATCTGTTTTGGATGTTTAATGGGATTATTTATACACTTTTATATTATTTTTGGGACTAACCTACTAACCCAAGGCCCAGTGCAAATTGCTGCTTTTTTTGCCTATTTCAGTGTTTCGCACAAAAGGAATATCAAACGGAACGAAACCTTCGGGAGAGTTATTTTTGGAACAAACATGATCCAGGGGAATTGGAGTAGACGTCAAGAAAGAAGCGAGGCGGCCACAAGGTAGGGAGGCGCGCCTGCCCCCTAGGCGCGTCCCCCACCCTCGTGGGCCCCTCACAGCTCCACCGACCTACTTCTTCCTCCTATATATATCCATATACCCCGAAAACATCCAGGAGCACCATGAAACCCTATTTCCACCACCGCAACCTTCTGTACCCAAGAGATCCCATCTTGGGGCCTTTTTTGGAGCTCCGCCGAAGGGGGAATCGATCACGGAGGGCTTCTACATCAACACCATAGCCTCTCCGATGGTGTGTGGGTAGTTTACCACAGACCTTCGGGTCCATAGTTATTAGCTAGATGGATTCTTCTCTCTCATTGGATCTCAACACAATGTTCTCCTCGATCTTCTTGGAGATCTATTTGATGTAACTCTTTTTGCGGTGTGTTTGTTGATTCGATGAATTGTGGGTTTATGATCAAGTTTATCTATGAACAGTATTTGATTCTTCTCTAAAATATTTTACGTATGATTGGTTATCTTTGCAAGTCTCTTCGAATTATCAGTTTGGTTTGGCCTACTTGATTGATCTTTCTTGCAATGGGAGAAGTGCTTAGCTTTGGGTTCAATCTTGCGGTGTCCATTCCCAGTGACAGCAGGGGCAGCAAGGCACGTATTGTATTGTAGCCATCGAGGATAAAAATATGGGGTTTATATCATATTGCTTGAGTTTATCCCTCTACATCATGTCATCTTGCCTAATGCGTTACTCTGTTCTTATGAACTTAATACTCTAGATTCATGCTGGATAGCGGTCGATGTGTGGAATAATAGTAGTAGATGCAGAATCGTTTCGGTCTACTTGTCGCGGACGTGATGCCTATATACATGATCATGCCTAGATATTCTCATAATTATGCACTTTTCTATCAATTGCTCGACAGTAATTTGTTCACCCACCGTAATACTTATGCTATCTTGAGAGAAGCCACTAGCGAAACCTATGGCCACCGGGTCTATCTTTTATCATATAAGTTTCCAATCTATTTTACTTTGCAATCTTTACTTTCAATCTATATCATAAAAATACCAAAAATATTTATCTTATTATCTCTATCAGATCTCACTCTCGTAAGTGACCGTGAAGGGAATGACAACCCCTTTATCGCATTGGTTGCGAGGTTCTTATTTGTTTGTGTAGGTTCGAGGTGACTTGCGTGTAGTCTCCTACTAGATTGATACCTTGGTTCTCAAAAACTGAGGGAAATACTTACGCTACTTTGCTGCATCACCCTTTCCTCTTCAAGGGAAAACCAACGCAGTGCTCAAGAGGTAGCACGGTGGGTGGAGGTGATGCCACATGGTGGCACGGGAGTGGTGCGGAGGTAGTGGCGGACGCGTCTGGCATCCCCCGGACATGTTCGGCGGTGCGGGGAGAGGGGGAGCTAGGGTTTGACCCGGAAAAAGAGGAGGGGAGGCATATTTATAGGTAGAGGAGCTAGGAGTGTTCAAATGAGGTGCAGTTTTTGCCCACACGATCATGATCCAACGACGGAGAGCATGGAGGGGTTTAGATGGGATAGTGGCTTGTTTTGGAGGGGTGTTGGGCTACAAAGAGAGAGGGGCTTTTACGGTTACCCGGTTAACCGTTGGGGCATCAAACGACCTCCAAATGGAACGAAATTTGACAGGCAGCCTACCGGTGATGTACTAAGGCCACTCGACAAATCTCGACCCATTTCGAGAACATATCTCTCCCGCTCACGAAACGATATTTGAGGGGTGCAACGGGTGCATGTGGGAGTGTCAGATCGCGAAACAGACAATGGGGAAAATGACCGGATGCATGAGACGAACACGAATGCAAATGAGATGCACATGATGACACGAGATGAAATGCATGACATGAACAAAATGAAAAATGAAAGACAAAAACCCAACCACGAAGGGAATATCATATCACATAGCCGGAAAAGGCAAGAGTTGGAGTGACAATTATTAAAAGTTACATCCGGGGTGTTACAGCACTCCTCCACTATAAGAGGATCTCGTCCCGAGATCTAGGACTGAAAGAACTCTGGATATTCGGAACGGAGGTGATCCTCATGCTCCCAGGTGGCTTCACGGTCAGAATGGTGTTACCACTTAACTTTCAGGAATTTGATTGACTTGTCACGAGTTTTGCACTCGGTTTCTTCAAGAATAGCAACGGGATGCTCATGATAAGACAAACCTTATTGGAGATCAATCTCTTCGAAGTTGATAGTGCGCTCAGGTGTCTTGAAGCACTTGCGAAGCTATGACACGTGAAACACATCGTGCACATTTGCGAAGTTGGACGGAAGCTCAAGTTGATAGGCGAGGTCGCCTCTTTGCCAATGATCTTGAAAGGACCCATGTATCTCGGGGCAAGCTTCCCTTTGATACCAAAGCGTCGAGTGCCTTTCATTAGAGAGACACGGAGGTAGACATGGTCTCCATTCTCGAAACCAAGTCACGGTGCTTGCTATCATAGTAACTCTTCTGGCGTGATTGCGCGGCTTTGAGATTTTCACGAATGACTTTACACATTTCTTCAGGTTCTGTGATCAAGTCGTTGCCAAGAAGTTGGCATTCACCAGTCTCGGACCAATTGAGAGGAGTACAACACTTTCTGCCATAGAAAGTTTCAAATGGGGCCTTGCCCGAACTTGCTTGGAAGCTGTTGTTGTAGGAGAACTCGACATATGGGAGACAATCTTCCCACTTCATACTGAAAGAGATAACACAAGCCTGGAGCATGTCTTCAAGGATTTGATTGACTCGCTCGACTTGGCCACTTGTTTGAGGATGGAAAGCCGTGCTGAAGCGAATGTTGGTGCCCATGGCCTTCTGGAAGGAGTCCCAGAACTTAGAAGTGAAAATGCTTCCGCGGTCTGAAGAGATCAATTGCGGAATACCGTGCAAGGAGAAAATTCTGGAGGTGTATAGCTCTGCCAACTGAGTTGTCATGATAGATTCTTTGATTGGAAGGAAATGAGCCACTTTGGTAAGCTTGTCAATGACAACGAAAATAGCATCATTCCCACGCTTGGACTTGGAAATCCAGTGATGAAGTCCATTTTGATATGATCAAACTTCCATTCTGGAATAGCAAGAGGTTGGAGGAGACCAGCTGGTCGTTGGTGTTCTGCTTTCATCCTTCGACAGACATCACATTCATTCACGAATTGAGCGATCTCTCGCTTCATTCGAGTCCACCAATACGACTGCTTGAGGTCATGGTACATCTTCGAACTGCCTGGATGAATGGAAAGAAGAGAATTGTGCGCTTTGTTCATTATGACCTTCCTTAGATCACCTTTAGGAACCACAATCCAATCCTCAAAGAATAAAGTGTCTCTGTCATCAATGCGACATCACTTGTATTTGGATAAGCCCTTGGCAATACCATGTTTCACTCTCTTCACCATGGTGTCAAGGAGTTGTGCCTCACGAATTTGATCTTCCAAAGTTGGAGTGACTTGATGGTTGGCAAGAAAACCTTGCGGAACAACTTGGAGGTTGAGTTTGCGGAAAGCTTCACAAAGAACTGGTTGGAATGGCTTGAGAATTAAGCTGTTGCAATAAGCCTTCCCGCTCAAAGCATCTGCAATCACATTGGCCTTGCCTGGAGTATATTCAATACTCGGTTTGTACTCTTGAATCATTTTGACCCAATGAGTTTGCCTGGGGTTGAGGTTGGGTTGAGTGAAGATATATTTGAGGCTCTTGTGATCTATGAAAATGTCCACTTGCCTTCCCGACAAGAGATGTCTCCATGTTATTAATGCATGGACAATTGTAGCCAACTGAAGATCGTGAGTGGGGTAGTTCCTTTCGTTGGGCTTCAACTGACGAGAGGTATAAGCCACAACTTTCTTCTCTTGCATTAACACAGCGCCGAGACCTTGCAATGAGGCATCACAGAAAACATCGAATGGCTTGGATGTTGGGGAACGTAGTAATTTCAAAAAAAATCCTATGCACACGAAGATCATGGTGATGCACAGCAACAAGAGGGGAGAGTGTTGTCTACGTACCCTCGTAGACCGGAAGCGGAAGCGTTATAACAACGCGGTTGATGTAGTCGTACGTCTTCACGGCCCGACCGACCAAGCACAGAAACTACGGCACCTCCGAGTTTTTGCACACGTTCAGCTCGATGACGATCCTCGGACTCCGATCCAGCAAAGTGTCATGGATGAGTTCAGTCAGCATGACAGCGTGGTGACGATCTTGATTTTCTATCGTCGCAGGGCTTTGCCTAAGCACCGCTACAATATTATCGAGGATTATGGTGGAGGGGGCACCGCACACGGCTAAGAGATCAATGATCAATTGTTGTGTCTGTGGGGTGCCCCCCTGTCCCCGTATATAAAGGAGTGGAGGAGGGGGCCGTCCAAGGAGGGTGGCGCGCCCAAGGGGGGGAGTCCAACTCCCACCGGGAGTAGGACTCCCCTTTTTCCTATTAAGAGTAGGAGAGGGAAGGAAGAGGAAGGAGGGAGGAAGGAAAGGGGGGCCGGCCCCCTTCCCAGTTCGGATTGGGCTTGGGGGGGGGCACGCCCCCTCCCTTTCTCCTTTCCCCTCCTTTCCACTAAGGCCCAATAAGGCCCATATACCTCCCGGGGGGTTCCGATAACCTCCCGGTGATCCGGTATTGTCCCAATCTTACCCGAAACCTTTCTGGTGTCCAAATATAGTCGTCCAATATATCAATCTTTATGTCTCGACCATTTCGGGACTCCTCGTCAAGTCCGTGATCACATCCGGAACTCTGAACAACCTTCGGTACATCAAAATATATAAACTCATAATGAAACTGTCATCGTAACGTTAAGCGTGCGGACCCTACGGGTTCGAGAACAATGTAGACATGACCGAGACACGTCTCCGGTCAATAACCAATAGCGGAACCTGGATGCTCATATTGGCTCCTACATATTCTACGAAGATCTTCATCAGTCAGACCGCATAACAACATACGTTGTTCCCTTTGTCATCGATATGTTACTTGCCCGAGATTCGATCGTCGGTATCTCAATACCTAGTTCAATCTCGTTACCGGCAAGTCTCTTTACTCGTTCTGTAATACATCATCTTGCAACTAACTTATTAGTTGCATTGCTTGCAAGGCTTAAGTGATGTGTATTACCGAGAGGGCCCAGAGATACCTCTCCGACAATCGGAGCGACAAATCCTAATCTCGAAATACGCCAACCCAACATGTACCTTTGGAGACACCTGTAGAGCACCTTTATAATCACCCAGTTACGTTGTGACGTTTGGTAGCACACAAAGTGTTCCTCCGGTAAACGGGAGTTGCATAATCTCATAGTCATAGGAACATGTATAAGTCATGAAGAAAGCAATAGCAACATACTAAACGATCAGGTGCTAAGCTAATGGAATGGGTCATGTCAATCACATCATTCTCCTAATGATGTGATCCCGTTAATCAAATGACAACTCATGTCTATGGTTAGGAAACATAACCATCTTCGATTAACGAGCTAGTCAAGTAGAGGCATACTAGTGACACTTTGTTTGTCTATGTATTCACACAAGTATTACGTTTCCGGTTAATACAATTCTAGCATGAATAATAAACATTTATCATGATATAAGGAAATAAATAATAACTTTATTATTGCCTCTAGGGCATATTTCCTTCAGTCTCCCACTTGCACTAGAGTCAATAATCTAGTTCACATCGCCATGTGATTTAACATCAATAGTTCACATCACCATGTGATTAACACCCATAGTTCACATCGTCATGTGACCAACACCCAAAGGGTTTACTAGAGTCAATAATCTAGTTCACATCGCTATGTGATTAACACCCAAAGAGTACTAAGGTGTGATCATGTTTTGCTTGTGAGAGAAGTTTAGTTAATGGGTCTGCCACATTCAGATCCGTAAGTATTTTGCAAATTTCTATGTCAACAATGCTCTGCACTAAGCTACTCTAGCTAATTGCTCCCACTTTCAATATGTATCCAGATTGAGACTTTGAGTCATCTGGATCAGTGTCAAAACTTGCATCGACGTAACCCTTTACGACAAACCTTTTGTCACCTCCATAATCGAGAAACATATCCTTATTCCACTAAGGATAATTTTGACCAATGTCCAGTGATCTACTCCTAGATCACTATTGTACTCCCTTGCCAAACTCAGGGTAGGGTATACAATAGGTCTGGTACACAGCATGGCATATAGAACCTATGGCTGAGGCATAGGGAATGACTTTCATTCTCTCTCTATCTTCTGCCGTGGTCGGTTTTGAGTCTTACTCAACTTCACACCTTGTAACACAGGCAAGAACTCCTTCTTTGACTGTTCCATTTTGAACTACTTCAAAATCTTGTCAAGGTATGTACTCATTGAAAAAACTTATCAAGCGTCTTGATCTATCTCTATAGATCTTGATGCTCAATATGTAAGCAGCTTCACCGAGGTCTTTCTTTGAAAAACTCCTTTCAAACATTCCTTTATGCTTTGCAGAATAATTCTACATTATCTCTGATCAACAATATGTCATTCACATATACTTATCAGAAATGCTGTAGTGCTCCCACTCACTTTCTTGTAAATACAGGCTTCACCGCAAGTATGTATAAAACTATATGCTTTGATCAACTTATCAAAGCGTATATTCCAACTCCGAGATGCTTGCACCAGTCCATAGATGGATCGCTGGAGCTTGCATATTTTGTTAGTACCTTTAGGATTGACAAAACCTTCTGGTTGCATCATATACAACTCTTCTTTCATAAATCCATTAAGGAATGCAGTTTTGTTTATCCATTTGCCAGATTTCATAAAATGCGGCAATTGCTAACATGATTCGGACAGACTTAAGCATAGATATGAGTGAGAAACTCTCATCGTAGTCAACACCTTGAACTTGTCGAAAACCTTTTTGCGACAATTCTAGCTTTGTAGATAGTAACACTACTATCAGCGTCCGTCTTCCTCTTGAAGATCCATTTAATCTCAATGGCTCGCCGATCAATGGGCAAGTCAATCAAAGTCCATACTTTGTTCTCATACATGGATCTCATCTCAGATTTCATGGCCTCAAGCCATTTCGCGGAATCTGGGCTCATCATCGCTTCCACATAGTTCGTAGGTTCGTCATGGTCAAGTAACATGATCTCCAGAACAGGATTACCGTACCACTCTGGTGCGGATCTCACTCTGGTTTACCTACGAGGTTCGGTAGTAACTTGATCTGAAGTTACATGATCATCATCATTAGCTTCCTCACTAATTGGTGTAGTAGTCACAGAACAGATTTCTGTGATGAACTACTTTCCAATAAGGGAGCAGGTACAGTTACCTCATCAAGTTCTACTTTCCTCCCACTCACTTCTTTCGAGAGAAACTCCTTCTCTAGAAAGGATCCATTCTCAGCAATGAATATCTTGCCTTCGGATCTGTGATAGAAGGTGTACCCAACATTTTCTTTTGGGTATCCTATGAAGACGCACTTCTCCGATTTGGGTTTGAGCTTATCAGGTTGAAACTTTTTCACATAAGCATTGCAACCTCAAACTTTAAGAAACGACAGCTTAGGTTTCTCGCCAAACCACAGTTCATACAGTGTCGTCTCAACGGATTTAGATGGTGCCCTATTTAACGTGAATGTAGCTGTCTCTAATGCATAACCCCAAAACGATAGTGGTAATCGGTAAGAGACATCATAGATCGCACCATATCTAATAAAGCACGGTTACGACGTTCAGACACACCATTACACTGTGGTGTTCCAGGTGGCGTGAGTAGTGAAACTATTTCACATTGTTTTAACTGAAGGCCAAACTCGTAACTCAAATATTTTACTTCTGCGATCATATCGTAGAAAGTTTTATTTTTGTTACGATGATTCTCCACTTCACTCTGAAATTCTTTGAACTTTTCAAATATTTCAGACTTGTGTTTCATCAAGTAGATATACTCATATATGCTCAAATCATCTGTGAAGATCAGAAAATAATGATACCTGCCGCGAGCCTCAATATTCATCGGACCACATACATCAGTATGTATGATTTCCAACAAATCTGTTGCTCGCTCCATTGTTCCGGAGAACGGAGTCTTAGTCATCTTGCCCATGAGGCATGGTTCGCAAGCATCAACTGATTCATAATCAAGTGATTCCAAAAGCCCATCAGCATGGATTTTCTTCATGCGCTTTACACCAATATGACCTAAACGGCAGTGCCACAAATAAGTTGCACCATCATTATTAACTTTGCATCTTTTGGTTTCAATATTATGAATATGAGTATCACTACGATCGAGATCCAACGAACCATTTTCATTGGGTGTGTAACCATATAAGGTTTTATTCATGTAAACAGAACAACAATTTATTCTCTTACTTAAATGAATAACCATATTGCAATAAACATGATCAAATAATATTCATGCTCAACGCAAACACCAAATAACATTTATTTAGGTTCAACATTAATCCCGAAAATATAGGGAGTGTGCGATGATGATCATATCAATCTTGGAACCACTTCCAACACACATCGACACTTCACCCTTAACTAGTCTGTGTTCATTCTGCAACTCTCGTTTCGAGTTACTATTCTTAGCAACTGAACTAGTATCAAATACTGTGGGGTTGCTATAAACACTAGTAAAGTACACATCAATAACATGTATATCAAATATACCTATGTTCACTTTGCCATCCTTCTTATCCGCCAAATACTTGGGGCAGTTCCGCTTCCAGTGATCAGTCCCTTTGCAGTAGAAGCACTTAGTTTCAGGCTTAGGTCTAGACTTGGGTTTTTTTCACTTGAGCAACAACTTGCTTGCCGTTCTTCTTGAAGTTCCCCTTTCTTCCCTTTGCCCCTTTACTTGAAACTAGTGGTTTTGTTTACCATCAACACTTGATGCTTTTCTTGATTTCTACCTTCGTCAATTTCAGCATCACGAAGAGCTTGGGAACCGTTTCCGTTATCCCTTGCATATTATAGTTCATCATGAAGTTCTACTAACTTGGTGATGGTGACTAGAGAATTCTGTCAATCACTATTTTATCTGGAAGATTAACTCCCACTTGATTCAAGCGATTGTGGTACCCAGACAATCTGAGCACATGCTCACTGCTTGAGCTATTCTCGTCCATCTTTTAGCTATAGAACTTGTTGGAGACTTCATATCTCTCAACTCGGGTATTTGCTTGAAATATTAACTTCAACTCCTGGAACATCTCATATGGTCCATGACGTTAAAAATGTCTTTGAAATCCTGATTCTAAGCTGTTAAGCATGGTGCACTAAACTATCAAGTAGTCATCATATTGAGCTAGCCAAACGTTCATAACGTCTGCATCTGCTCCTGCAATAGGCCAGTCACCTAGCGGTGCATCAAGGACATAATTCTTATGTGCAGCAATGAGGATAAACCTCAAATCACGGACCCAGTCCGCATCATTGCTACTATCATCTTTCAACTTAGTTTTCTCTAGGAACATATAAAAATTAAACAGGGTGCAACATCGCGAGCTATTGTTCTACAACAAAGATATGCTAATACTACCAGGACTAAGTTCATGATAAATTAAAGTTCAATTAATCATATTACTTAAGAACTCCCACTTAGATAGACATCCCTTTAATCATCTGAGTGATCACATGATCCAAATCAACTAAACCATAACTGATCATCACGTGAAATGGAGTAGCTTTCAATGGTGAACATCATTATGTTGATCATATCTACTATATGATTCACGCTCGACCTTTCGGTCTCAGTGTTCCGAGGCCATATTTGCATATGCTAGGCTCGTCAAGTTTAACCTGAGTATTCTGCGTGTGCCAAACTGGCTTGCACCCGTTGTAGATGGACGTAGAGCTTATCACACCCGATCATCACGTGGTGTCTGGGCATGACGAACTTTGGCAACGGTGCATATTCAGGGAGAACACTTTTATCTTGAAATTTAGTGAGAGATCATCTTATAATGCTACCGTCAATTAAAGCAAGATAAGATGCATAAAAGATAAACATCACATGCAATCAAAATATGTGACATGATATGGCCATCATCATCTTGTGCCTTTGATCTCCATCTCCAGAACATCATCATGATTTCCATCGTCACCGGCATGACACCATGATCTTCATCATCTTGATCTATATCAATGTGTCGTCACATGGTCGTCTCGCCAACTATTGCTCTTGCAACTATTGCTATCGCATAGCGATAATTGTAAAGCAATTATTTGGCGCTTGCATCTTATGCAATAAAGAGACAACCATAAGGCTTCTGCCAGTTGCCGATAACTTCAACAAAACATGATCATCTTATACAACAACTTATATCTCATCACGTCTTGACCATATCACATCACAACATGCCCTGCAAAAACAAGTTAGACGTCCTCTACTTTGTTGTTGCAAGTTTTATGTGGCTGCTACGGGCTTAGCAAGAACCATTCTTACCTACGCATCAAAACCACAGTGATAGTTTGTCAAGTTGGTGCTGTTTTAACCTTCGCAAGGACCGGGCATAGCCACACTTGGTTCAACTAAAGTTGGAGAAACTGACACCCGCCAGCCACCTGTGTGCAAAGCACGTCGGTAGAACCAGTCTCGCGTAAGTATATGCGTAATGTCGGTCCGGGCCGCTTCATCCAACAATACCGCCGAACCAAAGTATGACAGGCTGGTAAGTAGCATGACTTATATCGCCCACAACTCACTTGTGTTCTACTCGTGCATATAACATCAATGCATAAAACCTAGGCTCGGATGCCACTGTTGGCGAACGTAGTAATTTCAAAAAAATTCCTACGCACACGCAAGATCATGGTGATGCACAGCAACGAGAGGGGAGAGTGTTATCTACGTACCCTCGTAGACCGGAAGCGGAAGCGTTATAACAAAACGGTTGATGTAGTCGTACGTCTTCATGGCCCGACCGATCAAGCACCGAAACTACGGCACCTCCGAGTTTTTACACACGTTCAGCTCGATGACGATCCCCGGACTCCGATCCAGCAAAGTGTCGGGGATGAGTTCCATCAGCACGACGGCGTGGTGACGATATTGATGTTCTACCATCGTAGGGCTTCGCTTAAGCACCGCTACAATATTATCGAGGATTATGGTGGAGGGGGGCACCGCACACGGCTAAGAGATCAATGATCAATTGTTGTGTCTGTGGGGTGCCCCCCTGCCCCCGTATATAAAGGAGTGGAGGAGGGGCCGTCCAAGGAGGGTGCCGCGCCCAAGGGGGGGAGTCCAACTCCCACCGGGAGTAGGACTCCCCTTTTTCCTATTAGGAGTAGGAGAGGGAAGGAAGAGGAAGGAGGGAGGAAGGAAAGGGGGGCGGCCCCCTTCCCAATTCGGATTGGGCTTGGGGGGAGCCCCCTCCCTTGCTCCTTTCCCCTCCTTTCCACTAAGGCCCAATAAGGCCCATATACCTCCCGGGGGGTTCCGATAACCTCCCGGTGATCCGGTATTGTCCCAATCTTACCCGGAACCTTTCCGATGTCCAAATATAGTCGTCCAATATATCAATTTCTATGTCTCGACCATTTCAAGACTCCTCGTCAAGTCCGTGATCACATCCGGGACTCCGAACAACCTTCGGTACATCAAAATATATAAACTCATAATGAAACTGTCATTGTAATGTTAAGCGTGCGGACCCTAGGGTTCGAGAACAATGTAGACATGACCGAGACACGTCTCCGGTCAATAACCAATAGCGGAACCTAGATGCTCATATTGGCTCCTACATATTCTACAAAGATCTTTATCGGTCAGACCGCATAACAACATACGTTGTTCCCTTTGTCATCAGTATGTTACTTGCCCGAGATTCGATCGTCGGTATCTCAATACCTAGTTCAATCTCGTTACCGGCAAGTCTCTTTACTCATTCCTTAATACATCATCTTGCAACTAACTTATTAGTTGCATTGCTTGCAAGGCTTAAGTGATGTGTATTACCGAGAGGGCCCAGAGATACCTCTCCGACAATCGGAGCGACAAATCCTAATCTCGAAATATGCCAACCCAACATGTACCTTTGGAGACACTTGTAGAGCACCTTTATAATCACCCAGTTACGTTGTGACGTTTGGTAGCACAAAGTGTTCCTCCGGTAAACAGGAGTTGCATAATCTCATAGTCATAGGAACATGTATAAGTCATGAAGAAAGCAATAGCAATATACTAAACGATCGGGTGCTAAGCTAATGGAATGGGTCATGTCAATCACATCATTCTCCTAATGATGTGATCCCGTTAATCAAATGACAACTCATGTCTATGGTTAGGAAACATAACCATCTTCGATTAACGAGCTAGTCAAGTAGAGGCATACTAGTGACACTTTGTTTGTCTATGTATTCACACAAGTATTACGTTTCCGGTTAATAAAATTCTAGCATGAATAATAAACATTTATCAGGATATAAGGAAATAAATAATAACTTTATTATTGCCTCTAGGGCATATTTCCTTCATTGGATTCATCTGGAGGAGTTAATATAGGAGCTGAGACTAGCTTCTCTTTGAGAGTGTTGAAAGCAATGTCACGCTCAGGAGTCCAGACATACTTGACATGCTTCTGGAGGAGGTTGGAAAGAGGCTTTGCAATCTTAGAGAAATTCTCAATAAATCCTTGGCAATAGCTTGCAAGCCCAAGGAAACTACAGAGCTGCTTGACATTCTGAGGAGGCTCCCAATTCACAATTGCAGAGACCTTCTCCGGATTTACAGCAATGCCCTTGGTGCAGATGATATGGCCAAGGTAAAGAACTTCATCAAGCCAAAACTCACATTTGGAAAACTTGGCGTATAATAGATACTCTCTGAGCTTGTCGAGCACCAATTGCAAATGCTTGGCATGATCCTTCTTATTCTGGAGAACACCGAGATATCATCGAGATAGACCTGGACGAATTCATTTGTGTAGGGGTTGAAGATGAAGTTCATCATTCGAGAGAATGTTGGAGGAGCATTGACAAGGCTGAAAGACATGACAATATATTCATAAGAACCAAAGATTGTTTTGAATGTTGTCTTAGGAATATCTTGTTCATGAATGCGAATCTGATGATAACCCATACGGACTTCAAGCTTGGAGAACACCTTTGCACCTTTAATTTTCTCGAATAGCTCATTGATGTTGGGAAGTGGGTACTTGTTCTTGATTGTCTTCTTGTTCAATGGACGGTAATCGATGCAAAGTTGGTCCGTGCCATCCTTCTTCTGGACAAAAAGAACACCACAACCCATGGAGATGAACTTGGTCTGAGCAAACCCAGACACTCTTGTTCATCGAGCTGTTTCTTCAATTCCTTCAGCTCCTTTGGTCCAAGCTTGTATGGACGCTTGCAAACAGGTTCAGTACCAGGCTCAAGATCGATAACGAACTCAACTGGCCGGTGAGGAGGCATACCCGGAAACTCTTCTGGAAAGACATCTTGGTACTCACAAACGACTGGAATCTGAGAAACTGCATCTAACTCGCCCTTCTCATTGAGAGAGAACAACCGAATGGTCTCATTCCGAGCAGCATAGATGATCACATCTTCAGAAGAGTGTGCCAATTTAATTTCCCTGGCAGCATAATCAAGTTGAGCATTGTGCTTAGAAAGCCAGTCCATCCCGAGAACTAGATCAATATCCGAGTCGCCAAGAACAATTGGAGAAGACATAAATTTATAGTTGCACATCTTGATAGAAACATCCCGAACCATCGAGCTTGCGTTCATGAATTTACACGGAGAAACAATTGATAACGGTCTAGGCAAATCTTGGAAAACCAACTCATGCTTTGATGCAAAAGGTCTTGAGATGAAACAATGTGATGCACCAATATCAAATAAAACTTTTGTAGGAATATCATTAAGTTGGAGATTACCCATGATCACTTCTAAAGAATCCTCTGCTTGAATTGAGTTCATCAAGTTCACTCTTGCAGACTTGGGATTATGCTTGACCACTGCATTGCTTGAAGACCACACAGGAGGAGGAGGCGGAAGGCGCCTTTGGTTGAAGCACTTGTTCGCATAGTGACCTTTCTGCTGACACTTGTTGCAAGCAAGTAACTTCTGAGAGCGGACGCTAATAAGAAGGAGTAGCACTTGTCTTTGGAGCTTGATTCTGAGACTTGTTCTGATAGCCTGGGTTGGGTGGGTGGGAAGATCCATGGCCACCTTTGTTCTTCTGCTGGTAGGGCTGACGAAACGGAGGAGGAGGAAGCCAGGACTTCTGTTGCTTAGCTGCCACTTGTGAGGAAGAAGAAGACTGACGTGCATCCCTGATTCTCTTCTTTGAAGCCTCACACTTGAGTTGAGCACCTTCTTGCTTGAGGGACATGTTATATAATTTATCAAACTTAGTAGGCTCAAGAAGCATGAGCGCTAACTGCAGATCTTCTCTGAGGCCACCTCTAAAGTGATAGATCATGCTCTTTTCATCAGGAACGTCCTGCCTTGCGATGCGAGCAAGTTTCTGAAATTGGATGTTTTATTGATACACGGACATGCTTCCTTCCTTGAGACTGTGGAATTCCTCATGCTTGCTCTCAGCAACACTTGTTGGAATGTGATGAGCTTTGAAATATCAGCATAAATCATCCTAGGTAATCACTCGACCTCCTCTGGAATCTCTGTATTGTTGATACCAATCAGCAGCTTGGTCCTTGAGCTGAAACAAAGCGAACTTGACGTAGTCCTCAGGCTTTACATTGCTACATTCAAAATGCTTGCTGATGTCCACGAGCCAATCATCGGCGTCAGTGGCCTCAACACAGTTGCTGAAAGACTTTGGCTGATTTGCAAGGAACTGGTTGAGGGTAGCAAACTAAGGCTGACTGTTGAATTGCCCTTGACCTTGATTTCCTTGGTTACCTTGGCTTTGGTTGCGCTCTTGCAAGAGTTGCAAAAGCATCTGGGTGTTGGCATTGGTGGCTGCCATGACAGCTTGCCATGCCTTCGGAGGCGGAGGAGGAGGTGGAGGGTTTGCCTGTTCCCCATCATTGCGTTGCAGATTCAAACGCGTTGGAGGAGCCATCCTGAAGAGGGTGACATCCATTAGAATCATGATAGACAGATAGACAAGCTGAATCAATGGATAGAAATTGCAACATATAGTCTTCACAATAAACATCCGAACAAGAATGAATGAATGAATTCCAAAGTTAACAATACACGACCTTTAAGGTGAGAAGCCACTTAGATAAAGGTTGATGAATGAAATAACAACGTACGCCTGGAACAAATAAGTGATAAGGATTACCCAATCACAAACCATATATCTGCCAGAAGAAATACTAGAGCTACTTGAATTCCCACCTATAAACTCCCGAAACTTTCTGGTTATGCAATCTTGTGTTGGGGATATAGGGAGGCACAATATATATCACACAACTAACAAGCCCTACGCTTCAACTGTATCCATCCGTCAACACATAACAAAGAAAACTCTGAAATCGTGTACCTCAACCTTTGAAAAGCATCCTTTATACGAGCTATGGCAATACTCCCAAACTCCCGCCCCAGTACTGGGTGGCGTCGAGGTTATCTCACCACTAGCTGCATAAAAGAGATTTTCGATGTCAGCGAACTCAGGTATTCCAGAATTGCAACGATAAGATTGTGATGACAACACCTCAGAGCTCAACTCCCTGGGACACTGCCACAACCCCTAAATGTCAGGAGGCACCAAGAACAATTTTCTTGTCACAAGAATATCGAAACGATTCCAAGATACCCACGTGATCCTAAATTTCTTTTTGTGAAATTTGAGGAGAGGAAAGACAAAACATCTACGTTAGGAGAGCTCACTGGAGCGACGAAGGGACTGAGGAGTAAAAAGAATCCTACTCTCCGATATATAATCCTAAGACTCAAAACATTTTTGTTCTAGGCTCAACAACGTCAGTGATTCGATAAAGCAGGGGGCTCCTAAGTCAGGGATGGCTCTGATTACCAACTTGTAACGCCCACGATGCGGCTATATCTCCCATGTGTCAAGGCACAACTTAGAGGCATAAGCGCATAGTGATTTTGTCGCAAGAAGGGTCATCTTCACACAATCCCATGTAATGAACAAGAAAGGGAGAAATAGAGTTGGCTTACAATCGCCACGTCACACAAATAGCAAATAATTCATACATCATCAGAGTATACTCATAGTCCGACTACGGACAACCAAATGAAAAGAAGATAACCCAACTGCTAGATCCCCGATCGTCCCAACTGGGCACCACTACTAATCATCAGAAAAATACACGTAGTAATGACCAAGGTCCTCGTTGAACTCCCATTTGAGTTCAGTAGCATCACCTGCATTGGTATCATCGACACCTACAACTATTTTGGAAGTATCCGTGAGTCACGAGGACTCAGCAATCTCAAAACCCGCGAGATCAAGACTATTTAAGCTTATAGGTAGGATAAGGTAATGAGATGGAGTTGCAGCAAGAGTTAAGCAAATATGGTGGCTAACATACGCAAATGAGAGTAAGATGAGAAGCTACGCAAGGGTCGTTAAGCTAGAAGTGATCAAGAAGTGATCCTAAAACTACTTACGTTCAAACATAACCCAACTGTGTTCACTTCCTGGACTCCGCCAAAAAGAGACCATCAGGGCTACACACGCGGTTGATTCATTTTAATTAAGTCAAGTGTCAAGTTCTCTACAACCGGATATTAACAAATTCCCATCTGCCACATAACCGCGGGCACAGCTCTCGAAAGTTTATACCCTGCAGGGGTGTCCCAACTTAGCCCATCACAAGCTCTCACGATCAACGAAGGATATTCCTTCTCCCGGAAAGACCCAATCAGTCTCGGAATCCTGGTTACAAGACATTTTGACAATGGTAAAACAATACCAGCAAGACCGCCCGATGTGCCGACAAATCCCGATAGGAGTTGCACATCTCCCGTTCTCAGGGCACGCCGGATGGGCCAGACGTCGGGTTAGCTGAGACCCTGGTTGACCAGGGGGCGCTGGACATCGCCCAGGTTGGACCAGCACTCGGAGGAACACTGGCCCGGGGGGTAAACAAAGATGACCCTCGGGTTTGCAACTCCCTATGGAAAAGTGTAGGTTGTTGTTAGGAAAATGTTAAAACCAAGGCTGGGCCTTGCTGGAGGAGTTTTATTCAAAGCGAACTGTCAAGGGGGTCCCATAACCCCAACCGTGTAAGGAACGCGAAATCAAGGAACATAACACTGGTATGATGGAAACTAGGGCGGCAAGAGTGGAACAAAACACCGAGCAAAAGGCCAAGCCTTCCACCCTTTGCTAAGTATATAGATGCATTAATTAAAATAAGAGATAATGTGATATCCTAACATAACCATGTTCAACATGGAACAACCTGCAAGGCACCTACAACTAGCAATGCTATAAGAGGGGCTGAGCAAAAGCGGTAACTTAGACAAACAATGGTTTGGTAGGAAGGTGGGTTAGAGGCTTGACATGGCAATATGTGAGGCATGATAAACAAGTGGTAGGTAGCGTGACATAGCGATAGAGCGAAAAACTAGCAAGAAAAGATAGAAGTGATATCGAGGGTAATGATCACCTTGCCTGCAAAGTTCTCAAAGTTGTCGAAAGCTTGCTCCTCGTTAGCATACTCAACAGGTTCCTCGTTCATGAACTCATCTCCTGGATCTACCCAAAGCAAGAGCACAAGCAATGGAACAACAATCAATCACGAAGCAATGCACAAGCAACATGATGCAAGACATGGCAATATGGGATGCAAAGGTATGATGTGCAATGCAAATGGGTACTCCAGAAGGGAAAATATGATCAAGGCATCAACTTGGCAAACCAAGTATGCTGCTGGAAAGATGGGGTGATTTCGGTTGAAATCGATATAAGAATCACCGGAAACGGATGCACGGTTTGCAAATGATAAGCAAAACAAGAAAGATGCAAAACTGCGCTGAACAGCATCATAGCACTTAGAATGCAATAAAAAACTAAGCTACATCACTCCAACATAGCAACAAAGCACATGGCAATGAAGTACACATGAAGCTCTACAAATGATGAACACTGAGCTCCTGCTAGAACTCACTAGAACAAGCCTAAAATAGCATGGCAAAAATGCAATTGATATCAGCTTCACAGAGTTCCAGAAAATACTAACCATGTCAAAATAGGATCAGGTAGCAATGTTTAGAGCTAGCAAACAACATGCTACAGGAACATATCATGGCAAACAAAGGCATGGCATGCTAGTACTGAAGGCATAGAATAAAACTCCCTTACTGAACTTTAACCAAAGATGCATGGAAAATATGGTGTCACATGTCATAGATCTAAGACTGATAGTAGAATGGGGGGTAGGTATGAGGAGGCAAGATCCTAGCTATGGCGAAGTTGTAGACACGAGTTTTACGAGTTCAGGCCCTTCGCGGAGAAAGTAATAGCCCTACGTCTCGGTGCCCGGAGGCGGTCGACTGGATTATGTACTCCCTCCGGTCCTTTTTAGTTCGCATATAAGGTTTGACTGAAGTCAAGCCTCGTAAAGTTTGACCAGCTTTGTAGAAAAAAGTGGCAACATTCACAATCTAAAATCAATACTACTAGATGTGTCATGAGTTAAAGTTTCATATTATATAACTTTAGCATGGCAGATGTTGATATTTTTTTATATAAATACGGTCAAACTTTGTGAAGTTTGACTTTAGAGAATTCTAATATGCCGAGTAAAAAGGATCAGAGGGAGTATGTGTGTGTTTACAGGGGGTGCGAACCCTTGTGCCAGTGGAGGGGGTGGCTTGTATAGAGTGCGCCTAGACCCCAGCCAGCCCACGTTACAAGGGTTTTAAGGTACATCAAGAGGGGGCATTACTTGTAACGCTAGCAATAAAGTGACATAAATGTCTATTAAGTCTATGAAGTAAATGTCCGACCGTTGTCGTGCAGAGTGACTTTAGATCTTCTGTCTGTCGAGTGGTAGTTGTCGCGGTCGAGTGACTTCGAGTCTTCCGAGTGGGATGCTTCGAGGTCGAGTGGATTGTGCTATCCCTTGAATGCTTCTGGTTTTAGGGTGATGTCCTAGAGGAGGGTGTCTAGGTCAGGCCTATGACCCTACCCTAGGTACATAGCTTCATCATTAGCCCCCGAATGGTTCAGGGTTCGAGTGGAGAAGGAGTTGAGAACACCTCCGACTCAACTTCACGCTTCGGAAGCGTCTTATTGGGACCAAATGAGCAATCACGATGACTTCAACTTCTTTTACAGTAGCCTTGATCCATTCTTGGTTTTGTCAAGTGAACTTTCACTGCTAAGCTTCGAGTGCGGATATAGGAAAAATCTTCCGTCTGACAGGTTGCTCTACTGCTCGCGGATCTTGTGGGATTCGAATTTTGGGAAGCGCGCGGGGTGGAGGAGGCCGCAGTAGTCGGGTTGGATAAGGCAGGGCCGCCTCGATCACCGCGCCACCCTTTTTCCACGTATCATGCGCCGACTTTTGTGGGATTCGATAGGATCACCTGGACCCACTAGTCAGCCACTCAGAAACGACCTCATATAAGGTGCCGGATCGGGTTTTTTTTGCACAGTGCGTTCCCATTCATCCTCTTTCTCCTCCATTTTCTTCGCCACATCCACCTCTGCTCCCGGCGCCGGCGCTCTATTCAAGCTCCGCCCGCTGCAATGTAGAAGGAGAAGACGATGGCCTTGGAGCGCGCGAAGAAGGCGACGGCGAAGGCGAAGGGGAAGAAGTCCAGCCGGGGCGGATATTCGTCGAGGTCCGGCCTGTCACGCGACTGGATCCAGGGCGATTGGATTCGGTCGATGATTCGCCAGGACGACATCAATGATCTGGTTGAGGGGGGACTGATCCCCCACGAATTGGCGCGGCTCCCGGAGGGCGAGACCGAACCGCATCCGCAGGAGGGTGAGTGCGTTCTCCTTGCCACCCATGTTGATCGCGGGTTTTCTTTGCCTCCCCATCCTTTTTTTAGGCTTCTTGAACTTCTCTGGAGCACAACTCCACCACTTTTCCCCCAACACCATCGTGTACCTCGCTGCCTTCGTGTCCATGTGCGAGAATTTCTTAGGTTATAAACCACACTAGGGCCTCTTCAAGCACATTTTCACGTGTCGTTCTCAGTCGGTCAAGAAGGCCAACCCGAGTGATGATAGGACGCACGTGATCCAGATGTGTGGGGGTCTTGGGATTCAAATGATAGGTAAAAGCACTTTCCCAGCCATGATCCTTCCTGAGTCAGTCCGAGGGTGGCAATCGACTTGGTTCTACTGCAAAGACCAGCCGACTCTAGGTCAGTCGACCGGACTTCCCCCCTTTTCCATGGCTCGAGTCGAGAAGCCCTCCGCCTTGAAAGTGACCCCGGAGGAGAAAGTGGAGGTGAAGGTGCTGGTCGAGCGAGTGGTCCAACTCGTCTGTGATGGCGTGACTGGCACGGATCTGTTGGAGGTCTTCCTTAAGTGACGCATTCAGCCGCTTCAAGCTCGTGACCATCCTATGTGGATGTATTCGGGCATTGAGGATTCCACTTGGATCCACCTAGAAGAGCTCAACAAGGATACGGTGGAGAAGTGGTTGAGGGGTATCACTGGCAACAAAGATAACCCCAGGGGGTCTAGGAGAGTCCCTCCACTCGACAACTCGCGCCAACCAGACAAGGTCCAACTCTAAATTGCCGAGTGTTCTCTTGATTCATCATGTAACTTCTTGTTGTCAACTGACTGATTTTTTGCTTTGCTTGTTGTCTTTTAGGCCCTTATTGAGATGTACTCGATGCCCAACGGGGAGCAGGAGCAGGATCCGGAGGAGAAGGCGAGCGGAGGCGAGAGCGGCGAGTGGCACTCTGATGAAGAGGAGGACGAGGAGAGTGACGACCCGAGTGATGAAGAAGAGGTCGACAAACCTCCCCGTAGGGAAAAGCGATCCAAGCACACTCACGACTCGGCAAGCATCCATGACAAAGCAACCGCGCCGACTGGGCAGTCATCAAAGCGCCCTCGGACGTCTTCTCCAGTGCCGACTGAGAAGGCACCGAAGCAACCGAAAGTTGTGCCATCTCCAGCGCCGACTGAGAAGGCACCGAAACAACTGAAAGTTGTGTTGTCAAAACCGCACAAGGCCTTGCCCAAGATCAAAGTGGCCATTCCTACTGTTTCCGGGTAATAGTCGGACCTAATTTCTTGGTTTAGTATGAATCGAGTTTTGGTCGACCCACCGTGATAGACATGACCGGCTGAATCTTGAAATTTGCAGTGCTACTACCTCCGGGACTTCCACCCACAAGTATAAAGATGAAGAAATGGAAGATACAGTCACTTCCAACCCGGGTACAACTCTCGTAATCCTGTCTTCAGTTGCTCGGCCATTTTATCGGTCGATTAAATTCTGGCGATTGGTTCTTTTTGCAGCTCCTCCCAATGTCATTGAACTTCCAGACAACGATGGGGACGTGCCGCTAAGGCCCAGGAGGAACAAGAAGGCATCAGCTGGCAAGACATCCCAATCGGTGCTTGCGGCAGAGCCAGTGATTCAACAGCCTGAAGATGTGACTCGGGCTTCTGTTACTTTCGCTGATCCAGTATTGAGTGAACGCCCCACATCGTCGACTGTACCAGTGTTTGCTTCAACCCTCCAGCTTCATGCCTCGGAACTTCAAGATGTTGCGTCTGCACCGTCAATCCCATTCTTCACCACTCATCACGTTCCAGAAAGCCAGGCGGGCGCCGCTACAGAAGCCATTCGCCAAGCTGCCATAATGATGGAGCGAGTGAAGGTGGTGCACGAAAATAGTCAAGCTGCTTACGACGCCAGCGTGGCCCTTCAAGACAATGTCCAGGTAAGTTGTCTTCCGACTAAACTCTTATCTTGTTGTTTGTTCTGTTAGGATATGCTACCTGAAAACCTTTCTCCGTGCAATTTCTTGTTATTCTGCACTTCGCATCTGCGCACCCAGTGGGTGTTTGACATCTTTGTTGTTTCACTCTTCCACTCGGCCTAGGCGAACCATGTCGAGTGGAATCTGAACCAGTGGGGGCACGACAAGTGCACCCACTGGGTGTAGTCCCCGAGACTACTGTAGAATGTTTTGATTCTGCAGTAGTCTTAGAGTTTTATTCACTCGGAGGCGAATGATCTTTGACCTTGTCCATTGACATATCTTTTACTGGTTGCAGAAATCCTCTGCGCCTATCTCCAAGTTCACTGAATTCGAGGAAAAGCAGAGACAACTCAACCTTGATTTGGAGCTAGCCAATCAAAACTTGAAAACGGCTAAAGACGAAGTAGCTGGTACGGAAGGTAACGACCTGTCGACTGTTTATCTTAATCATCCCTCAAGTTATCTCTTCGTTCTTCTGTCTGACCCGAGTGTATATTTCGCAGAGAAAATGAGGCAGGCTCTGGCGAAGAAGGACCTCGATCTTGCAGCTGCGCAAAAGAAGGCTCAGGAGAAGACTGCACTTGCTGACAAAAAGCTGGCTTCGGTCGGTGCGCTAGAGGAGGAAATGACCAAGCTGAAGGTGTCTCTTACCAAGTCCAACCGAGAGGCGACTCGTCTGAAGAAAGATAAGGTGACTCTGAACGAGCAGCTGGAAAGCATGTCTCGTAGGAGAAACAACGTGGAAGCTTATCTGAAAGCACTCGCCAAGAAGCTCTTCCTTATGCTCGAAGGTACTTTTCTTTATCCGACTGATTTATTGTTTGCAAGTCACCATGAACCGGTCGACTCATTAACTCCTTGAATTTGCTCACCACTCGGTAGAATTTTTCAAACTTAGGTGAGTACTGGACTGTAGCTAAGCCCCCGAGTGAGAGGCTTGCTCACCACTCGGTAGGATTTTTCAAACTTAGGTGAAACAAATTCGCAGCTAAGCCTCCGAGTGAGAGGCTTGCTCAACACTCGGTAGGATTTTACGAACTTAGGCAAAACGGATTCACAGCTAAGCCTCTGAGTGAGAGGCTTGCTCAACACTCGGTAGGATTTTTCAAACTTAGGCAAAACGGATTCACAGCTAAGCCTCCGAGTGAGATGGTTGCTCACCACTCGGTAGGATATTTTTAAAACTTAGGCGAAACGGATTCGCATCTAAGGCACCCACTGGGGGATTTAGAACATATAAAAAAGGAACAACAATCATTTAAGAGACTGTAAAACTGTTTCTTTGATAACCAAACTAAAGGGTATTTCTTATTACATCTCAACAGTCTGAATGCTTAAGTGTAAAAGGGGCGGAGTAGCTCCGCATTCCAAGCGCGTGGCTCGTCTTTCTTGTGCTCGACATTGTATAAGTGGTATACTCCATTGTGGAGCACTCTGGTGATAATGAAGGGGCCTTCCCAAGTAGGGGCGAGCTTGTGTGGTTTCTGCTGATCCACTCGAAGAACCAAGTATCCTTCTTGAAATGCTCGACCCCTCATGTTTCTGGCGTGGAATCGACGCGGGTCTTGCTGATAAATGGTCGACCGAATCAAGGCCATCTCTCTTTCCTCTTCCAGGAGATCAACTGCGTCTTCCCAAGCTTGTTCTGCTTCATCTTCTGAGAAAAGCTCGACTCTAGGTGCATTGTGAAGCAAGTCACTCGGAAGAACAACTTCAGCTCCATAGACCAAGAAGAATGGATTTTGGCCAGTCGACCGATTAGTAGTTGTCCTCAAACCCCAAAGCACTGATGGAAGTTCATCGACCCAGACGCCTGCCGCGTGCTTGAGATCACGCATCAGTCGGGGCTTCAGTCCTTTGAGAATCAATCTGTTTGCTCTTTCAGCTTGTCCATTCGACTGGGGATGGGCGACTGAAGCATAGTCGACTCGAATGCCTGGGGAAGCGCAGAAGGCTCTGAACTCATCAGAATCTAAGTTCGACCCATTGTCAGTGATGATGTTGTGTGGAACACCATATCTGAATGTTAACTCTCTGATGAAACTGACCGCAGTACTGGCTTCAAGACTTTTGATAGGTTTGGCTTCAATCCATTTGGTGAACTTGTCGACTGCCACGAGTACATGAGTGAAGCCGCTCCTACCCATTCTCAGGGGTCCAACCATGTCCAAACCCCAAACAGCGAAGGGCCGGGCGAGTGGAATGGTCTTCAGGGCTGACGCGGGCTTGTGAGACATGTTGGAATAAAACTGGCAGCCTTCACATCTGTCGACTATTTCTTGTGCCATCTCATTTGCCCGTGGCCAATAAAATCCCGCTTGGTATGCTTTGGCCACAATGGTCCGAGAGGACGCATGGTGACCACAGGTCCTCGAGTGGATATCATTGAGGATCACTCGGCCTTCTTCTGGTGTTATGCATATCTGGCTGACTCCAGCAACACTTTCTCTGGACAGCTGCCCTCCTATCACAGTAAAAGCTTTAGATCCGCGAACGATCTGTCGGGCCTCTTCTTCGTCCTCTGGGAGTTCCTTCCTAAGAATGTACGCGATGTACGACATTGTCCAGTCGGGAGTGATGACCAAAACCTCCATGATCAAGTCGACCATGGCCGGGACTTCGACTTCAGTCGGATCAGTGGCGCTCTTTGGTTGTGGGGGATCTTCAGTGAAAGGATCTTCCTGGACTGGAGGTGTATGAATATGTTCCAAAAACACATTACTGGGAATGGCTTCCCTCTTGGAACCTATCTTCGCCAAATCATCCGTTGCTTGATTTTTCAGTCGGGGTATGTGATGGAGCTCTAAACCCTCAAACTTCTTCTCTAACTTCCTCACTGCATTACAATAGCCAGTCATAGCCGGGCTTCTGACGTCCCACTCCTTCATTACTTGATTAACCACGAAATATGAGTCGCCATAGACCATGAGGCGACGGACGCCGAGTGAAATGGCCATACGCAACCCGTATAAAAGTGCCTCATATTCAGCTTCATTGTTGGAGGAATCAAAATGAATCTGGAGAACATAGCAAAGCTTGTCGCCTCGAGGGGATACCAATACTACCCCAGCACCAGAACCATTCAGCATCATAGATCCATCAAAGAACATGGTCCGATGGTCTGAGTGAATTTGAGTCGGCAGTTGCTGTTCTGTCCACTCGGCGAGGAAATCTGCTACTGACTGGGACTTGATAGCTTTCTTTGCCTCAAACTTGATATCCAAGGGGAGGAGTTCAATCGCCCACTTTGCCACTCGACCAGTTGCATCTCTGTTGTTCAGAATTTCTGACAATGGTGCGTCGCTGACGACTGTAGTGTAGTGATCAAAGAAATAATGTGCAACCTTCTTCGTGGTCATGTAAATCCCATAAACAAGCTTCTGATAATGTGGATATCTTTGCTTGGATGGAGTCAGAACTTCAGAAACATAGTATATTGGGCGCTGAACTTTATAGGCTTTTCCTTCTTCTTCCCGCTCAACTGTGAGTACTGTACTGACAACTTGTCCAGTGGCTGCAATATAAAGCAGTAAGGGCTCTTTGCTGATTGGGGCAGTGAGCACCAGCTGGGTGGAAAGCAGGGCTTTGAGTTCTTCAAACGCTGCATGAGCTTCAGGAGTCCACTCGAACTTGTCAGATTTCTTCATCAGTCGGTAAAGAGGAAATGCCTTTTCACTGAGACGAGAAATGAATCGACTCAAGGCGGCCAAACAACCAGTAAGCTTCTTGTAACGCCCTCGATGCGGCTATATATCCCACGTGTCGAAGCACGACTTAGAGGCATAACCGCACTGAAAGCAATGTCGCAAGTGAGGTAATCTTCACACAACCCATGTAATACATAAGGGAAAGAGATACATAGTTGGCTTACAATCGCCACTTCACACAATACATGAATAAAGCATTACATCATCCAAATACACTCAAGGTCCGACTACGGAACCAAAATAAAAGAAGACTACCCCAAAAAGCTACACAGATCCCCGATCGTCCCGACTGGGCTCCACTACTGATCAACTAGAAACGGAACAACATAAAGGACAAGATCTTCATCGAGCTCCTCCTTGAGCTTGGTTGCGTCACCTGCTCCGTAACATCGGCACCTGCAAACTGGTTTGGGAAGTATCTGTGAGTCACGGGGACTCAGCAATCTCACACCCTCGCGATCAAGGCTATTTAAGCTTATAGGTAAGGTAAAAGGTATGAGGTGGAGCTGCCGCAAGCGACTAGCATATATGGTGGCTAACATACACAAATTAGAGTGAGAAGAGAAAGCAAAGCACGGTCGAACAACTATGATCAAGAAGTGATCCTAGAACAACCTACGTCAAGCATAACTCCAACACCGTGTTCACTTCCCGGACTCCGCCGAGAAGAGACCATCACGGTTACACACGCGATTGATGTATTTTAATAAAGGTCAACATCAGGTTTTCTACAACCGGACATTAACAAATTCCCATCTGCCCATAACCGCGGGCACGGCTTTCGAAAGTTCATAACCCTGCAGGGGTGTCCCAACTTAGCCCATCACAAGCTCTCACGGTCAATGAAGGATATTCCTTCTAGCGGGAAGACCCGATCAGATTCGGAATCCCGGTTACAAGACATTTCGACAATGGTAAAACAAGACCAACAAAGCCATCCGAATGTGCTGACAAATCCCGATAGGAGCTGCACATATCTCATTCTCAGGGCACATCGGATGAGCCAGACATCGGGTAAGCCAACCCAGAGTTGCCCCTGGTAGCCTCGGACATCGCTCAGTTGGACCAACACTTAGAGAAGCACTGGCCCGGGGGGTTAAATAAAGATGACCCTTGAGCCGGCCGACTCAAGGGAAAGAAAAGGCTAGGTGGGAAATGGTAAAACCAATGTTGGGCCTTGCTGGAGGATTTTTATTCAAAGCGAACTGTCAAGGGGTTCCCATTATAACCCAACCGCGTAAGGAACGCAAAATCCGGGAACATAACACCGATATGATGGAAACTAGGGCGGCAAGAGTGGAACAAAACACCAGGCATAAGGCCGAGCCTTCCACCCTTTACCAAGTATATAGATGCATTAATTAAAGAAGAGATATTGTGATATCCCAACAAGTAAACATGTTCCAATAAGGAACAACATCTCCATGTTCCAACAAGGAACAAACTTCAATCTTCACCTGCAACTAACAACGCTATAAGAGGGGCTGAGCAAAGCGGTAACATATCCAAACAACGGTTTGCTAGGACAAGGTGGGTTAGAGGCTTGGTTCAACAATATAGGAGGCATGATAAGCAAGTGGTAGGTATCGCAGCATAGGCATAGAAAAAGAGCGAGCAACTAGCAAGCAAAGATAGAAGTGATTTCGAGGGTATGGTCATCTTGCCTGAAATCCCGCAAGGAAGAAGAACGAGTCCATGAAGAAGATAAACGGACGTAGTCGAACGGGTCCTCACAAACGCGACGTTATCGGAACCAACCCGAAGAATCAACACCGGAAAGAAGCACACAACATAGTAAACAACCACCACATAAGCATGACATGATGCACAACCAAGTATGATGCATGTCCGGTTTAATGAGGCATGGCATGGCAAAATGCACAAACAATCCTACAAATTAAGTGGAGCTCAACATGCAACTCCGTTGCATATTGACGAAACACCACATTCAAGTTATTTAGTTCGATCTCGTTTATGTACCCAACAATATTAAATGTTGTTAAACATGGCAAGAGGGTGAAGCAAATTAAAACTACCTATCTAGTCAAGTTTAAATGAGGCCGGAAACAACGAACAACAATTCCGGAAAGTCCCCATGTGCATATTTCGGTTATGGTACTGTTCTTCCCTAAACACAATTTTAGAGTTGTTAAACATGCAAAGAGATGCCCACCATGTTAAAGTATGCATTTTTCTACCCCATTTACATATAAAGTTTATTAAATTCCGAGTTACGGTTATTTAGTTATGAATAAAAGCATTTAAACATCGCATAAGAGCAAATTTAATCAAACAACATTTTAAACATTTTAAACATGGGTGAAAGTTGAATAATATTAAACTAGACAAAATTCTAAGCAAGTTTCATATATAAATCATTATAATATGATGCACAGTTATTAAGTTATTATATGCATGAACATGGAGGGTTTTTCTGTAAAACTGGAGTCTCAAGATAATTACTAAAATCGCTAGACAGGGAAAAAAACAAGAATGGGCCGAAACCGGCTAGCCCAAGAGTGCACAAGGGGAATCGGGTGTTGGATCACCAAGGGCTGAGGCCTAGGTCGATGGCGAGAGAGGCGGCAGGGTGCGCGCTGGGCCGGCCTGCTTGTGGCCCACACGCGTAGGAGACGACATCTGGAGATGGGCTTCACGCGGTCTACGCTGGAGGTCAACGCGCACAGGACGAGCGGATGAGGCAGAGGTTTGCGGGTACTGGCCTCCTCTGCTCTAGAAGAAGCAAAGCAGAGCAGCGGCGTCAAGGATCTCCGGCGCGGCGGCGAAGGATGGAGGGCGTGGAACCGGGTGCGCTACGGATCTGGGTCATGGGATGGCCGGTCCTCGCCGGACGCATGGCGACTGCTTCTCGTAGATGGACTTGGGGCGGGCGAGCAGGAACTTGGAGCTTGGTCTCCATGGCGGTGGTTGGTTCCCTGCTGCTGGTCGGCGCGACGAAGGATGGCGCGGAAGCGGCTCGGGGCGGTGTCGTGGCTGGCCTGTTGCTCACCCGAGCTCTCCAGCGATTTGCGTGCTCGGGGATGAGAGGACACAGGAGGCGGGGAAGCTGCGGGCGAGGAGCTCGGGGTCGGCCTGGTGGTGGCTTCCTCCTTGCGGTTCCTGCACGGACGTCCCTGGGAGAGAGAGAGGGAGCAATATTGAGCGAGAGGGACAGAGAGACGGCAGGAGGAGGAGAATGAAGGGAAGGAGAGGGACACGGCCGGTCCTGGTGGCTTCAGTGGTGGACGACAGGATCCAGGGGAGGCACCGGTTGGGTAGGTTCGAAGGCGACTGGCCAGGGACTGAAATCGAGGAGGGATGTGTGGAAAGATCAGACAGATCCTGAGGAAGGGGGGAGACCAGTTGGAGAAAACAGTGGGTGGCGGCGCTAGGAGGATTGGACGGGCTAAGGCTAGGGTTAGGGGTTGATCTATATATAGCAATAAGAACTTTGGGTAGGGGCTAATCCGTCCCTCCGACCGTAATCGGACGATCGCGAATAAAATAGTTAGGGAGTCCAAAAAATAAAACGGAGACGTTTTGTAGATGTTTGGGGATGATCCGGATCCAACGGTGACGACTGTCCGGGTCGGGTCCGGGACAATTTTCGGACGCGCGCGAGGGGCCGATGTACTACGCAAAAAGGGGTAGGCTGGGCCTAGGTGGACTGTGGAGAGCGGGTTGGTCTGAGAGAAGAGGGGAGAGATGCAGCCCGACAGGGTTTTCGGAGACCGAAAACGTCCGACGTTAGACCGACTATACTGCCGCTATAGTTAATCGTTGAGGCGTCAAACGAACTCCGATTGCGATGAAACTTGGCAGGCGGTCTACCTACACTATAACAAGACCACACGTCAACTCTCATCCCATTCCGAGAACATTTTCCGGCCACTTATAAAATACTATTTCGGACATGCCGCGGGCGCGTGCAAGTGTGGTATGGGCTTAGAAAGGACAACGGGGAGAACTGGGATAACCCGGACGAATGCAAGTTTTGAAAACATGATGATGCAATGCACATGATGCAATGACAATATGCACACACAACCGAATGACATGGAAATGATGGCGAATAACTGGAAGACACTTGGCGCAACGGTCTCGGGGCGTTACAACAGTCCACCACTACGAGAGGATCTCGTCCCGAGATCTAGAATGGCACCAGAGGGACAACGGAAGAGAAAGAGGAAAGGTAAAGCTAAGTTGCTTCTTTGGCGAACGAGTGAAACCACGAGCCTTGAGAGGTTGAACAAATTGAAAAGAATAATACAACGGAGATGAACAAAGTGGAAAACACTCTGTTAGCCAAGGAGTCAGAAATACGGCGAAAAAGACGAGCTTAAGTGACAATATAGACATTGAAGCCACTCCGGTCAAAACAAAATAGAGAGGGAATAAGAATGATATCATTTGGACAGCACTCTGACTGAAAATGGAAGGAATTAACTAGAACTTGACAAGACGAGAGGATACTTGATGAAATCAACAACACACTGCCTCCGGAACTAATGAAAGAATGGCACAATGGGTAAGAACGATTTCAGACGGCACTCCGGTTGATAAAAATGGGAAGAACTTGAAAAGAGGGCATGACACTCCGGTTGAATGGGTAAGCACGAAAAGAACACGATCCTCACCATTCGAGATGATGAGAGAAAAGAGCAACATCACAATGCCTCCGGAACAAAGAAAGAAAGAAATGAAATGAACAGAGTGAAATGAGATCTTGAGAGAGCACGCTTACAACATATGCTAGAACGGAGTTGTTGGATAACCAACAACGAAAAGAATAAGCTTGATATGGTCTTATGGAATACATCTCAAAATTATGAGGTGACAACCTGCCACTCACGGGAACAAAAGTTGGATTGATATGAACAAGAAGATGAGAAAGTATTTCACCGGGAGGATAAAGAAGAGCTTGGGTCCTTTATAAGCACCGTAGATAGCAACAAACCTTAGGGAAGGCTTTAGGTGAAATATAACCCAAGATAACTTCAAAGAAGAGATTGATGGATTTAAAATACCTCATTCCTAACAGCGTGTGAATCATGAAACATGAACCCAAATTATCAAGAATGGCATAATACCACCTCCATTAATATGGTAGAAAGAATTGCACTCCGGATTGCAAGATGAAGAATGCTTGAGCTCCTCTGAAAAGAATCTTCATGAACACTACAAGAAGGAATTAAATCCTTTATGAACCAACATGTAGAACCTCCATGAAGAACTCCGTTAAACAAAAGAATGATCAAACGGAAAGAAAGGGTAGTTGAAAACACAAGGTGGAACCTTGTAAAGATTTAGATAGATCTTTGTGATAACATAATTGCGAGAGCTTGGAACTCCGGGAAAGAAAAATGAGCACTTGAAACCAAGAATTTGTATGATGAACCACTCCGGAATAAGGAATTGAATCAACTCGATGAAACAAGAATAAAAATTACATTATGCTTATCCTTCACCAATTCAAATTGATGACAACCAATTGAATTGGCATACTACTTCTTCTTGTAGAAACGATTAAGATAGATAATGCGCAAACTTGAAGAGGCCTTCGATGATCCACCGGTAGGATTTGAAAGAACGGAAGTATCGATACAATAACAAAGGAAGAGAAATCTTGAACGAGCCACCGGTAATAATTGAAAAAGAACAATGAAAAAAATATAAAGAAACACCGGAAAGAATTAGCAAATGAACGAAGATGCTTGAGAGAATTCAGATCCATGAGAACGACGAGATTACGAGCTGATTAGAGAATCCTTGATTTAAGCACCGGTATGATTTAGAGTATGAGAGCTGAAAGCTGGAATGAATAAATCTTTGATGATGGGCTCCGGATAATCAAACTGAACAGAAATCTTGAATTGCTCCAGATAGGTGAAAAGAATTTTGACAATCAAAAACAATTATGAGAGGATGGGCTCGAACTATAATCACGAATCTCTGAGAGAACGGATAAGATATGGAGGTAAAACTCTTCTTCGGTCTTCAAATGTTGAGAATGACGATGAGGAACACCACCATGAATTGTTGAGGCACTCCGGAATGAAGAATGGAAAGGTTGAGCCAACGATGAAAATAATTTGGAAAATCTTGGAGAAAGACATTTGACTGATGCCAATTCATTCTTACGTCAAACTTTGAAATGAATTTGAGACTAACTCCGGGAGAATAAGAAGAGTCAGGTAAGATCATGGAAAAAGACATGTGGGTTAGGGCCCACTCAAAAGAAACACCGTAGAACAATTTAAAAGAGAGAATGCAACGGTTGAATTAAAAGGCCTGAATGAGATAAACATCCTCAAAATAGGATTAACGGATCTTGAATGACAAGACGATCCTTCTGAGATATCTTCAGCACTCCGGAACAATTGAATAGCGAGAGGTGAATGATTAAGAATTGCACCGGCATGAGAAAACATTGAAACCAGGAAAGGATATGATCAACAAAGCTTGACTTGAAACCACCGGAGATGAAAAGAATGAAGAATGACGAACTTGAAGCTCCATTAGAATCTTCCTGAGAATCACCGGATAAGAACATTGACAAAAAAGGAATGGAGAGACTTCACGAGAATATAAAGGATACTTGATTAAAAATCGGATTCCTTGAAGAAAAAGGGTGGGTGGGTGGGAAAAACAAAGGCAACTTGGAGATGGATGAAACAAACACCGTTGAGAAGAACTGATACTTGATCTAGCGGATGTTAAAATGATCGGATCCACTTGAAGAGAAAACGGGCTGGTTGAAAAGGATTGGAAAGACAATCTCGATGATCACGAAGGATTAGTATTCACATAGGAATATGAGAACACCACTTAGACAAGGGATGGAATCAACATTCGACTTCGAAGCAACTCGAATACCACAACTCAAAACAAAACAAAGGATTGGCTTGCAGAATAAGCCAGAACAAACATACGATAGAGATTTCGTCCGAAGTTTTCGTGGTGGGGACTACACGGGCTCAATCGTACAGCACCATCATGTACAAGGCAGTGCACATGACATACGAAGCGTCCCCGAGTCGGCATAGCCAAGGACTCTTTAAGACACAACGAGACCACTGTAAAACCAACTGTGAATAGGCGGACCACTAGACGTCGAACCCCAATTTCATATCATACATCTGTCGGAAAGATATCCTAGGAGCTACTTGAATTCCCACTTATAAACTCCCGAAATTTTCCGGTTATGCAATCAGGTGTTGGGGATACAGGGGAAGCATAATATCTCACCCAAACTAGCAAATCCTACATCCAGCTGTATCCATCCTTCAACACATAACCAAGAAACCTTCGGAAATCATCTACCTCAACCTTCGAAAAGCATCCGTTATACGAGTTATGGCAATACTCCCGAACTCCCGCTCCAGTACTGGGTGGTGTCGAGGTTATCTCACCAACAATTGCATAAAAGAGATTTTCGATGTCGGCGAAACTAAACTCAGGTATTCCAGAACTGCAACGATAAAATTGTGACGACAACACCTCGGAGCTCAACTCCCCGGGACACTGCCACAACCCCTATATGACAGGAGGCACCAAGAACAATGTTCTCGTCACAAAACTATCGAAACGATTCCAAGATACCCGCGTGATCCTCAAAAAAAATTAGTGAAATTTGAGAAGAGAAGAGTCAAAACTCTACGTCAGGCTGCCTTACCAGAGCGATCAAGGGACTTGGGAGTAAAAAGAAGTCCTAACTCTCTGATATATATAATCCTAAATGACTCAAAACATTTTTATAGACTCAACAACGCCAGCTATTCGATCAAGCAGGGGGGCTCCTAAGGTCGGGGAAGGCTCTTATTACCAACTTGTAACGCCCTCGATGCGGCTATATCTCCCACGTGTCGAAGCACGACTTAGAGGCATAACCACATTGAAAGCAATGTCGCAAGTGAGGTAATCTTCACACAACCCATGTAATACATAAGGGAAAGAGATATATAGTTGGCTTACAATCGCCACTTCACACAATACATGAATAAAGCATTACATCATCCAAATACACTCAAGGTCCGACTATGGAACCAAAATAAAAGAAGACTACCCCAAAAGCTACACAGATCCCCGATCGTCCCGACTGGGCTCCACTACTGATCAACTGGAAACGGAACAACATAAAGGACAAGATCTTCATCGAGCTCCTCCTTGAGCTTGGTTGCGTCACCTGCTCGGTAACATCGGCACCTGCAAACAGGTTTGGGAAGTATCTGTGAGTCACGGGGACTCAGCAATCTCACACCCTCGCGATCAAGACTATTTAAGCTTATAGGTAAGGTAAAAGGTATGAGGTGGAGCTGCAGCAAGCGACTAGCATATATGGTGGCTAACATACGCAAATTAGAGCGAGAAGAGAAAGCAAAGCATGGTCGAACAACTATGATCAAGAAGTGATCCTAGAACAACCTACGTCAAGCATAACTCCAACACCGTGTTCACTTCCCGGACTTCGCCGAGAAGAGACCATCACGGTTACACACGCAGTTGATGTATTTTAATTAAGGTCAAGTTCAAGTTTTCTACAACCGGACATTAACAAATTCCCATCTGCCCATAACCGCGGGCACGACTTTCGAAAGTTCATAACCCTGCAGGGGTGTCCCAACTTAGCCCATTACAAGCTCTGATGGTCAACGAAGGATATTCCTTCTAGCGGGAAGACCCGATCAGACTCGGAATCCCGGTTACAAGACATTTCGACAATGGTAAAACAAGACCAGCAAAGCCACCCGAATGTGCCGACAAATCCCGATAGGAGCTGCACATATCTCGTTCTCAGGGCACACCGGATGAGCCAGATGTTGGGTAAGCCAGCACAGAGTTACCCCTGGTAGCCTCGGACATCGCTCAGTTGGACCAACACTTAGAGAAGCACTGGCCCGGGGGGGTTTAAATAAATATGACCCTTGAGCCGGCCAACTCAAGGGAAAGAAAACGCTAGGCGGCAAATGGTAAAACCAATGTTAGGCCTTGCTGGAGGAGTTTTATTCAAGGCGAACTGTCAAGGGTTTCCCATTATAACCCAACCGTGTAAGGAACGCAAAATCCGGGAACATAACACTGATATGACGGAAACTAGGGCGGCAAGAGTGGAACAAAACACCAGGCATAAGGCCGAGCCTTCCACCCTTTACCAAGTATATAGATGCATTAATTAAATAAGAGATATTGTGATATCCCAACAAGTAAACATGTTCAAGGAACAACATCTCCATGTTCCAACAAGGAACAAACTTCAATCTTCACCTGCAACTAACAACGCTATAAGAGGAGATGAGCAAAGCGGTAACATAGCCAAACAACGGTTTGCTAGGACAAGGTGGGTTAGAGGCTTGGTTCAACAATATAGGAGGCATGATAAGCAAGTGGTAGGTATCGCAGCATAGGCATAGCAAAAGAGCGAGCAACTAGCAAGCAAAGATAGAAGTGATTTTGAGGGTATGGTCATCTTGCCTGAAATCCCGCAAGGAAGAAGAACGAGTCCATGAAGAAGATAAACGGACGTAGTCGAACGGGTCCTCACAAACGCGACGTTATCGGAACCAACCCGAAGAAGCAACACCGGAAAGAAGCACACAACATAGTAAACAACCACCACATAAGCATGACATGATGCACAACCAAGTATGATGCATGTCCGGTTTAATGAGGCATGGCATGGCAAAATGCACAAACAATCCTACAAATTAAGTGGAGCTCAACATGCAACTCCATTGCATATTGACGAAACACCACATTCAAGTTATTTAGTTCGATCTCGTTTATGTACCCAACAATATTAAATGTTGTTAAACATGGCAAGAGGGTGAAGCAAATTAAAACTACCTATCTAGTCAAGTTTAAATGAGGCCGGAAACAACGAACAACAATTCCGGAAAGTCCCCATGTGCATATTTCGGTTATGGTACTGTTCTGCCCTAAACACAATTTTAGAGTTGTTAAACATGCAAAGAGATGCCACCATGTTAAACTATGCATTTTTCTACCCCATTTACATATAAAGTTTATTAAATTCTGAGTTACGGTTATTTAGTTATGAATAAAAGCATTTAAACATGGCATAGGAGCAAATTTAATCAAACAACATTTTAAACATTTTAAACATGGGTGAAAGTTGAATAATATTAAACTAGACAAAATTCTAAGAAAGTTTCATATATAAATCATTATAATATGATGCACGGTTTTTAAGTTATTATATGCATGAACATGGAGGGTTTTTCTATAAAACTGGAGTCTCAAGATAATTACTAAAATCGCTAGACAGGGGGAAAACAAGAATGGGCCGAAATCGGCTAGCCCAAGAGTGCACAAGGGGAATCAGGTGTTGGATCACCAAGGGCTGAGGCCTAGGTCGATGGCGAGAGAGGCGGCAGGGTGCGCGCTAGGCCGGCCTGCTTGTGGCCCACGCGCGTAGGAGACGGCATCTGGAGATGGGCTTCGCGCGGTCTATGCTGGAGGTCAACGCGCGCAGGACGAGCGGATGAGGCAGAGGTTTGCGGGCGCTGGCCTCCTCTGCTCTAGAAGAAGGAAAGCAGAGCAGCAGCGTCAGGGATCTCTGGCACGACGGCGAAGGATGGAGGGCGTGGAACCGGGCGCACTGCGGATCTGGTTCGTGGGATGGCTGGTCCTCGCCGGATGCATGGCGACTGCTTCTCGTAGATGGACTTGGCGCGGGCGAGCAGGAGCTTGGAGCTTGGTCTCCATGGCGGTGGCTGGTTCCCTGCTGCTGGTCGGCGCGACGAAGGATGGCGTGGAAGCGGCTTGGGGCGGTGTCGTGGCTGGCCTGTTGCTCACCCGAGCTCTCCGGAAATTTGCGTGCTCGGGGACGAGAGGACACATGAGGCGGGGAAGCTGCGGGGGAGGAGCTCGGGGTCGGCCTGGTGGTGGCTTCCTCCTTGCGGTTCCTGCACGGACGTCCCTGGGAGAGAGAGAGAGAGAGAGAGAGAGCAATATTGAGCGAGAGGGACAGAGAGACGACAGGAGGAGGAGAACAAAGGGAAGGAGAGGGACACGACCGGTCCTGGTGGCTTCGGTGGTGGACGACGGGATCCAGGGGAGGCACCGGTTGGGTAGGTTCGAAGGCGACTGGCCGGGGACTGAAATCGAGGAGGGATGTGTGGAAAGATCAGACAGATCCCGAGGAAGGGGGGAGACCAGTTGGAGAAAACAGTGGGTGGCGGCGCTAGGAGGATTGGACGGGCTAAGGCTAGGGTTAGGGGTTGATCTATATATAGCAATAAGAATTTTGGGTAGGGGCTAATCCGTCCCTCCGACCGTAATCGGACGATCGCGAATAAAATAGTTAGGGAGTCCAAAAAAGAAAACGGAGACGTTTTGTAGATGTTTGGGGATGATCCGGATCCAACGATGACGACTGTCCGGGTCGGGTCCGGGACAATTTTCGGACGCGCGCGAGGGGCCGATGTACTACGCAAAAAGGGGTAGGCTGGGCCTAGGTGGACTGTGGAGAGAGGGTTGGTCTGAGAGAAGAGGGGAGAGATGCAGCCCGGCAGGGTTTCCGGAGACCGAAAACGTCCGACGTTAGACCGGCTATACTGCCGCTATAGTTAACCATTGGGGCGTCAAACGAACTCCGATTGCGATGAAACTTGGCAGGCGGGGTACCTACACTATAACAAGACCACACGTCAACTCTCATCCCATTCCGAGAACATTTTCCGATCACTTATAAAATACTATTTCGGACATGCCGCGGGTGCGTGCAAGTGTGGTATGGGATCAGAAAGGACAACGGGGAGAACTAGGATAACTCGGACGAATGCAAGTTTTGAAAACATGATGATGCAATGCACATGATGCAATGACAAGATGCACACGCAACCGAATGACATGGCAATGACGGCGAATAACTGGAAGACACCTGGCGCAACGGTCTCGGGGCGTTACACTTCTGGACATCATGCACACGCGCAGGATGCTTCATCCGGAGTATGGCACCAACTTTCTCTGGGTTCGCGTCGATCCCTCGTTCGGAAACGAGGAAGCCGAGTAACTTTCCGCCAGCAACTCCGAATGTGCACTTTGATGGGTTAACACTACAAAAAAAATACACTTCCGTGATGATACGTGTTTGTCACAGTAGGTCGCGTTTTCTATCATGCATGTACATCCATGAGGATTTTATGACAGAATCAAGATAGTCATACCTGTGCTGTCGTAGAAGTGTTCCATGACATTACCAAAATTATCATCACAGAAGTGTCCACTTCCATGACGATAAATCGCGCATCACAGAAGTGCTTTCCTCAAGGGTGACCGACACATGGCATCCACCGTAACGGAACGCCGTTAAGCTATCGGGTCGGGTTTTGGATCCGATAACACGTTAACAGCCCCGACCAATGGGGATTTTCCATGTGTAAAATCATCATTGGCTGGAGGAGACACGTGTCAGGTCCGCGTTGGCATAGGTGTCACTCATCCAATGGGTGAGACGCGCCTATGATATTTTGACACGTGGACCGGCCCATCAAGTTTAAATGGGCCAGCCCAACTAAAGGCCCACAAGATTTTTTGGACCATAATGGGTCGGCCCGGCTAAAGGCCCACGAGATTTTGCGGACCATAATGGGCTGGCCCAGCTAAAGGCCCACAAGATTTCACGGGCAATAATGGGCCGGCCTAGGTAAAGGCCCACAAGATTTTTGTGTGCCATAATGGGCCGGCCCAGGTAAAGGCCCACAAGATTCTTGCGAATCATAATGGGCCGGCCCAGCTAAAGGCCCACGAGATTTTGCTGACATTAATGGGCCGGCCCAGCTATAGGCCCACAAGATTTTGAGGACCCAAGTAGGCCGGCCCATTAACTTGCTGCCATGTTTTGGGCCAAATGTCGGCCCATATTTGATCCGATCCATTAATGGCCTGCCACGCTCCGGGCCTAATAGTGGCCCATATGAGATCCGGCCCGTTAAAAGCCTACCATGTTCTGGGCCAAATTATGGCTCAGATCAGGTCTGGCCCTTTAAGAGGCTTTGGGCTCAATTATGGGCCATATCAGATTCAGCCCGTCAACTAGACACTATGCTTTTGGGCCCACTTTGAAAGTGCTAGTGGTCGACTAGAGGGGGGGTGAATAGGCGATTTTTATGAAAGTCTTCAAAACATGGAAGTTTCACAAACGATAGAAACAAACCTATTACCATGCAGCGGAAGGTAGACTACACTAGGCAAGCCATAGTCAAGTATCCAATGAAGTGAAAGCACAATGACTAATAGCAGCTAGGCAGTATAGATCAGGGCGGAAGATAGTATGAAGCCAATCAGAACAAGCAGTTACATAGTGAAGAAAAAAAGATAATGCAAACAGGCAATGACTTCACAAGGACCAACTGCAAATAAAGAGATGGGAAGGATAGAACCAGTTGCTCATTGAAGACAATGATTTGTTGGACCAGTTCCAGTTACTGTGACAACTGTGCGTCTGGTTAGGGAGGCTGAGATTCAACTCAGAAGACCGTGTCTTCACCTTATTCCCCTTGACCTAAGGACAGCCAGTCCTCTCCCAATCACTCTGGTAAGTCTTCAAGGTAGACTTCCAAACCTTCACAGACTTCGTTCACCGGCGATCCACAATGACTCTTGGATGCTCAGAACGCGACGCCTAACCGGCTGGAGGATTCATAGTCCTCAAGTGTAATAAGTCTTCAGATCACACAGACAGGAAGACTTCAGTGATGCCTAACACTCTTTGGCTCTGGGTGTTTAGGGCTTTGTCCTCGCAAGGATTTCTCTCTCAAAGGCTTCGAGGCGGGTTGCTCTCAAATGACAAAAGCCGTGCACTAACTCTGAGCAGCCAACCAATTTATGGTGTAGGGGGTGGGCTATTTATAGCCACTAGGCAACCCGACCTGATTTGTCCGAAATGACCCTGGGTCACTAAGGAACTGACACGTGTTCCAACGGTCAGATTTCAAACACACACGGCAACTTTACTTGAGCTACAAGCAAAGCTGACTTATCCAGCTCTGGATAAGATTTGCTCTCATTGTCTTCGCTCGAAGACATAGGATTTTGGTTAAGCATCACTTCAGTCATTCTGACTGGTTCACTTGGACCCCACTTAACAGTACGGTGGTTCCTATGACTCAACAAAGAAGAAAAGGAAACAACGAAACAACTAAGTCTTCGCGCTCCATAGTCTTCACGCAATGTCTTCTCTTGTCATAGTCTTCAATGTGAATACCTTCACATACCACCTTTGTCTTCAATGTCTTCATACATTTTTAGGGGTCATCTCCGGTAGGTAAACCGAATCAATGAGGGACTACTACCTGTGTTATCCTGCAATTCTCACAAACACATTAGTCCCTCAACCAGGTTTGTCCTCGATACTCCAAAACCAACTAGGGGTGGCACTAGATGCACTTACAATCTCCCCCTTTTTGGTGATTGATGACAAACTGGTTGAAGTTTTCAACGGGGATAAAAGTATGTGAAATTGTAAAGGATTTAAGTATTGTCTTCGTAAGTAGCAGGAAGGCTCCCCCTGAAGATGTGCATATAAGTATTTTGCCTTTGAATGCAAATGCACATGGCAGGTTGTACTTGCGGAGCTCCTCTTCTACTTATGAAGACAATTCATCATGCATGAAAGGATATATCGAAGATAATGACATGCATAATGAAAAAAATGGACGTCTGCAAGATGACTTCGTGCGGAATTTATCGTCGCACATGCGGAATTTATCATCGCATCACATAGTGTCGAAAAGGTAGCAGACGACCAACAAGTTTAAGTGTTACAACTCAAAACGAACCAAATGTTTCAAAAGCGAGAGTTGTAAGCACTTGGCAAATGTAGCAAAAAGTAAAGCAACCACCCATATGGACCCGCTTGAAGACTATCAACTCATATGCTTCTCCCCCTTTTGTCAGTAATGACCAAAAAGGTTTGAAGACATAGAGCTTCTTCTCGTTCCCATGAGGAGTAGGCGAAGCAGCAGGGTCGTCGTTGAGGTCCGGTGGTGCAGAAGAACTCGGTGCAGTGTCGACACGCGCTGAAGTTGGAGGTGGTGAAGTGGCATCATCTTGATCATCGATGACTCTGGCATTCACCGTCGCAGCTGAGGAAGAATAGTCAGAGTCTTCAAGTGAGGGAGTCCGACGCAAGTGAGCATTCCTTGGAGGAGTTGAGTCAAACTTGAATCTTTCTGTGAAGCCATCGTCTTGCAGATCAGCTTCAGCACTAAGCAATGTCAAACTCTTCCAGGACCTCCGACAGGTTTCATGTGTAACAAAGGCATTCTTGGTGGCAAGATTGCGAATGCGATTGACGTCCACCAAGAGGCTTTGCATCTGACGCTTAAGCCAGTCATGATGCTTATCCTGTTTCTGATGTAGAGCGACGAGAAGCTCTCGGTCATTGAGAACACGAGATCGCTTCCGAGGCCTTTGGGCAATGGTGCTTCCAGTGGCTTCAGTTTGGGCGCGAGGGGCACGTGTGTTGCCAGCCAAGGGATAAACACGAGAGACTGCCTGAACTCCTTCAATGGGCTGGGTGAAGCTTTGACGATCAACATTGTGAAGATAGATTGGATCTTTTGCAGGCTCTGGGTAAATAGCTTCAACAGACAGATCAACCTCTGGCAAGAATACAAGATGATTGCGCGCAGACGGCTGATAGTTGAAGGCAGAGTGAAGCTTGATAAGGCGCATTACCCATGGAGCATAGAACTTCAGACCAAAGATGTCGGAGCCAGATGCAGCCAACTGCCTGATGAAGAAGTCTTGAGCATTGAAGCTTATGCCATTGAAGATATAGAAAACCAAAGTCTTCATTGCTCCTTCAAGCTTCGCTGCAAATGAATGTCCTTTGACAGGCCATAGAGTTTTTCTGATGATATGCTAAATGGTACGGGGCAGATACTCTAGGTCTTCAACAAAGAATTCGGTTGGGTATTCAGCGTCGCGTGGCAAAGGATTCATCATGCTCAGCATTTGGCTCATGTTGGGTTCTGGCTTCTGGAAAATGCTCTCCAAAGCATTCTGGTGTTGTTGACAACCTGGTTCATAATATTCGCCAGGAGCGGGCAGGGCTGTAAGCTCAATGATGTCTTGGGCTTTAGCATCATGATGAACATCTCCTGTCATGCACTCAAGGATCCAAGTCTTCGGATCCCTGTTGTATCCATGAATGTGGCGGGTAGCATAGAATTGAAGCAGAAGTTCTTCATTCCAATGTTCCTTGGTAGTCACAAATTTGAGCAGACCCACATCACAGAAGCAGTCAAGGGCTTCTTCAAGGCATGGCAGTCCAACAATGGCTTCAGAATCAAGATGCATATGACGGAAGATGTGTCCCTGGTTGTACAAGATGCATGAATAATAGCTTCGCTGCTGATAACTCCAGAATCGGTCCGAAGAGATTCTTGGCCTTGTGTAGGGGTTCTTGTCACTGTCGAAGAATGTGTTGTGTGCCTTGAATCTATTCAGATTAAATGATCCTGGTGAAATTGCAGTACCTGGAAACCGTGGTAGCCTGGGCTTTGGCTTCTGGACCTAAGGCCTGTGCTCCACATGATAGGCAAATTGAGGTCCGGGAGTAGGCGGAGGAACCAGAATTGGCCAGCGGGCGGTCACAAGCTGACCATGATCATATGCTTGCTTGATGGTGTGTGGCCTGGTAGGTGGTACAGGAGCAGAGGCATTGGCTTCAAGCTGCAGATTTGCATCAGGTGCAGCATGAGCTTCAGGTTCAGTGACATCTGGCACCACATTAGCTTCAGGCACCACATTAGCTTCAGCCATGACAACGTCATTGGCTTCAGTGTTGATGTTGGTGGTTGCCTCAGTATTGGTAACCTCCACTTCAGGAACTGGAGGGTCAGACACGTTCTCCTCAAGAACAACTTCATGGTTGGACGGGGGTGTAGCAACTCTTTCTTCATTGCATGGTTCTTCTTCTTCATTGGCTGATGCAGCCGGAATATCTTCAGCCGCTTTGGCTTTAGATTCAGGGATGTTCGCAGTAGGAGAAGCTTCAGGAAAGACTTCGCGTGAAATAGATTGGCGCTATTCTCCTTCTGGAACACTTGACAACATGACATGGGGCCCTGGTCCTTTGCGAAGCCTGCGAAATGCTGGCGACGTCTGTGGAGATGGAGTTGGCTGGGCCTCAAAGTCTTCATTGTCAATCACCGGAGTGGTGACCTGTGGTGGGGGAGTGACTGGTGTTTCTTCATCACGAGGGGATTCTTGAGGGTGATCAGCCCATGAGTCATCCTGAGCAATTGGCGACAATGGACGACCAATGCTGATGAGTTCGCAGTTCGTGAGAACAGGCAATGATACCAAAGTGTGCTCGATCTGAGGAAGGACTTCATCATCTTCAACATTGTCGTGAGGACCAATGTCTTCAGCTGTGGTGGGGTCAACAGCTGGATTCTCTTCAGCTTCAGGAGCCTCTGTGGAAGCAGGCTCATGAACTACCAAACGACGTTCTCGATGTGCAAAGGAAGGACGAGCAACAGAAATTGGCTCGACAACAAGGGGCTCTGTGGAAGCAGCCCGGTCTCTCTTCTTCAGTTTTCTTTTCTTGGTTGGGGGAGCATCATCAGTGGTGGCTTTGGTCTTGCGCTTTCTTGCTTCGGCTTCAGCTGCTCTAGTTTTCTTGAACTCTGAAGCCACTGTGGGGACCTTAGGCTTCGAGCCTGTCATACTGGCCGGGAAGACAATGCGAGGTTCTTCCTGCCTTGATGCTTCTGGTTCGGCCACAGCTGGCTTCTTCTTCTTCTTGGCAGCCATTCCGGGGTCGATGCTTGGTCGCCCCAAAGCCTTGCGCTTTTCAGCTTCATTGTAGCCTTGAACACATTTGGCAGCAAGATTCTTCATGCGGTCATGAGAACCTTTTGCTTCTTCTCGTTTCTTGTGGAATGCCTCCTTGAGCTCATGCATCATGACCTTGAAGTTTTGAATGTCTTCAACATTGAGCTTGGCCATGTGCTTCTTGAACTGAGCCTTTTCATAGTCAATTTTGTGCTTCAGCTCAACAATCTTCTATGCAAGAGCCAGCTCAGGAGCAATGGCTCCATGGAAGGAGACGCTGAGGCCAATTGGGAGCTAAAGATCATCAAAACTGAGATCTGGGCTATCAAACCACTCATCAATAAACTTGTACAAGATTTCCACATTAAAGAGGGGAAGATCATTGAAGATTTTTGCCTCTTGCTTGCTCTTTATCAATTGCTCAAGAGTGTCATCGCCAAGATCATCGTCGCTGGACATATCAATGGCATCATTCTCATTTCTCAAAACAGCAGCAGGGGACAATGCTTGACCAATGGATTGCATGGGCTTTTCAACTTGTCAGACTTGGAGATGCGTGAGAGATCTTCAGACTGCACACTGCCTTCAGGAGGTGCAGTGGCCAGAGGCTTCGCCCATAAGACTTTTGGTGCAAAGGGGGGTTTTGAACCCTTTGGTTTCTTTTGCTTCACAGGCTTCGGTGGTGCAGGCGCTTTGTCAGAATCAACGTCATCTGCAGGTTGATCCACGTCTGCCCCTTGAACCATTATATGAGTGATGAGACCTTCTAAGTTGTAGAAGGGCCCAACAAGATTGGGTTCAGCTTCGCGTGTGCCGTCGGCACGTGGCGCAGAGGGGCCTGGATTGAAGTCTAATCCCAAAGACTTCTTGTTTTCCTTGGACGAGTTCTTTGCAAACTGAAAGTTGCGCTTGAAGAGATTATCTTCACGACACCATAACAGAGAGGATGGGTCGGCATTAGCAGGCTGAGGTCCACGAATCATGCAGGGGTAGAAGCCCTGAGCAATAGCTTCTGACTTCGACTTGGGCTGAAGACCTTTGTATACTATATCTCCCCAGGGGACCTTTATGGCATTCTTCTCAGCATATTCATCGGTGACGAATCTGTACTTGAACCATTCCTCTGCCCAATGTCTTCGAATCCATTGGATTCGGTTCTTGCGTTCTCCATAGGTTTCTTCTGGATCTTACTTGTATAACTCATAAGGATCCGGTGGCAGGTCCTTAGCAGTGTTTACACGGCGTTGTCTGCCGCCCTTCCTGACTGATTTTTCTGTTGCCATGAAGTTTAGACTGAAAGGCTTCAACAATGTCAAAGTCTTCCATCTACTGGTCAGACAAGAACTGGCTTCGGGAGAATTTATGTGATGATGTAAGAACTTTGCAAATGAATGCAGACTATGAGAACCAAGGGATTCTCCCACAGACATGTACATGTGACAGCATTAGAGATGCGAGGGAGGGGAAGAGGTCATATGCATTCTCAGAAGATTTTGAAGATAAATCAGTTTTAGAAGACATTGACCTCATAGTGCAAAGACATTCACTCATATGTAGAGAGTTGGTTCCAGATTTGTACGAATACACGAATAAGTACAAGTGAGGAATCTAACTACTTTGCGAAGCATAAGTGAACATACTAGGCCTGCTATGAGATGCAGAACGATATAGATCCAACTTTGTAGGAACAGAAACCACATGTGGTTGAAAAGGATGAATCTATCGGATCAAAAAGACTGTAAAAAGAGTTTTTATTTACCACTCGAGGAACTGCTAGACAGAGTAGGAGATGAAGCTGAGCAGTTCGATCTTCCGTGCCCTAACTTGGCGACGGAGGACACCTACGGCGACGGCGGAGAAGACGATGTCCGCGGCCGGTGTGATGACGGCGTCGGTGAGGTCGCGGCAGCTAAGCGCTTCGTCGCCAGCGTCGTCGAGGGCTAGCGGTGGCGCTAGGGTTTGTGCGAGAGAGAGAGAGAGAGAGAGAGAGAGAGAGAGAGAAGTTAAAGAAGAGATAATGACTGGGGTGAAGCGTGTATTTATAGGGACAGGGACATCACAACCTTATTACGCAGGTGCTCCTGGTGGTTCACATCTGAAGGACACGTGGCGATCATGCAACACATTGGAGGTTGTTCCACGTTCCCACGCACGCCTCAATTGTCGGGTGGTTGTTCCCGCTTCTCCGGGTTTCAGGCAAAAAGGATTGAGCATTTAAAATATATTAAATGTTTGTCTCTGTATCTTCTGCTGAGAAGGACGCATCAAAGACATTCGACAGTTTCAATAGAATGCATATGATTTGGATAGATAGACTTAAGACGGGAGCATAGAAAGGTCAGGGTCCGATCACATTCACTTAGTTCAAAAGATTCAACTAGAAGACATAGCTATAAGTGAATGTTGTAGATGACAGAAACCAAATCAGTATATTGAAGATAAACATGAAGCCATGTTAACAATGAAGACAAACCAAATGCGAAGACTTTGCAAATGCAACGCCAACAGAAAGTATTCCAAACAAAAGTTTGCTGGTGGCGTTACCCACCGTATAGGAAATATTAGACCCAGACACGGCGCACAATTATCGCGGCGCTCCGAAGTCAAATTTCGCGTTAATGTATTCACACTTAGAGTGTAAGTCTTCATTAGTTGAACATATATGTTACTTCGTGTGTTTGCACATCTAAGTCATCAACATGCATAAGTGTTAGGATGTGTGCATGATCACAGGACATTTGAGGATTCCAAGATATTTAGCTCACACCGCAACTTGCAAAACCTTTTCTCATCCAAGGGCTTTGTGAAGATATCTGCCAGCTGCTCTTCAGTGTTGACGTGAATGATATCAATATCTTCCTTCATGACATGATCTCTGAGAAAGTGATGACGGATCTGAATGTGCTTTGTCTTCGAGTGCTGAACTGGGTTGTTGGCAATCTTGATGGCGCTTTCATTGTCGCAGTAGAGTGGCACTTGCTTCAGATGAATGCCATAGTCTTTGAGTGTTTGCTTCATCCATAGAAGCTGAGCGCAGCAAGATCCAGCAGCAATGTATTCAGATTCAGCAGTGGAGAGAGATACACAGTTCTGCTTCTTTGAAGACCAACACACAAGTGATCGTCCCAGAAAGTGACATGTGCCTGATGTAGACTTGCGATCCACCTTGTCACCAGCATAATCAGCATCTGAGAATCCAACTAGACCAAACTCTGAGCCCTTTGGATACCATAATCCTAGTGTTGGGGTGTAAGCCAAATATCAAAGAATTTGCTTCATAGCTAAGTGATGCGATTCCTTTGGTGCCGCTTGGAATCGGGCACACATGCTAACACTAAGCATGATATCTGGCCTAGATGCACATAAGTAAAGCAAAGAACCAATCATGGAGCGGTATACCTTTTGATCGAACTCTTTACCATTGGCGTCAGAATCTAGGTGACTCTTGGTAGGCATTGGCGTCGTATAACCTTTGTAGTCTTGCATTCCAAACTTCTTCAGGCAATCTTTGAGGTATTTCTCTTGAGATATGAAGATGTCGTTGCGTTGCCGTCATATTTGAAGACCAAGGAAGAACTTCAGCTCACCCATCATGGACATCTGATATTGCTCTTGCATCATGTATCCAAACTCATCACTGTATTTCTGATTAGTGCAGCCGAAGATAATGTCATCCACATATATTTGGCACACAAACAGTTCACCATCATATGTCTTCGTAAAGAGTGTGGGATCCAGGGAACCAGGTTTGAAGCCTTTGCTCTTTAGGACGTCCTTGAGTGTGTCATACCAAGCACGAGGGGCTTGTTTGAGGCCATACAGTGCCTTGTTGAGCTTGTAAACCATGTCAGGATGTTTTGGATCTTCAAAGCTAGGCGGTTGTGCAACATACACTTCTTCTTCAATCTTGCCATTGAGAAAAGCACTCTTCACATCCATTTGATACAGAAGAATGTTATGATGATTTGCATAGGCCAGCAGTATGCGTATAGCTTCAAGCCTAGCCACAGGAGCAAATGTTTCATCGAAGTCAATTCCTTCAACTTGAGTGTATCCTTGAGCAACTAGACGAGCCTTGTTTCTGACAACTTGACCATGATCATCTTGCTTGTTTCGATATATCCATTTAGTGCCTATGATATTGTGTTTATGAGGATCAGGACGCTTGACCAGTTCCGATACATTATTCTGCTCAAACTGTTGAAGCTCTTCTTGCATAGCTTGAATCCATACAGGTTCCATGAAGGCTTCATCAACTTTCTTGGGTTCAGATATTGAGACAAATGCAAAGTGCCCACAGAAATATGCTAGTTGTGTTGCCCTTGAACGAGTGAGTGGACCAGGTGCATTGATGCTATCAATTATCTTCTCAATATGTACTTCATTTGCAACACGAGGATGAACTGGACAAAGATTTTGTTCTTGCTGATCATTTTCATCGTTTGAAGGATTGTCTTCAGGTTGATTGGGTGTAGAGATGATAAGTTCCTCTTCAGGCTGTACTTCAGACGGTATGATTTATCCAGTTCCCATAAGCTTGATGGATTCACTGGGTGGAATTTCATCTAGCACATTTGGCAGGTGCTCTCTTTGCGAGCTGTTAGTCTCATCGAACCGCACATCCACATTTCAACCACTTTATAGTGAAAGAGGTTGAAGACTCTGTAGGAGTGTGAATCCTTTCTGTAACCAAGCATAAAACCTTCATGTGCTTTTGGTGCAAATTTTGAAGTGTGATGTGGATCCTTGATCCAGCACCTAGCACCAAATACTCTGAAGTAACTGACATTTGGCTTCTTACCAGTGAGGAGTTCATAGGATGTTTTGTTCAGAAGCTTGTGAAGATAAACACGATTGATGACATGGCATGCAGTATCAATGGCTTCAGGACAGAACTTCCTTGGAGTCTTGTATTCATCGAGCATCATCTGAGCCATCTCAATGAGTGTTTGGTTCTTGCGTTCCACGATGCCATTCTACTGTGGCGTGTACGGAGCTGAGAACTCATGAGTGATGCCCAAAGTATCAAGATAAGTGTCGAGGCTGGTGTTCTTGAATTCAGTGCCATTGTCACTGCTGATGTGCTTGATCTTGACGCCATAGTTGTTCATGGCTCGATTGGCGAAGCGTTTGAAGACATCCTGCACTTCGGTCTTGTAGAGGATTATATGCACCCATGTATATCTTGAATAATCATCAACAATGACGAAGCCATAGAGACAAGCAATAGTAGTAAGAGTTGAGTAGTGAGTAGGACCGAAGAGGTCCATGTGTGGCAGTTCGAAGGGTTGAGTCATTGTCATGATTGTCTTCGAGGGATGCTTGGCCCTCGTCATCTTTCCCGCTTCGCAGGCACCGCATAGGTGATCCTTCTTGAACTTGACGCCCTCGATGCCTATGACGTGCTTCTTCTTTGCAAGAGTATTCAAGTTCCTCATGCCAGCATGCCCTAGCCTCCGATGCCAGAGCCAGCATTCTGAAGCTTTTGCAAGAAGACATACGGCAAGCTGTGGTTCTGCTGAGAAATCTACCATGTACAAATCATCTTTCTGATACCCTTCAAAGACTAGAGACTTGTCAGATTCCATTAGAACAAGGCAACGATATTTTCCAAACATCACAATCATGTTCAAATCGCAAAGCATTGAGACAGACATCAAGTTGAAACCAAGGGATTCAACAAGCATCACTTTATCCATGTGCTGCTCCTTTGAGATTGCAACTCTACCTAGACCCAATACCTTGCTTTTACCAGTATCAGCGAATGTGATGTGACTTTTGTCAGATGGACGTAAGGTTGAGTTCATGAGAAGACTTTGCTTGCCAGTCATGTGCTTAGTACATCCACTATCAATAATCCATTCTGAAGCAGTTGGTGTCATACCCTACAGTGCAGTTAGGGGGATAGGCTTCACGAAGAGCATTGTGAAGCATAAACATTTGACGAGCAAGAGGATTATTAAAGCTTGGATCAAGGTTAGGACTGATAGGGCAAGTAGCAAGCGACTCAAGAACAAAGTACATAATAAGACCATTTGGGCATTTGATCTTGCGCCCTACAAGATGTTTAAGGTCCCCAGCAATAGCTTCAGACACATTTGATTTTCGGCTGGAGACTTTTCCTTGCAAAAGAGAGTTAAGCTTTCTTAGCCACCCACATCTTCAAGGGTGGCTTCGAAGCAATGAGTCTAAGTGCAGCATTTGAGAACTTTGGCTTGGGAGCCCTAGCAAATAGTCTTGCAGGTGGACAATAGTACTCATAAGAATAAGCAGAGTAGTTTTGGGTCTTATGAACATGGCGGTTTGATGAAACGCGCTCATATTCATAGGCCTGAGTATGGTTTTCCTGCAGAACATTTGTGTTAGTGCGACTCAGGTGAGTCCTCTGTCTGTATGAAGCCTTTGGACCATATGAAGCCTGTGGTGTGGGGTTTGTCTTCTTCACTTGTGGTGGCATGACGACATTCATAGGAAGATTCTCCAGATACTTTTTTGGCACCCAGACTTTCTTCATAGGTGGCCCATTCCTGCAGTTAGTACCAATATACCTGGCAAACACTTCACCATTTTGATTTTTAAACAGTTTATAGTTTGCATCAAAGGATTCATCAATGACGATGAGATTAGCACAAGTGAAGCCAGATAGGGCGGATGGATCCACTGAAGGCTCCGTTGCAGCAACCCATGTGGTTTTGGGGTACTGCTCAGGTTTCCAGTAAGAGCCATCAGCATTCATTTTCCTTTCGAACCCAACACCCTCTTTCCTAGGGTTTCGGTCCAGAATCTTCCTTTTGAGGACATCACATAGTGTTTGATGCCCTTTGAGACTTTTGTACATCCCTGTTTCAAGCAATGTCTTCAACCTAGCATTTTCATCAGCAATAGCAGTGGCATCCTCAGCAGAGGGGTTAGTTACCACATCAACAGTTGAACATATTGCAACAGTAGCAGCAGTAGAACATCCAGCAATAGAAGTAGTGTTATCACGCTCAATGCATTTAAGACATGGTGGTTCAAATCCTTCCTGGGCGGGACTGATCTGTTTGGCGTGAAGTGACTCATTTTCCTTTTGAAGATCTTCATGAACCGCTCTCAATTTCTCAAGTTCTTGCTTCCTTTGAAGATAATCATAGGAAAGCTTTTCCTGAGTTGTTTAGAGCGCTTCATGACGACTTTCAAGCTCCTCATACTTAAAATGAAGATTTTTTATGTCTTCAATTAAGGACTGAGATCGAGTCATTTCAGCATCTAACAGGTCATCGCTTTTGTCTAACAGTTTTTGAATATGTTCCATAGCTTTCTGTTGTTCAGTTGCAATTTTAGCAAGTGTTTTGTACCTGGGTTTGGAACCACAATCAGAGTCATCTTCACTGGAAGTTTGATAGTGAGTAGTGCGTGAGTTTACCTTGGCACTGCGTGCCATGAAGCAGTAGGTGGGAGCGGAGTTGTCCTTGTCATCAGCATCGGCGTCGGTGATGAAGTGATTGTCTTCAGTGTTGAAGATGGACTTCGCAACGTAGGCTGTAGCCATACTTGCAATGCCAGAATCGGACTCCTCCTCAGACTCCACCTCCGCCTCCTCAAAAGCAGACTCCTCCTCTGAATCCATTTTCTTGCCAACAAATGCACGAGCCTTGCTCGATGAGCTCTTCTTGTGTGATGAAGACTTTGAGGAAGACTTGGAAGAAGACTTTGAGTATTTCTTCTTCTTTTTGTCGTCATAATCACATTCCTTGCTCTTCTTCTTGTTGTTGTTCTCATTGTCCCACTGCGGACACTCAGAGATGTAGTGACCAGGTTTCTTGCACTTGTGGCATGTTCTCTTCTTGTAGTCATGAGCAGAAGCTTCATCATTCCTTGAGCTGGATCGTGAAGACTTTTTGAAGCCTTTCTTCTTGGTGAATTTTTGGAACTTCTTCACAAGCATAGCAAGCTCTCTTCCAATGTCTTCAGGATCATCATAACTGCAGTCAGATTCTTCTTCAGATGAGGAAACAACTTTTTCCTTCAAGGCACGAGTTCGGCCATAGTTGGGACCGTAGATATCTCTTTTCTCAGAAAGCTGAAACTCATGTGTGTTGAGCCTTTCAAGTATGTCAGACGGATCAAGTCTCTTGAAGTCAGGGCGTTCTTGAATCATCAGGGCTAGGGTGTCAAACGAGCTGTCAAGTGATCTCAGGAGTGTCTTGATGATTTCATGCTTGGTGATCTCGGTAGGGCCGAGAACTAGGAGCTCATTTGTGATGTCAGTAAGGCGATCAAACATGAGCTGAACATTCTCATTGTCGTTTCTCTTGAAGCGGTTGAAGAGGTTGCGAAGGACACTGATCCTTTGATCTCTCTGGGTTGAGACGCCTTCGTTGACCTTGGAGAGCCAGTCCCAGACTAGCTTGCATGTTTCCAGAGCACTCACACGGCCATACTGTCCTTTGGTCAGATGACCACAGATGATATTCTTGGCAGTGGAATCCAGTTGAACGAACTTCTTGACATCAGCAGCGGTGACACCTTCACCAGCCTTGGGAACGCCATTCTTGACAACATACCAGAGGTCGACATCAATGGCTTCAAGATGCATGCGCATCTTATTCTTCCAGTAGGCATATTCAGTTCCATCGAAGACTGGGCACGCGGCGGAGACTTTGATTATCCCTGCAATCGACATAGCTAAAACTCCAGGTGGTTAAACCGAATCACACAGAACAAGGGAGTACCTTGATCTGATACCAATTGAAAGTGCTAGTGATTGACTAGAGGGGGGTGAATAGGCGATTTTTATGAAAGTCTTCAAAACATGGAAGTTTCGAAGACAAACGATAGAAACAAACCTATTACCATGTAGCGGAAGGTAGACTACACTAGGCAAGCCATAGTTGTATCCAATGAAGTTAAAGCACAACGACTAATAGCAGCTAGGCAGTATAGATCAGGGCGGAAGATAGTATGAAGCCAAGCAGAACAAGCAGTTACACAGTGAAGACAAAAAGATAATGCAAACAGGCAATGACTTCACAAGGACCAACTGTAAATAAAGAGATGGGAAGGATAGAACCAGTGGCTCATTGAAGACAATGATTTGTTGGACCAGTTCCAGTTGCTGTGACAACTGTACGTATGGTTAGGGAGGCTGAGATTCAACTCAGAAGACCGCGTCTTCACCTTATTCCCCTTGAGCTAAGGACACCCAGTCCTCGCCAAATCACTCTGGTAAGTCTTCAAGGTAGACTTCCAAACCTTCACAGACTTCGTTCACCGGTGATCCACAATGACTCTTGGATGCTCAGAACGCGACGCCTAACCGGCTGGAGGATTCATAGTCCTCAAGTGTAATAAGTCTTCAGATCACACAGACAAGAAGACTTCAGTGATGCCTAACACTCTTTGGCTCTGGGTGTTTAGGGCTTTGTCCTCACAAGGATTTCTCTCTCAAAGGCTTCGAGGTGGGTTGCTCTCAAACGACAAAAGCCGTGCACTAACTCTGAGTAGCCAACCAATTTATGGTGTAAGGGGTGGGCTATTTATAGCCACTAGGCAACCCGACCTGATTTGTCCGAAATGACCCTGGGTCACTAAGGAACTAACACGTGTTCCAATGGTCAGATTTCAAACACACATGGCAACTTTACTTGAGCTACAAGCAAAGCTGACTTATCCAGCTCTGGATAAGGTTTGCTCTCATTGTCTTCGCTCGAAGACATAGGATTTTGGTTAAGCATCACTTCAGTCATTCTGACTGGTTCACTTGGACCCCACTTAACGGTACGGTGGTTCCTATGACTCAACAAAGAAGAAAAGGAAACAACTAAACAACTATGTCTTCGCGCTCCATAGTCTTCACACGATGTCTTCTCTTGTCATAGTCTTCAATGTGAATACCTTCACATACCACCTTTGTCTTCAATGTCTTCATACATTTTTAGGGGTCATCTCCGGTAGGTAAACCGAACCAATAAGGGACTACTACCTGTGTTATCCTGCAATTCTCATAAACACATTAGTCCCTCAACCAGGTTTGTCGTCAATACTCCAAAACCAACTAGGGGTGGCACTAGATGCACTTACACACTTGCTAAAGGCCCACTTAGTAATTTGGCCTGATATTAGTTTTGGCCTGTTAAGGGCCCGTTTAACATTTCGGCCCTATATTAATTTCGGCCTGTTAAAAGCCCGTCATATCGTTGGGCCTAACTACGGCCCGGTTTGCATCCGGCCTGTTCGCAGCCGATATCTGATTGGGCCAAACAAGGACCGAGACAATTTTGGCCTATTAAAAGCCTGTGATTTGATTCGCACAATCATGGGCCGGGGTTCATTTCGGGCTGCTACCGGCCCGTGAGCTGTTCGGCACATTTCAGGCCCAACCTACATCATGATTGCATGACGGCCTGACTATGTACCGTAATTTTACGGTTTGGCCGGTTTGCTGCAAAGATAGGACATATATACAGTAAAATAACTGTAGCATCGTGAATAAGAAAAAACCTAGACTATATTACATCCACTAGGCATCAAAGTTCGCCACTGTGATAATAAAGCACAAGCAGAAAGCAGATTACATACATTGGGCATCAAACATCGCCACCAGTGCAAATAAAAACGCCGACAAAATAATATACAAAACTGACAGCACTTCAATAGAGTTCCAGAAAGGTTAGCCCTGCTGGGGAGCTGCAGAGCAAGCAGCTGAGCAAGATGATGAGACTGCGCTTGTTCAACACTTATATCTTCCTCACTCTGAAAGATAAACAAGCAGATAGATGACAGGTTTTGCACATAAAAGTATCAGTGCTGACAATTCATCACATTTCTTACTGACGAATAAAGTGACACAGTTTAAAATTGCATTAACACAATATGGTATTGTTCAGGTCAAGACATGGCAGGAAATGACATTGTGAAGGAGTTGGCAGCTTCACGACACCACTGGATTACAGATCAAGAACTCATAAGTATCAATGGTTAGTGTGCTGTCAATTTATACCATTTCAGATTGGCAAATAAAGAGACGGTTTAAATAATAGTAGAATGATATGACATTGTTCATAGTTAAGACATTGCAGAATATGACATTGTGCTGTAGTGGGTAGGTTCACCACACCACTGGATTACGGATGAAGAACAGAAGCATACATGCAGTGCAAAAGAAGATCACTTGCTCTGTATAGTTTAATTTACATGGTATGAAGAAGGAACTTGGTTGTACAACTGAAAACTTAAATTGAGAAAGGACAAACTTTTGTTTATGAACTACATAATAAACTTTAAACAAGCAATTTGATGCAAACACCAAAAATAAACAGCTGTTGCAGTCATGCCTAACCAAATATATACAACAAAGTTTGAAGGCTTGAGATGGACAAACTTACATTATTGGTGAAGACAGGCTCTATAAAGGCCTTGTCCATGCTGATGGGGGGGGCAATTCAAGAAGTTTACCACAGAATCTTCTTCAAAAGCATTGCCTTTATTCTACATTTTGTTAAGAGTAAATATAGATGTGATAATATACGAAAAAATGGAGAATATTTAAGATAAGATGAAGAGTGATGCTACATAACCAAGTAGCTATAAATGTAAGTGCAGCGATACAGGCAAAAGGTACAGCCAAGAGCAATGCACAGCTAAACTTCTTCAGTACCAACCTTATGGTAAGAGTAAATATAGATCTGATGTGTAGAAAATGGAGGGCAAAGGAAAATAAGCTGCAGAGTGATGGTACATGAACAACTACCTGTCATTATAAGTACACTGATAAAGGACAGCATGTACTTACAAGAACAATGCAGAGCTAAAAAACATTGGCATTGGATATATTCTACACTAATGTAACCATTCATACAGATCAGATAATTTGGAGCGAACAATTGATAAGCAAGCTATCATGCATACTGCTGTCACATAATGAACCAGGTATGTATGCAAGTACAGTGATACAGGACAACAGGTACTAACAAGAGCAAAGCAGCGGGCAGCATATTTGCGATATCCTGTCGTTCTTGTCAAACCGGAATTCTTCTTCGAGCAGATTTCCTGCAAAAAAGATCCGTAAGGCACATGCGGAAAAGTAGAAGTTCAAATTGTCATGTGATTTCATAGACAGTACCTCATCCTGGGAACGAGACCAGTGCATAACAAGGTTTTTCCATTCAATGTCTTCTAAATTTAGCACAGGAGACTTCACCGGAAATTCGTTTATAGACTTGCCATCAAAGTGTGATTTCCTCAGGTAACACCGATACTGCTGCAATGCTTCCTTGAAAAGCACAAGCAAGCTTTGCTCGTCATGACTATCCAGATTGACCCTCGCCTAGTTACAACAATGTAATGTAAATCATTGATGTGTTCAATCAGCAGAAAACAGGAAAATAATAACCATGAATAATAGCACTTACACGTAAGTTGGACAGGAAGATGTGAAAATGGTGTTTGTCTTCACAATAATCTTCCCATGATGGGAATATATGCACGTAGTCCCTAACAACATTGAAAGCATTGTCTTTTAAACTGGGAATAAATGGAATGGGGTTCCAATCTGCAGGAATTGGCCGTCTCTGCAGTTGGGATAGGTCTTCGGCCGGTGGACTTGCTGTACTTTTTGCTGGAGTGGGATTTTTCTGTGGTACAGCTGGTGCTATGGCAAATGAAATCGGTATACCTTTTGCTGGAGTGCAGGTCCTGTGTGGTGGGGCTAGTGGTGTGGCCAGTGAAGTATGGGTACAGTCTGCTGGAGTCGGTCCTACGTTTTGTGTCACTGGTTGTACAACCAATATAAGTGGGGTGCTGTCTGATTTCTCCGGCACCACCACGTTTTTCAAGGACTTTGCTGGTGCTCCTTCAGGTTCGGCAATCACCCTCTTCCTTTTTGATGTCTGATGCACAAGAACAACATTTGAGTGGAAAAACATGGTATGATGACAGATGGAATATGTATTGATAATGGATGGGCATGGCATCTCGACATATATGATGAGTAAACTAAGCAGATGGCGGTGCAACAAAGTAGAAGAAATGCAAGACAACATATGCAAGATACCCGCAATCAATAAAACATTGCCAAATTAGAACAGGCACCTTGATGGGTGAACAGGACAGGCCATCTGCCTTTGACTCCTCGAGGTTAGAATAGTCATTAGGATCATATTCTGAACAAGAATCAACAGGTGGGGAGCGTATGAGTTTCATTGCATCCAGAATGGCACTCAATGCCTTGGTGCCAATTTTGTAAGTCATTGCAGTGTTTAGCTTCAAGAGTGGACTGCTGCTAGTGCGACACAAAGCAGCTACACAGATCATAGTGTAGATATAACGGGAAAACCTTAAGCATCAGAGTAAAATCAGCAAAGTGGAACTTGCTGGAATATATGTGCTAGTATTGCCGGTACGGCTAGAAAGGCTTCGGATACCAGCTCTCTTCAAGTGAAGGTGCGGTACTGTTAATATCAGTGTAACTCTCAAAGGCGACACAGCTCCCCGCATTTCCTTGCTATTCTTATAGGATTCAAGTGGGCAGGCCACTACAAATCCTATTCCTATGTTTACAAGATCCTACGAATCAAAGAGGCTCAAAGTGTCCATCACAACCGACCGTATAGACCTCTACACTGCAAATGTCCCTGCTCATCTTCAGTACAAGGAACATACTGTACTACTATCATACTCCCTCCGTTCCAAAATATAAGTCTTGGTAGAGATTTCCACTATGGATCACATACAGATGTATCCAGATACATTTTAGAGTGTAGATTCACTCATTTTGCTCCATATGTAGTCCATGGTGGAATCTATACAAAGACTTGTATTTAGGAACGGAGAGAGTACATATTAAAGAAGAACGGAAGAGGAACATGGTAAAGAAGAGCAAGCAGATTTTGGATAATAAAATGTTGGTTGCGCAGTGCCCACACATGATGAACCAGAGCGCATTAAGAATGCAACTCCCAGCTGTCTCTCGACCATTTCAGGCGGTTGGATGAAGATCCTACGTCTCCTAACCCTTCTTCTTCCTCGTCTCTGATTCTTCCCATACAGAACACCGCACGGGCCGCCGGCCGGACCACCGGCCCCCACCGCCTGTGTTCCTCCGCCACCCCACCCCCACCCCCGCCCCAACCCCCACCCGCGTCGAGTTTTCTTCGTTCGGCGAGGCCCCACAACCACCCGAGCCCCTTCGATCGCACCGGCGAACTCCGGCGAGCTCTGAAAAATCGACTGACCCAATTTTGAAATTTAGTCTACTGTGATTTAACTAGTGTGGAATATAAAAGGGGAAAACCATAAGCATTGGGAGTATAGTGTTGAGCGTGCCATGGCGGATCTGAAGGTGCAAACCGGACAAAGGCAACTTCGCAACCAAGACAAGAAATCAGAGTAAAGCAGTGGCGATCTATTTTCTTGCTGCGATAAATAAGTTGAGCAGATACGAAAGAGTACCGCCTCTGGTGCGGCGCCGTGTACGCATCTGCTGAGAATTTGACGGTGTTGCGGTAGCGATGGCTGTCGGCAGCGTGGAAGCAGATCTAGGAGGGTAGACGGTGGCGGCGGGGCGCGGTGGACGAGACGGTCGTAGGAGCGGCGCCGGCAAGGTGGACGACGGCGGGGATGAAGCGAGAGGACGGGATGCAAGGATCCCGGTCCGAAGCCGTGGATGAGAGAGGTCGATCTCTTGTAATGGACGGCGGCGTCGGGGTATCAGCTCCGGCATGGTGGAGGAGGACGGCGGTGGATGGGGTGGCGGACGGCGGCGGACGGAGGAGGGTGGGGTGGAGAGGGTGTTTTGGCGCCCACGGAGTACGAATGGGGAAAAGGGAGGTAGAGAGGAAGGGGGAACCATGTATTCAGGGCGCGCTTGTCTCAAATGCGAGGAAATTTACAAACTTAGCCCCCGTTTCAAATTTCTACTACATCACAGCAACATTAGTCGGTTGGGGATAGGACGGTAATCTCGCATACACCGAATATTTGCCGACGAGAGTTTGTTTTTGGCGCCCACCGTGTATGAATATGAATCGGGGAGGGAGTCGATTTCGGCCGAGGACACACTGTGTTTTGGCGCCCACCGTGTATGAATCCGGGTGAGAGGCGGTTACGTCACGTTTGGGTGAAATTACAAACCTACCCCTATCGAAACCTATAGAAATCCAGCAGATAGGCTTTGCGTGGCAGGGATAGGCAGTAGTGATTTCCATCTCGCAGATTTTGGTTTCGGGCGGTTACTGCGACTTTCCCCGCTTCGTTCAAATTTTGCAGAGTGCACGTTTACCGTGCCAACTCAATTCGAATCCCGTTTGTATTCTATTTTTTTCGGGCGGGATCCATTTTCAATTGGAATTACATTCTATATACATCATTTTTTATATATACTTTCAAAAGCACAACAAAGAATTCTGCTCCTTTATATGTATAATATGATTTACAAATACAACGATCTCGAAATCTTAAGGTTGAATTCGAAAAAATTTAACCAAATTATGTTCTACTAAAATGTATGGATCAGTAATATCTACATATTAAATAACATAGATGTGCGTGAATTCATATGAGTATGCATGTTTGATAGATCAATTTTGGTTCGAGTATGGATTACATGTATCATCATCTCGAATTCAAATATTTGAATCCCTTTTTTGTTCACTCCTTTCACGCCCATCTCTCTCGCATGCATGCTCCTTCAGGTAGCTATCACTCTCTTTTCTCCAGCTCACCCGCACGCTCACTTCATGTTTCTCCTATCCTCGCAAACATGGTCTCTCGACGTCTCCCTTGAGAAGTGTCACACTCTCCCTATCATTATACATTACACGGTTTTCATTATCTCTCACGTCTCTACTGTTCTCTGGTATCACTCGGTACCTAAGCTTTCTTTTTCACCGCCACACACACAGTCTCCACTCGTCTTTCACTTTGTCTTTCTCTCTATGGGATTCTCTCACACACCCTATATGTCTCTACATATGACTCATACCACTAAAATTACTCTCTCTCTCTCTCCTGTAGACACAACATTTGTTGCGGTCTCCTTTTCGTCTCCATCCCAGACTGACATTATTCATTTGTTTACCGATCAGACAACCCCGACTACCGTCTCCTCTCTCTCTCTCACAGACACACACACACAACTCCTGCTTCCACTCCCCTTCCCGACTACCGTCTCTCTCTCACACACACAAAACTCTCGCTTTCGCACCCCGACTCGTATTTCTCTCACAAACATTTATCGACTAGCTAGCCTCTAGATAGGTTTATACACCCGCACACTCGTGCTTCCACCATCGCATACATGTCTCTCTCCCGCTCCTTGTATCTATGTAGATTTTTCTTCCCTTCTTGAGACACGCCCTCTCGATCGTGCACACACACACTATCGCCTCATTTTAAGCTGATACCTATCGCACACACACTCCTTGTGTCTTTGTCACACATGCACTCCGTCCTCCTCCACTCTCCCTCTCTCTCACACACACATGGGCTTTTTGCAACAACTAGCAAGATGCCCATGCGTTGCACGGAACATCAAGATGCATTTGTATGAGTAGTTTATCTTGTGGGGGAAAAGGATGAACGAGGGAAGGCCTTATTTGCAAATGTGGAGAGGGGTGTGGGTATCTTTTTGCAAAATTGCCATAGTTTCCTTCCTATCCGTCAGATATAGATCGGACGGCCTATATTGCAGGATGGCAGGCACACGATCATCACCGACAATGCTTTTTATAAGAGTAGGGATAAAAAATAGAGTTGGTGATGATGGTGGGCCTGCCATCCTGCAATGTAGGTCGTCCGATTTATATCTGACGGATAGGAAGGAAAATATGGCAATTTACCCGCACTCTTCACCACATTTGCAGATAAGGCCTTCCCTCGTTCATCCTTTTCTCCCACAAGATCTTGATGTTCCGTGCAACGCACGGGCATCTTGCTAGTAAGAGTAGAAATTAGACATATACCACTTCTCGAATCTTGAAACCAACAACATTCCTCCCTTATCTCATCAAAACCGCCAAAGGAATATATTTTGAGTGAAACATAACATATTTTTAGTGATATACGTATTTCAAAACTAGACTTTTTTCTATCAAATCGGTGAATATGTATTAATCTACTTTGATCGTGTGGCAACGCATTGGCACATTGCTAGTAGTTATTATAATTTTTTGGACACCAGACAAACGGTGGAGTACATATATGAAGAGAAGAGGCACACGCACGCAGTCGGCCTCTCGCTGTCTCGCACACATGAGTGTTACCTAAAGGCAACGTTAAAAAATAAACCCTAAAACCCTAGGTGCACAATTGCTGCATTCGCGGGTACCGGGTACGTGGTGGAGCACCTTTGTATGAATAGTCAGCTCGCGTGATAATTTGATCCGTAGGAGTTGATGGTCGAGCACAGGTGAACGACTTGGAGCACGGTGGCTCGCCAGTTGCCACAGATCGAGTAGCCACGTTTAAAATATCTTTTTAGCGGGGTTAATTTAATCTGCATGCATGACTCTCCTCCCCCACGCTCGTCCAATCCGTTGTGACCAGCAATATTTCCACCCCTTCGCTCCCCCGTAATTTACTCCAACAAATATGCCCACGTAGCTGTTACTTAACTGCAGGTGCATTGGGTCACTGACATATGGGCCCAACAGGGGTCTGGCCCACATGTCAGTGACGCAACTGGACCTGCAGTTAAGTCAGTGCAGCTCAGTCCATATCTTACGTAGGTGTGCCATTGCTCGCTATAAATACTGCGCCTCCCACGACATCGCTATCTCATCCCCCTCACGTTCACGTTCATCGCTATCTCCTCCCCCTCCCTCTCACGTCGACCACCATGGCATCGCCCCTCCCAAGCCCTAGGAGCCCCTCGCTGCACCACGCGGACGGTCACGCGTCGCCGTTCCGTTCCTCGCCGCCACTAGTCGAGGAGGACGCGTCGGTGTTCCGCTCCTCGCCGCTATGCGACACGTCGTCGTTCCGTTCCTCGCCACCACTAGTCGAGGAGGACGCGTCGGTGTTCCGCTCCTCGTCGTGACGCGACGCGTCGCCGTTCCGTTCCTCGCCGCCACTAGTCGAGGAGGACGCGTCGGCGTTCCGCTCCTCGCCGCGATGCGTCGAGGTGGACGCGTCGGCGTTCCCAATCTCGCCAGCACACGCGCCGGAGGACGCGTTGGCTCCCCGCTACAAGGAGAACGCCGCACCACCCGCCGACCCCCCCCAGCCTTGAGGAGCTTTGGAAAGAAATGGATGTCGCCTTGTGGGAGGCTTTGCCTCCAGCAGAGCGTGCCACAATAGAGGCGGAGAAGAAGGTCGAGGAAGAGAAGCGCACCGTGGAACAAGCTTCCTGGGAGGCCTATGTCGCGTCCGAGAGAGTTAGGCAATTGGCTCTTTGGCAGAAGGCTCGTGCGAGGGCCGTGAGGGTGGTGGAGGACGCCCGTGCCGACGCCCTGAGTGCAGTCGGGCCCAAGTGCCTCATCTACGCTTGGCGGTACGTGGACCGGGTGCACGCTTCCAGCGAGGAGGAGTACCTGTTGGTGCTGGATCACCACACCGGTGAGATCGCGCTCGCCTGCCGGCAAGCCGCCAATCAGCACCTCGCGAGTTGCGAGGCTGAGGAAGAGGCATTGTGTCGGTGCGCTGGGAAACAGCCGCGCACCAGGGGCACTCGTGGCGCACCGCAAGCGCTCCTGCGAGCGCCGTGGCTTTTAGGAGGAGTATAATTTTTGTTTCGATAAGGCGATCTCATTTGGGACACAAATGATAAATCCCAAACGTTCAGGAATTTTTAGCGTCCTTAATTAAGTATGTAAAAGGGAAAGTTTGGAAACCTTGTGTATTCGTACGCATTTTGCAAGTACGTGCATATAGCACAAACTTTACTATATACTATCACACTACACGTCTCTCTCGATATATGCTTGCAGACTGTGCTACTCCCTCCGTCCAGGTTAATAAGTCATCTTTGGTTGTGCACCATGACCAAGAAGGAGGGAAGACTTATACACCTAGACGGAGGGAGTACTAATATTGCATGTCCCCTTCTATAAGGCCCCACGTTGGAAAGGTGCATGCATGCAACCATTTCATTGGTTGTATTGAAAGCTATTGTTGTTGGTGCCATGGCTGAAAAGTTAATACACTTCATGTATGCTTTTTCATTGGCTGCATGCATGTGAGAGAGTGCATTGGGAGTGGAATGGAAGAATTAATGTGAGCAAATTACTATGTGTCTTGGTCTAAGAGAAGTTGTCTTTAGGCCTAATAAACCCGGACGGAGGGAGTACATGCAAATGCACGTTTTAACATTACGATGCGGTTTTTGTAAAAGTAGAAAAACATCACTAGTCAAGCTTGTGAAACGATTCAATGCAAAACAAATGCAAAAATGCTCGTTTGATTGTTTACTTTTACCTTCCTTCTCTATGGTTATTTCTCTGTCGTACTTTGTACGGATTATCTCACTGGTTGGAAAGGCATGCAAATTCCCAAACCTCTTGCTACACCCTGTATCGAATTTTTTGCCTAACAAGTTGTGCCGTGCAATTGGAATTCCAACTTGAGTACTACTACTAGTAGGAGTACCAGGGGCCAGTTCTTTTAAGCTTCTAGATTAGTAATCCCATAACTACTACCTCTGTCCTGGTTTATTGGTCCCCATTGTAATCTGTGTCAAATTTTGATCATAAACTTAACTGATGAAATGTTAGTGCATGTCACATGCACTACTCCATCCGTCTAGGTGAGTAAGTCATCTTAGGCTGTGCACTGTGACCAAGGAGGAGGAGAAAACGAGAAACGTTAATGTTTATTTGCTAATTAATAGTATTGCATGCAATGAACTAACCACTGCATGTCGTGTTTGATATCTCAAGTCATTAAAAGCATGCACACTCTTTATCTCTTATTGGTTGATATGTCAAGAAACAAGAAACGAGGTAGAAGTTAATGCACCGCGCCTAAGTGTTTTGGGATTATTTGGTTTTCGTAAGATGACTTACACACCTAGACGGAGGGATTACAATGGTGAGGAATAAACCAGTTAAATCTTTGGTCAAAATTTAGCACAAATTACAATGGTGAGGAATAAACCAGGACGGAGTAGTAGTTTAGAAGCCCAAATAAATGAGTTAGTACTCTCCACTGTGACTAGTCTTGTGGGAAAAGCTGGGGAAGCCGCCAAAAGAACTGGCCCTAGGAGTAGTAGCTAGGGATCGAGTGTGCGAGATGAACCGGAGAAAGTAAATGCAGAGAGATGAAATGCAAAAAAGACGGAGGGATGTGATGGTTGCTTGTCCGTTTATTTTACCAGGCCACTTATTACTGGGAGTGGTTGGGTTTTGTGATATGACGGCTTTACTGCCGCGCCACGAGCGGGGTGAGAGGTGAGACTCCCGTGCAGCGCCGCCCTCTACACTTGTACTACATCGGTCGTGGTTTATTAGTCCCCCATTGAATTTGACTGAAGATTTAACTGACAAAATGTTAGTGCATGTCAACAAAAACTATATCGTTGGATTCGTATTTGAACATAGTTTTGAATGATATAATTTTAGGTGACATGCATCAGCATTTATCGTACTATATATAATGTTAGTTCAATTTTTGGTCGTACTAATCTATAGTAGTAAGGTGCCCAAAACTTGCATCCAAAACTTGTGAAGAAATAACACTTATTGTGCTTTGCAAGAAATGATCTTTAAGAATTAGTTTTTGAGTATCGATTGTTATACATGTTGGCTACAGATGACATGGCACTTTCTTATAGTCAACAGTTGGCTATACTATTAAGTAATATTAACCATGCCCTTATACACCTAGACGGAGGGATTAAATCAGGATGACTTGCAAGCGGGCAGAGGAGATGTAAGAAATGGTTCATCGTAAGTCTTTCACCAGTACTGTAGTAAAAATTCATACATGGAAGATTCTAGACTAAACCATAAACGGATACACTTTTATTCATGCGCGATACTCCAATAGAGCAAGATCCTGCATGGAAGTCTCCACATGCTTAGACAGCGGATTACATTGAGCGAAGACTAATGATCAACATTTAACTTGATAATGCGTATGTCCAGGTGAACCTCCTTGGAGTCCCCGTGCACCGCGTCGGCGGGTAAAGGATGCCATGGGTTTTCCAAGTCCACATTGGCGGGATAGTCCCAGCTCCCCAGAGTCCAAGTCCGTTCGATGAGGCCGGTGTCGCCGCCCACGCGACCCGGAGGGGTAGTAACACTGACCACGCACCCGTACATCGGCCTCGTGTCAGTGTCAGCGTCAGCGGCGTCGCCCCTGACGCACATTACAGAGACGGGGCGGCGGCCTGCGCGGGCCTCGCCGGTGCCCACGATTAAGAGGAAGACGCTGTCATCCTCCTCCGAGACTAGCAGGCGGCAGTGATCCTCCAGCGACTCCAGCATGGTGAACGGGTAGCACGTCTCGTACTTGATGTTCTCCGCCAAGGGCCAGCAGTGACCGCTGCACGCATCCGTGAGGTGATGCACCATGTCCGCCGGCGAGCCACAAAACGACATCGGGCACTCATAGTAGTGGACGAAGGGCTCCTTGGAGGCATCGACCAGGCCGTCCATGAAATGGGAGTGGCTATAGGGGACGTTGCGCCAATTGAATATATGAGCAAGTTACTACGAGATTTAATCCGAATAAGCACAAAATAAATCATGAATTCTACCATGATTTCGAACAGGAAGGACAGAAACACATACGGTGCAACGGGAGCAGCACCGTTGGCGTTGAGGTTGTCGCCCATGTCCAAACACCACGTAGACACGGTCTTTGAGCACGGTTCGTAGTCGTTCCACGCTCGAGCATTGAAGTTTGTAGCAATTTTAGATTAGAATATACTACTCCTCCGGTGCTAGTAGTAGAGCAGAGTCCTACTCTACTACTCTACTCAAGCAAGTTAGGGCATAGCACTGTAGGGAGTACCAGTACTGTGATCACTCAAGCAAGTTGTCTGGCATCGACATGACCCTACGCTGCTGGTATGTGTCTCGTAAGTCAAGCGGCGTGCTGTAGTCATCATCACCTGTCCACTTCCCGCAGCACATATTCGCTTCTCCATCTTTGTCCGCACATAATCTCGTCCAATCTTCCATCCCCGCTAAGGCGCCTCCCCCCTCGTCCGAAACCCAAGCACTAACAATGGCAGAACCGAGCAGCGTCCGCCGAAAGAGTGGCTGGAATTCGCTCCCCACAGAGGTAATCAAGCTCATTGTTTCGCGTGTGGACAATCTCAGTACCATGCCGCTCGCCGCGTGCTCGTCGGGACTGTACCGTTTACTCAAAGCCCTCAGGCCGGAGCTTTTTAAGCCAGCTCCTTGCTTGCTGATGCCGCCTGATCTTCAGAAACGGCATGTCACGCAGCATAACGATCGTAGGGTGGCGAGCATCAACCCCCTTGAATGCGATCCGATCCCCGTCAGCCTCAACTACATTAACGGTATGTACTGGGTCGGCATGAACACGTCTTGGATGGTGCTCGTCGACGGTCGCGGCAGCTGGATGCTCGTGGATGCTCGTGGAGGTCTTCACTCTTCTGGCCTGCTTACTGCTTCTGTTGCACCCCCAGCCCTGGTTGCTGCTGCTGCTGTTTTCAATGTACAATCAGTAGTATATTTCGTCTGTTGGTTGAATAAATGTGTTGTTAGAACGACAAACACAATGTTTTGGAAGTCGTTGCACGGTTCGATCCTTTAGTGCCCCGTACCGTACGTAGCGCATACTATTTTTCGTACGGAACACATTTTCCACTTGTTGATAACATGCAGCCCACTGATGAAGGCCCAATAGAGAAGCCCATAATTAACTGGAAGGGAGGCTCTCACATGAATCCGGCCCAGGTACATGCTCATGGTCCCCTAAACATAAATAAGTAAATAAATAAATAAAGCTAAATGCTCATGCACCAGTTCTTTGGGAAAATAGGTAGCCCAGTATTTCTTTTTGAAGAATACCCAAGCTAGGCCTATTTGTTTTCTCCGAATTACTGGGCTGCAAATCTTTCAAGACGAGGAGGGATGCATTCCGGCCTGGCTTAAGAGTATGGTCAATGTCTGTTAAAAGTAATATCAAAAGGGGTTGAAAATTCCAAAAAAATTATAGCAAATGGGATATAAGTTTCTTTTTTTGTTTTTGTTCTTCACTGATATCTTATACGTATTTCATTGGATTTAACATGACATAGTACTAATTTATTTTTAAATTTGTTTTAGTATGGCTATTAATTTTTGGATTAAGAATATTTCGTTCCCCAGCAAAAATTTGCGAATTTTTTCAAAATTTCCCACATATTTAGTTAATTTTTTGACCCTGGTACTGACCAGAAAATGGCCAGCAATTCTAAAAATGGAAAACGGGCTGCAATAAATTCCATATGAATTAGAAAATGAGTAAAAATTATAAAAATAATAGCAAATGGGCTGTACACGCCACAGATTTCGAGGCTGACTTGTTTACGCAAGGCTTTGTCAGTGAACACACGATTCTAGCAGCAGTGACTGTTGGATGTCCATCCAACGGCCGACGTGCTTCTTCAATCTCTGATCTTCCTGCTCCAGCCGCCTAAACTAGCGCCGGCGGGACTGCCTGCTCCCTCCTCTTGTGGCCCGCTATGATGCCGCGCAGGCTTCCCCGGCCCACCCTACTCCCTCCGCTGGCCTGGCCGCACGCAATCAACTGCCTCCTTATTACGCGAAAAAAATGATTCCTCCCACTGACATCTGGGGCGCACCGGTTGGGAGGCTGACCTATGGGCCTACTAAGTTGACGCGTACGCAGGGCTTGTCAACTTAGTCAACAAACGATTCTAGCAGCAGTAACCATTGGATTTGAATCGAATGGTCCTGCTGCTTCTTCAATCACTGCTCTTCTTGCACCAGCCGCCCAAACCAGTGCTGGGGAGACCGCCTGCTCCTGCCTCCAGTGGTCGGCTGTGCTGCCGTTGAGGCCTCATCGCCCCTACTACTCCTACAGCTAGCCAGGCCCTACGGTGACGGCAGCCTCACACCGCATCCGAACTAGTGAACCATCGTACTCCTCTCCACATGGGCATCCATTGTCTCGTCTTCCCCGGCTCTGCGTCGTCCCCTTCCTAGGCCTCGCCGTCATCCACCGCCTTGGTGCTCTCGGCGCGGCGTGGTCAATGTGGTCAACGACATTCCATTGGAAGAGTACTGTACGTCGAGAGGCTGACAGCTGGGTCCATGGCCATAGCCCGGTTTTTTTGTGATTTGCCAAGTAAGTCGCTTTGTCAGGCCTGTTGGGCTGCAAATCTTTCAAGACGAGGAGAGCTTTCATTCGGCTGGCCGAGAAAATGGCCCATCAGTAATGAGAAATGGGTTGTACATTTTTAAAACACATCAAACTGGCAATTAGTTTCAAATATCTTTTTTTCATTTCGAGATTTTAAATTACATTAATTTTTATGCATGGAGAATTTGTTGGATTTTATATTGATATACATATATTTTTTAAATCAGTTTGAATGTAAGTCGAAATTTCGGGATTAAAAATAGTTTGGACCGCACCGAAATATGCAAAATTTCGTATAATTTTTTAACCGTGGCCACAATATGGGCTGTAATGCTAACAAAAAGAATATGGGCTCCAAAAAAACCTTAATAATTAGCAAATGGGTTGTAAATTATTAGAAATAATGGCAGATGGGTTGTATGTTGTTTTCCAAAGATTTGAGGCTTTCCTAAAAAAAGGTTGACACACAAGCAGTGACTGTTGGATGGCCATTCAACGGCCGTCGTGCTTCTTCAATCTCTGCTCTTCCTGCTCCAGCCGCTCAAACAAGCGCCGGCGGGACTGCCTGCTCCCTCCTCCCCGCGGCCGGCTCTGCTGCCGCGCATGCCTCATCGCCCCACCGTACTCCCATCGCTGGCCTAGCCATCCCTCTACTCACCCACACTTGTTGTTATTCTCCGACGACGGCAGACGAACCAGTAAACCCTCGTATAGTCGTACTCCCCTCCGCGTGGGAAACAACTGCCGAGTCTTCCATGCCTCTGTGTCGTTCCCTTCCTAGGCCTCGTCGTCGTCCACCGCCCTGGTGCTCTCGGCGCGACCTGGTCAACTTGGTCACCGACCGACATGCATCTGAATTGGACTGTACGTGGAGAGGCCGACAGCTGGGTCCATGGCCACATGCAAGGAAATGCCTCCTTATTGCGGGCAAAATAATTATTCCTCCACCTGACATCAGGGACCCACTGAAAGGGCCTCTGTATTTCGCGAAAAAAAACGTTACCGCCGCTGACAGCTCGGACCCACCAGCTATATCTTCGCACGCAAGTAAGTGCCTCCTTATTACGCATAAAAAAATGGATACTGCCCCTGTTAGCTGGGACCCAGTATAGTGGCAGACTGACTTGTGGGCCTACTAAGTTGACGGGGACGGAGGGCTTTGTCAACTTAGTCAATATGCACGATTCTAGCTCCAGTGACCATACGATGTCCATCCAACGGACGTAGTGCTTCTTCAACCTCTGGTCTTCTTGCTCCAGCCGCCCAAACCAGCGCCGGTCGTGCCTCGTGCTCCTGCCTCCCATGGTCGGCTGCGATGCGAAGGAGGCCTCACCGCCCCTACTACTCCCACCACTGTCCAGGCCATCCCTCTACTCACCCACACCCCCTGTTATTCTGCGGCGACGGCAGCCTCACACTGCAGTGAACCAGTGAACCCTCGTACTCCTCTATGCGTGGGCATCCACCGTCGCGTCTTCCCCGGCTCCGCGTCGTCCCCTTCCTAGGCCTCGCCGTCGTCCACCGCCCTGGTGCTCTCAGCGCGGCGTGGTCAACGTGGTCAAGGAATGGCTTCCATCGGACATGGACTGTACGTGGAGAGGCTGACAGCTGGGTCCATCGCCGCAGCAAGGAAGTGCCTCCTTATTACGTGCAAAATAATTATTCCTCCACCTGACAGCGGGGACCTACCGGACGGGCCACCGTATTTCATGAAAAAAATGTTTCCCCCTGACTGCTGGGACCCACCAGCTACATCTTCACATGCAAGGAAGTGCCTGACAGTCGGGACCCACCTGGTCGAAGCGTACGTAGCGTTGTCATTCTGTTCGCGAATGTGTACGTACATATATACTAGTGGATGTAGAGGCGCGCACGTGTCGTAGTAGAGGCGCGCACGTAGCATGTACATGTACGTACAGCGGCCAGGGTGCAAGAAAGAAAATACGGCCACGTATGTGTACATGCGGGCGGGGTCTCGAACGCCTACTCGCGCATACGTACGGCCAGGGCTCGTGTACTTGGCTGGGTCGGAACGGAGAAATAGCGTCGTCGTTGTGTTCATGGGGAGGCAACGGAATGCGTCGTCTTCATGGGGAGGCAACGGAATGCGTCGTGTTCATGGGGAGGCAACAGAATGCGTCGTGTTCATCGGGAGGCAACGAAACGTGTGGGAGCCAACCGGCTGGGTCGGAACGGAATGCGTGGTCGTGTTCATCGGGAGGGCTTGAACGGAACAGGCGATGGAAACGAGGCCTGGCGTACCGCAGAACGAAGGAAACGCCCTTGTGTTTGACCGGCCACGTTCGAAACGGGATCCTGCTCATCGGGAGGGGTCTAGCGTACCGCAAAACGGACGAAACGGACCTCCTACGGTCGAAACGGGGGTCCTGTTGATCGGGAGGGGTGTGGCGTACCGCAAAACGGATGAAAAGTACCTCCTACGGTCGAAACGGGGGTCCTGTTCATCGGGAGGGGTGTGGCGTACCGCAAAACGGGACTCCACGGGATACTGTTCATCTCCACCGTCGACCTCCTCCAGCCTCCACGGGCTACCGTCGACCTCCTCCAGCCTCCACGGGCTCCTGTTCATCCAGCCTCCACCGCGCGCTACTCCACCAGCTACTGTTCAAGGGCACCCCTCCACCGTCTACTGTTCATCCAGCCCTCCACACCACGGGGTCCTGTTCAACCACCCCTCCACGAGCACCCCTCCACCGTATATTGTTCATCCAGCCCTCCACCACACCACGGGGTCATGTTCATCCAGAGGCAACGCCACCGCTCACTGTTCATCCACCCCCACCCCCCCCCCCCGCAATGCTCACTGTTCATCCAAGCGATCGGCTTTAGTTAGCAGCAGTAGCAAAGGAATCGCTCGATCGGGTTCAGTTGACAGCCATCGATCAATCGCTCGGGTTCAGTAACGCGTAGCCTACAGTGTAATCGCTCGGGTTTAGTTAGAGCCCAACGCCTCGCTCGGGTTCAGTTAGAGCCAACGCCTCGCACACACGCGCGTACGTGTACGAGAGAAACGTGCATCGCTCGGCCCCCGACCTCCCACCGTAACCGGGAACTCCACGAAATTTCCCTCCCCCTCGCTTTTACCACGGTTTTTTCCGTCATGGACGGCCCAAAGAATGTCATGCAGCTGCGTCTCCGGCCCGCCCAGGACGAAAAGCCCATTTTCTGTCATGATTTTTTGTCATAGAAGTAGGAGCCCACCACATCTATGATGATACCGGGTTTTGTCACAATTATCGTCATAGAAGTGTCATATGTATGACAGGAAAAAAAATTCGTTTGGCCCAAAATGTCATGGATGTGTCTTTTTTTGTAGTGTAAGCTTGATATCATATCTTCTCAGGTTGGGAAAGGTTTCAGCAAGGTCAGTCAGCAGGTCGGAACCTTTACGCGACTTGACCATAATGTCATCCATGTATGCTTCCACATTCTGACTGATTTGAGTGAGCAGACACTTCGGAATCATCCTCATGAATGTAGCTCCAGCGTTCTTGAGACCGAACGGCATGGTGACATAACAAAAACCCCCGAATTGTGTGATGAAAGTTGTTTTTATCTCATCGTGTCCATACAGTCGGATCTGATGGTACCCGGAATAGGCATCTAGAAAAGACAAACGCTCACACCCTGCAGTCGAGTCGACAATCTGGTCGATGCGGGGGAGAGGAAAATGATCTTTTGGGCAGGCCCGATTGATATGCTTGAAGTCAATGCACATGCGAAGTGAGTCGTCCTTCTTGGGGACCATAACAACATTGGCGAGCCACTCGGAGTGGTAAATCTCTCAGATGAACTCAGCTGCCAGGAGCCGAGCCACTTCCTCACCAATTGCTTTTCTCTTCTATACGGCAGACCGTCGAAGATGTTCCTTGACTGGTTTTACTTTCGGGTCGACTCACAAACGATGCTCAGCCAGTCCCCTGAGTACACCCGGCATGTCAGAAGGTTTCCATGCAAAGATGTCACAGTTCTCATGGAGGAACTGGCTGAGCGCTTCTTCCTATTTGCTGTCGAGTGAGGTTGAGATATGAGTAGGATTAGCATTAGGATCGGTCGGGTGAATATGAATCGGCTTGGTTTCACCGGATGACTGAAATGCAGAATTTGTGGCAAGCTTCTTGGAGCGCAGCAAATCACTCGGATCTGCATTTTTCTAGTATTCTTGCATTTCGACTGCTACCATTTGTGCATCGGCGATTTTTGAGCCCTTCTGGAAGCACTCTTCTGCCTTCTGCCGATTGCCAGTGATAGTGATCGCTCCTCTGGGACCAGGCATTTTTAATTTGAGGTACACGTAACACGATCGAGCCATGAAACGTGCATAGGCAGGCCTACCCAGAATAGCATGATAAGCACTCTGGAAATCCACTACTTCAAATGTCAAATTTTCCTTGCGGTAATTCTTGGAATCACCGAAAACCACATCAAGGGCGATCTGGCCGAGTGATTTAGCCTTCTTGCCAGGTATAACGCCATGGAAACTCATATTACTTTCGCTAAGCTTGGACATCGGAATCCCCATTCCCTTCAAGGTTTCAGCATAAAGTATATTCAGGCCGCTACCACCATCCATCAGCACTTTAGTCACTCGAGTGCCTTCAACAACTAGGTTGACCACCAACGCTTGCCTCCCAGGGGTGGCTATACGTGCTGGATGGTCAGACTGGTCGAACGTGATGGCAGTTTGGGACCACTTCAAATAACTCGGTGTTGCCGGAGCAACCATATTCACTTCTCTGTTGATAACTTTCAATCGACTTTTGCTCTCAACATCAGCAAAAATCATCAGAGTGGAGTTGACGTTGGGAAAACCATCATCATCCTCTTCCTTATCTTCCCCCTTGTCTGACTCTTTTTCCTTCTCATTGGGTTGTTTCTCTCGGAACTGCTGGATCAGGAGTCGACACTGCCGAGTGGTGTGTTTAGGATAAATCAGATTACCCTCTTCATCTTTCTTGGTGTGAATGTGACATGGCAAATCCAACACATCATTTCCATCTTGATCTTTCACTTTCTTGGGGTTCCAGGGCCCTTTGGGCTTCCCCTTGAACTTTCCTTGAGCCACAACCAAGGCCTCACCAGGAGCAGCTCTAGGGAGTACTCACCACATCAAACTGACGGTGTCCTGGACTAGGGGGTACTCACCACATCGTCTCCCGATCAGTTGGATTGGGCCGAGGACCCCATGGCCAGTTACTCATGGGCCAGTTCGGACAGCCGAAGACATATATGAGGAAGATTCCACAAGACTTAATGATCAAGACAAGGACTCCTCTCCATCGACGTATTCGACTAGGACTCTTGTTATCCTAGGCCTCTGGTATGTTATATAAGCCGAGGCTAGGCTAGTCGGTAGATCATTATGACATTATTCATCATACCCTCAGGTTTTAGACCACAACATATGATCTTGAGGTAGATCAACTCTATACTTGATACTCCATCAATATAAACAAGAGCAAGACGTAGGGTATTACCTCCATCAAGAGGGCCCGAACCTGGGTAAACATCGTGTCCCTTGTCTCCTGTTACCATCGATCCTTAGATGCATAGTTCGGTACCCCCTACCCGAGATCTGCCGGTTTTGACACCGAAAATGGTGCTTTCATTGAGAGTTCCGCTGTGTGATCGGCAAAGGATCAATGGCTCGCCCGCAGATCAACTGTGATGCTGGCATCTTCGTCGCCGGCTCGACTGGTCACCTTGGCTCAACCAAGGACCGTGCTCCATCTTCGATCGTCATGTTCGGACGGGGGCCTTCATCAACATCAACTCCGATCTCTATCAAGATCATGGAGGAATCATCCATGGAGCTCGGGGGCTCAACGTCAACATTGCCCTCGAGCGACCGTGCCGTTTTTTCGAACAGCGAACTTGTATCCGCTGCCACCACCTCCTCGAGCATCGCTTTAACGATTCCTTTGGTGGAATTGTGCGGAATTGAGTCTACAACAACGTGCAAAATTTCGTCGAGTTCCGATGGAGGAATCTCGGCAATCTATGATATACCGGAGCCTTGTCAAATCTGGACGGGAATCTGGACAAGTTTAGGGCGTGGTCTCCAGCACCTAGCTCAAACGTCCTTTGGAAGATCCAACTGTTGAACGGCTGTGGAATTCCTATATCTAACACCCCTCAAAATTTTAGCTCGATCTGACCGTCCAAACTTCGGGAACATTTCGATTAGTGCATCACTTTTCGGGTCTGTTTTCTGCGCGAATACGGATCCGACCCGAATTCATGTTTCTTTATGAACGTGATATGGGACAACCTTCTTAAAGGAATTTTCTCCTAGGGTATTGTGCATTGTTTTTAAACACGTGTCCATCAAATTTTAAGCCTCCTCTGAGGTAATCTTCACTATCATGTTGGTGTCAAACCAGTCCAGCAATATTGCTCCACGGCTGCCGACCTGCGCTAGACACGTCGTCGCCTTTTGAGCCGAGCTCAACTTCTTCAGATCATCATCTCGGCGAGCGAACAAGAGTTCGGAATCACCAAGGATAAATCATCACCAACATCGCCGCCCCGCGGATTACACGGAGCGGGCACACATGCAACGCCGCATGGTCACTTCATCTAACCAGCATTGACCGCGTCACAAGTTACGACCAGCGTCGGCATGGCCGCACTGTTGCTTCTTCAAGCCGATCTCCATCACGCCGAACTACTTCAACACCTCGGCTGACACGGCTGCGGCAACGTCTCCTTACCGACCTGCTCTGTCTCCTCGGCTAGACCGAGGGCTTCACCATCTCTTCATCAACTTACTTCGGAGACTTTGGCGTCACCAGCCAACCAGCTTCATCACATTAGCTGGACCACGGGCTTTTCCTCGGTGAGCCAACCTTTGCCAGCATCGCCATGCCACCGCTTCATCACCCATCAAGCAATGGGTGTGCGGATCGAGCCCCAATTTTGGAAGTAACCTTTCTCCAGATTGCTACAACATAAACCAGGTGCTATTAATCCTAGTATTTTTTCTTGCTTGGGTTTATTTTTCCCAAGGAATTATTACTTTGGTTTGTTTCATCATCTGTACACAGGTCTATGAAATGGTGGCCGCATTAACAACGGTCGCGTGGTGGTTCGGTCAGTTTTCGTATATAACTCGGCGAATGCCGCATCCGGAACTCAGACCGGCCTGTGAAGTCAGGCTTTGCCACGCCTTCACCGCGTCACGCCGATGCCCTGCATCGACATTGACTTCGGCGCCAGGCCACATCTCTTTCAATAAATTATTTTTGCGAAAAGCAATTATCCTTTTTGGACCGCACTATTTTATGTGTGTACGTGATCGACTTCGACTGCGTCACGCGGTCACCTTGGCAAACCGACGTTGTTGTCCCAATCGGCATAAATCGGCTCGTGTTATCACCTTGTTGGTCGAATCGCCATACCGACATGTTCGGTTGCCTCGGGGACTTCGTCATCACTGAGAGAGCTCTACCTCATCGAGTGTTCGGCACACGGGCCTTATTTCTTTTATTACTCACTTTGCGTAAATTATTAATTATACAACAATTTTTTTATTCCTATTATCTCCGGCTTGCACTATTTTCTGTGCACAGGTAAAGGATTTGGGTCGGGCAGCGCTGTCACCTCGGCGTACCGACGTACCACGTCACCTCGGCTGGACCGAGGGCTTCGTCATTACTTTATTAAGCCACGCCGGAGACTTCGGCGTCACACTGTCGGCTGCATTGGACGTGCTATGTCGCCACTTTGGAGTGCCAAGCTCTTCGCTCCGCCACCTCGGGACCGGCTTAGGGGATGGAATCTTGTCCCGCATCAAGCTCAGACCGCGTCGACAATGCTGAACACATTAACCAGCTAAGTCGCTCTCATGCTCAAAGACTTTCAGTTTTAAATTTTGTTTGGTTCGACCAAGCATTTTACTTTTTGGCAAAAAGTTGTTTGTGACAAAATTCCTTGTCAAATCTTTGTTTGTGACTCACAAATTCAAATACCCCGTTTATTTAGGGGCTTCCTTTATGAAGCCTTTCCTCCTGCATATGATTATACTTGTATGGCTTCGTTCCTTGTTCGTGTATTACGCCACAATATGCATCATGTTGACTTCAGTGTTTCGCAAGCTGGGTTGCCTGGCTCCTGTGCTTACCCCTACATTCCCGACTGTTCGGCTTGGGAGTAAAGGGAGCACCTCTGTGATTGTTACTACCGGGTCATCCGAGTTAGTACCTCAGACTGGGTGAAGCCGAAAGCTAGCGCTCTTATTGTTTTCAATTATGGTCGGCACACAACGGAACTCATGAATACAAAAAATCTATTGCACAAGTCTCATAGTAACAATGAGCAACCGAAGAAAGGTATCGGTGGAGGTACTATTTTCTTCGAAGATGCTTCTTACACTTCGTTAGTAATATAGCATAAGTTCCCTGAGTGCGCTTTGTCTGTTACAGCTTTATGGCCTGATTGCCTGGTTATCGGAAACACCATCGATGCTTTCGACAGGTGGAGTACATGACACTTTTCGGTACTTGACGAAGAGGGAGAAACCGACGGTCGGTTAAGATGCGTTTAAAGTTCGGGTGAACACAGATATGATATAAGTACTTCGGTACATACAATCATTATACATAAAATTCTTTTACCCAAGTCACTTGGAGGCTCTTAAAATTTATATGGGTTGTTTTATAGTAAATGTGTTTTCTTCTTGGTCGTTGCAAAATCTATTTCTACCGCTCCTTTTTTGACTCGAGTGTATGGTTAATAGCCAGATGGCATGTCTTCTCTCTACAAGCCGCTCGAGTTTAATTTGCTAAGCTGACCTCGGAGAAGTACTCCGCCTTTGGGATAATGAGCTTGAAGCCGTAGGCTGGCCCGCGTGAAGTCTTGAGACTGGGTGTGTCATGTTAAAGCACGACAAAAGCACAATTCTGTTTTCCAATTTTCGAATTGGCACCGAACACTTGATCTTGTTCGGACGTCAAGTTTTTACTGACGTTTTTTGGTTTTCCAAGCATATGGCACTTTTAAACTATTTGTGTGTTTTCAGCATAAGTCTCGCAGTGCAATGTCGGACACCTTTAGAGATTCGGCAAAAACATTCTCGGATATTGCTATATATGCATCGGTTTCGAATTGTGTCTCCGGTCAATAGTTGGGTTGCCCGGCTCCTGTGCTTGCCTCCTACATTCCGCTTTGTTCGGCTAGGTGCACAAAGGGAGAACCACTGCGATTGTGCTTCCAGCTAGCATGGTTAAGCGCCTCAGTGGAGAAAGCTGAAAACTGACTGTCACAATAAGCGCAAACTGGTCAGCGATCCGATGATTATGTTAAACTATAAGATCGATAGAGGTCACCCCGTGTTAAATGACGGGCCATTCATAACATTGGCCGAAGTGTTTACGGCTTGACCTCGACTGTCGCCGAACACTACCGGGGGCTAGTAACTGGCCTCCCAAACTAAATCCTCAATATTTTGCTCTTATATTAGAGCTGAGGTTTCATGATCATGCTTAGCATGACAACCCAAAGAAAGGAACCGATAGCGGGACTATTTTCTTTGGAAGGTATTTCTTATGTTAAACAGTAATATAACATATCTTTCTGCGACCTTTGTTTATAAAATCGTATGGCCAGATTGCCTTGTTTGTCATAAATCTTTGCCCTCATAAAGGCTTTATAAAGTAGGAAAACACTCCTCGGCTACTGGCCAAAGAGGTTGAAGCTGATGGTCGGTCAACAAAGTTTTGTATAATGTGGATCCGAGCATTAATAATGTAAAGTACTTGGATACATAGAATCATTACACATAATTTGTGATTTTACTCTCGATATCGATCCTTAATTCGGCCACCCGTGCCTGCATTAAGGCTCAGGGGCTACTGGGCTTCGAGCTTATCATTTACTAATATTAAAAGGGCACATCGATCCCCTGATCTGGTGTTGCCACCCGACCAGTGTCTCGGGGGCTACTGCATTGGTAATCCAGTGCAGAAAATTTAAGTGCAATATAGTTTTCGAGGAGATTATGATCCTCGGGTTGGTCGGCCGCACCCAACCTGAGTCTCGAGGACTCTGCACACCGCTTTTTATGTCCCGGAGTATTCTGCCGAGCTAGGAGTTGATCCTCAGACCGATTTTGCATATCAACCTGAGTCTCAGCGGCTACTGAGATCAGCGGTCTTATGTCATCCTTCAGGTGCATCTCAGGTTTTAGACCGATACACACCTTGAGGGCTACTCGCTATATATCTCGGCAGAGAATAAATTGCGCCAATCAAAAATATTGACAAAAAATCAGCCCACAGTCGGGGTGGTGCACCACCTCGGAAGCAGTCCGGCATAAAGCTCGGGCGCGAGTGGCTGGCTCCATAGAGGGCATTTCCGGCATTAAGCTCGGCTAAACTCCTTCAACTTCTTTGAACCAAGGTGGTCTATGACACCTCGGATATAGTCCGACGTTGGAGCTTGCACATAGTCCGGCATTGGAGCTCGAATACATCCCGGCGTTGGAGCACGGAAGCGATCCGGCGTTGGTGCTCGTCTGAAAAAAAGATACCTCGAATATAGTCCGGCGTTGGAGCTCGGACGTAAGAGGACACTGCCACCCGGGAGCAACTTCAAACCCGAGGTGTGGCATAAAAATTACAAGGCATTGATAAAGGCCGAAGACTTAAAGGGCTCCTCGGATACCTGACATGTGAGATCTTCAGATTTAGCTCGGCAATCCTCAAGATAGAAGATGGGAAGATTTGTTGAACCAGTTTTCAAGACCGACGACCGAAGACGAAGAACAGTTCGGAAGAACCGAGGAGCGTCCCCAACTTGAAGACCGGTTCAGGGGGCTACTGACGGTGTCCTGGACTAGGGGGTACTCACCACATCATCTCCCGATCAGTTGGATTGGGCCGAGGACCCCCATGGACGGTTACTCATGGGCCAGTTCGGACAGCTGAAGACATATATGAGGAAGATTCCACAAGACTTAATGATCAAGACAAGGACTCCTCTCCATCGACGTTTTCGACTAGGACTCTTGTTATCCTAGGCCTCTGGTATGTTATATAAGCCGAGACCAGGCTAGTCGGTAGATCATTATGACATTATTCATCATACCCTCAGGTTTTAGACCACAACATATGTCTCGAGGTAGATCAACTTTGTACTTGATAATCCATCAATATAAACAAGAGCAGGACGTAGGGTATTACCTCCATCAAGAGGGCCCGAACCTGGGTAAATATCGTGTCCCCTGTCTCCTGTTACCATTGATCCTTAGACGCACAGTTCGGTACCCCCTACCCAAGATCTGCCGGTTTTGACACCGACAGCTAGCTCGGCCTTACGCTTCTGTTTCTGATTGGAAGTACCTCCACCGGTGTCCTGGGCGACTGTTTTGTGCTTGCCACTCCGGAGTCGGTCTTCTTCTTCGCCGTTAGCGTATTTGGTGGCAATCTCCATCACCCGAGTCAGGGACATATCTCCTGTCCGACCGAATTTCAGATTTAACTCCCGATACTTAACGCCCTCTTTGAAGGCACAAACTGCTTGGTGATCTGACACATTCTCCACTGTATGGTGTAACGTGGTCCATCTCTGGATATAGTCTCTCAGGGTTTCGTTCGGTTTTTGCACACAATGCTGCAATTCAGTCAATCCCGCTGATCGCTTGCAAGTACCTTCAAAAGTCCTAACAAACACTCGGGCGAGTTCCTCCCAACTGAATATACTACCAGGTGCTAACTGGTTCAACCATGCTCTGGCCGAGCCTTCTAACATCAGAGGAAGGTGCTTCATTGCGACTTCATCATTGTCACCACCAATTTGTATAGCTACTTGGTAGTCCTCAAGCCAAGTGTCAGGCTTAGACTCACCCGTAAACTTGCTGACTCCGGTCGCCAACCTGAAATTGGGAGGAATCACTGCGGCCCTAATGGCTCTGCTGAAACACTCGGGACTTGAAACGTGCACTCTGCCGCCAGTCGGACAATCTCTATCATGGCCTTCTCTGTGTGCTCTGTTCCTATCAACCAGACCTTGAACGAGAATAGATCTCGCATCAAAGCCTGGCTCCCTTGGGTCGACTGGTATTCTTCGCTCACCGCTATGAGGGCGTCTGTCATCATGCCGCTGAGGCACATATGACCCACTCCTCGGAGGAGGTGTGGGCACTCGACGATGGTCATCGTGGCCGAGGCGGCGATCATATTGCTCATGGTTTTTGTACTGGTCTTGCCTGTGCCCACGTCCTTCACGCCGCGGGGGCGATCTTGGGCTGTGGGCCGACTGTACTGTATCTGCCATCACAGACCTGCTATGAATCCTATTCCGCAACTGAGACACTGCCGTGTTCTGCTCTCTGGCTGCTCAGAGCAAGGCCCGGATCTGCATCAAACCTCTGCCAGCTTCCGACTAGGAAGGCTGAATTGACTCTGCGATTCGGGCTGCAGCTGTGAGATTTTGAATCGAAGTGCGGTATACCTGAGTTTGGGGCGGAAAAAGCTGTCGTCGATTGGATTTAGGGATCCACTGCCGAGCACGCTCGTCGAGTGCATGCTACAGGTTCTCTAGTCGAGTGCGCTCAGCCAAGTTGGCCAGGCGCGCTTCCTCCAATGCCCGGGCCTCAGGGGTTTCTCCAATGATAGGAGTGTGAAGTGCATCCATATTGCGGCGGCGAAGCTCTTCCCTCCACTACGAAGAAAGGGGCTCGGGGCGGTACTCCTCGTGAACGCGCGATGGATCACCGCCGCCATCACCACCGTCGTCGCGGGGGAAGCCAGGAGGACTGTGTGGTCCGTTGACCATCAAGAGTTCCGCCGCGGGATCGCTGCTGTCGCACTCGGATGCGGTCTCGACGGAGCCAGTATACAGGTCGAACAGGCCATAGAGAGTTTTGTCGGGCTCGATTGCCGCGACTTGAGAGGTGGCCGACTGGCGGGCCACCGCATGTCTCACCCACCGCTGGAGCCGCGACCGGCCGGAACGCTTGTGCCGGCAAACAGCGGGGGACGAGGACACCATAGGAGCCGACCGATACTGGGTCGACGGTTGCCGGAGAAGGACGCCGCGAATGTACGCGCGAAAGTGCGCCGCCCCACGGACGGGGAGCGATTCGACGTCGAGTGGAGCTTCCTGAAGCCAAGCGGAGTCGTCGGCAACGAAAGCGAGCACACCGAGACAGATCTCGCGGCCCTCTACCAGTCCGCCGGCGGAAACCATGATGATGAGAATCGGAAAAAATCGCAACTCCACCAAAAAGTCGCTCAGACACCGGCCCCACGGTGGGCGCCAACTGTCGTGGATCTAAGACTGACAGTAGAATGGGGGTAGGTATGAGGAGGCAAGATCCTAGCTATGGCGAAGTTGTACACACGAGTTTTACGAGTTCAGGCCCTTCGCTGAGGAAGTAACAACCCTACGTCTCGGTGCCCGGAGGCGGTCGACTAGATTATGTATGTGTGTGTTTACAGGGGGTGCGAACCCTTGTGCCAGTGGAGGGGGTGGCTTATATAGAGTGCGCCTAGACCCCAGCCAGCCCACGTTACAAGGGTTTTAAGGTACATAAAGAGGGGGGCGTTACTGGTAACGCTAGTAATAAAGTGACATAAATATCTATTAAGTCGATGAAGTAAATGTCCGACCGTTGCCGTGCAGAGTGACTTTAGATCTTCTATCTATCGAGTGGTAGTTGTCACGGTCGAGTGACTTTGAGTCTTCCGAGTAGGATGCTTCGAGGTCGAGTGGATTATGCTATCCCTCGAATGCTTCTGGTTTTAGGGTGATGTCCTAGGGGAGGGTGTCTAGGTCAGGCCGATGACCCTACCCTAGGTACATAGCTTCATCATCACCCATGCAAACATGACATGGCAGAAACAGATTCATGATAGCAATTTTGCAAGCTCATGCCACTCACCACAAAGCATTTCATGGCATAACAAGGTAACCAATAGTAAGTAGACTTATTCATCAAGCTAAACATGGCAAGAGAAAGTTCATAGGGTACATGGATCACTAGCAAAACACATGGCAAAACTGAAACTCATGTTAACAATCTGCCAGCAACAATATTTAGCAAAACTGTAAAAGTAGAGCATGGAAAAAACATGCTACCATACTCCATAATTACAATCAGGGACATGAATGGATAGCGCAATACCACATCGTCAAAACACCCTTACTGAACTACCTCAAAAAATGCATGGATCTACTGGTAGCAACAAGTTTATATAGCATCAAAATGTAACAGGGAAAAGACTAGCAAAAAGTGTCTGAAAACAACAACATCATGAGGCCTACATTGCATGCTTGTGCTAGTCACCACATAGCTCATAAAAATACAAGACATGCAACACTGTAAAGATGGCATGAAGGAGATCATAAAACATGTAGACTTCATGCTCATAGGATGCACGCACAAAATGCAACGAAAATGACAAATCATTAAGTTCTGTCAACTTCTAGCAAACAACATCATATAGCACTTTTGAACGAAGATAAGGACATCAATATGGACAGTAACATGCATGAAAATGACACTAACATGAAGAGAATCACGAGGCGAACATTTTTATATATCGTGCATGCAAAACGGAGTTACGGACATGGAGATATGACATTATGAACAGGGGCACATGATGTTAGAATTTCGGGACTTAGCAAAATCTCACCCTCTCAGATCTAGGGTTTGCATGGTTTTCGATGATGGCCGGAGTTCGTTGCCGGAGAATACGAGGAGGCGGCGGCCGGAGCTCGGGGATGGCGGCCAGAGTGGAAGGAGCTCGCCGGAGCACGGGGGAGGACGTCACCGGACTCGGGGTCGCCGGGTCCGGCCGGAGCGGCGGAAGCGGCGAGGTGGCAGCGCGGTGAGGTTGACGTCGCCGGTTTGCGGAGAGGTCGGCGGCGCTCGACGGAGCAAAAGGCGGCGGACGGCAGCGCGGGGCCTCGGGCGGCGACGCGCGATAGGGGTCGGCACGGGAGGCGGGCAGCAGGCGCCTCGGGCTCGGAGGGCCTCGCTCGGGCCGAGTGGGTCGGCGGCGGTGGGTGGCGGCGATGCCATGTGGCGGCACGGGAGTGGTGTGGAGGCGGTGGCAGACGCGTCCGGCGTCACCCGGACGTGTTCGGCGGCGCGGGGAGAGGGGGGCTAGGGTTTGATCCGGAAAAAGGGGAGGGGAGGCATATTTATAGGTAGGGAGAGCTAGGAGTGTCCAAATGAGGTGCGGTTTTCGCCCACACGGTCATGATCCAACTACGGAGAGTATGGAGGGGGTTTAGATGGGCTAGTCGGCTGTTTTGGAGGGGTGTTGGGCTGCAAAGAGATAGGGGCTTTTATGGTTACCTGGTTAACCGTTAGGGCATCAAACGACCCCCAAATGGAACGAAATTTGACAGGAGACCTACCAGTGATGTACCAAGGCCACTCGACAAATCTCGACCCATTCCAAGAACGTATTTCTCCCGCTCACGAAACATGATTTGAGGGTGCAACGGGTGCATGTGGGAGTGTCGAATCGCGAAACGGACAACGGGGAAAATGACCAGATGCATGAGACGAACACGAATGCAAATGCAATGCACATGATGACATGAGATAAAATGCATGACATGAACAAAATGCAAAACGAAAGACAAAACCCAACCACGAAGGGAATATCATGTCACATAGCCGGAAAAGGTAAGAGTTGGAGTGACAATTATGGAAAGTTACATCCGGGGTGTTACATTCTTCCACCCTTCAGGAAAACAAGGTACCATCTCAACGTGTTCTCTGGTAGGAACTATCCTAAGACTGCACAGGAGCTGTTTAATCTCAAACACTTCAGCCTTAGAGTAACTGTTGAGAGGGCATTTGGAGCTCCCAAGAATAGGTTTAAGATCCTGGATCAGAAGCCATTCCACCCATACTCCACTCAGGTTAAGCTAGTTATTTCTTGTTGCATTCTGCATAACTGGATTCTCCAGTGGGGCTTTGATGAGCACGTGCCTGAGGAGGAAGATGTCGAGCCTGACGATGTTGTTAGCTCCGGCCATGGTGTGGAGGCATTTGACAATGACGCTTGGAAGAACAAAAGGTTGGAGCGGGCAAAGGCGATGTGACTTAACAGAGGTCAATGCAGGATTTGAAGAAAATGGAAGAAGAACAAGAAGCAGCAGCAGCAGTAGCAGAATCAGAAGCAGCAGCAGAAGCAGAAGCAGAAGAAGAGGAAGAGGAAGAGGAAGATCTGGTAACAGCAACACCGATAAACTATCCCCTATTTAGCCAATAGCTCTTAATAATTTGAACTGTCATTTGATAGTAGTTAGAATGAATTGTCATTTGTTTAAGTAGATGGCCTTACATGTTCAGATTATGTGTGGTAAGCTCACCGCTAGTTAGAAGTGGTGACAACACCTACAGATTGCAACCAAACATCGTGTCATATGTGCGTCTAATGCAATGCGGGCAACCAAACGCCGGGTCAAAAATAGTTGTCTCATGCAACTAAGGGCATGCAGTCAACCAAACTATGTGTATCTGGGGTTTTTTGGTCTGCATCCCCTCAAACCGGCTCAATAGAGCCAAACTCACCGGGTCAGGCTGGATCTGCAATGTAACCAAACACGCCCTTAAGTGCTAACCCGATTGAGCTATAGCAGTACGTATCTAGTACCCAACCACCAGCGTCCTCCCAGTACAAGTGAAATGTCTTCGTCTAGCAGTTCAAAAAAAAATGTCTTCGTCTAGTGTTTGCCACGCCACGCACTTATTGCTGCAGGTCGGATGCGGCGGCAGAACGCGAGGCATGCTCTCCGTCGTCTCCGGCCTCGCGATCGACCGGCACGCGGTGAAACAGTGAAACCAACCATATATAGGGTGTAATAAGGGCCACGTATGCTATAGTTATTCATTTCAATAAATAAATAAATAAATATTAGTGACCATTTTTCTCCATGTGTAATGTTCTAATATGTTAAATATGAAATTAAATGTATTACTTGTATGACAAGCCCACCTCATATTTCATGTATAGTTAAGGACGTGATTGCCTTTGTACATCATACAACGACGAGTCTAGTGGAAGAGCTTAAACAGGCTCAAACCTACCCTCAAAATAACAATATCTTTTACAACTACTACTAGTACGTTCATCTCAGCTCACATCTACTCGTGTTAAAAATGTTTTTATATTATGGGACGGAGGGAGTATTGTCCAATAGCAAACACACAATGCCACACATGTACAGCGAACAGGCACCACACACGAATGTCCAGCCTACATCTACTGTAATCACTAGTTCATGTACTGTTAACTAATTTAGTGTTCAATACAACTTATTTGCAAAAAAGAAAGAGTACAAAAATGAGTATGCATGCATGTACTTCTCGCATTGAACCTGAACCTATGCCAGCTGATCTAAACCCAGATAGCCTTCCCTTAACTATTGTGATTGTAATACCTCCTCCAACTTATATGGACAACAAAATGGGGAGATAATGGTTATTTTGCAAGATAAATTCAAATTTTGGTTCAAAATTTCATATATTTTTTCAAAATTCCTAGAAAAAAGTATAGTTAATACTGCATGTTTTAAGTACTTCCTCCGTTTTTTTAGTCTGCATATAAGATTTGGTCAAAATCAAACTTTGTTAACTTTGACTAAGTTTATAGAAAAAAATATCGAGATTCACAATATGAAATCAATATTGTTAGATGCATCATGAAATCAAATTTCATATCATATAGCTTTATTATTGTAGATGTTGATATATTTTTTCTATAAAGTTAGTCAAACTTTACAAAGTTTGACTTTGAACAAATCTTATATGCAGACTAAAAAGAAACGGAGGGAGTAGTAATTTGGGAAATTCTGAGCTTATTTTGACAACAAGGTTGGGACATCATGTTTTTTTTTCAAAAGAGAGCTTAGTTTTCTCGCCGTTGACTTTGTCTACTCTTCATTTTCTTTCTAGATTCGTCACTGACATCTTTGCACCCGATCAATACATTGTGGGTTGTATTACCAAACTACACTCTAGCCCTTGAACCATCTACTGCCGCCACCCACCGCCGGAGGCACTGTGCACCCATCTCGCTGCGTCTGTCCTTCATAAGTTGTCACCTCTGCCCGTATGTCGACGCCCTCAACTGTCCCTCTACCCCCTCCGTTTCGTTCTCACCGATGTTCTTCTTCGACGCTGATAGCCCACCCGACACCTAAAACCGTTAACCTTTGACTCCTCTTCACCGTCGTTGCCCGTCACTCCCGACTCGCTGGCCCTCACCGTGGCCCGTCTCTGCCTTAGGGCTTCGTGTAAATCGACTGACGCATCTAAAAATTCTTAGGAAACTGAGAAACAATAAAACCGCACTAATAAAAAAACTCTACATCGCGAGAAACACCAAACGTACCAACCTCTCCCTCCCACGGATAGAAAGAACAAGGCTGTGGCGTGCCAGATCGTACACCATCTCCGCGTAGCCGTCCCATGTGGCTCACCGCGTCCGTGTCGAACCCATGGCTAGCACCAAACTTACTAATTAGCTACAGTACCAAGGACGTGATCACGCCGCACACACAGTAGCATGACGTTTTTTGGTGAACTGGCGATGCACACTGCCACTGTCGCAGTGCCGTGATCGGTCTCCCCGTAAGCTCTAGCTCCAGCCTAGCTAATCAATCGTCGGGTACAAGGCTCCATCGCCGGCGCGCCACGCGTGTGCTGCAAGTACGCACGGCGAAAGTGTCGTGTTGCCCATTCGTTCCTTTGATATGATTGGCATCGTCGTCCTCCTCGGATCTTGCTCATAGCTAGGCAGGAGAGCGAGAGGGTGCGTGCGTGCCCATGAAATTGCCACAGCGACCCAAAAAAGATCGGAGTGGCCGAGGCGCAAGGCAGGGAGGGTGAGAACGACGTTACAGCCGGGATCGATGGGGTCAGACTCGTCGATCCTATCAACGGAGATTACATGGAAGAGGTGGCCGGCCGGTCTCCGTCGACTCTGGCCATGCCCTGAGAAGAAATGTTGCAAAAAAGAACAAAATTGAGGAGAGAGTATAGCTCGCACGTCATCGCGAAAACGAAACATGATCCATGAGATGCGTTGTTTCTGAGGAAGCAATGGGTGATCCGGGTACACCAAACACTAGCGACTATCATCATTGTTGGAAATGCCTACTGGGCTACTACCCCTGCCAAGGCGAGAGCGACCGGGCCAACGGGCCACAGAATCGTTAGCAGAAAGACAGCAATGCTCTATCTACTGTAGGCAACCAATTCCTACGTGAATTACGTAATGGATTTGGTGGCAGTTTTTCCTCGGAGGAAATCAGGGGAGGGGGGCCACCTGGTTGAATTCAGGGAGGGTGAAGAGTTTAGTTAAGGCAAATTACCTCACAACACGTGGCACAGATGTAGCATTTTTGGCGGAAAAGGCCCTTCATGATTGGTCACCATTCCGATCGACTCAACAGGGACACTAATCTTTTGAAAATTTTCTGTGCAATCCTCATAATTTTACATGCCATTTATTGTTGATAAGATTTTTCTTTTTTGCCAAAAGATCAAATCAATTATAAAAATTCATTGGAAGCACAAAGTATCTCAAACATAATAAAAACTAGAAGGGTTGGGTACGCTTTGCTGCGCCGTTGGTGTTATTGTGTGATATCATAATTTTTGTTTGTTATTTGGTTTGGCACGTGGGAAAGATGTAGTGTGTTTTCTTTTTTATATTATGGGCTTTTTTACGGTGCACTTTCGTTTTAGCTGCTAATCAACTCATACTTATATGTAAGTTTCTTGTACAGTGGCTTTTTTTTGCGAAAACCTTCTAATCTATTCATGTTCAATCATGGCAATACAACGAATATCAGAAATAATAAAAATTACAACCAGGTCCATAGACCATCTAGCGACGACTACAAGCACTGAAGCGAGCCGAAGGCGTGCCGCCGTCATCGCCCCTCCCTCGCCGGAGCCGGGCAAAACCTGTTATAGTAGACAGTCGGGAGTTGTCGTGCTAAGGACCCATAGAGCCAGCGCAACAGAATAGCAATCGCCGCCGATGAAGAGTAGCGTAGATTGGAAGAATCCAACCTAAAACACAAACCTAGACGAACTACGACCAGATCCGAGCAAATCCATCAAGGATAGATCAGCCGGAGACACGCCTTCACACGCCCATCGATGATGCTAGACACACCACCGGAACAGGGGCTAGGCGGGGAGAAACTTATTCCATCTTTAGGGAGCCGCTGCCGTCTTGTCTTCCTGAGCAGGACACAAACCCTAACAAAAGTTAAAGAAACATCTAAAATCGAAGCCCTCCCACCGGCAAGGGCCGGGATCCACAACGCTGTCATGGCCCTAAGGCCAGGCCACCGGAGACGAGGCGAACCGGCGGCGACGTCGACGCAAGGCAAAGGAACCCTAAGTTTTCTTGGGGAGGAGGCTAAGCCTTGAGCGGTCTTGACAAGCTGTTAGCCTTGCACAGTGGCCTATTGGTGCTATAGTGACATGTTGGCACATTTTTTAAAGGTGCGAGAGGGAGCTCAAAATGATGTGTTTTTATGGGCTGATTGTTGTTCATTACTTTGAGAAATAATTGACCCGGTCAAAATTGTGAATCAAATCCAAAATTGAGCACCTCAATTGAATAAGGGAGCTCCTTGAGAAATCATTGGCTCGGTCAAAATTTGTGAACCAAATCTAAAATTGAACACCTCAATTAAATGAGAGGGCTTCAAAATTAGGGAGTATAGGGAGTTAGATATTATATCGGGATTCCTAGACCACTGAATGACCAGTACTGCCGCCAGAACAAGCCGCCGATGCGTCGTTGTCGCCGCTCCTCTACCGAAGCTAGCTTGACCTTACAGCCGGGAAGTATTCGTCCACGTGCCCCTAAGAACCAGCGCCCTGAAGCCACAATCGTCGTTGTTGAATCCTTGCATAGATCTGTCATTGTTAATAAGATTAGTTTCCAAAAATATACTTTAGCCAACTTACCAAATAAAATAAGACGTGGGGCAACTAAGAGGTGACGGGCCAAGAGAAGGGTGTTTTAGTTCCATATATTTACTGAATCCTCCTATCCCATCTTTCTTTGATTATTTATTTATTTATTCTCATCTCAACTACCCCACCTCTTATTAGTTTACAAATAAAATCATATATCTTTTGATGAACTGATAGATAAGTGTTCATTCAATCAATAACTAAAATTTATATTTTTACACAATCATATTTGTTGAAATATATTGCCTGCCTCTCTCCATCCGATGTCAGTATAGGTTTTTTGATGGACTGGCTTGAGCGTTAATTCAATACGGTATTAGAGTCAAGGGATCTTGAATTCAAGATCCTATCAATATAATATATTTTAAAAAATCGCCTACATCGATTTCATGTCTAAGGATTAGGCTGGTCATAGTGGGGAGTAACTTATGCTAGTGTCATGCATATGACACTAGTCTAAGTTACCACCTTCATGGTGCAAAGTAACATAGTACTAGTGTCACAGATGGCTTCATTTATTAGTTTGTAGACTCATACTACAGTAACATACTCCCTCCATCATGGTTTAGAAGGCACGGTTAGATTTACGTGCGTTTCCAAAATAGACAAGATTTAAGGTGCCAATGCAATTACTCCTACTAGGATCCGGCTTGCCTGCTCCCTCCTACTAGTACTGTATGCATGCGACCGTGTGAATCCTGCTGTGCTCATGTCGAGGTGTAATTGATGCATGCATGGTGTGAACGTGTGTGTAAAAGTTAGTTCTGCATGCAAGGGAAAAATACCCGCTGGAATCGGTCTCCACCAATGCATGCGTGAGGGCTGCTCATTTAGTGGCCATGGGTTACTGCGCATTGATTTTTCAAGCAATTAGGCGTTGTGTTATTAACTACGCTGATATTTTCCAGTCGCATGCAAAGAAAACTATAGCCAATCATGAAACACCTTGGTCCCAGAGATTTCTGATGTACGCCTTCCAAATCGTGACGGAGGAGGCAGTATTATGTTACCACTTTTCATTAACTCTTTGCCACATAAGCAAATTTTTCTTGGAGTGCGCCATGTTACTAGCTAAGTTACTCCCACTATGACTAGTCTTAAAAAGGCCCATGAGAATGAGCGTTGAATATATTTCTGGCCTCTTCATTAGTCCGTACTTTTAGATGAGTTAACTGGAGCATGAATTTAATAACTATTTTATACTTCGATTGCAACACACGGATAATTGATTAGTAAGACTAAAAATGGAATAAGTAGTCTTTTCAGTACAAATTGGTCGTCTTGTAAATATATACCGTAGCTCCGGTCTATCCTTGCCATCTTGCCCACAAGGTAGTGCAAAGACACTCGAGAGGAAGAAGCAACCAATGATTGGATGGTTAGTGGTAGTAGTACCTCGACCCAACAGGGATTAAACCCCAGGTCGAATGCTTTAGTGTCTCATTAGTGCAGATTATTTTTCAATGAGGGGCGACGTTTTCATCGATAGCAAGGTGCCTGTGATGACTTTGTCAGTCTTAAAGCTTTTCAACTCCGACCCGGTCTTCGGTAGGCGATGCATGAGTTCGTGTGTGTGGTGGTATGATCGTGTGTACATTGTAACTAGATCATAAAGGCGCCCGTTGCCGCGCCTGTCCATCTTTGAAATTTAAGCTCCACTTTCTTTGTCTGCATTTATTTTTCCTTTTGCTACCATCATTATTGATCAATCATGTTCTACATGGGATTTTAGTTCAGGAAAAAGAAAGCATATCATTGCACCAGAGACTTAATGTAGTAGTAAAACAATAAAATATAGCTTAGTTACAATATTATTTTCTTCCGTAGTGCAAATTTTAATAATTATAGAATCTACTAAGACGCTCAACGGAACAACATGTACATTTGTTGAATTGGGAGGTATGTCTACATCGGGGTGCAGAGAATAGCAATGGCTCTCGAACACCTAGAACTGGTCCCTGTTCGGACCTTGTAGTACAATCTATGACCAACCAAATAACTTACTAAGAGCATTACTAGTAGAATTTCTAAACCCTCAAACCCTTATAGCAGTTTTAAAAGTTGAGAAGTGCCACTTTTTGACACTTTTAAGGGTTGAAAAATAGGGGCAAAGACTAGAACCCCCAAACCCAACCTTTAAACTGCTTTAAGGGTTGGATTTGAGGGTTCTAGTCTTTGCCTCAACCCCAACCTTTAAATCTATCATTTCACATATTACACATTTCATCACATTTCATCATATGACATATCACAAATTCCATCACATTTGACATAAAACAATAATCATTCTAGTTATTATTACAACACCGAATAAAACAATGATCATTCAAATAATTACAACAATGTTTGAGCAAATTACACTAATTGTTCGAATCAAATAGGACATAGAAAAGTAAAACAAAGATACATCATGGGCCAATGCGCCGCCCATCCAACTGCCGGTGGTGCTCTATTAGATCATCCCGGAGCCGACCATGAGTGGTTGCATCCTCAATCTCACGATATGCTTGAAGAAAAGCGTGTATGCGAGAAGGGTTTCTTTCCAGTTGCACACGGGTACCAACATTGTCATAGAAACAAGGGAGGTTTAACCCTCTTTCATCCTCTAGGATCATGTTGTGTAGAATCACACAACATTTCATGATGTTCATCAAGGTTTTTTTGTCCCAAAACCGAGCTGGACCACGAACTATGGCAAACCTTGCTTGCAAAACACCGAAAGCTCTCTCAATATCCTTGCGGGCTGCCTCTTGTGCCTTGGTGAAATGAGCCTCTTTTCTTGTTAAGGGCACCCTATTTTTCTCCTTGATGGACTTCACAAGAGTTGCCCATTCGGGATAGATGCCATCGGTGAGATAGTATCCCATTGAGTACTCATTGTCCATGATTTTGTAGTTGCAAGCTGGAGCATCCCCAGAAATTAATCTTTTGAACAAAGGAGATCTATTGAGGATATTGATATCATTGAGTGTTCCCGGCAACCCAAAGAATGCATGCCAAATCCATGTGTCCTGAGATGCTACGGCCTCAAGCACAATGGTAGCATCACGGCTTTTACCGCAATACATTCTGTGCCATGCCTTTGGGCAATTTTTCCACCTCCAATGCATGCAGTCAAGACTACCTAACATCCCCGGCCATCCCCTTTTTTTCATTCATTTTCATTAATCTCTTTGTATCTTCCTCGTTTGGTGCCCGAAGATACTGCTCACCGTACAACCGAATGACCAACTTGGCAAACCTACGGACTGACTCCGTGGTTGTATCTTGCCCAATGAGAAGATACTCGTCGGTATAATCCGCGGGTATGCCATAAGCGAGTACCCGCATTGCCGTCGATATCTTTTGATATGCACTAAACCCCATGATACCGGCGGCGGATCTACGACATTTAAAGTAATAGGAGGCGGCCTCACAATCGGTGACAATCTTCACAAACAAACTACGTCGCATTCGGTACCTTCTGCGGAAGAGACAAGGAGGGTATGTAGGTACCTCCGCGAAGTAGTCCTCCATCAAATGCTCGTGTCCGAGAGCGCGGTTCCGGTAGATGGTGACTCGCCCCATCTTCGACCCTCTCCTCTGATCCATCAACTTCACGCGGTTTTCAAAGGATTGCACGTCGATGAGGAGGCTCATCATCTCGACGTCGTCGTCTTGCAACAACTCGTCGATGTCCGAATCGTCGGATGACGACCAACCCGACGAATCGGACAACGAGTCCATGTCGTTGTTGTTCACCTCCATTTACACAATACAACAAACAATAAATTGTGAGTGCCAACAATGAATCAAAAAGGAAAAAAATAAAACAAAAAGAAAGAAAAGGAAGCATACCTGCGGGGAGCTCGGGGCGGCGGCGCGGCTGCCTCTGGCCCGCCTGGCCTCTAGCGCGACGGCTCGAGGAGGCCTGAGGCCGGCCTGCCTCTGGCCGCTGGGGGCCGGGAGGCAGCTGGGAGGCGGGAGGCTGCTGGGGGCGGGAGCCGACTGGGGGGCGGGGGCGGGGCCCGACGGCTTAGGCGGGCGGCGGGGGGCGGGGCGCGGCGGGGCGGGAGGCGACGGGGCAGGAGGCCGGGGGGCGGGACGCCGGGGCGGGAGGCGGCGGGGCGGGAGGCCGAGGGGCGGGGCGCAGGGCGGGGCGGCCGGGGGCTGGGGCGCGGGGCGGGAGGCGGCGAGAACGGCGGTTCCGGCGGCGGGGAGTGTGGCGCAGGGGCGGGACGGCGGCGGCGTCGAGGGGAGGCGGGGGGCGGCCGGATAGGCGGCGGCTTGGGAGGAAGGAAGCGGGAGGTTGGGGACGGGAAACTTCCCTCCCGCGCGACGGGGGAAGGGAGTGCGGGCTGGTATCGAGCACCCCCCTCCAACCCTCACTTCTACGGTTTGAAATTGGGTTTGAGGGTTGGACCCTTACTTTTTTGAGGGTTTGAGGGTTTAGGGGTTCTAGTCTTTGCGTTTTTTTTGTTGCAACCCACAAAAAAGCGGTTATGTTTTAGGGTTTGAGAGTTTAGGGATACTACTAGTAATGCTCTAACACACGGATTCAGCCAGGGAAAGCCGGTAGTCAATCCGCGTTAGCGCAGGAAACAGAGGGGTTGGGATCGTGCGTACGCACATATACACGCATCAGCGGACACCGTTGATCATGGACGGTTTGAGTGAAGGAGGACAAAGAGGGGATCTCAAGAAGGTAAGGAGGGCATGAGATGGCAAGTTTATACTACCTGCTTCTTCGACCCACAGTGGTGCTGAAGAATACGAGAAGGGTGGCGCCTAGCAGATACACGTTGGTAGCATGAGGACGGTAGCAACCGGAAGAAGAAAGGCGGCGCCGTGACCTAGATGCGAACCTGGTTGGGATCGTGCGTACGCACATATACACGCATGTACTCATGACACAGCGCGGGAGAGATGAAGAGTCAAATAAAGCATCGTACGGGCCTAGACCAGTTTTGGGGCCTATATGCAACCATATTCCTTAGCCGGTCCGGTTAAGTAGAGAAGCCCCAGATCGCTCTGCGGAGCAGCTGCCCGGGTAGCCAAGCGGGCCGCGCGGTGACGAGTTGAAAAACGGCCAGACGCGAGCTGTGTGCTGGATACGTAGATCTAGAGCGTCCAGTGGTGTCATCGAACAGTTGAGAACGTCGATTCGCTGTGGGAGGGCGTAGGTGGCTTAGTTTTACTGTTTTGTAATTGGTGTGGCGCTTATAGCCTGCGTTCCTTTTTTTGGCTATATAGCCTGGGTATTTGGGCGTGCCTATATCTCGCCTTCAGCGAGTCTGAAAAGCGAGTCTGGCTTCAGACACGAGGGCGACAGGCCACAGCCTCTTTTCTCCCTTTTCTGTTTTCTATTTTTAAATTTTATTTTTGTACTTTTGTTTATATTTTCCAATATTCTAAATATAAATATATAAAAAAACGCACTTCAAAATTTAAAATAATGTTGAACGAGTATTTAGAAAATGTTGAAGTAGTATTTAGAAAATGTTGAAGAAGTATCTAAAAAATGTTGTCATGTCTATAAAAAATGCTGCACAAGTATTTGGAAAATGTTGAAAAATGTTGTACATGTATTTGAGAAAAATGTTGAACAAGTATTTGCAAAATGTTGAACAAATATTTGAAAAAGTGTTAAACAAGTATTTGAAAAAATGTTGATCATGTATACAAAATTGTTGAACAAGTATTTGAATAATATTGAACAATTATTTGAAAAAACGTTGAACTATTATTTGAAAAAATATTGATCATGTATATAAAAATGTAAAAAAGTATTTGAAAAATGTTGAACAATTATTTAAAAATGTTGAACATGTATATAAGATTGTAGAATAAAAAAAGGAGCAAAGGAGACCCCCCAAAACGAAAAAGAATCAAAATAAATCAAAGAAAAAGGAAAACAAAAACAACTGAAGAAACTAATGAAAAACCCGAAGAAGAAGAAAAAAGCAAAAGGAAACAAAAAAAATGACCTTTTATAAGTGAGAACCAGTAGTATAGGTCCGCCTTATTTCCTTTAAGTAGAACCCGTCCTAGTGCTAAAACAGGACGTGATAGTTGACGCAGTGGCTATCATGTTTCATTCGTACCAGTCATTTATACTAGTGATTGGAGCGCCATCCTGTGGTGTTGCTTGAGAGGAAGCTGTGTGCATGTTTCCATTTAAATAAACATATAGAGTCCTTCTCTCCGGCTAAAAAAACATTTCAGAAAAAAAATCCTCACCTTCGTCTGAAAAAAGAAGTAAAAAATAAATAAATTACCATCGCAGCCTACAAGCGAGTGACACTTTACATAACCCTCATTTAAAAAATACTAGAGGTCCTCACCTTCATCGAAAAATATACATTTAAAAAATAATCCACAGCTTTATCTAAAAAATTCAAAAGATTTCTCACCGCGAACAACCAGGTTGCGGCACGTGGCATAGCTGGTTGGTCGCTCTTCACGCGTAGCTTAATGGGTTTAAAATGCTGTATGTATTCCGGGCCAGCCCGATTACGTTCATGCTTCAGCGAGAGCAGAGCTCTCGTCTCGCTTAAAGCGAGAAATACCTCTCGTGTAGGTACTTAGTTATATGCAGCAAAGGAGCACCTGTAATAGGCCGACATATGTATCTGCAACCAGGTTTCGCTTTTGGCGGATTTTTTTTCTTGTGTTTTTCGTTTCTGTTCTTTTGCCGACTTTACATGGTTTTTTTGTCAAATTTTATATACTTTTTACATTTTTTATTTTTAGATATTGTATTTAAATTAATACATATTTTTAAAATAAATGATTTTTTAATTGCATAATATTTTTCAAAGGATCGACTTTTGCTTCTTTAATTTTAATTTCCTTAATCCATGAATATATTTTTATTCATGAATAATTTTTAAATTTGTGAAAAAATTTAGTTCATGCACATTTTCAAATTTCATGGACAGTTTTTCAAATACGTGAACATCTTTTAAAAGACGTGAACGTATTTTGGTTTCACCAATTTTCCAAAACTAAAAAACCGCTAGCATTTATTATTCTTGAGGTAACAGGAGTGAGCGACGAGGCGAGGGAAAAAAATAGTTAGACGCGGGAGCGGCAGCTTAGTCGGTCGCGGCTTCTGTTCACATCATCACTGCATTTGTCAATCGTTTTATTTTGTGCCATAAAGAGTCAAATGGGAGTTGACGCTCCATGCGTCAGTTTGTCGAGCAATGCACGTGATGCGCGCTAAAAAATTTCAGACATGATTGTTTAAAATTCTGAACTCGTTTTAATAAAATTAAACTTTTTTATAAACACGGTCATTTTTTTAAAAACAAAATGAATATTGTCAAAAAACTGGGTACCAATTTATATATTGTGTGAATAAATATTAAAAATCATGAACATTTTATGAAATAAAAAATAAAGTAAAGCTTAAAATAAAATTGGAAATCTAATAGATGAACAACAGGGAAATATCCTGAAAAGAACCTTTTAAAAGGTTCCCTAAAATGACTGTATGTGCGTATGTATGAGCATCTCTATTTTCACTACTAAAAAAAGGTTTCCAAAAACAACAAAAAATGGACTGGAACCTTCTGAAAGGTTCCCCCAAAAAAAGAAAATAAAAAAGACAGCAGAAAGTCAAAAAAAAGGAAGATAGGAAAAAAATTACAAAACCACGAAACCCTATAAAAGAAACCAAAAAAGTAACCCAATCAAGAACCTTCTAGTAGGTTCCAAAACTGGTCAGGAAGGTATAATAATAATAGTTAAAATTGGTCGGCCCATCTACTTGTTTGCTTCATCTCTTCTGTGGGTGCATTTCGACGACACTTTGACGCGCAAAGGCTATATCTCGCTTCATGCAAGACGGAAGGGTCTCTTGCGTGAAGCGTCTATAGTAACGGGTTATCCCACTTGCCACAAAACCCTATAAAACAAACCAAAAAAGAAAACCAATCAAGAACCTTCTAGTAGGTTCTCAAAACTGGTCAGGAAGGTGTAATAATAATAGTTAAAATTGGTCGGTCCATCTACTTGTTTGCTTCATCTCTTCTGTGGGTGCATTTTGATGACACTTTGACGCGCAAAGGCTATGAGCTAGTTTGGTTTGCGTCCTCATCGCCGTGCCTGGAGAAAATCCGTACCTGAGTTGCGCCTGAAAATTTTGTGTTTTGTGCCTGGGCAGGCTAGCCTAGGAAAGGTACGTTTGGTTGGTACCCTGGACTGACAAAGTATAAGAGTGTTAATAATCTGTATTGGTATGGAGCCCACCAGCCCAGCCAAATATTTTAGTATTGATCCACAGCCGAGACCTCCTCGCTGGCGCCTTCAGCGCCCGATCGCTTTCCTGGCGCTCACGCGCGTCCCTAGTGGGCTGTGGCCCATTCTCTTGATCTCTCCTCGCTTGACCGCTGCTGCTCGCTTGCTCGGCCGCTGCTTGCTCCTTGTTGGTAGCCTTTTTTATTCTTGCGAGCACTTGTCAAAAAAGCCTCGTTGTAAGGAAAAAAAATCAAAAAAAACCATGAATTAAAAATGGACAAGAATTTTCATAAAAGTTCACAAAATTTGAAAAACAAGTTCATCGGATTTGAAAAAGTTCATTGGATATGAAATAAGTTCAGCGAATTTGGAAACCAGTTCATGGGTTTTGAAAACAGTTCATCGACTTTGAAAAAAGTTCATAAATTCGAAAAAAAGTTCACCGGATTTGAAAAAGGTTCATCAAACTTGTAAAAAAGTTCACCGGATTTGAAAAAAGTTCATCGAACTTGTAAAAAAGTTCATCGAACTTGTAAAAAAGTTCATCAGTTTTCAAAAAAGCTCATTGAATTCGAAAAAAATTCATTCAATTCAAAAAAAGTTCATCAAATTTGAAAAAACAGTTCATCGAGTTCACAAAAAGTTCATGGAATTTGGAAAATTTTCATCAAATTCGAAAAAAATTCATGCAATTCAGAAAAAGTTCATCAAATTCAAAAAAAAAATCATGGATATTGGAAAAAGTTCATCGAATTTGAGAAAAAATCATCGAATATGTAAAAAGTTCATTGAATTTGAAAAAAAAAGTTCATCCATTTTGTAGAAAAGAAAAAAGAAACTCGAATTTGAAAAAAGAAAATTAGGAAACAGGGAAAAGGGAAGGGCAAAGGAAGAAAGGAAATAAAGGATGCAACTGATCACAAAGAGCTAGGTGTTGTGGTGGTTATTGTTGCCTCACTCGATGCAGGAGGTGGATGGTTCGATTCTCGGTCGCGCGCCCGCCCTTTTTTGCGTGTAAAAACATCTAAGAACGAAGCGGAGGTGGGCCAGCCCATTAATAGCGAACGAAGAAAGGGGGTGTGCGCCCGTTTGCGGGAATAGCTATATCGGACGCTTAAGGCGCCAAATAGGATTTAGCTCCACAACCAGGCATGCACCAGGCATCCGAAAGAGATAGCCTGGCCCAGGCTAACGATGGTGCCAAAGTTAACCCCAGGCTAATGATGATTCCAGGCTTGCTCCGGCCAGGCACTCGTCCAATTGTTGAGGACGCAATCCAAACGGACGCAATCCAAACGGATGCCAGGCAGGTTCCAGGGAAACTTGTGGCCAGGCACGACATGGCTAGGGTGCCAACCAAACTCGCCCTATATCTCGCTTCATGCGAGACGGAAGGATCTCTTGCGTGAGGCGTCTATAGTAATGAGTCATCCCACTTGTGAATACTTAAAAGAAATAAGTAAAGAAAAAGGGGGCATGTAGGGTGCCAACCAAACTCGCCCTATATCTCGCTTCATGCGAGACGAAAGGATCTCTTGTCGTGAGGCTTCTATAGTAATGAGTCATCCCACTTGTGAATACTTAAAAGAAATAAGTAAAGAAAAAGGGGGCATGTAGGGTGCCAACCAAACTCGCCCTATATCTCGCTTCATGCGAGACGGAAGGATCTCTTGCGTGAGGCGTCTATAGTAATGAGTCATCCCACTTGTGAATACTTAAAAGAAATAAGTAAAGAAAAAGGGGGCATGTAGGGGGATTCGATACCTGGTCACCTGGATAGTTGGCAATGGTGCTAGCGACCAGGCTCGCATCGGGTACATGTTGAAGTAGTAGAGCGCGATATAGGTGAGGCGAAACGAGCCCTGTTTCAACTGGTTTTCCTCAGTTTCCCTATTTTTACTGGTTTTTTCTTTCTTTTTGCATCATTTTTATTCTGTTTTCATCGGGTTTTTTCTTTTCTTTTCTTTTTGGTTTGGTTTTCTTATTTCTTCCTTATTTTTTCGTTCATTTTTCTATTGGTTTTTCTTTGTTCTTTCATTGTTTTCATCGGTTTTTCATTTCTAACTCATTTTCTTTTTACCCTTCGGTTTTTTCTTTCTTCCTAGGTTTTCTATTTTTTAGTTATTCTTTGTTTCTTTATTGATTTTCACTATTTCCCATACTTTTTGCATTTGTTTTTTCAAATTTAATTTTTTTTATTTTGTTTCTTCCTCGGTTTTCAGTTTTTTTGGTTTTCTTTCTATATTTTTTGTATATGTCAAGAACATTTTTCTAATACATGTTTAGCATTTTTCTAATACATGGTCAATATTTTGAATAGGCATTAGTTCAATGTGATATATATTGTTTTTAATCATCAAAACCATCCGAGGATTAGATGCACTTTCAAAATGGATGAAAGCTTTTGTTGTGCGTGAGGAGCGAGACGACAACTCGAGCAACATGAGCAAAGCTAGTGCGGAAAGGCTACATCTACATAGATGGGTGAGGTACATGTTGATTTGACTTTTCTATGCAACCCACGTGGCATAATGGAAAATAAAAAAATCTCTAAATTTTTAAGCACGTGTCTCAGATTGTGATTATGATAACTCATGTACCCGCATGTGCATGTACAACATCCACGTTCAACAGTGCATGTGAAAATATCTCTGTATGCATTCTTTTTTGCGGGGGTTGTATGTCACTTCTGTGGAAGTTATTTTCAAGCCTCGGATTTACTCCAAAACATAGAAAATAAACATTATTTTTTCTAGTATTTTTTAAATCATCTCACAGCAAAAAAAGGGTACCATCTTCATACTGAAGGACTGATAGGACATCTTCAACAAGATGAGGAACTATCCCTTCACAATGTTTTGATTGTGTGCTTTCTTGATAAGCAAGGCTAGCCCAATAGCAATGAGGTCAAACAATTTACAAATGATCTAGCTTAAAATTAAGTAAGGGCCCACAATATCAATCAATTTAATGGCACTTTCCCTCCCCCCACTACTCCAATTATCCACTCACACCAAACAATTCCTAAAAGTTTCATTGCAGAATGTAAATACAAAAGGTCCATTTAACTTTATCATATGGCATTTATAATAAATTTTAAGCAAATCTTATTTTTTTTAATTAAGTTGTTTCTTGAAGTAATACATATAACCCCTTTCATATTTTATATATCTTATGAGAGTTGTTTGAGTGGTAGACATCATCTTCCAGCTAAAAGCGCTAAGAGAACTCTAGCCGAGTCATCATAATGGCCCGGACGCCATACTAACTGCAAATATGACGACTGTTCCCCAAAAACACACTAAAGTGGAGTCGTCATTCCATGCCATGTCATCAAAATTTAGGGAGCGTCCTTCATATTTGGTCTCCTAGCCTCCATATTTGACTACTTGGGGCCGCCTTTTGGAGCGCATTACATATGACAATTGTGTGTGGCGCGAAGGAAACTTTAGATGGTCCCCCATCTCACATGGGATGGCAGGGAGATTGGGGAAAATAGGTCTCTCATTATCAAATTTTCCCTTCATGAAAACCATCAAAACAGTTCAGTTAGATTTTTAATATCTCCCCAGAATATCAGATAAAATTATGGTGGTGACCCTATTTACCAATAACTTTGTTAAGGGAATGTATAATGGTTGATATGCTAGTCTTATCTTAGGCCTTGCATGTAATTTTGATATGATAATAAAAAGCATGCCTACAGTGGGTTCCTAAAAACGCAGTGAGACATCTTGTACTAAGAGATCATCTCTTAAATAAGAGAAGGCAAGCCTTTTCTATTATTCATCTCTCCTCCACGTCAAGATGTATCCTATGTGGCACCTCTAAGATAGCACCATTGTACATGGCCTTACGTTTCATCTCAGAAAGCCTCCCTTTATCTCATCCAAACAAAAAGGAGAGGTGGGAAATTCTCTATCTTGTTGAGACTAGTTAATGTGTATGTGCAATGCATGTTAATTTGGAAGTATATTAAATGCATGCAAATATTAAGTAGGATATTATTTGCGTGTTATTATGTGATTAGCACTATATTTGGCATAAAATTAAATGCACACTAAACGTGTTGAGCGCTCGACATTGAAGCAGTCTAGGTCGTCGGATTGACATGATTTGATGGCCGAGATTAATTGGATCTATCCCTTTGGGTCTTTTTATATTGATATAGATACTTTATTATGTTCAATGTCATCAATCTTGACAGACGTGATTTTAGGATGGACAAATAAATCCTTATAAAAGTAAAAAATTAACAACATACTTAAAAAATTATGACCAACAATAGTTTGACCTCCGTGGCACTGGAGCACGCCATAGCACAATGGAGATGAAATTATTGGTGAAACATTCTACCAAGATTCACATAAAAAATTCCATAAGCATATATAATACTCTCTTTGTTTTATAGTGTAGTGCTGACATTTTTTTTCAATAGTCAAACTTTGCAAAGTTTAATGGTGTTTATAGAGAAAACTATCTACATTTAGAATATCAAATGCATATCATCATATACATCATGCATGGGATATATTTTCATACTGTACATGTTTGATATTCTAGATGTAAACAATTTTCTCTATAAACTTGGTCAAAGTTTACTGAGATTAACTTTTCAAGAAATCTATATGCACTACATTATGAAAGAGGGAGTATATACACTTGTTGCCTTGAAAAGATAAATTTTATACATACTCCCTCCGTCTCATAATGTAAGACAATTTTTCATACTACACTAGTGTTAAAAAAACGTTTTACATTATGAAACGGAGGGAGTACATGTTAGAGAGCAAACGGATCGTAGAGGGCAAAAGGAAAAAACTTCAACGATAAAGCATGTAAACTTCCTTCGTTCTGAAACAGTCTCTTACTAATATCTGATTCTTTTTTCTCCTTCTGAACCAAGCCTCACAAACTGTATATACTTCAACAGGTTCAATCTGACACACATACACATATGTTATTACCCTGTATAAACCAAAAACAAAAACAAGCCCGAAAGGCTTTACAGGTGGACAAATTTCCTTCGTTCTCAACGAGCCCTTTACCAATAGTACCTGAATTTTTCTTTTTCTTTGTTTAGCTAAACCTTACTTCCGAATATCATACAGCATATACCACTGATGATTCCACACTGAGCTTGAGCTGTATGTACATACATAGCTTTATGAGATATACGTAGTTTTCACGATCCTCTTGCGTTGGCCTGCCCAGCCAGCCGGAAAAGACGTCGGACACTCCCTGACTATTTTTTAATGGTACAGTTGAGGTCCTTGGTGATGGCCGACATGCAGCTGGAGCTCCTGGCGAGGCCACCGGCATTCGCGCCGTCCCTGGGACTGTTGGACTTGCCCCTCTTCCTGAAGATCTCCCTCATGGCCTCCGTCTGCATGAGCACCGGGTTGGCGCGCCCCAGCCGGTTGAACCGCCCGCACACGGCGATGTGCGCGGCCAGCGCCTCCTCCGTGGTGCTCCGGCTCCTGTCCGCCTCGTCGGTCACCGCCGCCGCGCAGAGCCCGCACACCCATCGCCCGCAGTACCGCTCCCGCACGCGCCGCACGTACTCGGCCGAGCACTCCTCCGTCATGCCGCAGCACTCGCAGCGCGCGTCGTCCACCTGCTCCGACACCGCCGGCAGCCTGGCCGCCGCGTCCAGCACGGCCGCCTTCTTGGTGAATTCCAGGGCCAGGTCGGACATGGCGCGCTGGAGCCCCTCCATCGAGATCCTCCGCGGCTTCTGCTGCTGCCTCGGCCGCCCCATCGGCACCGCCTCCGCCGCCGCCACCGCCGCGTCACCATTAGGCGCCATCGATCGATCTAGCTACCCTCGATGCAAGAAGCCAACCACAAACTAACTGGAAAGCTCTGGCTGATTATCAAAGCAGCTGACGTCTAGCAGCTAGCAGCTAGTGAACTCTGATCGGTTGCAAGTGTGAGTTGAATATCAATGAGAAGGAGGAGCCGAGCTTTATATACCGTCGAGGGGTAGGGTACGCATGCATCCACCTCGCCGCTCACGGAGCGGCGCGGATACGTGTGGAGAGGGCGAGTCGGTAGCTAGTCTCTGCTCGTGACATTCATAATTAAGAAGGCGAGAGAGATCACTTGGAAGCTGTACATCTCTCAACATTCATATGGCTACGATTAGCTAACGGTTACTTGGTTCAGCTAGTGCTGAGCTATACAGGGCCTCAACGTCTCATGCTCGTGACCCGTGACCGAGATCTTAATGTAGCTTGGGAAGGTGGCAGCTACCTCATCAACCTGCTCGAATTTTCTTATCCACGAGTAATAGTAGTAGCAGCAAGCTAGCTAGTACTAGTGTTTGCGATACGCGTAAATCATAATTTCAAGGATTACCGAAAGTGACTTTCGTCCCGCTTTACATACAAAGCAACACTCGAACAAAGTATACGGCCCAACGATATAAGATGGTGAAGTAGCCCTCATACAACACCGATCCCAGAATAACCAGATCTCATAAGACTATGCTACCAGAAGAGAACATTGAAACAACTGAATACACCGTCACGCTACGCCCTAAAACATTCAAGCTCCGCGACAACACAATCAGAAGGAAGAATAGCGCTAATTGCCGCCATTGTCGAGATAGGCCCGTTATTTATGCATGCATGGTCTCAACTTGCAGTGGTGCCATTGCTTCTATATTTTTCTCTCTCCAAACTGTTGAAAATCGCAGGCTGGTTACTTGTCCTCTTTCTTGTACATAAATTCTTTGGCAAAGCTTTTGCGTTGTTTTTTTTCTCAAGAAAACTTACGATCTGTTTATCAACTACTGTATTAAGGTGGTACAAAAACATCAAAAGTAAAAAAAAAGCATTCAGGTCCGTAGACCACCTAACGCCAACTACAAGCACTGGAGCGAGCCGAATGCGCGCCAACGTCATCGCCCTTTCCTTATCGGAGCCGGATAAACTCTGGTGTAGTAGACAGTCAGAAAAGTCGTTGTGCTAAGTTCCCATAGGACAAACGCACCACAACAACAACCTCCACCGATGAAGAGAACTGTAGATCAGAAAAGTCCAACCTGCAGACACATGGACATGGACGAACGAAGATCGGATCCACCGAAGACAAAATGTCGAGCGAATCCTATGAGATCTGCCGGAGACACACCTCCACATGCCCTCGGATAATGCTAGCAGCACCACCGCGACAGGGTAGCCAGGAAGAAGCTTATTCGATCTTCAGGAAGTCACCGCCGCCTCGTCTTTCTAAGCATGTCACAAACCTAACAAAATTAAAAAAAAACAGGGGAAACCCTAGCTGGGCGCCCTTGTGTCTCACGACAAGGATCGGGATCCATTGTGCTTCCATGGTTCTAGGACTAAAAGAGATGAGGTGGGCCATTTGCGGCGCCAGCAAGAAGCAGGGGAAACCCTAGCTAAGCACCCTTGTGTCCCCCGGGGCTAACGGGTACGAAGCAAGACGTGTTGTGTGTGGCTTTTGCCTTGTTTTAGAAAGAGAAATAATGCCTGACGATGCCGAAACAGGGAAACACGTTGCAGGCACTCAAAATGGCTAATATTCATTAGTTATGAAGAAAATATAACTAGTCGATTGCGCTATTTTTAGAATGCATGAAAAAGAAATGACAACTCATGGCCTAAGACAGTTTTTTTTCGAGACACTGGTAGAAACTCTACCTTTTCATTAAGAAAAGGAGAAAACGAACGAGACCAGAGGGGCGAGCACCCTCGGGCATATTTTTATAGAAAGACGAGAAACACGGTTGAAATATTCGACCCTGAGGGAATCAAACCCGGCTGCCCTGGAATCGCAAGACAGCGTCATTACCACTGAGCTAGCGCGCGGTTCTCTCATTAAGAAAAGGAGAATTGCCGGTTTACAAGGAAAACCGACCGAAAACCAATATATTTGTGACAAGCCACACACCCGCCCCGAGGCTGCGCACCAACCGAGTCTACGACATCACCACCTTGGTGACAATATATGACACCCTACCACCCAACACCCGGTTCCTGGAGCCGCCGCTCCGACGTCCACACCGACCCCAAGGTTGCGCACCAGCCAAATGGATGTCTCTATCGCCCTACCGACCAAAGCAACACCCTCATGTAGGTCTCCGAAGTCGCCGCTCTGACTTTAACACCGGCCTCGAGGCCGCGAACCATCATAACTGATGGCATTGCCGCCCAAGCGACCAAAGCCAACACCACACTTAGGAGATTTATGGAGTCACCGTCCGACCTTCACTCTAGTCCCGAGACTGCACACTCGCCAAGCCAACGGTGAAGCTAAGAAAGCCGCGGGAGCCACCACCAACTGACGAGAGATCGGACCTCCAAGGCATCACCCCCAAGGGGGAAACGACGTGGACCGCCGTCTACGCCTTCTTCGACCAAGGCCTAAGACAGTTGCACATGATTTGTGCATATAGTTAGCAGATTGACTTGCTCGGATTTTCTCGGCCACGAGTAATGAATAATGCACTTGCAAAAAAGAGAGTAATGAATAATGATAGTGGAGTGGTACTAACCCTGCTTCCACAAAATCAATTACTGAATTTGCGAGCGAACACCATCCATGCATGGTCGCAACTTGCAATCAATTACGGAAATGGCCGCGCTGGTCGTTGAACTGGCACTCAAAATTGTCAACACACACACACACACACACACACACAACGTTGTTTGTAATAATAACTGCCAGCGATCCCCCACGTACAGCAGATCAGAAACAAATGCCGGTTCAAGTAGAAAGACAGTTGTATCGGCCAAGAGCCAAGAGTACGTATATGACCATTTCTCTCTTTGTATCTTAAACAAGTAGTGGAGTGAGCATGTCCTTGACGACAAAAACAAAGATTTGCAGAAACCAAAATGAAATTTCTTCAGAGTCAGAGCAAAGAAAACGATCGATCACGGGTACTGTGGTGTGACTGTACCGCATGCTGCCGCACTGTGCGCGGCGATGAGCATAATTGGTTTGATGCCAAAAGTTGTCATGCCAAATTATGGCAATTGCGAAATGTTGGCTAGAGATTGGTTGCTTGCCAATTTTCGCCGCCACTCTCACAAAACATTGTCAAATGTTGGCAACTTTGAATTTTGCCAAATATCGGTTTGCCAAATATTGTCAATGCCAAATGTTGATAGCAAACCAATTATACCCGATATCCACAGACCTGCCCAGCCGCTCCAGGCCAAGCAAAGCGGGTAAGTACGTAGTACGTACCGACGTGCCGTGCGTTGCATGAAAAAAAAAAGGGGGAAACGAGGAGCGCGCGGTCACGAGAGGCTCGGTTCGACCAAGGAGATGTGCGTGCGTGCATGGCTCTTTTTCGTTGCACTTGGACTCCCCGCTCCCGCGCGTCTCGCTCCAACAGCTACCCCTCGTCATTGGGTTTTGCGGCTGTGTGATTGCGCGCGCGCTTTCTCTCTAGCTGCTACCCCGTAATGGAAGTATGCGTACTGTAGTTAGTATCATGCATATCAACTAAGCAATTTTGATGAAGTGACACAAAATTAAATGAAGAAAGAGAGGCTTGAGTATCATATCATGATACCGTATCATATTAAATTATCACTGGTGGAAAAAGGGTCTTTGGTCGCGGTTCGCAACTGCCATTAGTCGCGGTTGCGCAACCGCGACCAGACGGGCGCGACTAAAGCCCCCCCCCCCTTTAGTCGCGGTTGCTTAAGAACCGCGACTAAAGGCCCGTCCACGTGGGCGGAGGACCTTTAGTCGCGGTTCTTGTGGCTAACCGCGACTAAAGGCCGCCACAGGTTTTTGAAAAAAAAAATTGAATTTTTTTTTTCAAATTTCTGAATTATTTTAACCTCTAGTCTCTAATCACCACCCCTCATCACTTCTCAATTTATTCTTTTATCACCCCTCATCATTCCAAATCATCTAACTTCCCAACCGGTCACCCATCCCTCTCGCTACTCCAGCCCAAGCACGCTTAACTTCCGGGTTCTATTCTCCCACGCTCCAAGTCTGCACTTGTTGTTTTCCTGACAATAATAAGATGTCAATCCTATTAACCTTCAGGAATTTTGCTTGAGCATGAAGTGACACATTTCACTGTTTGAGTTTGAAACTATTGTTTTAAAAAACAATAATTATTTAGTAACAATAATATTTCTTGAATAATTAGTTTGACCATTGTTTGACCACAGTTTGACCAGATTTGACCAAAATTGAAATAATTAAAATAATTATTTAGTAACACTAATATTCTAGAATAATTAGTTTGACCATTGTTTGACCATAGTTTGCCCACTGTTTGAATATTTTTCAATTTTTTCCACTCTAGATCTTACAAGCCCCGTAACTTTTTTTCTATTAGGTTTTTGAGGATTTTGAAAATGTTTAACGGGGTTACCCCGTTAAATTTGGATGTAACTTTTCGAGTAGATGATTTTTCATATAAAAAACTTTTTCATCCGAGTTAGTATGCAAAAGTTATGCCCATTTTTACAAATTTCAGAGAGATTTTGCAAATAAAGTCAAAATTCACATTTGCAAATTTTCCAAACAACTAGACCACATATCACATGAGAAACTTATTTTCTTTTATTTTTTTGACATTTCCATTATTTTCTTTTATTTTTTTTAAAACTGAAAAGGCGATCCGGGGGGGGGTAGAGTTTGAAAATGGGACCTTTAGTACCGGTTCGTGGCACGAACCGGGACTAAAGGTCTCAACCCCATTAGTTCCGGTTCGTGCCACAAACCGCGACTAAAAGGGAGGAGCTTTAGGGCCAACCGCGACTAAAGGCCTTTGGGCACCTTTAGTCGCGGTTGGCCTGGCCAACCGCGACTAAAGCCCGCGAGCGCCCTGGGCCCAGGCATTTGGTCGCGGTTCATCTGCCGAACCGCAACTAAAGACTTCATTAGTCGCGGTTCCTACAGTTTCGCGACTAATGGGGCTGGACGGAAGCCTCTTTTTCTACTAGTGTATGTGCTACTTTTGTGTCATGCATGGCAATAAATAGTGTTATATGATACTAACATATGATACTATGCATTAAAGATGTAGTATTACAGACTAGTATCATATGCATGATACTAGTATATGATACTCCCCATTATAATCAGTCTAAGGGCATCTAAAATAATTTGCAGCTGTGTGATTGCGCGCGCGCTTTCTCTTTGGCTAAGGGCATCTAAAATGATTGATTAGATGGTCTTATTTTAGAGTAATTTCAATGGACTGACCCAAATGGATAACGTATTTGTCTTTTTTTTGTTTGGGTCGACCGTCCATCCGGCGTCCGCTTAATTTTGTATTTGGGTCGGCATTGCGCCCAACGCGTCGACTCATTTTATGTTCGCATTCAACTTTTTTTAAACGCCCGCGACCGATTATTCCAACGGTCATGTCTCATGCCGGCATCATGCCAGCACCGGCATACAATGCCGGCTTCAGAAAATATCGCCACAGTTCATGCTGGCGCACTCGCCAGCCGGCCGGTACACATGCGAGCACACAAAAAAGGGGGTGAGACTTAAGTTCGACCACGTCGTGGTCATGCCGACATACAAAAAAGATGGCGCTCATCGTCATAGATCACTCGTCGTCGAACTTGAGCATGTCGGTCTGCATCTTCTCGAACCACGGCCTCTTCCTTGGCGACACGGTGTTGAGATCCATCTTCATGATCTTTACCCCGGTCATCATGCTCGCGAGAGCCACTTCTTTCGCCTTGGTCTTGGCGTTGGTGGCCTCGATCTCTAGCATCTTGTCTTGCTTCTCCGCCTCTAGCTGAAACATCTTGGCTTGCTTGTCGGCGTCCAGCTCAAGCCTCCTTCTTTGGATCTCCATGAAAGCGTCCATTTGCTCCGCCTTGAAACGTCGGCGCTCCTCCTCCCTTGAGTCCTTCTTATTCATCATGCCGTCCACGCTTGCGATCAAGGCGTTGATGGCCGCGTCTCGCTTGTCCTCCTTTTGGAGTTGGTCTTCCCCTGCGGCCGTGCCGGCTCGACCTCCCCAACATCCTCCACGGCTTTCTTCCCCCCCACGCGACTTGAGTGCGGCATATTGCGTCTTAAACTTCTCCTCGTCCTTGATGACCCGATAGCAATGGAAGAGGTTGAAGCACTTGCCATTGTGTTGAACCTTGAATGCCTCCAAAGCTTGAAATCCCTACAAAATGTTTCCATGCAAGCATATGGGCAAGTGATATGCAAATGAACACGCAAAGGATGAACTTGATGACACAAAAGAGGGCGGCTTGCTAGCATACCATGTCTTGCATGTTGATGCCGCTCACGGGGCGGGCCTTGACGCTCTAAAGAGTAGCGCAAAACTTGTTACACTCTTGTTGGATCACCCTCCACCGCTTGAAAATGGAGACCCACCCGCGTGTGCTCACAAATTGGTAAGGCGAAAACTTCTTGCGCTCATGAAACTCTCGGTGAACACGAATTCAAAAGGTTGAATGCTTTTGCTCGGCGCCCGTCTTGGGGTCTTGTCCAATGTCTCGCCAACACTCGCAAAGAAGCTTGTCCTCGGCCGCCGTGTACGCCTTCGTGCGCTTGCTCTTTGATACGTCTCCAACGTATCTATTTTTCCAAACACTTTTGCCCTTATTTTGGACTCTAACTTGTATGATTTGAATGGAACTAACCCGGACTGATATTGTTTTCAGCAGAATTGTCATGATGTTGTTTTATGTGCAGAAAACAAAAGTTCTCGGAATGACCTGAAACTCCACGGGATATCTTACAATAAATAATAAAAAAATCCTCGTCAAAGATGAAGACCAGGGGGCCCACACCCTTCTCATGAGGGTGCCCCCCTAGGACGCGCCCCCTACCTCGTGGGCCCCCTGGATGTTGGGGAACATAGTAATTTCAAAAAAATTCCTACGCACACGCAAGATCATGGTGATGCATAGCAACGAGAGGGGAGAGTGTGATCTACGTACCCTTGTAGACCGACAGCGGAAGCGTTAGCACAACGCGGTTGATGTAGTCGTACGTCTTCACGGCCCGGCCGATCAAGCACTGAAACTACGACACCTCCGAGTTCTAGCACACGTTCAGCTCGATGACGATCCCCGGACTCCGATCCAGCAAAGTGTTGGGGAAGAGTTCCGTTAGCACGACGGCGTGGTGACGATCTTGATGTACTACCGTCGCAGGGCTTCGCCTAAGCACCGCTACAATATTATCGAGGATTATGGTGGAAGGGGGCACCGCACACGGCTAAGAATATGATCACGTGGATCAACTTGTGTCTAGAGGTGCCCCCCTGCCCCCGTATATAAAGGAGCAAGGGAGGAGGAGGCCGGCCCTAGGAGGGGGCGCGCCAAGTGTGGAGTCCTACTAGGACTCCCTAGTCCTAGTAGGATTCCACCTCCCATATGGAATAGGAAAAGAGGAAGGGAAAAGAAGAAGGAAGGAAGGGGGCGCCCCCCTTCCCTAGTCCAATTCGGACCAGACCAAGGGGAGGGGTGCGGCCACCCTTGAGGCCCTTTTTCTTCTTTCCCGTATGGCCCAATAAGGCCTAATACGTATTCCCGTAACTCTCCGGTACTCCCGAAAATACCGGAATCACTCGGAACCTTTCCCATGTCCAAATATAGTCGTCCAATAGATCGATCTTTACGTCTCGACCATTTCGAGACTCCTCGTCATGTCTCGGATCTCATACAGGACTCCGAACTCCTTCGGTACATCAAAACACATAAACTCATAATATAACCGTCATCGAACTTTAAGCGTGCGGACCCTACGGGTTCGAGAACAATGTAGACATGACCGAGACACGTCTCCAGTCAATAACCAATAGCGGAACCTGGATGCTCATATTGGCTCTCACATATTCTACGAAGATCTTTATCGGTCAGACCGCATAACAACATACGTTGTTCCCTTTGTCATCGGTATGTTACTTGCCCGAGATTTGATCGTCGGTATCTTAATACCTAGTTCAATCTCGTTACCGGCAAGTCTCTTTACTCGTTCCGTAATACATCATCTCACAACTAACTCATTAGTTGCAATGCTTGCAAGGCTTATGTGATGTGCATTACCGAGAGGGCCCAGAGATACCTCTCCGACAATCGGAGTGACAAATCCTAATCTCAAAATACGCCAACCCAACATGTACCTTTGGAGACACCTGTAGAGCTCCTTTATAATCACCCAGTTACGTTGTGATGTTTGGTAGCACACAAAGTGTTCCTCCGGCAAACAGGAGTTGCATAATCTCATAGTCATAGGAACATGTATAAGTCATGAAGAAAGCAATAGCAACATACTAAATGATCGGGTGCTAAGCTAATGGAATGGGTCATGTCAATCACATCATTCTCCTAATGATGTGATCCTGTTAATCAAATAACAACTCTTTTGTTTATGGTTAGGAAATATAACCATCTTCGATTAACGAGCTAGTCAAGTAAAGGCATACTAGTGACACTCTGTTTGTCTATGTATTCACACATGTATTATGTTTCCGGTTAATACAATTCTAGCATGAATAATAAACATTTATCATGATATAAGGAAATAAATAATAACTTTATTATTGCCTCTAGGGCATATTTCCTTCAGTCTCCACTTGCACTAGAGTCAATAATCTAGTTCACATCGCCATGTGATTCAACACTAAGAGTTCACATCACCATGTGATTAACACCCATAGTTCAATCGTCATGTGACCTATACCCAAAGGGTTTACTAGAGTCAATAATCTAGTTCACATCATTTATGTGATTAACACCCAAAGAGTACTAAGGTGTGATCATGTTTTGCTTGTGAGATAATTTTAGTCAACGGGTCTGTCACATACAGATCCGTAAGTATTTTGCGAATTCTATGTCTACAATGCTCTGCACGGAGCTACTCTAGCTAATTGCTCCCACTTTCAATATGTATCTAGATCGAGACTTAGAGTCATCCAGATCTGTGTCAAAACTTGCATCGACGTAACTTTTTACGACGAACCTTTTGTCACCTCCATAATCGAGAAATATTTCCTTATTCCACTAAGGATAATTTTGACCAATATCCAGTGATCTACTCTTAGATCACTATTGTACTCCCTTGCTTAACACAGTGTAGGGTATACAATAGATCTGATACACATCATGGCATACTTTATAGAACCTATGGCTGAGGCATAGGGAATGATTTTCATTCTCTTTCTATCTTCTGCCGTGGTCGGGCTTTGAGTCTTACTCAATTTCATACCTTGTAACACAGCCAAGAACTCTTTCTTTGACTGTTCCATTTTTGAACTACTTCAAAATATTGTCAAGGTATGTACTCATTTAAAAAAACTTATCAAGCGTCTTGATCTATCTCTATAGATTTTGATGCTTAATATGTAAGCAGCTTCACCGAGGTCTTTCTTTGAAAAACTTCTTTAAAAACACTCCTTTATGCTTTGCAGAATAATTCTACATTATTTCCGATCAACAATATGTCATTCACATATACTTATCAGAAATGTTGTAGTGCTCCCACTCACTATCTTGTAAATACAGGCTTCACCGCAAGTCTGTATAAAACTATATGCTTTGATCATACTATCAAAGCGTTTATTCCAACTCTGAGAGGCTTGCACCAGTCCATAAATGGATCGCTGGAGCTTGCACATTTTGTTAGCACCTTTAGGATTGACAAAACCTTCTGGTTGTATCATATACAACTCTTCTTTAATAAATCCATTAAGGAATGTAGTTTTGTTTATCCATTTGCCGGATTTTATAAAATGCGACAATTGCTAACATGATTCGGATAGACTTAAGCATAGATACGAGTGAGAAACTCTCATCGTAGTCAACACCTTGAATTTGTCGAAAACCTTTTTGCGACAATTCTAGCTTTGTAGATAGTAACACTACTATCAGCGTCCGTCTTCCTCTTGAAGATCCATTTAATCTCAATGGCTCGCCAATCATTGGGCAAGTCAATTAAAGTCCATACTTTGTTCTCATACATGGATCTCATCTCAGATTTCATGGCCTCAAGCCATTTCGCAAAATCTAGGCTCATCATCGCTTCCTCATAGCTCGCAAGTTCGTCATGGTCTAGTAACATGACTTCCAGAACAGGATTATCGTACCACTTTGGTGCGGATCTCACTCCTGGTTTACCTACGAGATTTGGTATTAACTTGATCTGAAGTTACATGATCATCATCATTAGTCTTCCTCACTAATTGGTGTAGTAGTCACAGGAACAGATTTCTTGTGATGAACTACTTTTCAATAAGGGAGAAGGTACAATTACCTTATCAAGTTCTACTTTCCTCCCACTCACTTCTTTCAAGAGAAACTCCTTCTCTGGAAAGGATCCATTCTAAGCAACGAATATCTTGCCTTCGGATCTGTGATAGAAGGTGTACCCAACTGTCTCCTTTGGGTATCCTATGAAGACACATTTCTCCGATTTGGATTTGTGCTTATCAGGATGAAACTTGTTTCACATAAGCATCACAACCCCAAATTTTAAGAAACGACAACTTTGGTTTCTTGTCAAACCACAGTTCATACGGTGCCGTCTCAATGGATTTAGATGGTGCCCTATTTAACGTGAATGCAGTTGTCTCTAATGCATAACCCCAAAATGATAGTGGTAGATCGGTAAGAGACATCATAGATCGCACCATATCTAATAAAGTACGGTTATGACATTCAGACACACCATTATACTGTGGTGTTCCAGGTGGCGTGAGTAGTGAAACTATTTCACATTGTTTTTAACTGAAGGCCGGACTCGTAACTAAAATACTCTTCTCTATGATCAGATCGTAGAAACTTTATTTTCTTGTTACGATGATTTTCCACTTCACTCTGAAATTCTTTGAACTTTTCAAATGTTTCAGACTTATGTTTCATCAAGTAGATATACTCATATCTGCTCAAATCATCTGTGAAGATTAGAAAATAATGTTACCTGTCGCGAGCCTCAATATTCATCGGACCACATACATCATTATGTATGATTTCCAACAAATCTGTTGCTCGCTCCATTGTTCCGAAGAACGGAGTCTTAGTCATCTTGCCCATGAGGCATGGTTCGCAAGCATCAACTGATTCATAATCAAGTGATTCCAAAAGCCCATCAGCATGGAGTTTCTTCATGCGCTTTACACCAATATGACCTAAACGTTAGTGCCACAAATAAGTTACACTATCATTATTAACTTTGCATCTTTTGGTTTCAATATTATGATTATGTGTATCACTACGATCGAGATCCAACGAACTATATTCATTGGGTGTGTAACCATATAAGGTTTTATTCATGTAAATAGAACAACAATTTATTCTCTTACTTAAATGAATAACCGTATTACAATAAACATGATCAAATCATATTCATGCTCAACGCAAACACCAAATAATACTTATTTAGGTTCAACACTAATCCCAAATTTATAGGGAGTGTGCGATGATAATCATATCAATCTTGGAACCTCTTCCAACACACATCGTCACTTCACCCTTAACTAGTCTATGTTTATTCTGTAACTCCCGTTTCGAGTTACTAATCTTAGCAACTGAACTAGTATCAAATACTGAGGGGTTGCTATAAACACTAGTAAAGCATACATCAATAACATGTATATCAAATATACTTATGTTCACCTTGCCATCCTTCTTATCCTCCAAATACTTGGGGCAGTTCCACTTCCAGTGACCAGTCTGCTTGCAGTAGAAGCACTCAGTTTCAGGCTTAGGTCCAGGTTTGGGTTTCTTCTCTTGAGTAGCAGCTTGCTTGCTGTTCTTTTTGAAGTTCCCCTTCTTCTTCCCTTTGCCCTTTTTCTTGAAACTAGTGGTCTTATTGACCATCAACACTTGATGCTCCTTCTTGATTTCTACCTCCGCAGCTTTCAGCATTGCGAAGAGCTCGGGAATAGTCTTATTCATCCCTTGCATATTATAGTTCATCACGAAGCTCTTGTAGCTTGGTGGCAGTGATTGGAGAATTCTGTCAATGACGCAATCATCTGGAAGATTAACTCCCAATTGAATCAAGTGATTATTATACCCAGACATTTTGAGTATATGCTCACTGACAGAACTGTTCTCCTCCATCTTGCAGCTATAGAACTTATTGGAGACTTCATATCTCTCAATCCGGGCATTTGCTTGAAATATTAACTTCAACTCCTGGAACATCTCATATGCTCCATGACGTTCAAAACGTCGTTGAAGTCCCGATTCTAAGCCGTAAAGCATGGCACACTGAACTATTGAGTAGTCATCAGCTTTGCTCTGCCAGACGTTCATAACATCTGGTGTTGCTCCAGCAGTAGGCCTGGCACCCAGCGGTGCTTCCAGGACGTAATTCTTCTGTGCGGCAATGAGGATAATCCTCAAGTTACGGACCCAGTCCGTGTAATTGCTACCATCATCTTTCAACTTTGCTTTCTCAAGGAACGCATTAAAATTCAACGGAAGAACAGCACGGGCCATCTATCTACAATCAAACATAAACAAGCAAGATACTATCAGGTACTAAGTTCATGATAAATTTAGGTTCAATTAATCATATTACTAAAGAACTCCCACTTAGATAGACATCCCTCTAATCCTCTAAGTGATTATGTGATCCAAATCAACTAAACCATGTCCGATCATCACGTGAGATGGAGTAGTTTCATTGGTGAACATCGCTATGTTGATCATATCTACTATATGATTCACGCTCGACCTTTCGGTCTCCGTGTTCCGAGGCCATATCTGTATATGCTTGGCTCGTCAAGTATAACCTGAGTATTCTGCGTGTGCAACTGTTTTGCACCCGTTGTATTTGAACGTAGAGCCTATCACACCCGATCATCACGTGGTGTCTCAGCACGAAGAACTTTCGCAACGGTGCATACTCAGGGAGAACACTTCTTGATAATTAGTGAGAGATCATCTTAAAATGCTACCGTCAATCAAAGCAAAATAAGATGCATAAAAGATAAACATCACATGCAATCAATATAAGTGATATGATATGGCCATCATCATCTTGTGCTTGTGATCTCCATCTTCGAAGCACCGTCGTGATCACCATCGTCACCGGCGCGACACCTTGATCACCATCGTAGCATCATTGTCGTCTCGCCAATCTTATGCTTCCACGACTATTGCTACCGCTTAGTGATAAAGTAAAGCATTACAGCGCAATTGCATTGCATACAATAAAGCGACAACCATATGGCTCCTGCCAGTTGCCGATAACTTGGTTACAAAATATGATCATCTCATACAATAAAATTTAGCATCATGTCTTGATCATATCACATCACAACATGCCCTGCAAAAACAAGTTAGACGTCCTCTACTTTGTTGTTGCAAGTTTTACGTGGCTGCTACGGGCTTAAGCAAGAACCAATCTTACCTACGCATCAAAACCACAATGATAGTTTGTCAAGTTGGTGCTGTTTTAACCTTCGCAAGGGCCGGGCGTAGCCACACTCGGTTCAACTAAAGTTGAAGAAACTGTCACCCGCTAGCCACCTTTGTACAAAGCACGTCGGGAGAACCGGTCTCGCGTAAGCGTACGCGTAATGTCGGTCTGGGCCGCTTCGTCCAACAATACCGCCGAACCAAAGTATGACATGCTGGTAAGCAGTATGACTTATATCGCCCACAATTCACTTGTGTTCTACTCGTGCATATAACATCAACACATAAAACCTAGGCTCGGATGCCACTGTTGGGGAACGTAGTAATTTCAAAAAAAATCCTACGCACACGCAAGATCATGGTGATGCATAGCAACGAGAGGGGAGAGTGTGATCTACGTACCCTTGTAGACCGACAGCGGAAGCGTTAGCACAACGCGGTTGATGTAGTCGTACGTCTTCACGGCCCGACCGATCAAGCACCGAAACTACGGCACCTCTGAGTTCTAGCACACGTTCAGCTCGATGACGATCCCCGGACTCCGATCCAGCAAAGTGTCGGGGAAGAGTTCCGTTAGCACGACGGCGTGGTGACGATCTTGATGTACTACCGTCACAGGGCTTCGCCTAAGCACCGCTACAATATTATCGAGGATTATGGTGGAAGGGGGCACCGCACACGGCTAAGAATATGATCGCATGGATCAACTTGTGTCTAGAGGTGCCCCCCTGCCACCGTATATAAAGGAGCAAGGGAGGAGGAGGCTGGCCCTAGGAGGGGGCGCGCCAAGTGTGGAGTCCTACTAGGACTCCCTAGTCCTAGTAGGATTCCACCTCCCATATGGAATAGGAAAAGAGGAAGGGAAAAGGAGAAGGAAGGAAGGGGGCGCCCCCCTTCCCTAGTCCAATTCGGACCAGACCAAGGGGAGGGGTGCGGCCACCCTTGAGGCCCTTTTTCTTCTTTCTCGTATGGCCCAATAAGGCCCAATACGTATTCCCGTAACTCTTCGGTACTCCAAAAAATACCCGAATCACTCGGAACCTTTCCGATGTCCGAATATAGTCGTCCAATATATCGATCTTTACGTCTCGACCATTTTGAGACTCCTCGTCATGTCCCTGATCTCATCTGGGACTCCGAACTTCTTCGGTACATCAAAACTCATAAACTCATAATATAACTGTCATTGAAACCTTAAGCGTGCGGACCCTACGGGTTCGAGAACAATGTAGACATGACCGAGACACGTCTCCAGTCAATAACCAATAGCAGAACCTGGATGCTCATATTGGCTCCCACATATTCTACGAAGATCTTTATCGGTCAGACCGCATAACAACATGTGTTGTTCCCTTTGTCGTCGGTATGTTACTTGCCCGAGATTCGATCGTCGGTATCTTAATACCTAGTTCAATCTCATTACTGGCAAGTCTCTTTACTCGTTCCGTAATACATCATCTCACAACTAACTCATTAGTTGCAATGCTTGCAAGGCTTATGTGATGTGCATTACCTAGAGGGCCCAGAGATACCTCTCTGACAATCGGAGTGACAAATCCTAATCTCGAAATACGCCAACCCAACATGTACCTTTGGAGACACCTGTAGAGCTCCTTTATAATCACCTAGTTACGTTGTGACGTTTGGTAGCACACAAAGTGTTCCTCCGGCAAACGGGAGTTGCATAATCTCATAGTCATAGGAACATGTATAAGTCATGAAGAAAGCAATAGCAACATACTAAACGATCGGGTGCTAAGCTAATGGAATGGGTCATGTCAATCACATCATTTTCCTAATGATGTGATCCCGTTAATCAAATAACAACTCTTTTGTTTATGGTTAGGAAACATAACCATCTCCGATTAACGAGCTAGTTAAGTAGAGGCATACTAGTGACACTCTGTTTGTCTATGTATTCACACATGTATTATGTTTCCGGTTAATACAATTCTAGCACGAATAATAAACATTTATCATGATATAAGGAAATAAATAATAACTTTATTATTGCCTCTAGGGCATATTTCCTTCACTGGAGACCCCTCGACTCCAACTCCAACTCTATATAACTGCTTTCGGGGAGAAAAAAATAGGGGAGAAGAAATCATCGCGTTTTACGATACGGAGCCGCCGCCAAGCCCTAAAACCTCTCGGGAGGGCTGATCTGGAGTCCGTTCGGGGCTCCGGAGAGGGGGATTCGTCGTTGTCGTCATCATCAACCATCCTCCATCACCAATTTCATGATGCTCACCGCCGTGCGTGAGTAATTCCATCGTAGGCTTGCTGGACGGTGATGGGTTGGATGAGATTCACCATGTAATCGAGTTAGTTTTGTTTGGATTTGATCCCTAGTATCCATTATGTTCTGAGATTGATGTTGCTATGACTTTGCTATGATTAATGCTTGTCACTAGGGCCCAAGTGCCATGATTTCAGATCTGAACCTATTATGTTTTCATCAATATATGAGAGTTCTAGATCCTATCTTGCAAGTCTATAGTCACCTATTATGTGTTATGATCCGTTAACGCCGAAGTGATAATAATCGGGATACTTACCGGTGATGACCGTAGTTTGAGGAGTTCATGTATTCACTATGTGCTAATGCTTTGTTTCGGTTCTCTATTAAAAGGAGGCCTTAATATCCCTTAGTTTCCATTAGGACCCCGCTGCCATGGGAGGGTAAGACAAAAGATGTCATGCAAGTTCTTTTCCATAAGCACGTATGACTATATTTGGAATACATGCCTACATTACATTGACGAATTGGAGCTAGTTCTGTGTCACCCTATGTTATGACTGTTACATGATGAACTGCATCCAGCATAATTATCCATCATTGATCTGATGCCTACGAGCTTTCCATATACTGGTTTACGCTTATTTAATTTCCCGTTGCTATTGTTACAATCACTACAAAATACCAAAAACATTACTTTGCTTTCATTACTCTTTTGTTACCGTTACCATCACTATCATATTACTTTGCTACTAAACACTTTGCTGCAGATACTAAGTTTCCAGGTGTGGTTGAATTGACAACTAAGCTGCTAATACTTGAGAATATTCTTTGGCTCCCCTTGTGTCGAATCAATAAATTTGGGTTGAATACTCTACCCTCGAAAGGTGTTGCAATCCCCTATACTTGTGGGTTATCAAGACTAATTTCTGGCGCCACTGCCGGGGAGCATAGCTCTATTCTTTGAGTCACTTGGGATTTATATCTGCTGGACACTATGAAGAACTTGAGAGATCCAAAAACTAAGATCTATCCCTCAACTACGAGGGGAGGTAAGGAACTGCCATCTAGCTCTGCACTTGATTCACCTTCTGTTATGAGTAAGCTTGCGACACCAACACCTGCTTCTGCTATTCGTTCTGATATGTCGCATGTTATTGATGATGCTACTTCTGCTATGCATGATACTTATGATGAAACTACCTCTATGCCTGATACTACTATGCCACTTAGTGATTTTCTCGAGGAATGGCTTGCTAGGGCTAGAGAGATTGAAAATATTGAATCTGATATGAAGATGAAAGTGATGATGAAGAATCACTTGTTATTCCAGAGGGTTATTTATTTGATCAAGATGCTTTCTTTAGCTATTTTAGCCTGCAAAGATAGATATGACTCAAAAGGTTATTAGCTAAATGGAATAAGCAATCTCCAAATGCTAGGATGAGACCTGACCCTGCTTTTGCTACTTCACCTATATGTGTTGCTGATAAGGATTATGAATTCTCTGTTGATCCTGATATAATTACTTTGGTTGAATCTAATCCTTTTCATGGTTATGAATCTGAAACTGTTGTAGCACATCTTACTAAATTAAATGATATAGCCACCCTGCTCACTAATGATGAGAGATCTTGCTACTTTTATATCCTTAAAATATTTCCGTTCTCATTAAAGGGTGATGCTAAGATATGGTTTAATTCTCTTGATCCTGGTTGTGTGCGTAGTCCCCAGGATATGATCTATTACTTCTCTGCTAAATATTTCCCTATGCATAAGAAACAAGCTGCTTTAAAGAAAATATACAACTTTGTGCAAATTAAAGAAGAGAGTCTCCCACAAGCTTGGGGGAGGCTTCTCAAGTTACTTAATGCTTTGCCTGATCATCCTCTTAAAAAAATGAAATACTTGATATCTTTTATAATGGACAAACCGATGCTTCCAGAGATTACTTGGATAGTTGTGCTGGTTCTCTTTTCAGGGAAAGAACACCGGATGAAGTTGAAATCTTATTGAATAATATGTTGATGAAAATAATTGGGCACCTCTTGAGCCAGCTCCTGCTCCAATTAATGATCCTATTCCTAAACCGTCTCCGAAGAAGAGAGGTGTTCTGTTTCTCAGTCCAGAGGTGTAACATCCCAAAATTTTTAATTTGGAATGTTATACATTAGATCATCATTGCATATCATATTTTATTGCTTTTCTACTTGATCCTATAAATTCTACGCAACTCAAGGACCCTCGGAGAGAGTTGGGGATTTCGTTATTTTCATATTTGAATTTTTCACAAATTCTGAAAATAGGATCATTTGATTTTATTTATTTTATCTTCATTTATTTTTCCTATCAAAATATGAGAGAGGGAATAAAATGACTTTCCCAAAATAAAGAAATATTGAGTATTTAATAAAAAATCAAATAAGATTTTATTTTGGTTTTATTTGCTATTTTATTTGAATTTAGGAAAAAATGCACGTTTTCAAAAATTGCATTTAGAGCCAAAAAAATGTTCATCCTGTTCTAAACATTTTATTTAGACGGGGAAAATTTGTTTTGGCATTTTTAGATTTTTATTTATTTTTCTAAATTTTTTTAGGCGCAGCGAAATTGTTTAAAAAAAACCCGCGCCTGACTGGGCCAAGGGACCAGCCGAGCGGGCCGGCCCAGCCAGCCGCCGCCGCCTCCAGCCGGATCGGGACCGGAGTCCCGATCGCCGCCGCCGTGTCCAGGGAGGACACGCCTCCCGAAGTCGACCCCTCCCCCAAGTCGACCTTCCCCGCCCCTTTGTAACCGCCGCCACCCCCCTGCAAACCCCACGTCGCCGCCACCGCTGCCGCACGCCGCCTGCCGCCGCCACGCCGCTTGCCGCCGCCCCGCGCCGCCCGGAGCCGCCGCCCCGCCGCCTCGCGCCATCCGTCGCCCTACCGGAGCCCCGCCGGAGAGCCGCCGCCGCCGCCGAGGTAGCCGCCGGCCGGTTTTTGAGAAAAAACCGATTCGGTTTTTTTGAAAACCCTAGTTTTCGTTTTTTTAATAAATAGATCGGTTTTTTCCGGTTTATTTATTTAGCAAGCGCCCGCTCGTCCATTCATTTTAACGAACGCGTTTTTCGTTTAGTTTCTGTTAACGAACGTTCATTCGTTAACTGTTCGTCGTTTTTCTTTTTCTCGGATTAAATCCGCGGTTTTCTGATCGCGATCTCTGATCCGATGTTTGTTCTAGTTTAACTTTTCGCTCGTTTATCGGAATCAGGCGATTCAAGCGCCTGGAGTTTCGTCTCGAAACCCTCTTTCCATTTAACCAACTCAAACAAGTTTTTGCCACTGTAAAAATTGCCCTAGATCCAGAATAGTAAATGAAGCTTGTTTCTTTTGCCGTTTGTCTTCGTTGCTTCGTTTGTTTTGATTCTTTTTGCCAACCGGAGTTCTTAAATTGAACTTTCTGGTTAGATCTTTTGTTGGTGTTTTACCTGTGCATTAGTTGAGTACTTATTGTATGATTGTTTGTTTGCGATAGAGTACCCGGAGTGCGCCGCTTGCTACTTCGAATCGCTAGGTTTCCCGGATCATCAGCAAGGCAAGTAACACTTTGATCATACCTCCTACTACCCAGTTTTATTGCATTAGTTCCAATCCTCACACATTGCATGATTAGGATCTAATTAAATTGTGGGTTTGGGAAGTAGTTGAGGCAGAACCTAGTACCTATTTATTATCAAACCTTTGGGAGTTACTCTTACGTTTACTTATTATGCCATGCTATGCTAGTAGACGTGGATTGGGTGAGTGTATCCATGACAGGTGTGAGATTGTTAATTAATGGTTTATTTAAGGTGGCAACCTAAACACACATCTGGGTGGATTGAGGCACCTGAGTATTCCAGCGATTGCCTGTTTTTTTTTGGACCACCACCCAGGCTCAAAGGGATCATGAGATTATTCATACTAGAAACTTCTGTGTGCAGTCACAAGCTACTATGGGCTCTAGCATAGTTGACTAAGTCGTGCGAACTCTTACAGTGGTAGACTAGCAGATGTAGGGGATGTAGGTTGGTACGGTCTACCCGTTCGTAAGGTGCTAGCGCTTATAAAAGACTATGTCTCGGTCATCCGTTTCTCAAACACCATGCAGTGCGAGAAAACCAACGGAGGAGATCGAGTCTTGTGGGAAAAAGTGCGCAAACCTCTGCAGAGTGTACAAACTAATCATGATTAGCCGTGTCCCCAGTTATGGACATCTTGAGTATCTAGTACCTGGATTATCATGTGAATCTCATCATGTTACTCTAAAGTTAATTGTTGGGTTTTTAATGATGATGCTTAAATGGGATTGAGAATGCTGTCAACCATTCTCAATGTTTAACAACTACCATGATAGTTAAATAAAATTTATTCCTTTGTAGTAGGGAAAATTGGCTTTACGCAAAACTGTAACCATAAAGCTTTCCACCAGCCATATATGCATATAGAATAGCTTATTTCATTCCATTACTCTCTATGTGTTACATTGCCAACATATTCCATGTGTTGACCCATTTTGGGCTGCAACGTTAATATTGTAGACTTTTCAAATGACGATTAAGGTGCCTTTAGGTCGTGGTTCTATACTCAGTGATGCCGTTGGAGTTGATGGACTCACTTATCTTCCAAGCCTTCTGCTGTTATCATTATTAGATGGCATTAAGCCATATTTATTGTATAAGTTCTCTTTTGAGAAACTCAATGTAATAAGTGTATGATTGCTACTCTGTTATAAATCCTTCAAGTACTGTGTGGTGCCAGCATTACTGATTCAGGGATGACACCAGAGCACAGAGATTGGACCGTTTGAGGTCTGGTCGCTACAAGAGGATATGCAAGAGGCAAAGAAATCTATGAAAGAAAAGGGTATTAAAGCTGAAGATGTTAAGAATTTACGTCCTATTGAAGAAATACATGGTCTTAATTTACCGCCTGTCGAAGAAACATATGATCTTGATCCATTACCTATTGAAGAACCTCCAGACCTCGATAACCCGACACAGGTAGTAAAGGTAAATTCTCTCTATAGATATGATAAAGCTGAAATCCCTCCTACTAAGATTGATAGCCAATGCTTGGATGAGTTTGATAATTTTATATTTAAGCAAGAATAATTCAATGCTTATTTTGGTAGACAATTAAAACAAGATGCTGATATGATTAAATACTTGGGTGATTATATGGCTAACATTAGAGGTGAACTTAAACTTCTTAGCAAACATGCTTCTATGGTTACCACTCAAGTAGAACAAGTACTTAAAGCTCAAAAGGAATTGCTCAATGAGATGAATAGTAAGAAAAATGATCATGCTGTTAAAGTGGCTACTAGAACTGGTAGAATGACTCAGGAACCTTTGTATCCTGAAGGCCACCCTAAGAGAATTGAGCAAGATTCTCAGAGAAATAAAATTGATGCACCTAGTTCTTCTAAAAAGAAGAAAAAGAAAAATGACAGAACTGTGCAAACTTCTAGTGAACCTATTGCTGAACCACCTGATAATCCAAATGATATATCTATGTCTGATGCTGAAACACAATGTGGTAATGAACATGAACCTAATGAAAATGTTAATGATGATGTTCATATTAATGCTCAATCTAGTAATGATAATGATGTATAAATTGAACCTGTTGTTGATCTTGATAACCCACAATCAAAGAATCAACGTTATTATAAGAAAGACTTTGTTGCTAGGAAACATGGTAAAGAAAGAGAACCTTGGGTTCAGAAAGCCATGCCTTTTCCTCCCAAACCATCCAAGAAAAAGGATGATGAGGATTTTGAGCGCTTTGCTGAAATGATTAGAACTATATTTTTGCGTATGCGATTGACTGATATACTCAAAACAAATCCTTATGCTAAGTACATGAAAGATATTATTACAAATAAAAGAAAGATACCAGAAGCTGAAATTTCCACCATGCTTGCTAATTATACTTTTAAGGGTGGAATACCAAAGAAACTTGGAGATCCAGGAGTACCTACTATACCATGCTCCATTAAAAGAAACTATGTTAAAACTGCTTTATGTGATCTTGGAGCCGGTGTTAGTGTTATGCCTCTCTCTTTATATTGTAGACTTGATTTGAATAAGTTGACACCTACTGAAATATCTTTGCAAATGGCTGATAAATCAACTACTATACATGTCGGTATTTGTGATGTGCATGTTGTAGTTGCAAACGTTACTATTCTAACGGACTTTGTTATTCTTGATATTCCCGAGGACGATAGTATGTCTATTATTCTTGGAAGACCTTTTCTTAATACTGCAGGTGCTGTTATTGGTTGCAACAAAGGCAATGTCACTTTTCATGTTAATGGTAATGAGCATACGGTACACTTTCCGAGGAAACAACCTCAAGTTCATAGTATCAATTATATCGGAAAAATTCCATCGATTATATTTGGAGGTTTTGAATTTCCTCTTCCTACTGTCAAGAAGAAATATGATATACTTATTATTGGGGATGTGCATATCCCTGTTGCGGTAACCTAGTGTTATTCAAAATTTCTCCGGTTTCATGTTAATCAGAATGGGTTTGTTAACAAGACTTGATCAACCTTGTTAGTGGATTCCTTTTGACGAGCATGAGATGGATGAAACTAGAAGCACAACCTTCTGTACTCTCTCTATACTTTTTGTTATTTAGTTGAAACTAGTAAGGTTGCACGTGCAATGCATGTCTCGATTAATATAAAAATAATACAATGACCAAACCAATTGGTGAGATCACAATTTTATTCTCTGAGAAGCACCACTCCTAATCACGCACGCATAAGTAAACCATGACAAACGTGCATTCAAGATCATTAATATATAATACTGTTTGAAGATTAATAAAGCCACCAATCACCATACACGGTCCATTATCCATGGAAAGCTATTAAAAAGTAAAAACAAACAATTTCTCACAGAACAGACTATGAGTAGGAATATGTGACATAAATGAATAAACAAGTTATGAAAGCAATACAGACACAAATTAAGGGTGCATAATTGTGGAAAAAAATGAAACATAATGTATAAGCCAGCGATATCCAACCATATTATGAAACATATAGAAGTTCAAACTTAAGTGGGAGGTATCTATCATCTATTCCATGCTGATAATACATAAAAAATACATCAGAAAGAGAATACAAAAACCAAGCAAGATATTTTATCTATTTCCCCAACCCAATAAATCCACTTGTGCAACACTCTCCCATCTCCATTGAGATGCCTTCACCAAGATTATGTTCTCTGCTTCGTCTTTATCCTAAGTCATTACTGAAAAGGTATTTAAGTTATTCAGTGATCATCACACTATCAGAGATAAATAGTACTTTCATGGAGAAACAGCTAAAAGAAAAGTCACTTCGCTAGTAGTCTCGGAGTACTGTATACATTGTTTGTACTGCGAGCATAAAAAAATTAGAACAACATAACAAAAAATCTAATGTTACATCATGAGTAAACCTGGACACCTCATGAGCACACATACACAAGTACTACATACAAAATTTGAAGTCTAGGTACATAGCCTTTAGTATATCTCAACCAGAACAAGAAAAAAATGATCTATGAGAATGTCCTACCAACAGGATCAGCATAGTTAGGTCTATATCCATTACTTCTTTCCGAAACTTGCTTCAACATGTATGAACATCATATCATCAGTCTATATCCATTTCAGTATTCTCATAACTGAGAAAAGTTGTGATATTGTAACTTCTCTTATTTGCTCATCTACCCGTAACCATCAGTATATGTTTCTTGCAAACCCCTAAGAAAGGAACAAAAGTGAAGTGATACAGGCATGCCAATACCAGTAAAGTGTTGGGGAACGTTGCAGAAAATTAAAATTTTTCCTACGGTTTCACCAAGATCCATCTATGAGTTCATCTAAGCAACGAGTCTAGGGAGAGAGTTTGCATCTACATACCACTTGTAGATCGCGTGCGGAAGCTTGCAAGGTGATGATGTAGTCGTACTCGATGTGATTCAAATCACCGATGACCTTAGCACCGAACGGACGGCACCTCCGCGTTCAACACACGTACGGAACAGCCACGTCTCCTCCTTCTTGATCCAGCAAGGGAGGGAGGAGAGGTTGAGGGAGATGGCACCAGCAGCAGCACGACGGCGTGGTGTTGGTGGAGCTGCAGTACTCCGGCAGAGCTTCGCTAAGCACTATGGAGTTGGAGGAGGTGTTGGGGAGGGAGAAGGAGGCAACCAAAGGCCAGGGCTCAAGGTATGAAGTCCCTCCTCTCCCCCCACTATATATAGGGGTGCCAAGGGGGGGTGGCCGGCCCTAGTAGATGAGATCTACTAGGGGGGCGGCGGCCTAGGGAGGTTTCCCTCCCCCCCAAGGCACCTAGGGGTGCCTTCCACCACTAGGACTCCTCCTAGGGGGAAACCCTAGGCGCATGGGCCTATAGGGGCTGGTGCCCTTGGCCCATGATGGCCAAGGCGCACCCCCTACAGCCCATGTGGCCCCCCGGGACAGGTGGCCCCACCCGGTGGACCCCCGGGACCCCTCCGGTGGTCCCGGTACAATACCGATAACCCCGAAACTTGTCCCGGTGCCCGAAATAGCACTTCCTATATATAAATCTTTACCTCCGGACCATTCCGGAACTCCTCGTGACGTCCGGGATCTCATCCGGGACTCCGAACAACATTCGGGTTACTGCATATACATATCCCTACAACCCTAGCGTGACTGAACCTTAAGTGTGTAGACCCTACGGGTTCGGGAGACATGTAGACATGACCGAGACTCTCTTAGTCAATAACCATCAGCGGGATCTGGATACCCATGATGGCTCCCACATGCTCCTCGATGTTGTCATCGGATGAACCACTATGTCGAGGATTCGATCAAAACCCTGTATGCAATTCCCTTTGTCAATCGGTACGTTACTTGCCCGAGACTCGATCGTCGGTATCCCAATACCTTGTTCAGTCTCGTTACCGGCAAGTCACTTTACTCGTACCGTAATGCATGATCCCGTGTCCAACACCTTGGTCACATTGAGCTCATTATGATGATGCATTACCGAGTGGGCCCAGAGATACCTCTCCGTCATACGGAGTGACAAATCCCAGTCTCGATCCGTGTCAACCCAACAGCTACTTTCGGAGATACCTGTAATGTACCTTTATAGTCACCCAGTTACGTTGTGACGTTTGGTACACCCAAGGCATTCTTACGGTATCCGGGAGTTACACGATCTCATGGTCGAAGGAAGAGATACTTGACACTTGCAAAGCTCTAGCAAAACGAACTACTCGATCTTTTATGCTATGCTTAGGATTGGGTCTTGTCCATCACATCATTCTCCTAATGATGTGATCCCGTTATCAACGACATCCAATGTCCATAGTCAGGAAACCATGACTATCTGTTGATCACAACGAGCTGGTCAACTAGAGGCTTACCAGGGACTTAGTGTGGTCTAAGTATTCACACGTGTATTACGATTTCCGGATAATACAGTTATAGCATGAATACAAGACAATTATCATGAACAATGAAATATAATAATACTTTTATTATTGCCTCTAGGGCATATTTCCAACAGTCTCCCACTTGCACTAGAGTCACTAATCTAGTTACATTGTGATGAATCGAACACCCATAGAGTTCTGGTGTTGATCATGTTTTGCACGCGAGAGAGGTTTAGTCAGCGGATCTGCGACATTCAGATCCGTGTGCACTTTGCAAATCTCTATGTCTCCATCTTGAACATTTTCACGGATGGAGTTGAAACGACGCTTGATGTGCCTGGTCTTCTTGTGAAACCTGGGCTCCTTTGCGAGGGCAATAGCTCCAGTGTTGTCACAGAAGAGTTTGATCGGCCCCGACGCATTGGGTATGACTCCTAGGTCGGTGATGAACTCCTTCACCCAAATCGCTTCATGTGCTGCCTCCGAGGCTGCCATGTACTCCGCTTCACACGTAGATCCCGCCACGACGCTCTGCTTGCAGCTGCACCAGCTTACTGCTCCACCATTCAACATATACACGTATCCGGTTTGTGACTTAGAGTCATCCGGATCTGAGTCGAAGCTAGCGTCGACGTAACCCTTTACGACGAGCTCTTCGTCTCCTCCATAAACGAGAAACATGTCCTTTGTCCTTTTCAGGTACTTCAGGATATTCTTGACCGCTGTCCAGTGTTCCTTGCCGGGATTACTTTGGTATCTTGCTACCAAACTTACGGCAAGGTTTACATCGGGTCTGGTACACAGCATGGCATACATAATAGATCCTATGGCTGAAGCATAGGGGATGACACTCATCTCTTCTTTATCTTTTGCCGTGGTCGGTGACTGAGCTGAGCTCAGTCTCATACCTTGTAACATAGGCAAGAACCCCTTCTTGGACTGATCCATTCTGAATCTCTTCAAAATCTTATCAAGGTATGTACTTTGTGAAAGACCTATGAGGCGTCTCGATCTATCTCTATAGATCTTGATGCCTAATATATAAGCAGCTTCTCCAAGGTCCTTCATTGAAAAACACTTATTCAAGTAGGCCTTAATGCTGTCCAGAAATTCTATATTATTTCCCATCAGGAGTATGTCATCTACATATAATATGAGAAATGCTACAGAGCTCCCACTCACTTTCTTGTAAACGCAGGCTTCTCCATAAGTCTGCATAAACCCAAACGCTTTGATCATCTCATCAAAGCGAATGTTCCAACTCCGAGATGCTTGCACCAGTCCATAAATGGATCGCTGGAGCTTGCATACTTTGTTAGCGTTCTGAGGATCGACAAAACCTTCCGGCTGCATCATATACAGTTCTTCCTTAAGATGCCCGTTAAGGAATGCTGTTTTGACGTCCATCTGCCATATCTCATAATCATAGTATGCGGCAATTGCTAACATGATTCGGACGGACTTTAGCTTCGCTACGGGAGAGAATGTCTCGTCGTAGTCAATCCCTTGAACCTGTCGATAACCCTTAGCGACAAGTCGAGCTTTATAGATGGTAACATTACCATCCGCGTCCGTCTTCTTCTTAAAGATCCATTTGTTTTCTATCGCTCGCCGATCATCGGGCAAGTCTGTCAAAGTCCATACTTTGTTTTCATACATGGATTCTATCTCGGATTTCATGGCTTCAAGCCATTTGTTGGAATCCGGGCCCGTCATTGCTTCTTCATAGTTCGAAGGTTCATTGTTGTCTAACAACATGATTTCCAGGACAGGGTTGCCGTACCACTCTGGTGCGGAACGTGTCCTTGTGGACCTACGAAGTTCAGCAGTAACTTGATCCGAAGTACCTTGATCATTATCATGGTTTTCCTCTTCAGTTGGTGTGGGCATCACAGGAATGGTTTCCTGTGCTGCGTCACTATCCCGCTCAAGAGGTAGTACTTCATCGAGTTCTACTTTCCTCCCACTTACTTCTTTCGAGAGAAACTCTTTTTCCAGAAAGCATCCGTTCTTGGCAACAAAGATCTTGCCTTCGGATCTTAAGTAGAAGGTATACCCTATAGTTTCCTTAGGGTATCCTATGAATACGCATTTTTCCGACTTGGGTTCGAGCTTTTCAGGTTGAAGTTTCTTGACATAAGCTTCGCATCCCCAAACTTTTAGAAACGACAGCTTAGGTTTCTTTCCAAACCATAATTCATACGGTGTCGTCTCAACGGATTTAGACGGTGCCCTATTTAAAGTGAATGTAGCTGTCTCTAGAGCGTATCCCCAAAATGATAGCGGTAAATCGGTAAGAGACATCATAGACCGCACCATATCCAATAGAGTGCGATTACGACGTTCGGACACACCGTTTCGCTGAGGTGTTCCAGGCGGCGTGAGCTGTGAAACGATTCCACATTTCTTTAAGTGTGTACCAAATTCGTGACTTAAGTATTCTCCTCCACGATCTGATCGTAAGAATTTTATCTTTCGGTCACGTTGATTCTCCACCTCATTCTGAAATTCCTTGAACTTTTCAAAGGTCTCAGACTTGTGTTTCATTAAGTAGACATACCCATATCTACTCAAGTCATCTGTGAGAGTGAGAACATAACGATATCCTCCGCGAGCCTCAACGCTCATTGGACCGCACACATCGGTATGTATGATTTCCAACAAGTTGGTTGCTCGCTCCATTGTTCCGGAGAACGGAGTCTTGGTCATTTTACCTAAGAGGCATGGTTCGCACGTGTCAAACGATTCATAATCAAGAGACTCTAAAAGTCCATCAGCATGGAGCTTCTTCATGCGCTTGACACCAATGTGACCAAGGCGGCAGTGCCACAAGTATGTGGGACTATCGTTATCAACTTTAAATCTTTTGGCATCTACACTATGAACATGTGTAATATTACGCTCGAGATTCATTAAGAATAAACCATTGACCATCGGAGCATGACCATAAAACATATCTCTCATATAAATCGAACAACCATTATTCTCAGACTTAAATGAGTAGCCATCTCGTATTAAACGAGATCCAGATACAATGTTCATGCTCAAACTTGGCACTAAATAACAATTATTGAGGTTCAAAACTAATCCCGTAGGTAAATGTAGAGGCAGCGTGCCGACGGCGATCACATCGACTTTGGAACCATTCCCGACGCGCATCGTCACCTCGTCCTTTGCCAGTCTCCGTTTATTCCGCAGCTCCTGCTGTGAGTTACAAATATGAGCAACGGCACCGGTATCAAATACCCAGGAGTTACTACGATTACTGGTAAGGTACACATCAATCACATGTATATCAAATATACCTTTGGTGTTGCCGGCCTTCTTATCCGCTAAGTATTTGGGGCAGTTCCGCTTCCAGTGACCCTTCCCCTTGCAATAAAAGCACTCAGTCTCAGGCTTGGGTCCATTCTTTGACTTCTTCCCGGTAACTGGCTTACCAGGCGCGGCAACATCTTTGCCGTCCTTCTTGAAGTTCTTCTTACCCTTGCCCTTCTTGAACTTAGTGGTCTTATTGACCATCAACACTTGATGTTCTTTCTTGATTTCAGCCTCTGCTGACTTCAGCATCGAGAACAATTCAGGAATGGTCTTTTCCATTCCTTGCATGTTGTAGTTCATCACAAAGCTCTTGTAGCTTGGTGGGAGCGACTGGAGGATTCTGTCAATGACCGCCTCATCTGGGAGGTTAATGTTCAGCTGGGTCATACGGTTGTGCAACCCAGACATCTTCAGGATGTGCTCACTGACAGAACTGTTCTCCTCCATCTTACAACTGTAGAACTTGTCGGAGACATCATATCTCTCGACCCGGGCATGAGCTTGAAAAACTAGTTTCAGCTCTTCGAACATCTCATATGCTCCGTGATGCTCAAAACGCTTTTGGAGCCCCGGTTCTAAGCTGTAAAGCATGCCGCACTGAACGAGGGAGTAATCATCAGCGCGAGTTTGCCAAGCATTCATAATGTCTTGGTTCTCTGGGACGGGAGCGTCACCTAGCGGTCCTTCTAGGACATATTGTTTCCTGGCAGCTATGAGGATGATCCTCAGGTTCCGGACCCAGTCCGTATAGTTGCTGCCATCATCTTTCAGCTTGGTTTTCTCTAGGAACGCGTTGAAGTTCATGTTGACATTAGCGTTGGCCATTGATCTACAAGACATATTTGCAAAGGTTTTAGACTATGTTCATGATAATAAAGTTCTTAATCAAATTATGAACTCCCACTTAGATTAGACATCCCTTTAGTCATCTAAGTGTTACACGATCCGAGTCGAGTAGCCCGTGTCCGATCATCACGTGAGACGGACTAGTCATCGTCGGTGAACATTTTCATGTTGATCGTATCTTCCATACGACTCGTGTTCGACCTTTCGGTCTCCGTGTTCCGAGGCCATGTCTGCACATGCTAGGCTCGTCAAGTTAACCCTAAGTGTTTTCGCTGTGTAAAACTGTCTTACACCCGTTGTATGTGAACGTAAGAATCCATCACACCCGATCATCACGTGGTGCTTAGAAACGACGAACTGTAGCAACGGTGCACAGTTAGGGGAGAACACTTCTTGAAATTTTATAAGGGATCATCTTATTTACTACCGTCGTCCTAAGTAAACAAGATGCATAATACATAATAAACATCACATGCAATTATATAGTTGTGACATGATATGGCCAATATCATATAGCTCCATTGATCTTCATCTTCGGGGCTCCATGATCATCTTGTCACCGGCTTGACACCATGATCTCCATCATCATTCCATCGTGTCTTCATGAAGTTGTCACGCCATCGACTACTTCTACTTCTATGACTAACGTTTAGCAATAAAGTAAAGTAGTTTACATGACGTTATTCAATGACACGCAGGTCATACAAAAAATAATGACAACTCCTATGGCTCCTGCCGGTTGTCATACTCATCGACATGCAAGTCGTGAATCCTATTACAAAGAACATGATCTCATACATCACAATTCATCATTCATCACAACTTCTGGCCATATCACATCACATGATCAATCGCTGCAAAAACAAGTTAGACGTCCTCTAATTGTTGTTGCATCTTTTACGTGGCTGCAATTGGGTTCTAGCAAGAACGTTTTCTTACCTACGAATCACCACAACGTGATTTTGTCAACTTCTATTTACCCTTCATAAGGGCCCTGTTCATCGATTCCGCTCCAACTAAGGTGGGAGAGACAGACACCCGCCAGCCACCTTATGCAACTTGTGCATGTCAGTCGGTGGAACCGGTCTCACGTAAGAGTACGTGTAAGGTTGGTCCGGGCCGCTTCATCCCACAATACCGTTGAGCAAGAAAAAGACTAGTAGAGGCAAGTAAGATGACAAAATCCACGCCCACAACAAAGTTGTGTTCTACTCGTGCAAAGAGAACTACGTATAGACCTAGCTCATGATGCCACTGTTGGGGAACGTTGCAGAAAATTAAAATTTTTCCTACGGTTTCACCAAGATCCATCTATGAGTTCATCTAAGCAACGAGTCTAGAGAGAGAGAGTTTGCATCTACATACCACTTGTAGATCGCGTGCGGAAGCTTGCAAGGTGATGATGTAGTCGTACTCGACGTGATTCAAATCACCGATGACCTTAGCACCAAACGGACGGCACCTCCGCGTTCAACACACGTACGGAACAGCCACGTCTCCTCCTTCTTGATCCAGCAAGGGAGGGAGGAGAGGTTGAGGGATATGGCACCAGCAGCAGCACGACGGCGTGGTGTTGATGGAGCTGCAGTACTCCGGCAGAGCTTCGCTAAGCACTATGGAGTTGGAGGAGGTGTTGGGGAGGGAGAAGGAGGCAACCAAAGGCCAGGGCTCAAGGTATGAAGTCCCTCCTCTCCCCCCACTATATATAGGGGTGCCAAGGGGGGGTGGCCGGCCCTAGTAGATGAGATCTACTAGGGGGGGGCGGCGGCCTAGGGAGGTTTCCCTCCCCCCAAGGCACCTAGGGGTGCCTTCCACCACTAGGACTCCTCCTAGGGGAAACCCTAGGCGCATGGGCCTATAGGGGCTGGTGCCCTTGGCCCATGATGGCCAAGGCGCACCCCCTACAGCCCATGTGGCCCCCCGGGACAGGTGGCCCCACCCGGTGGACCCCCGGGACCCCTCCGGTGGTCCCGGTACAATACCGATAACCCCGAAACTTGTCCCGGTGCCCGAAATAGCACTTCCTATATATAAATCTTTACCTCCGGACCATTCCGGAACTCCTCGTGACGTCCGGGATCTCATCCGGGACTCCGAACAACATTCGGGTTACTGCATATACATATCCCTACAACCCTAGCGTGACTGAACCTTAAGTGTGTAGACCCTACGGGTTCGGGAGACATGTAGACATGACCGAGACTCTCTTAGTCAATAACCATCAGCGGGATCTGGATACCCATGATGGCTCCCACATGCTCCTCGATGTTGTCATCGGATGAACCACTATGTCGAGGATTCGATCAAAACCCTGTATGCAATTCCCTTTGTCAATCGGTACGTTACTTGCCCGAGACTCGATCGTCGGTATCCCAATACCTTGTTCAGTCTCGTTACCGGCAAGTCACTTTACTCGTACCGTAATGCATGATCCCGTGTCCAACACCTTGGTCACATTGAGCTCATTATGATGATGCATTACCGAGTGGGCCCAGAGATACCTCTCCGTCATACGGAGTGACAAATCCCAGTCTCGATCCGTGTCAACCCAACAGCTACTTTCGGAGATACCTGTAATGTACCTTTATAGTCACCCAGTTACGTTGTGACGTTTGGTACACCCAAGGCATTCTTACGGTATCCGGGAGTTACACGATCTCATGGTCGAAGGAAGAGATACTTGACACTTGCAAAGCTCTAGCAAAAATGAACTACTCGATCTTTTATGCTATGCTTAGGATTGGGTCTTGTCCATCACATCATTCTCCTAATGATGTGATCCCGTCATCAACGACATCCAATGTCCATAGTCAGGAAACCATGACTATCTGTTGATCACAACGAGCTGGTCAACTAGAGGCTTACCAGGGACTTAGTGTGGTCTAAGTATTCACACGTGTATTACGATTTCCGGATAATACAGTTATAGCATGAATACAAGACAATTATCATGAACAATGAAATATAATAATACTTTTATTATTGCCTCTAGGGCATATTTCCAACATAAAGAGCATGTGATATATGAATCACCATTTTACAATAGCTATGAAGGAAACCAACAATGGTCGGCATCGAGTAGTCACCCAGGTGCTTGCTGGAAAGCATCATTGATGGTAGCTACACTAAGTTCTATCTTTAGAACTACCTTGTTTGAGGCATTACTCTTTTCTAATGGCCTTGGCACCAAACAACAACCAACAAAGAGGTGACATGTAAACAATAGGAAGAAAATGAACGCAATAGTAAGAAGTTTTGGCAAGATAGAAGTCTCGATATATGTTATTTGGACAGATAGACATATGTAATAGTTTTTGATTTTCTCTTTTGGCTCTCTTAAAGAGCTTGTGCATTCATATACCGCTAAGCCTAATTGAATTAATATGCGAAGCAAGCACAAAACGATCCTATTTTAACATTGTTTTAACCATCAAATCGGAACATGAACGATTGTTTTAATCATCCCTATTTTATATTCTTCTACTGTTCAAATGCAGACCATCTTGCTTCATCGAGAAAAATTTGAACAAGCAACAAAGTTTTGCTTCATGATTTACCTGAAACAGAAGGCATCTGACGCTTAAGGAAGGATCTACTTCAGGTAGCCAAGGCTCATGTTCTCCATCTCTCCCCAAATTACAGCACAATCCTTTAACAAGCAACAGAAGGCATGAGAAGAACAATCCTTGATTTTTTTTAACTAAATCCTTGGAAAGTTGAAATCGGAAGTAAAGAACATAAGAATAGAGAAAAACAGAAAAAAGAGAACATTCAAGAATCAGTAGTAAAATAAAATAGGTCATTGAGATTTGAGAACACCTCAACTTTACACCATTGAGAAGAGTACAGAGATCTTCTTGTCTAGGAAGCCCGTCCTCCTGCACCATCACATGCTTGCCAGATAAAACAAATTAATCCAGCCAGTTTTTCTTGAACGAGAAAATGTATGCCACTTAAACTTGTGCAGAGGTAAATCGCTGCCCACCAAAATTGAAACAAATTAAGTAAGGGGCCTGAAGTGCCCAGACGCTAAGGAGAACATCAGCCAACACCAAACTTCTGGCTTCATGGTAAAGGACTCCCAGTTCAATAGCATCACAATCCCTTCCCTTAAGTGCATGGATCATAGTCTGACAGTCTGACTCAAAAAACATACTATACAACAAAGCAACAGCAGGAGGCCATCAGCGACAAGCTGGCAAGCACTCAGCATCAAGCACCCACACACACGCAGCAAGCAGGGTGTGATGACCGGGGAGGGCAGTTACCTTGCCGGGGATGGGATTCTTGGCGGCGGAGGAGAAGGTGGCTCGCGGTGGCGATGGAGGTGACCGACGCGGATCACAAGAGTAGAGGGCTCCGCGCCGCCTCGGGCGCGGCCTCGTTCACCGGCGGCCTCCCTGCGTGCACCCACGTCGTGCCTAGGGAGGAGACATGTGCGGACGGAGAGGCGAGGAGGAGCGGGCGCCACCGCGCCGCGGGATCGCGTGCGACCTCATCGCCAGTGGCCGCCCAACGCACGTCCACTTTGCTTGGAGGAGATTTGTGTGGCCAGAGAGGTTAGCGCTAAATTTGGGGTGAGATTGGAAAGTTAGCGCTAATTTAGGGGTGAGATTATCTGGGTGCCGAGAACTTTTCGTTCCCTTCTGCGTATGATGGGTGGTAGAGTTTTCGTCCGCCAACTAAAATTGATAGATGCACTTTTGATTGAGGGTTAGTTGTTATTCTGACGGCTGGATCTAAATGAGTAGCCCTAATCGTGTGGCTCTAATAGTTGTGGATTATTGTGTGTATGTTTGACGGGGTGCGGTTAGAAAATAATATGTTTACTTGTTTAATAGTAATAGAGATAAAGTAAAAATAAATAATTTCTGTCTGTTATCTGATTATCCGTGCAATATAAAAATACCTTGAAAATAAAAGTTCTCCAAATGCCCTGAAAATTATATGTGATTTTTTATAGAATATTTGAGGATTTATGGAACAAAGAACACACCAGGGGGGCCAACCACCTTGCCACGAGGGTGGAGGGCGCGCCCCCTGCCTCGTGGGCTCATGGTGGCCCTCCTCCACTTATTCTTCCAGCCACACACTTCATCTTCCTCCCCCAAACACGAAAAACCAACTCAAACCCGAGTCCAACCTCGTTTTGCTGCCATTTTCGATCTCCTTGCTCAAAGCACCTCTCACAAAACTGCTTGGGGAGATTGTTCCTTGGTATGTGACTCCTCCATTGGTCCAATTAGTTTTTGTTCTAGTGCTTTATTCATTGCAAATTTGTGTTGCTTAGGTGACCCTGTTCTTGAGCTTGCATGTCAAATTTATATGGTCAAAAGTAGTTTCGATGCATGATATAGGCCCTAGGCACTTGTAGGAGTAGTTGCTATTAATATTATTGAGTTTGGTTTACTTTTATTTTGAAGTTACTAAAAATTTCAGAATTTTTCAGGAAATGATAAGGAGATTATTGAGGGGCTCATCGAGCCAAAGCTTGAAGGAAAAGGAACCGAAGCCTAAGTATAATTTGCCGCGCACCGCGGAGGTTCGGGCGTGTGAATGGTCTTTTGAGGATCTCTTGAGAGCAGCCGGGATTTATGAAGATTTTCATGAGTTGCTTCATAATGCAGGCCTCACTGCTTTCCTCCACGACCAATGCGATCAGTATCTCTTACTCACAAATACCTTTGTGCAAAACTTTTATTTCCATTCTAGGAACTCGCCACCTACGGTGGAGTTTCATTTATATGATGAGCATAAGGAGATGTCACTTTATGATTTTTATCGGATTTGTTTAGTCCCTTTTGGGGGAAAGACAGAAGAACCACATCATGATGATGTGGAGGGATTTATTAATACTATCACTGTAGGGGAAACTAGGAAGGTTTCCGATGCATGAATCACTAGCATACATTTTCCTGTCTTACGTTACTTTGCATTATTTGCTAGTCGTTGCTTAATTGGTCGCGGAAACTCTGGAAACCTTAGTATCACTGATATTATTATTTTGCTCCAAGGTTTATACAGTGATAACACTTTTAGTATGGGCGGCATTATTGCTAGACGGTTAAGTATGAACCGTACTAAGGGTCCCATCTTTGGAGGCGTCTATGACACACGCCTAGCTGCACATTTTAACATACCTATTAGGCATGTTGAGAAGGAGGAAAAAGTGTTGCCTCGTGTTTATTTAGATTATAAAAGTATGGTGACACATGATTTTATTGTTAAGAATAGGGCAGGAGAGCTTAAATATCAATTGTTCTTTAATAAATATCATCCTAAGACTATTACATTGCCTGCTCCTGCTTTGTTTGATTTGACTGTAGGCAAGTACCTTGTTTCATTGACGGCTATCCATGCCTACCGGAACCCTGCACCGGCCGAGGAGTCAGAACCGGAACCACAATTTGATCCTTCACGACAGTCTAACTATCAGTGGGATCCGGATATGATTGCCAACCAGTGGCAATCGGAGCCTTCTTCTTCCTCATTACAGTACGACCCCAACAACTATTATTACGGATATCAGCCAGGCCAGCCGTGGCCATAGACCAACTTAGGCCAAAAGCCTAAGCTTGGGGGAGTACGTATTTCTCACGGACATTACATTTATGTTCACACACACTCATTGCCGGATGTCGGTGCTCATACTTTTTCATTGTATTATACATGCTAGTTTATTTTCTTTTATGCTTTCCTTTTGTGTGTTTGATGAACCTTAAGAAAAAACAAAAAAAATTAGTTGTAACTTTTAATTAATTTACTTTCCATGCTTGCAGTAGTAATTAAAAAGAAAACCCAAAAATATTTCTTGTTCTTCTTTTGCTTGTTGGGAGCTTTCCCGTGTAAATACTTTTATTTCTTTCTTTTCTTTGGGGGTCAGTAGGAGAAGACCTTGATTAAATTGTTGAAGTGGCTCTTATATGCATTATTGTTTATCTGACAAAAGAGCCCATATTGCCTTGTCTTCTCCTGTTTATTGAATGCTCGCAAATTTCAGCTTAGTCTAATGCACGTGCACTCTTATTATTATTCACATCGTTCGTTCGTGCAAGTGAAAGGCAATTATGATGATATATGATGGACTGACTGAGATGAGAAAAGCTGGTATGAACTCGACCTCTTTTGTTTTTGTAAATATGATGAGTTCATCGTTCTTGATTCAGCTTGTTATGAATAAATATGTTTGCAATGATAGTTAGAGATCATAGTTGCTTGTGCCATGCTTGATTAGCTATGAGTTATAATGATTTACCTTGCGTGCCAACATGCTATTAAAATGGTTATGATGTGGTATGATAGGGTGGTATCCTCCTCTGAATGATTTAAGTGACTTGACTTGGCACATGTTCACGCATGTAGTTGAAACAATCAACATAGCCTTCACGATATTTATGTTCATGGTGGATTATATCCTACTCATGCTTGCATCCAATGTTTATTAATTTTAATGCATGTGCATGGCTGTTGTCGCTCTCTAGTTGGTCGCTTCCTAGTCTTTTGCTAGCCTTCACCTGTACTAAGCGGGAATACTGCTTGTGCATCCAAACTCCTTAAACCCCAAAGTTATTCCACATGAGTCCAATATACCTTCTTATATGGGGTATCTACCCGCCGTTCCAAGTAAATTTGTATGTGCCAAACTCTAAACCTTCAAATAATCATCATGTTTTGTATGCTCGAATAGCTCATGTATCAACTAGGGCTGTCTGTATATTCCATGTTAGGCGGGTTATTTTCAAGAGGAGTGGACTCCGCTCCTCATTCACGAGATGAAGGGCTGGTCATCGGGATGCCCAGTCTCATGCTTTATGCAAACTAAATCAAAATAATTGCAAACAAAACTCCCCCTGGGACCTGATGTATGTTGGAGGCACTCGTTGTTTCGAGCAAGCCATGGATTGATGTTTGTTGGTGGAGGCGGAGTATAAACTTTATCATTCTGTTTGGGAACCGCCTATAATGTGTGTAGCATGGAAGATATCGCCATCTCTCGGTTGTTATGTTGACAATGAAAGTATACTGCTCAAAATGTTATTCACCTCTATTTCAAAACTGAGCTCTGGAACCTCTACAAATCCCTACTTCCCTCTGCGAAGGGCCTATCCATTTTACTTTTATGTTGAGTCATCACCCTCTTATTAAAAAGCACTAGCTGGAGAGCGCAACTGTCATTTGCATTCATTACTGTTAGTTTATATTGGGTGTGACTATGATTGGATCTCTTTTACCATGAATTACAATGTCTAGTCAGTCCTTGATCTTTAAAGGTGCTCTGCATTTATATTTTGCGGTCTAGAAAGGGCTAGCGAGATACCATCTTGTTATATCATATTATGATTGTTTTGAGAAAGTGTTGTCATCCGAGATTTATTATTATGGCTTGCTAGTTGATTATGCTATTGATATGGGTAATCATGATACCTGAGAATTATTGCAAATGTGATTAGTTATAATCTTTGCTGAAAACTTGAATGCTAGCTTGACATATTTACAACAACAAGAGCAAACAGAGTTTGTAAAAGTTTTTCTTTATTTCTTTCAGTTTGTCAACTGAATTGCTTGAGGACAAACAAGGGTTTAAGCTTGGGGGAGTTGATACGTCTCCAACGTATCTACTTTTCCAAACACTTTTGCCCTTGTTTTGGACTCTAACTTGTATGATTTGAATGGAACTAACCCGGACTGACGTTGTTTTCAGCAGAATTGCCATAATGTCGTTTTATGTGCAGAAAACAAAAGTTCTCAGAATGACCTGAAACTCCACGGGATATCTTACAATAAATAATAAAAAATCCTCGCCAAAGATGAAGACCAGGGGGGCACACCCTTCTCATGAGGGTGGGGGCACCCCCCCCCCAAGGCACGCCCCCCTACCTCGTGGGCCCCCTGGAGACCCCCAACTCCAACTCTATATAACTGCTTTCGGGGAGAAAAAATAGGGGAGAAGAAATCATCATGTTTTACGATACGGAGCCGCCGCCAAGCCCTAAAACCTCTCGGGAGGGCTGATCTGGAGTCCGTTCGGGGCTCCGGAGAGGGGGATTCGTCGCCGTCGTCATCATCAACCATCCTCCATCACCAATTTCATGATGCTCACCGCCGTGCGTAAGTAATTCCATCGTAGGCTTGCTGGACGGTGATGAGTTGGATGAGATTCACCATGTAATCGAGTTAGTTTTGTTAGGGTTTGATCCCTAGTATCCACTATGTTCTGAGATTGATGTTGCTATGACTTTGCTATGCTTAATGCTTGTCACTAGGACCCGAATGTCATGATTTCAGATCTGAACCTATTATGTTTTCATCAATATATGAGAGTTCTATATCCTATCCTACAAGTCTATAGTCACCTATTATGTGTTATGATCCGTTAACCCCGAAGTGACAATAATCGGGATATTTACCGGTGATGTCCGTAGTTTGAGGAGTTCATGTATTCACTATGTGCTAATGCTTTGTTCCGGTTCTCTACTAAAAGGAGGCCTTAATATCCCTTAGTTTCCATTAGGACCCCGCTGCCACGGGAGGGTAGGACAAAAGATGTCATGCAAGTTTTTTTTCCATAAGCATGTATGACTATACTTGGAATACATGTCTACATTACATTGACGAATTGGAGCTAGTTCTATGTCACCCTATGTTATGACTGTTACATGATGAACCGCATCCAGCATAATTATCCATCATTGATCCGATGCCTACGAGCTTTCCATATACTGGTTTACGCTTATTTAATTTCCCGTTGCTATTATTACAATCACTACAAAATACCAAAAACATTACTTTGCTTTCGTTACTCTTTTGTTATTGTTACCATCACTATCATATTACTTTGCTACTAAACACTTTGCTGCAGATACTAAGTTTCCAGGTGTGGTTGAATTGACAACTAAGCTGCTAATACTTGAGAATATTCTTTGGCTCCCCTTGTGTCGAATCAATAAATTTGTGTTGAATACTCTACCCTCAAAAGTTGTTGCGATCCCCTATACTTGTGGGTTATCACTCTTGCGCTTCGGCTTAGGACCGGCGGCTTGGTTCGCGAGCCCGTCCTCGAACAAAGGCTCCACTTCGTTGTTGCAGTCGTCTTCTTCCTCTAGCCCGTAGTCGTCCGGGAACTCGTGGTCGAGGGGGAAGCCGTCCAGGTCGATGCCAACCTGATCACGCATGAAGGCCGCCTGATCGGGTTCATAGCCAGCGGCCGGCGTGAACGCCCTGCGGTCGTCCTGGCTTTGTGTCTCGTCGGGATTGTAGCCAGCGGCCGGCGCACCGTCCTTGAAGATGAGGTTCTGCATGTAGTCCTCGTCAACGGCGGATGGCATTTCCTCGAACAGGTTGCGGGCGCCTGGGAGCACGGCGGTCGGCGTCTGTCGCATGCGTTTCCTCGCACCTCCGGATGACGAGCCACCTGCCACCGGGATGGCATTGAGGTCGATGGGCGCGGGCGCGGGCGTGGAAGGCGCGACCACGCTCACGCGGGCGAGCACTCGCCGAAGAGGCGGGAGGCCTGCGGGTAGACGTGGAAGCCGGGGATCGGGTTGCAAGCCGACGCGCGGGGCGAGTCGGGCAGCACCATCCGAGGAAACGCCGACGAGCCGGTGCTGGCCGCGGCGACGGTGGCTTGGACGAGGCCGTGATGGTTAGGGTTTAACCCTAACATGTAGAGCGCCTCCCTCGTTGCCGCCGCGACGCGGGCGTTGGTGTCCTCCTGCTGCACGGTGGTGACGACGGCGGCCTGCGCGGAGGCCTCATCCCTCGCGTCCGCGGCGTGCCTCCGGCCCTTCCTCTTGGCCGACTCCCTTGCCCGTTGTTCGGGTGTCAGCGCCTTCTTTGGCTTGGTCGCGACGGCGGTCTTACGCGGGCACGAGGCTTGCCTTTCTCGGTGGGGGCGGCGGCGCCGGACGAGGCGAGGGAGGTGAGGCCGGCGGCGGCGTCGAGGTCGATGGCGTCGTCCATGACTGTTTGGGGTGGAGCGCGCGCGGACGAGAGTGTTTTGGAGAAAATGGGAGGAAATGGTGGTGGTTGCCATCGACCGGCGGGCCCGGGAAGAGGAGTAGGCGCGCGCGTCCGTCTCGTGTCCGCGCCGATGCAAATCCGACTCAAAATTAGGCCGGAAATGGGTCGCCATGCGGACGCCAAGCGGACATGCGTCCGTTTTGGTCGGCGCGTTGGGCCGTCTTTTCTGCCTGCGCCGACCCAAACGAACGACGGCGGACGAAATGGGTCGCCCCATTGGAGTTACTTTTAAATCTTACATGTAATTTAAAGATGACAGAAAAACATGTTTATAATGGGTCATTTCTTAACCTTATTTCAATAACTAATTATTTCTAAAAATATGATGAGACATATATTATACTAAAACATTATCTCTTGTCTTCTCTTAAATAAAAGAAGATAAGTCTTTTTTTTTAATTTCTGTCTCCTTTACCTTATTAATTATTCTACTCGGCATTGTTAAGATAGAACCATTGTACATACTCTAATGCGCCTGGTATCTTCCAGTCTTGGACTCGTGTCATCCAAATCTAGTTGATGTTACGAGCATTCTCTAGCGAGGGGGCCGGCGAGGAGACCTCCTATTTAGCGCGCGTTCAGCGCCGTTACACTGCTTGCGCTCGCACGCCTCTCCCACATGGGCCGGCCCAACAACCGAGCGCCATTTTATTATAGTTTTTTTAAGATTAGCTCAGGTTTTTCTTAGCTGCTTGTTTGTTTGTTCAATTTTTTTTAACATCAATACAGACACAAGCACTTATATACATGTGCATACACTCACCCCTATGAACGCACATGCACACTCTATCCCTATGAGCACCTCTGAAAAACTGAGCCGACATATCATTTTGAGATTTACGAAGTCACCGTAGGCGCCTCGTCGTCGACGGGAACGTCTCCTCCCACTGAATGAGCATTGCCGGAAATCCTGAAATAAATCCAGGAATAAATGCGAGTACCAGGATTTGAAACCTGGTGAGCTGGGGATACCACAGTCCCTCTAACCATCCAACCACATGTTGATTCGCTTTGTTCGTTCAATTAATCGATCAACATACGCCAAAAAAAATGTTGATCAGTCAATAGTTGACCTGCTGGCCTGGCTAACTTTCTAATAAAATAACGAATCTAAAATAAATTCATAAAATTACAAAAGTTCATGAGTTTGAAAAAGTTTACGAATTTGAAAAGGGTCACAAGATCTAGAAAAAAATTCATGATTTTTATAAAAAATTACTGATACAATTTTTTTCATAAATTTGAAAAAGTTTAGAAAATTAAAAAAACAATAAAATTTCACGAATTTTAAAAAGTACACATATTTCAAAGAAAAAAACCTAGAAAACCGAGCCAAAACCGAAAGAAGAAACCACCAAAACCTTCAAAACCAGTGACAAAAAAAAGCTTACATGGGCCAGCCCATTCGCTCCATAGTGTTGTGGCAGGGTGTGCGTCAAGTAACATGAAAGCCTATAAATGACGCTTAAGGCACCAAAAAGGATTTGGGGTTACCAAGACGCTCACCGAGAATGTTATTGAGGGGGCCTTTGCTCAGATTGTTGTTGGCCCAGTGCGAAGGCATCTATAGCCCAAGACGTCCATTAGGTCATTTTTCTTGAATCTTCAAAAGGCCTTTTTCTAACCCCGAGGCCGTGGAACAATTGTTTTATGGTAATTTTCATTCGACAAATGTATGTGCACAAAAAAGAAGGAAAAAACAAGCATCACTGCACCATCTACCCCCACTATACCTTGCCATGGATAGCCCGGCCCGAACGGCCCGACACGACCCGGCCCAAAAATCCCGGGCCGGTCTGAGTCTGAGTGTGCCATCGGGTTGGGCTCAGGCCTGGAAATTGAGCCCGACGGGCAGATCGGGGCGGGCTTGGGCTTGCAGAAAATGTGATTTTAGCCATAGTCGGGCTAGGGCGACTAGGCTGTGTCGGGCTTTCTTGGGCTTGGACCGGGCTTGAGCCTGATTTAATAGGCCCGGTGGTTGGGCCGGGCCGGGCTCGGGCCTAGGTTTTTAGCACCGGGCTTTTTTTTGGCCCGGCCCGAGATATGCCAAGGTATAACCCTCACTCCGGTTTTTCCCAACATGGTGACACAAATTAAAGAGTCTAGTTCAAATCAATTAAGAGAGCCTATCCACTTCTTTAATTTGGTCCTATGCTTGACCAACAGCAATTCCTGTTTCAATCCATACTTCCAAGAGACTAGTTCTGGGACATCATTTTTTAAAATCTTCCCATTTCTTTGCATCGAGATGTTCCAACAACCCAAAATCACGATGTCCATTGCTATCTTCTTAGGAAAGTTTTGGAGACGAAGTACCACCTCATTAAATAAAGATGTGCCCCCGTGTCTATTTGGAGCAATGTTATCCTAACAAGATTAGACAAAAAGACAATCCCAACTAAGATGTTGGACAGATTCCTTAGTGTCATCGGTGCATAGGACATAGTCATATGAGTACATTAAAAAGATTTCCTCTTGAGCAACTCTCCATGTTGTCTCTGTCATACATGGCTAGCCAAAAATAAAATTGTGTGTCTAATTCTACTGGCACATTTCCACAAACCTCTAAACAGACACGGTTGGTATGGGTGGTGAACCCATCAAATGGTATACATTTTGCTAAAAGCATATTGTTCTGTCCTCCGGTTGGTATGGGTGTGAACTCACACCCATCAAACGTTATACATTTTGCTAAAAGCATATTGTTTTGTCCTCCGTAAATAAGTCCATTTGTCCATATTAGAAGTAACTTGGTCCGCCTGTTTTAGAAAGCTCCTTGAGTTGATTGAAGGCTATAGAGGACAGAGGCATATGGACTTCCTCAGTCAGGTCATGAGATTCCTTCATAGCAGCCAAAGAGGTCTTGTCATTAAGAGAAAAAGAATGAAGCTCGTGGTATTGTTGGTTCAGATGAGTCTCTAGCCAGCTATCTGTCCAGAATGTGCTATTATCACCTATACCAGCCTTGCAAACAACCACTTATTTGAGAAGAGGGATGAGCTTGAGGTGTGTGTCTTGTGGAGGTGTATCAAAGTAGTAATACTCCCATATCAACTTGACCCAAGGAAGACTGTTCTTGTTAAATAATTTATGAAGATCTTTTATAAGCAGAACTTTATTATGAGCTGCTATATCCCCTAATCATTCATGACTTTTGGGTTGACAAACCAGATTCTAAACAATAAGAGCACGACTTCAGATTCATACTTTCTCCACAAACAATGCCTTATATATATATATATTTTAATTTGATCACTACAACCATTGGTAGAGCAATACAAGTCATAAAGAAGGTTGGAAGAGAGAGAAAAATCGATTGTATAAGTTGCAACATTTCCGCTCTGACCCGATGTTGCAATAGATGGAACCTAACATGCATGCCGCCTTCATCCCCCACGCAAGAGCTAGGAGGCTACCAACGATGGTGTCTGCGCATCCAGCACGACGGGCAGGGATAACCTACTCCCCTTGCGATGGCTGTTGGCCTCCTCCTCTTCGGAGCCGTCAATCCCATCATATGTGTCTTTCTCTACGCATATGTCTTCTTCCTCCCTCCCAGCATGTCGCCCTGGCCCCTCTCCTAGGTCGCCATGCTCCCCTTTCTCACCCATCTACGCGTTGTAGAGAACAAAAGCCAACAACCCAACATCAATCTGCCATTCTCTCTACACAAACACACGTCACAAAAATCACCGTCCAGATGCAGCTTTCCCCTTGCCCCCGCCACTGGCTTCACTTTTTTTCTCTGCACATCAAAAGAGCAGGGCAGCTGGTTGAGCTGGGTAGGAAGAGACGAGCGTCCAATTTGTACCGTTTTTTTCCTTACGAGAATTGCAGGGAAGGGTGGGGTAGCAGGTGTCGAGTTTTTTTTCTTCCGAGCAAAACGAGGGCCAACTGTGCGACATCGGATTTGATAGGAGCACGGTTCGGAGCAGATGTCAGGAGCAGGCAAGGCCCGTCCTTTTTTTCCGATGAAAATAGGGTGTTTTATTCCAAATTCACAAAATTACAATCCTTAGCAACAAGTTTAGAAATTAAAAAGAGGGGATTGGTTAAGCGAGCACGCAGTGCTATCCCCAGATCTACCATAGTTTGCCAAGCAATGTGCAACTTTGTTTTGATCACGAGAAACTTTAAACACGAACAAACACCCTATTCTTCAGTATTTTGATTTCTGCTAAGAGATGACCATATGCTGATCTGTTCAGTGAATCATTAGACACTGCTGACAAAGCTACCGAACAAACAGATTGTATCCTTTTTCAATAGAATAAGGAAAGGAAAACACCGATTTGGTTTAGATTATTCCAGACCAAGAGGACGAAGTATCAGATACCAACTCTTAGAGATTTCAGTGGAGAATAATAGTCCCGTCGTGTTTTATTAAAATGAGATTCTGGCAAACCAACCTGTGGTTGGATGGTTAGAGGGACAGTGGTATCCCCAACCCACGAGAGTTCAAACCCTGATGCTCGCATTATTTCTGGATTTATTTCAGGATTTTCGATGATGCACTTTTAGTGGGAGGAGACGTTCCCGTCGACGACGAGACGCCTAAGGTGACTTCGTAAATTTGAAGATGACATGTCAGCTCAGTCTCTCGGAGGTGCTCATAAGGGTATGGTGTGTGTGCGTTCATAGAGGTGAGTGTATACACGTATATATGAGCGCTTGTGTCTGTACTGATGTTAAAAAATGAGATTCTGTCAACTGGGAGAAATATTGGCCATTCGATAAAATAAAATAAATAAATAAAATGGTGATATAATAAACCGGAAAGTTGAGATTCCAATTGCGTAGCAGGAGGCGGCCAAGCTAGGCTACAGTCTACAGACACACCGCTTTCCGCTTCCGCCGCCCCGCCGTCTCCTCCGACCTCTCGCGCCTCACCCTCCTCTAAACCCCTGGTTGAACCCTAGCCACCGTCTCCGGGAGCATGCACGCCCGGCTGCTCAGCGCTCCGTCCCGCGCCGCCGCCGCCTCCACCTCCTCCTCCACCCCCTCCGCCGGCTGCCGCCCCTCCTGGAAGCCGCGGCCGCCAAGCCGGAGCTCCGCCTCGCTGCCGCCTCTCTCGCTGTTGCGCGCCGGCGCATCCATGGAGCCCGCTTCGACCGAGGGGTAAGCTATTCGTGGAGTGTCGATTCGTGCCGATTGCCGCCTTCGGTTCCCGCCGCTGGGCGAATTCCTGGCGATTCCTGCGTCCCGTGGGCATTTTTACAGAGTTTTCACCTGATTGGTCTGCTTCCGCTCGTGCGGTGTTTCAGGCAGAGCGACCCGCCTGTGCATGGCGTGTCCGATAGGGTCGTCGGGGTGCTGGGGGGCGGCCAGTTGGGGAAGATGCTGTGCCAGGCGGCCAGTCAGATGGGGATCAAAGTGGCCATCCTGGACCCCCTCAAGGACTGTCCTGCAAACTCCGTCTGTCACGAGCATGTCGTGGGGAGCTTCAATGATGGTGACGCGGTCCGCGAGTTTGCGAAGAGGTAGGCGAAACTGTGACCCCGCTTGGTTTATTTGAGGGGCCGGCACCCCTACACATTATCGTTCTCAAACTGCTTTGACAAATCCTTTCGATGATGTTAGGTGTGATGTTCTAACTTTTGAAATTGAGCATGTCGATGCTGTGACACTTGAGAAGCTTGAAAAACAGGGTGTTGTTTGTGAACCCAAAGCCTCTACCATCATGATTATTCAGGTAATCTTTGCTTACTTGTGCCAACCGTCTTCCTGTTTTGCCAGCTCTGTACTACAACTATTAGCATTAATGGAGTATGTTTGATGTATTGATACTCTATTTTATTACAGGACAAGTACAGGCAAAAAGACCATTTCTCAAAATTTGGAATTCCGTTAACTGACTTTGTTGAAGTAATGCACCATATTTTTTACATTTGTGAAGTTATTGGAGCTGTAAGTGTTTTGATATAAACTTGTAGTGTTGTTTTGCAGGTAGATACTTTGAGTAGTATAGAGAAAGCTGGGGAAATGTTTGGCTACCCTCTAATGGTAAAAAGCAAAAGATTGGCATATGACGGTCGTGGGAATGCTGTTGCGCATGATAAAAATGAGCTATCTTCTGTTGTTTCTTGTAAGTCTTATAAGCATTGATTTAACGCAGCCTTTTCTAATTGAATTCTGAAAATCGGAAGCTGTTCTATGGTTTCCTAAATTAGCTATAAGGCAAGCTAGGATTTGAACTTTTAAGCAATTATCTTGAGGCCCATGCTTTTTAACATAGTCTGAGTTGACCCAATCACGTGAACTAATATCAACTGTTGAGGGAATTAATTTTCTTTAATATTCTTTATTGCTGCAGCGCTGGGTGGGTTTGAACATGGCTTGTATGTTGAGAGGTGGACAACATTTGCAAAGGTTAGTTTTATTTGATTTATTTGTTCATTAAGGAGGAAACTAAATCCCATTAAAACCGGTCAAACCCCCAACTATTTTCCGTTTTTATACCCTGCAGTATTTTTTATAAGTGTCTGTAAATTATACATTTTTCTCTAATTTGTATCTTTCTGAATGTTTAAAGGAATACATTTTTTGGATGTCCAATTTAATCCCTGTTAACATTTTGGTTCACATAGCAAAGGATTCGTAGTTGCCAGTCACCAATCGTCTAGTCACCATTGTTTTGTAAATTTTTGCTGCGTGTCCATGCTAATATTGGTTCTTTGTGCTTGTGCATGTGGCAGTGCCATATGTGCGAGCTTGAGATGAGTATATGATAAGTTCTGCAAGTTTATTTCAAGATATTTGTTTGGTCTCTTGCAGAATTTATTACAAAAATACCATGATAGGAGTAATAGAACATAACAGAATAGAACAGATTGCTTCAGTACCTATCATATTGTCATGGGCTATAGTTGATTATTCAACTTCTGTTGTTTACTTACATATTCTGTTATTTATCTTACTTCCGTTTAGGAGCTTTCTGTAATTGTGGCAAGGAGCAGAGATGGCTCTACGGTTTGTTATCCTGTCGTTGAAACCATTCATAAGTAAGATAGCCCTTTTGTTTTTGATTATCTATTTTAGTGCTTCCTTACTAGTATTATTTTATTTTGCTCCGTTTTCCAAATTCGGAAAATATGAAGCCTTTGTCTGGAACATTCAGGGATAACATCTGTCATGTTGTTGAAGCTCCTGCTGAGATACCCGAGAAAATGAAGAAGTTAGCTGCCAGTGTAGCTGAAAAAGCTGTCAAGTCATTAGAAGGTGCTGGTGTTTTTGCTGTCGAACTATTTTTAACAAATGACAATCAGGTTTGTTTGAACATTTATGCACATCCTATATAATTGAATCCTCCTATGATGATGTTGGATCTTTCTCACATTGATAATTTCACTAGGTTTTATTGAACGAAGTAGCCCCTAGGCCTCACAATAGTGGACACCATACAATTGAGGCTTGTTACACTTCACAATATGAGCAACACTTACGTGCTATTCTTGGACTTCCTCTTGGTGATCCTGCAATGAAAGCACCCACAGCAATAATGTACAACATCCTGGGCGAGGATGAGGTATATATATATTTTGGTTTTGTGTTGATTTGTCCTCCATTTTTTGCTATGTTAAACATTGATATTTAGGTGAATAGCTGCTAGACTATTTATAGGTCACCATGTTACTGTACTAGTTACCTATATAATATTGGGCACCAATTGCTACAGGGCGATTCAGGATTTGTTTTAGCCCATCAGCTGATTAAGAGGGCGTTAAATATTCCAGGTGCATCAGTCCATTGGTATGCAAAGCCAGGTTGGTTCAGCCACACTTAGCTGTTGTTGCAGAAAGTTGACAATTGTGCTTATTGCCTTCCCATGCCATGAAACATTATTTAAAGAATTGTTCTTCCAGAGATTCGGAAGCAAAGAAAGATGGGTCATATTACTATTGTGGGGCCTTCTTTGTTCAGTGTAAAAGAACATTTGAACAAGTTGCTGCAAAGGGACACAGATGGCCAGAAGAAAGGTTAGATTTATTCCTATCATACCATTGTTATATCTTCAACTTCCTGTTGGCAGATGTAATGCCTTTAGGTAGTACTGTATGGTTGCATGAGTCTGATTATTCTGTTTGATATCTCTGTTTACCATAGATTTTCGCTGTCTGTATTTATTAAATGGGGATCTGGATTTGATTTCCAGTTATCGCAAGCACTATTATCCATGAGAGTGGTATATGGTGGCCAGGAATGTATAATGACCTTTCTATATGCACTAACCTGGATGACTTTTAAAATTTAAACTTTATTCGTATGCTTCAAAAATAACGAAACAACAGTCTATTAGGATGCCGGAAAGAGAGTATAGAAGGCATCTGAATTTTGAATAATGATGAATAACCAGTTTAAATCAAATAATAATACTACTGGGGCAATAGTTGTCAATGCATGCAAGTTATCTGGTCTGTCTAAATTGTAGTGACTGAAACTCATTATGCTTTACCAGCACTCTCGTGATGTCTTTCTACTTGCCATGGTGAAATTATTCAGGCTTTTGTTATGCCACCTAACAATCACTTTTACTTAATTCTTTTTTTGGTGATAAGTCTTTTCATTCTATTCATTCCATTTGCTGAGGTCTAGAATGCTTCATTAATTGCAGTTAGACCTCGCGCTGCGGTTATAATGGGTTCGGATTCAGATCTTCCCATAATGAAAGATGCTGCAGCAGTACTGGAGAAATTCAACATACCTTTTGAGGTTTGATTTCTGAAACCTTTCTGTTGACAAGCTATGGTCTGTTGCCATGGCCATTCTGCAGCTTGATGGGTTGTTTCGTTTTTTCAGCTTACAGTTGTTTCGGCACATCGTACAGCAGAGAGGATGTACGCTTATGCATCGTCTGCTAAGGAAAGGGGCTTAGAGGTCATTATTGCAGGCGCAGGCGGAGCAGCTCACTTACCAGGCAAGTGTCAGCTGACGGGGAAAACATGCTCATGAATTCACCATACTGCTTTCTAAACATAAATATTAGGGTGCAATTATGTGCATTCTGGTATACTCGATTCTGTCAAAATGAGTAATGTGGAGGGGTGGCAATGTGATATAAACGTTTACCGAGTCATGTCATTATGTATTCTATCAAGTGCCAGTTATAGTATGTCGGAGATTTTGAATAGAGTAGTGTTTCTTGATCAAACGGACACAGCATTGGCATTGTTGACGAAGCCCTTATGCCTGAAGGAAGTGTAATGAACGATCTGTTCATAATTTTGTTGTGATTAATTAAGGATAATCTTTTTACTGTTTGTTGCAGGGATGGTGGCTTCATTGACCACTCTACCTGTAATTGGAGTCCCCATCTGGACGAAGTCATTACAGGGAATGGATTCCCTCCTATCTATTGTGCAGGTGAGGTTGAAGTCTTTTTTTCAATACCATTCAAAAGCAGAATGGTACTGTTATAAACACCACATAATCATTGATTGTAACTATTCATCAATGCCCACTCTTCTTGCATCATCAGACGCCTTCTAATTTCTAATCGATTATCGACTTGTGTTGTTTATTGTCACCAATTTTACAGATGCCGAAAGGTATTCCTGTTGCTACTGTTGCAATTGGAAATGCTGAAAATGCAGGCTTGTTGGCAGTTCGGATGCTTGCCTCAAGAGATCCTGAGTTGTCGGACAGGTATGGTTCGTTTCTGATGCTATTTTCTTGAAAATTTCATATTCAGCTCTATACCCCGCATGTGATTTTTATGGTCAGCCACTGGTTTTGAACTGATAACTTGTGGTTGGTGCTAGATTCAGACCCCTGTAATGGGTAAAGTTGCCAACAGAGCTAGTCAATGATATCAATAAAATGGATCAATTTATTTATAAATAATGAAGACTGTTTACAGTCAGGATTTTTTTGGAATTATTTGAGAATTGAATCAGTCAAAATCACAAATTGAATTTATGGCTTTCATGGCCAACCCTTTTCGTGTGGTGCGAAAGGACACCCTGTTAACAGAGGAAGTGGCATGAATCAACAATCCTTGCTTGGAATGCGCTTTGCCGGTAGCATCGGTGAAAGGATGATATACATATGGTTTGGATCATGTATTTGATTGAAGCGGGAAATCTCCACTAATATGGTACAACAACTTTGATGTCTATCTCAAGGGCACCCTGCGATTAGGGTAGATAATAATCAATAAGCTAGCTCGGAACGACTCGTCAAACTAGGGAGGCAGCACAGCCATAAGACTCATCAACAACTGGCCAGAGTGAGGCCTTGCACAATTGCATACTGTCATGCAGAGTGGGGATCTGAGTTCGACGTGGATACAGAGGCAGAAGATTCACAGGTTCTTTGATGCCACACTCCATGGCTCACATAGGCCAGCGGTCGCGGGGGGGGAGCTGGGTTAGTGGGAATGTGTTTCAGATGTGGCATATGGGTTATGTTGCTACTGGTCTGACTTGAGCCTAATGAGCAGAGGGTTTTTCATGGATAGCAATGTTTTGCCATCTCCATGGATAACCATTATTCAATTTATTTGCAGTTTTTGTCAAATATTGGACTGGTCCTTTGTGTTAGACTGTTTCATCCTACCTGCTTTTGCTGCTGACTTGGTTATTTGCTATTGAACTTTTTCTAGTGAACTATTTTGTTGTGTTTAAAGTCATTGTTTATTTATGGTTCTTTCACTGCAATGAGATTACGTATAACTGCGTTAGTTAACATGAAGGGTGCTACACATTCCCTGACAAAACCTTGTTCCGTGATCACTAGGTGTAGTTATGTGTGCCTAGTAACTTTTATGGTAGTTGCACTGTATCGTTCTGATTTGTGTTTATTTCTAGCAGGGTAAATGAATACCAGCAAGATCTGGAAGACAGTGTGTTGGTCAAAGCAAGATTGCTTGAGGAATTAGGTTCAGACAAATATCTGCAGCAATATAAGCAGCCTTGAGCACTGACTGCCTGTTCTGTTGACACACATCCAATCTTGACAGAAGCAGAAAAATAGTCCACTGTGGATGATATTCTTAAAGATCCTTTAGCCTGCCTGGTGTTCATCCGGCCTTCTTTCTTATTGTGCTAATTGTAATTGCCTGCTAAATTATTCCACCCAGCTCAAAATTTTCTTTCTCTAGTGTGGTCCCGATGGATGCGCAACTCGAGTTTTAGAGTGAGAACGGGCTGGAGGAAATGTTGTTGGAAATTAATGTACTTTACACGCTGTGAGAGGGTATAAAGACCAGAAAATGTTGCTACAGTGATATTTTTCTTGTCACGGACACACGTAATGCCTTGATGTTCATATGGCGGCTGCGGCCTACTCTCAGTCACCTCTGAGTAAAACCTTTGATGCGGGCTTTGAGCAAATTATATCACTGTTCTGGTCCTAGTGGACGTGTAACCTGGATGCGCAGCAACAGTGCATTCATGCAGAAACTTTGGAGATCAATGTGTTGCGCTCACATACCGTGACCAAATATAGCTTTGCAGATATGATGATGTTGGGAAAAGGCCATCACGCTCATGGTCTTTTTTTGAGATTAATGATGAATATGATAGTCGAGATGATCATCTTGGTCGACCTCGCGAGATGTAGCAGGATGTGCAAACTTTGGCCGCCTTTTGCACTTAATAACCTTTCTGCTTTCCAACCACCAGTTACATTCAGAGACACACTCATGATGATTATCTGAGGAGGATTTGATGTCGTGATGGGCAGATGGGCAGTTCGACTCATGCCCAGGAAAGGCGTCAGTTTAACTCTCACCACTCATCACGTTTTAGGATCCATCATAATGTATACATGTGGGTCAGAAATGGTCGACTGTCGCGATTGTTAACTTTTTTTTGGAGGGAGTTACAGTGTTTAAATTGATTTACACTAGCTATGCCATTGATCATACTGCATCAGGACCTCTGTCCTCAGCTCCTTCTCCTTTGCGTTCCAGCTCCGCGGCGCTCATCCACCGAGCGTATAACATCTATTTCGTATCATATAAGACGTTTTTGCAGTTTAAATTAAACAAAACGTCTTATATCTTGGTACAGAGGTAGTAACATCATAGGCGAATCACGATCTCGGCTTCACCTGCGTTGTAGCCCCGTGTTGCTTCTGTTGTATAAATTAGTATTTTTTTGGTTAATTCAAAAATAAATCATGACGATAACATTAGCAATATTTCATACTGATATGTAAACATGTGATCGCGTACTACACATATATCTAAGTAAATAAGTAGTATGGCTAACACAAAAACAAACAGGAGAGAGGTGAACATATCATACCCTCTAGTCGGCCAAGTCAGAGCCGCGTCAACAGCATCCTCAGCAGCCTTCTTCCGAGCTTTGAAGTTTTCACCCATGGCGATGTCAAAGCGGTTGAGGACGTAGTCGAAGTCGAGGAACAAGAATGAGTATTCGCGCTTGAGACGTTCTCCAAAAACTTAATCGCTCCATCTCCTGGTGTAGGATCAGATAGGGAGGGGTTCCGTACGGCTAAGGTTGCCGACGCCTCCAATAGGCGGTAGGGTAGGGAGACATGGGGCTGGGCCCACGCTCAGTCGGCAATAATCCAATTCACAAAACACGACGCAAGTGACGGAGGCGCGCATGTGTATCATCCCTCTTCTCAAACTTCAATAACATGTGGAAGAGAATCCCCTTAAAAGAGGTGTCAACTCTCCTCAACTCATTAGGTAGTAGTACTAAGCTTGTCATCACCATGTCATGACACCACACATGAGCCTTTGAGATTTTTGAATTATTATTATTTATATGGGTCTAAAGCCCATCTACACTATCCCTAGCGGCTCCTAGGGGTTTACAACTCCCCTCCAAGCACTAGTAGAAAAAAGGTCATTTGTCCCGGTTCATAAGGCCCATCTGTCCCGGTTGGGGAACCAGAACTAAAGGGTCGTTACTAATGCCCTAAGCCTTTAGTCCCGGTTCTTATACCAACCGGGACAGATGGGCCTCCACATGTCCGCTCCGGCGAGTCCAGGCACGAGGGCCTTTGGTCCCAGTTGGTAGCACCAACCGGGACCAATAAGCTTCCACGCGTCAGCACTTCAGGGGCTGTTTTTTTAAAGGAGGTGGTTTAGGGGTTTTGGGGGTTAATTTAGGTTCGTATAGGTAGCTAATAAAGAGATGTGTCCTTTCTTATCTCCGTGTTGCTGCTACTGCTATGCATAAACATGACTTAGATTGAAGTGAGGCAACATGTGGTGCATGTCGAAAGTAATACTAATCTAACTTGATCAAGTTTGGATTATACTACTTTCGACATGCACCACATGCATGTTGCCGTCACTTCAATCCAATCCATGTTCATTTCACCTGCTGATATATAATAACTCTTCGTGCTCGCATCATGCATCATCATATATAATAACAAGTCTACTAATCATCATCATACAACTTCTACTCGTTATTAATAACAAATCATACGATCATCATCCTCATAGTCATCGAACCAACTCTACTTAATTGTTCTTAGCACATGATCATCAGTATTAGGTAGGACCTAAATACCCTCTTTAAGGTAAAATAGCATAAAACAATATAGACCCTGACTCTCCATTATGGAGAATGGAGATCATCCTGTCTCCAATTCTTGCGCTTTGCTTCCTTTTGCTTCCAAGAAACTCCTTACGACTGTCCATACATTTTTTCCATTCTTTGATTTGCATGTCTCCATTCCTTTTAGAAATCTGGTATGGACAGTTAAGATTCGTAGGATGACCTGGCTGTATGTTCAAAACATTAAGGCTACCTTTCTGATACATCAAACGAGACACGCAATTCTCTGGGGTTATCTGTTGAAAAACATAGTAATAACTTCATATTAGCAATGATGTACTAGTTTTAGAAGTATGCAAAAGATGCACGGATGTCGTAATAGTAAAATATCTTACCAGGGTATCTCCATGGTAGTTACCGTAGTTCAACACATGCACTAGTGGCACGTATTGACCATAATGTTGAGGAGTTTGATTGTAGATATTGTAATTCTCAATGTCAGTATAAAATCCGACCAGATGATTTTTCTCCTTGTAAGTTAATTCGGAGCCATCGGTGTAGTGGGTTTTGTCTACCATCTCCAGCACATTCTTTAAAGAATGAAAATAAGCTGACAATGGAAATAAGCTGTCAACTATTTTGAAATAAACAATATAAATTAGCTAATAACTATGTTTGAGAAACTAAACTCACATAGCGGTAGAATTGGAGGCGTATCAACAAGGACCCAAATGTCCATATTGTCTTGCTCGATTTCAGGATCACCAAGATCCATGGTGACAAGCATACCCTCATCAAAACCATACATCTTGCAAAGTGCTTCCCATTTTTTGCAACCAAAATGGGTTACGCTCTCAGAATTGTACAACTTTACTTCAAAATCCACATCATGATGAGTCCTTAGGTGAATTTTCTTTGTTTCGAAACTTTCATGGTCTTCAAAACCCATCCTCTCCAAGACATAGTGCCTTGCATGTCATGGGATAAGCTACTCGAATTGTAAAAGATGAAAATTACATGTTGAAATAGTTGTAGTCATGCTTAATTACGAAAAAATACTTGTCGTTGTTGCGTACCGTTTCAACATCGAAGGTCTCCTCGAGCTTAATGCTGAAGCGCCGGTCATCGTCCAGGTGAGGCATGTCGCACAGACCTCGATCGTCGTGGCACCAGCTGCACTCCACCGGGAGACTTTCGTCGTCTGATGACGACATTTCCTACGTTCATAATTCAAAGATTAAACTTGTACAATTAAATATATGTACTACAAAAACTAAATTAGATCATTATTATTCATCACGGGTTGACTATTGGTCTGTCGAGTCTTTTCTTGAAAACTCTCAGCTCACGTGGTGTATATATTCGACTCTCGGTGATGGTCGCTCCTCACTTTGTCCCCGAGTGCATTACACCAAAATGTCTAGCACACGGGAACGAAGGAGAAGCGACCCCCACGACAACTGTCAGGATTCTTCGTCCTCTCATATATATATATATGGTGGAACTCTCCCTCACTGATTCCTCTCTGACATTTGCGACCGTCGGTGATGGTCGTTACTCCTTCTTCCCCTAGTGCATAACAAAGGTCTAGCACCCGGAGAAGAAGGAGAAACGACCCCCACGACAACAGTCGGGCTTCTTCGTCCTCTCATATATGGTGGAGACTCGACAGACTTAAAGTCAACCCGAAATATCGTTTAATTATCTTTCTAAAAAAGGATTTGGCTGGTCTCACCTCGAGGTCGGAGGGGGTCGGTGACGGGGACGACGGTGGGGATGATCGAGGGGGGCTCCTAGATTTCTGCGGAAACAAAAACCCTATAAGCTATCAACTAATTATATGCATACGCCTTGCATAGTGCTCTCCAATTTTAGCATTCAAAGTAGGAGTAGTTTTCCAATTTAAGCATTCAATAAGCAAAATCAAATTGCAAAACAAAGTAGTATTCAAATTAGGATGCATTCAATTATAAGCAAAACTACATCATCTCTTGCGCCCGCACATCGTCGAATATTATCACTAATACACCTCGAATACTATTATACATATAACATCGCTAGTACAACTAGAACCGTAGCGCCTGACGGGTATCGGCACAGGCAGTGGACACCCAAAGAGAAGGAACCATCACAGGATCGCTCCAGTGAGATCCCTGAAGAACCTGCCAGGTATTGTCGAACCTGCCTTTCAACGCAACCATGTAGCGATGGACGTGCTCGTCCTCCTCGCTGACACGGTGACGTACCGCCTCGTGGTGTCCGAAAGCCTAGGCACCGTCACTGGTCCATGCGACCGCCACCAAACAAGGATCGGGTCAATGACGGGCTGGCTCCTCACCAACCTACGCCCCCGGAAGGTAGCACCTCCCAATACCAGCCCGACGGAGCCCAGTCCCGGACATGGCCCCTCTGATCAAGCCGGCCTCCTCCGCCGAGTCGACGACGAGGATGCAGGATAGGCATCATCGACGTCGATGCGGGAATAATTGCTTGAACTAAAAAAATAAACTAGTTCTATTAATTTTCTTGCTAAAAATAAACTACTTCTATAGTAAAATAAAGTAGTTTTATTAAATCAACTAGTTCAACTACTAATTAAGCACTTACTATAAATAAAATAAAGTAGTACTTACTAAAAATAAACTACTTATATATATATAGTAAAATAAAGTAGTTTTATTAAATCAACTAGTTCAACTACTAAACACTTACTATAAATAAAATAAAGTAGTACTTACTAAAAAAAACTACTTCTACAGTAAATAAAGTAGTTTTATTAAATCAACTAGTTCAACTACTACGCACTTATTATAAATAAAATAAAGTAGTACTTACTAAAAATAAACTAGTTTAACTAGTTCTATTATTTATCGACCCCCCCTCATGTCGAAGTTATCGGGGAGGGGGTATATCGACAACGACATACCTGATAAAAAATAAGAAGAGGAAGAAGAAGAAAAAAAAAGGAGAAGAAGAAAGGAGCAGAGGAGAAGATCGAAGAAAAAAATAAGAAAAAATGAGGAGAAGAAGAAAGGAATAGAGAGGAGAGAAGAAAAAAAAGAATTTTTTTCTTCTCTCCTCTCTATTCCTTTCTTCTTCTCCTCATTTTTTTCTCTTCTTATTTATTTCTCCTCCTCTTCTTCTCCTCTTCTTCTCTTTCTTCTCCTCCTCCTTCTCCTCCTTCCTCTTCTTATATTCATACATCCATACATAGGCACATGCATCCATACATATATGAATTAATACCTACTAATTAACAACCTAAATAAAAAAATTAATACAAATATGAACATTATATCCATACATACATAGCCACATCCACACATCCATACATACATAGGGCACGACGAGGGCGGCGAGGGGCACGACGACGGCGACGGTGGGGGCTGGCCGGGGCAGGGGCGCGGTCGGCCGGCGCGCTCGTGGGCGGGGCAGGGGCGGTCCGGGGCTCAGGAGCGCGGGGTCGGGGACGGCGACGGCGACGGCGAGGACGAGGCACGGGTGACGGCAGGGGCGGGCCGGGGCCGGGGCGTGCGCGGGGTCGGGGTCGAGGATGGCGATGGCGACGGCGACGGCGAGGAAGAGGCATGGGCGACGGCAGGGGCGGCGGACGGCGTCGGGGCAGCCTGGCGTCGTCTATATCGTCGGCGTCGTCGGGGAGGAACTGAATGAAAATTTTGACAAGTGCTGTATATATAGCCAGAGCTCTGGTCCCGGTTCGTGTCAGCAACCGGGACAAATGACACCTTTGGTCCTGGTTTGTGCCACCAACCGGGACCAAAGGTCGTGTTTTCAGCAGCCCAAAGGGCGGGAAACAGAGGCCTTTGGTCCCGGTTGGTGGCACCAACCGGGACACCACCAACCGGGACCAAAGGTGGACATTGGTGCCGGTCGGTACCATGAACCGGGACCAATGCCCACCTTTAGTCCCGGTTGGTGCCACGAACCGGGACCAAAGGCCTGGCGTTGCCCGCGGCCAAAACTTTAGTCCCACCTCTCTAGTTGAGAGGGGCTCGGAGTGGTTTATAAGCCCCACTCCGGCTGCCCTCTCGAGCTCCTCTCAAATGCAGGCTTATGGGCCTAATATGACACTATGTTGTCTGTGGGCCTACTGGGCCTTCTGCGGGCCTGAATCCTGGCCCATAGTTGGGTTTCTAGTCGTATTCAGGCCGTGGATGCTCATTAGGTGGCATTTTCCCCCTGTTTTTGTTTTTGTTTTCTTTTTTTTGCTTTATTTATTTTATTTAGTTTCTACTTAGAGCAAAATACTTATTGTTTTTCCGTGATTCTTTTTGCTTTCAGGTAATAAAATTATAAACTGTCTGTTAGTGCCATTAGTTAAAGTTTATTTTGTTTTATTTTTCCTTTTTTCCATGATTCTTTTTTTTTCTATTTTCATTTATTTTATTAAAGTTTTTTTTGTTTTATTTTGTTTCTACTTATTTGTTAGAGTTTATTTTGTTTCTACTTATTTATTTTATTTTGTTTCTACTTATTTATTTTATTTTATGTTTTGTTATTTTATTTATTTTATGAAAATTCTTTTTGCTTATAATGTTTTGAACAGAAAATACTTTGATAATTTTAGTTGCATAAATTTTATATAATTTTAGTTTCAATAATACTAGAGGTTTATAAAAGTTTTATGAAAATTCTTTTTGCTTATTATTTTTCTATTAGAGTTTCATAAATGTTTTCTAGATCATTCTTTTTTATATTAGTTCATTATTTGAGCTAAATGACCCAAAAATTGGAAATGCACCATTCAAAGCCACATCATCAATTTTCAACCCTTTCTGACTTCATTTGTTATTTTTCATGCATTTATTGATTTTTTTGAGCTACATGACCCTGAAAATGAAAAGCACTATAAATGAACTCTGAAAAGGTTGAAAGTTGGCATGGTATCATCATTTCACCCATGTAGCATGTGCTAAAAAGTTGAGAGGGTTACGACAAAAACTGGATGCACTTCGTGTACAAAACAGACAATCTCTTTTGAAGTATCACGGTTTCATACGGAAACTCGTCTGTTACAAAGGGATTTCATTTTTTTGAACTTATTTGAACTCCAAACTTTTTGTGTGTTCAAAATGCACCATTCAAATCCACATCATCAATTTTTAACCCTTTCTGACTTAATTTGTTATTTTTCATGCATTTATTGATTTTTTGAGCAATATGACCCTGAAAATGAAAAGCACTACAAATGAACTTTGAAAAGGTTCAAAGTTGGAATGGTATCATCATTTCACCCATATAGCATGTGCTAAAAGTTGAGAGGGTTATGGCAAAAGCTGGATGCACATCGTGTACAAAGCAGACAATCTCTTTCGAAGTATCAGGGTTTCATACGGAAACTCGTCTGTTACAAAGAAATTTTATTTTTTTGAACTTATTTGAACTTCAGACTTTTTGTGTGTTCAAAATGCACCATTCAAAGCCACATCATAAATTTTCAACCCTTTCTGACTTCATTTGTTATTTTTCATGCATTTACTGATTTTTTGAGCTATATGACCCTGAAAATGAAAAGCACAACAAATGAACTCTGAAAAGGTTCAAAGTTGGCATGGTATCATCATTTCACCCATATAGCATGTGATAAAAAGTTGAGAGGGTTACGGCAAAAACTGGATGCACTTCGTGTACAAAACGGACAATCTCTTTCTAAGTATCAGGGTTTCATACGAAAACTCGTTTGTTACAAAGGGATTTCATTTTTTTGAACTTATTTGAACTCTAGACTTTTTGTGTGTTCAAAATGCACCATTAAAAGCCACATCATCAATTTTCAACCCTTTCCGACTTCATTTGTTATTTTTCATGCATTTACTGTTTTTTGAGCTATATGACCCTGAAAATAAAAAGCACTACAAATGAACTTTGAAAAGGTTGAAAGTTGGCATGGTATCATAATTTCACCCACATAGCATGTGCTAAAAAGTTGAGAGGGTTACGGCAAAAACTGGATGCACTTCGTGTACAAAACGGCAGAAACTCGTCTGTTACAACATGCATTTCAAATGAACTAGGAAAAGGTTGAAAGTTGGCTTGGTATCATCATAATAGTTGTGGACAGAAAGTCTTCACTTTTTATTCGCTTGTGTGCTTTGCTTATTGCGCCGTAACCATGGATAATCTTCATCGTTTATCAGGATGCTTGGGTCAGCCTTGACTTTGAAGGGAGGAATTTCATGAAACTTTTCATAATCTTCGGACATGTCTGTCTTGCCCTCCACTCCCATGATGTCCCTTTTTCCTGAAAGAACTATGTGGCGCTTTGGCTCATCGTATGATGTATTCGCTTCCTTATCTTTTCTTTTTCTCAGTTTGGTAGACATGTCCTTCACATAGATAACCTGTGCCACATCATTGGCTAGGACGAACGGTTCGTCAGTGTACCCAAGATTGTTCAGATCCACTGTTGTCATTCCGTACTGTGGGTCTACCTGTACCCCGCCTCCTAACAGATTGACCCATTTGCACTTAAACAAATGGACCTTAAAATCATCTCCATAGTCAAGTTCCCATATGCCCACTATGTAACCATAATATGTGTCCTTTCCCCTCTCGGTTGCTGCATCAAAGCAGGCACCGCTGTTTGGGTTGGTGCTCTTTTGATCTTGGGCAATCATGTAAAATGTATTCCCATTTATCTCATATCCTTTGTAAGTCAATACAGTCGAAGATGGTCCCCTGGACAGCGAGTACAACTCATCACAAACAGTGTTGTCACCTCTGAGACGTGTTTCCAACCAACTGCTGAAAGTCATGATGTGTTCACATGTAATCCAGTCGTCACACTGCTCCGGGTGTTCGGAGCGCAGACTGTTCTTGTGTTCATCGACATACGGGGTCACCAGAGTAGAGTTCTGTAGAACTGTGTAGTGTGCTTGAGACCAAGAATGCCCGTCCTTGCATATTATTGAGTCTGCTCCTAGCGTGCCTTTTCCAGTCAGTCTCCCATCATACCGCGATTTAGGGAGACCTATCTTCTTAAGGCCAGGAATGAAGTCAATACAAAACCCAATGACATCCTCTTTTTAATGGCCCATGGAGATGCTTCCTTCTGGCCTAGCACGGTTACAAACATATTTTTTAGGACTCCCATGAACCTCTCAAAGGGGAACATATTGTGTAGAAATACGGGGCCCAGAATAACAATCTCGTCGACTAGATGAACTAGGACGTGCGTCATGATATTGAAGAAGGATGGTGGGAACACCAACTCGAAACGGACAAGACATTGCGCCACATCACTCCTTAGCCTTGGTATGATTTCTGGATCGACCACCTTCTGAGAGATTGCATTGAGGAATGCACATAGCTTCACAATGGCTAATCAAACATTTTCCGGTAGAAGCCCCCTCAATGCAACCAGAAGCGGTTGCGTCATAATCACGTGGCAGTCATGAGACTTTAGGTTCTGGAACTTTTTCTTTGGAATATTTATTATTCCCTTTATATTCGACGAGAAGCCAGTCAGGACTTTCATACTGAGCAGGCATTCAAAAAAGATTTCCTTCTCTTCTTTGGTAAGAGCGTAGCTGGCAGGACCTTCATACTGCTTTGGAGGCATGCCGTCTTTTTCGTGCAAACGTTGCAGGTCCTCCCGTGCCTCAGGTGTATCTTTAATCTTCCCATACACGCCCAAGAATCCTAACAGGTTCACGCAAAGGTTCTTCGTCACGTGCATCACGTCGATTGAAGAGCGTACCTCTAGCTCTTTCCAGTAGGGTAGGTCCCAAAATATAGATTTCTTCTTCCACATGGGTGCGCGTCCCTCAACGTCATTCGGAACAGCTAGTCCGTGATGTCTACTACACAACCTTCTTCTTGTAGACATTGTTGGGCCTCCAAGTGCAGAGGTTTGTAGGACAGTAGCAAATTTCCCTCAAGTGGATGACCTAAGGTTTATCAATCCGTAGGAGGCGTAGGATGAAGATGGTCTCTCTCAAGCAACCCTGCAACCAAATAACAAAGAGTCTCTTGTGTCCCCAACACACCCAATACAATGGTAAATTGTATAGGTGCACTAGTTCGACGAAGAGATGGTGATACAAGTGGTATATGGATGGTAGATAAAGGTTTTTGTAATATGAAAATATAAAAACAGCAAGGTAACTAATGATAAAAGTGAGCACAAACGGTATTGCAATGCTAGGAAACAAGGCCTAGGGTTCATACTTTCACTAGTGCAAGTCCTCTCAACAATAATAACATAATTGGATCATATAACTATAAACTATCCCTCAACATGCAACAAAGAGTCACTCCAAAGTCACTAATAGCGGAGAACGAATGAAGAGATTATGGTAGGGTACGAAACCACCTCAAAGTTATTCTTTCCAATCAATTCGTTGGGCTATTCCTATAAGTGTCACAAACAGCCCTAGAGTTCATACAAGAATAACACCTTAAGACACAAATCAACCAAAACCCTAATGTCACCTAGATACTCCAATGTCACCTCAAGTATCCGTGGGTATGATTATATGATATGCATCACACAATCTCAGATTCATCTATTCAACCAACACATAGGAACTCAAAGAGTGCCCCAAAGATTCTACCGGAGAGTCAATACGAAAACATATGCCAAGCCCTATGCATAGGTTCATGGGCGGAAGCCGCAAGTTGATCACCAAAACATACATCAAGTGGATCAATAGAATACCCCATTGTCACCACGGGTATCCCACGCAAGACATACATAAAGTGTTCTCAAATCCTTAAAGACTCAATCCGATAAGATAACTTCAAAGGGAAAACTCAATCCATTACAAGAGAGTAGAGGGGGAGAAACATCATAGGATCCAAATATAATAGCAAAGCTCGCGATACATCAAGATCGTAACACCTCAAGAACACAAGAGAGAGAGAGAGATCAAACACATACCTACTGGTACATACCCTCAGCCCCGAGGGAGAACTACTCCCTCCTCATCATGGAGAACACCGGGATGATGAAGATGGCCACCGAAGAAGGATTCCCCCTCCGACAGGGTGCCGGAATGGGTCTAGATTGGCTTTCGGTGGCTACGGAGGCTTCTGGCGGCGGAACTCCCAATCTATTGTGCTCCTGATAGTTTTTGGGTATATGGATATATATAGGCGGAAGACATACATCAAGGGAGCCACGAGGGGCCTACGAGGGTGGAGGGCGCGCCCCCTGCCTCATGCTCTCCTCGTTTATCCCCTGACGTGCACTCCAAGTCTCCTGTATTGCTTTCTTTCCAAAAATAACTTTTCCGAAGGTTTCATTCCGTTTGGACTCCGTTTGATATTCCTTTTCTGCGAAACACTGAAACAAGGGAAAAACAGAAACTGGCACTGGGCTATGGGTTAATAGGTTAGTCCCAAAAATCATATAAAATAGCATATAAATGTATATAAAACATCCAAGGTTGATAATATAATATCATGGAACAATCAAAAATTATAGATACGTTGGAGACGTATTAGCATCCCCAAGCTTTATTCCTGCCCGTCTTCGAGTAGGTAAATGATAAAAACAGAATTTTTGATGTGGAATGCTACCTAACATATTTCTCTATGTAGTTTTCTTTATTGTGTCAAGAATATTCAGATCCATAAGATTCAAGAAAAAAGTTTAATATTGACATAAAAATAACAATACTTCAAGCATACTAACAAAGCAATCATGTCTTCTCAAAATAACATGGCCAAAGAAAGCTATCCCTACGAAATCATATAGTCTGGCTATGCTCCATCTTCACCACACAACATATTTAAATCATGCACAACCCCGATGACAAGCCAAGCAATTGTTTCATACTTTTGATGTTCTCAAACTTTTTCAATCTTCACGCAATATATGAGCGTGAGCCATGGACATAGCACTATAGGTGGAATAGAATGGTGGTTGTGGAGAAGACAAAAAAGAGAAGATAGGCTCACATCAACTAGGCGTATCAACGGGCTATGGAGATGCCCATCAATAGATATCAATGTGAGTGAGTAGGGATTCCCATGCAACGGATGCACTAGAGCTACAAATGTATAAAAGCTCAACAAAAGAAACTAGTGGGTGTGCATCCAACTCGCTTGCTCACGAAGACCTAGGGCATTTTGAGGAAGCCCATCATTGAAATATACAAGCCAAGTTCAATAATCAAAGATTCCCATTAGTATATGAAAGTGACAACATAGGAGACTCTCTATCATGAAGATCATGGTGCTACTTTGAAGCACAAGTGTGGTAAAAGGATAGTAGCATTGTCCCTTCTCTCTTTTTCTCTCATTTTTTTATTTTTTTATTTGGGCCTTCTCTTTTTTTATGGCCTCTTCTTTTTTGGGGGGCTTCTTTGGCCTCTTTTTTTTTCGTCCGGAGTCTCATCCCGACTTGTGTGGGAATCATAGTCTCCATCATCCTTTCCTCACTGGGACAATGATCTAATAATGATGATCATCACACTTTTATTTACTTACAACTCAAGAATTACAACTCGATACTTAGAACAACATATGACTCTATATGAATGCCTCCGATGGTGTACCAGGATGTGTAATGACTCATGAGTGACATGTATGAAAGAATTATGAATGGTGGCTTTGCCATAAATACGATGTCAACTACATGATCATGCAAAGCAATATGACAATGATAAAGCGCGTCATAATAAACGGAACGGTGGAAAGTTGCATGGAAATATATCTCGGAATGGCTATGGAAATGCCATAATAGGTAGGTATGGTGGCTGTTTTGAGGAAGGTATATGGTGGGTGTATGGTACCGGCGAAAGTTGTGCGGTACTAGAGAGGCTAGCAATGATGGAATGGTGAGAGTGCGTATAATCCATGGACTCAACATTAGTCATAAAGAACTCATCTACTTATTGCAAAAATCTACAAGTTATCGAAGCAAAGTACTACGCGCATGCTCCTAGGGGGATAGATTGGTAGGAAAAGACCATCGCTCGTCCCCGACCGCCACTCATAAGGAGGACAATCAACAAACAAATCATGCTCCGACTTCGTCACATAACGGTTCATCATACGTGCATGCTACGAGAATCACAAACTTCAACACAAGTATTTCTCAAATTCACAACTACTCAACTAGCATGACTTTAATATCACCATCTTCATATCTCAAAACAATCATCAAGTATCAAACTTCTCATAGTATTCAATGCACTTTATATGAAAGTTTTTATTATATCCCTCTTGGATGCCCATCATATTAGGACTAAATTCATAACCAAAGCAAATTACCATGCTGTTTAGGACTCTCAAAATAATATAAGTGACTCATGAGAGTTCATCTATTTCTATAAAATAAAACCACCACCGTGCTCTAAAAAGATATAAGTGAAGCACTAGAGCAAATGACAAACTACTCCGAAAGATATAAGTGAAGATCAACGAGTAGTCAAATAATTATGCAACTATGTGAAGACTCTCTAACATTTAAGAATTTTAGATCTTGGTATTTTATTCAAACATCAAGCAAAACAAAATAAAATAAAATGATGCTCCAAGCAAAACACATATCATGTGGTAAATAAAAATATAGCTCCAAGTAAAGTTACCGATGAACGAAGACGAAAGAGGGGATGCCATCCGGGGCATCCCCAAGCTTAGGCTCTTGGTTGTCCTTCAATATTACCTTGGGGTGCCTTGGGAATCCCCAAGCTTAGGCTCTTGCCACTCCTTATTCCATAGTCCATCGAATCTTTACCCAAAACTTGAAAACTTCACAACACAAAACTTAACAGAAAACTCGTGAGCTCCGTTAGCGAAAGAAAACAAAACACCACTTCATAGTACTATAATGAACTCATTATTTATTTATATTGGTGTTAAACCTACTGTATTCCAACTTCTATATGGTTTATAAACTATTTCACTAGCCATAGATTCATCAAAATAAGCAAACAACACACGAAAAACAGAATCTGTCAAAAACAGAACAGTCTATAGTAATCTGGGTCAAACGTGTACTTATGGAACTCATAAAATTCTCAAATAAATTTCTGGACGTGAGGAATTTATATATTAATCATCTTCAAAAAGAATTAACTAAATATCACTCTCCAATAAAAAATGGCAGCAATTCTCGTGAGCGCTAAAGTTTCTATTTTTTATAGCATGATCAACAAGACTTTCCCCAAGTCTTCCCAACGGTTCTACTTGGCACAAACACTAATTAAAACATAAAAACTCAATCATTAAAGAGGATAGATAAATTATTTATTACTAAACAGGAGCAAAAAGCAAGGGACAAAAATAAAATTGGGTTGCCTCCCAACAAGCGCTATCGTTTAACGCCCCTAGCTAGGCATGATGATTTCAATGATGCTCACATAAAAGATAAGAATTGAAACAGAAAGAGAGAATAATGAAGAATATGACTAGCACATTTAAGTCTAACCCACTTCCTATGCATAGGGATTTTGTGAGCAAACAACTTATGAGAACAAGAATCAACTTGCATAGGAAGGTAAAACAAGCATAACTTCAAAATTTTAAGCACATAGAGAGGAAACTTGATATTATTGCAATTCCTACAATCATATATTCCTCCCTCATAATAATTTTCAGTAGAATCATGAATGAATTCAACAATATAGCCATGACATGAAGCATTCTTTTCATGATCTACAAGCATATAATTTTTATTACTCTTCGCATAAGCAAATTTCTTCTCAATCGGAATAGTGGGAGTATCATAAGAGACTCGAATACTATAAATTGTTTCCACATTAAAAGAGTAATGTTTAGAAAAAGGGTAATCATAATCATGACAAATTTTATAGATATAATCATCACTACTTTTTATAGCATAAGTATCATCACAATAATCATCATAAGTAGGAGGCATGCTATCATCATTATAAATTTGCATATCAAAACTTGGGAGACTAAAAATATCATCTTCATTAATCATAGCTTCCCCAAGCTTGGGACAAACATTAATTGCAGCAAATATATTCTCAAAAAAATCATCTTCATCAAACATAGCATCCCCAAGCTTGGGCCTTTTCATATCATAAGCATAATCACTTTCATCATTAATTGTATGGATAGCACCAATAGTATAGCAATTATCATATTCTTCCAAGAAAGTGCCAAAAAGATTTTCAAGATCATAAGAAGTATCATTATCTTCCCAATCATAATCATCACAATAAGCAATAGGCATAACGAGATCACCATCAAGTGCATCATCTTCCACAATTATATTTTCATGAGGCACAACAGTAATAGGAGCAACATTATTTGGGAGAGATATCTTTTTACCTCTCTTCCTTTTTCTTTTATTCTTCTTCTTCACCACATCATGTGTGGGTTCAACCCTCTTTTTGGAGCTCCTTATTAATGAGATTGGTTGAATAGGAGGCTCCTCCTCGTTACCTGATTCATCATAAAAAATAATAGGAGGGTATTGGGAAGTCTCTTCCCTTTCATTAGTATTCTCTTCATCTTCTATTTCTTTTCTTTTCTTTATGTAGTTGGCAATATAAGAATTTTCAATACAATTCACCGCACAATACACATAAATTTCCTCTAGATCAAAATGAAGAACTCTATCAAGGGTAAATTCTGGAATATCCTTAGTTATACGTTTCATTTCTTCATAACCCAAGAGCAAACTAAGTTCATTATGACATGCAAGGGAAATCAAGTCATCACAAATTTTTGGACACGATACGATCATGAAACAATTTGCATTGGGTACTGAAATGATCACGTTCATTGCAAAGTTCACAAGTACAGCTAAGAAAATTTAAATTTTCAGCACAAACTTCTAGCCTTTCTTGCAACCATTTAGTTTCTAAATGCTTATGCCTCTTGCAATATCTATCTTCTCTATTTGGTGTGTACTTGCAAACCCAATGCACTCCATAAAAATTGACATGTTTATAAGAGACATTTTCATCATAACTAGTGCAATCATCATTAGTACTATGGATATTCAAGAAGTTCATACTAACAACATTGCAATCATGCTCATCATTCAAAGATTTAGTGCCAAACATTTTAATGCATTCTTCTTCTAACACTTTGGCACAATTTTCCTTTCCATCATACTCACGAAAGATATTAAAAAGATGAAGCGTATGAGACAAACTCAATTCCATTTTTATAGTTTTCTTTTATAAACTAAACTAGTGCTAAAACAAGAAACAAAAAGATTCGATTGCAAGATCTAAAGATATACCTTCAAGCACTCACCTCCCCGGCAACGGCGCCAGAAAAGAGCTTGATGTCTACTACACAACCTTCTTCTTGTAGATGTTGTTGGGCCTTCAAGTGCAGAGGTTTGTAGGACAGTAGCAAATTTCCCTCAAGTGGATGACCTAAGGTTTATCAATCCGTAGGAGGCATAGGATGAAGATGGTCTCTCTCAAGCAACCCTGCAACCAAATAACAAAGAGTCTCTTGTGTCCCCAACACACCCAATACAATGGTAAATTGTATAGGTGCACTAGTTCGGCGAAGAGATGGTGATACAAGTGGTATATGGATGGTAGATAAAGGTTTTTGTAATATGAAAATATAAAAACAGCAAGGTAACTAATGATAAAAGTGAGCACAAATGGTATTGCAATGCTAGGAGACAAGGACTAGGGTTCATACTTTCACTAGTGCAAGTCCTCTCAACAATAATAACATAATTGGATCATATAACTATAAACTATCCCTCAACATGCAACAAAGAGTCACTCCAAAGTCACTAATAGCGGAGAACGAACGAAGAGATTATGGTAGGGTACGAAACCACCTCAAAGTTATTCTTTCCAATCAATTCGTTGGGCTATTCCTATAAGTGTCACAAACAGCCCTAGAGTTCGTACTAGAATAACACCTTAAGACACAAATCAACCAAAACCCTAATGTCACCTAGATACTCCAATGTCACCTCAAGTATCCGTGGGTATGATTATACGATATGCATCACACAATCTCAGATTCATCTATTCAACCAACACATAGGACCTCAAAGAGTGCCCCAAAGATTCTACCGGAGAGTCAGGACGAAAACGTGTGTCAACCCCTATGCATAGGTTCATGGGCGGAAGCCGCAAGTTGATCACCAAAGCATGCATCAAGTGGATTAATAGAATACCCCATTGTCACCACGGTTATCCCACACAAGACATACATCAAGTGTTCTCAAATCCTTAAAGACTCAAACCGATAAGATAACTTCAAAGGGAAAACTCAATCCATTACAAGAGAGTAGACAGGGAGAAACATCATAGGATCCAAATATAATAGCAAAGCTCGCGATACATCAAGATCGTAACACCTCAAGAACATGAGAGAGAGAGAGAGAGAGATCAAACACATAGCTACTGGTACATACCCTCAGCCCCGAGGGAGAACTACTCCCTCTTCGTCATGGAGAGCACCGAGATGATGAAGATGGCCACCGAAGAAGGATTCCCCCTCCGGCAGGGTGCCGGAACGGGTCTAGATTGGCTTTCGGTGGCTACGGAGGCTTCTGGCGGCGGAACTCCCGATCTATTGTGCTCCTGATAGTTTTGGGGTATATGGATATATATAGGCGGAAGACATACATCAGGGGAGCCACGAGGGGCCTACGAGGGTGGAGGGCGCGCCCCCTGCCTCGTGCTCTCCTCGTTGATCCCCTGACGTGCACTCCAAGTCTCCTGTATTGCTTTCTTTCCAAAAATAACTTTTCCGAAGGTTTCATTCCGTTTGGACTCCGTTTGATATTCCTTTTCTGCGAAACACTAAAACAAGGGAAAAACAGAAACTGGCATTGGGCTCTGGGTTAATAGGTTAGTCCCAAAAATTATATAAAATAGCATATAAATGCATATAAAACATCCAAGGTTGATAATATAATAGCATGGAACAATCAAAAATTATAGATACATTGGAGACGTATCAGTCCGCCGGGACCCTTTCTAAATATTAAGTGTAAATCAGAGACCATATCAAGTACGTGATCACCGGTATGCATGGCGGGCTTCTTCTAGTGATCTGCCTCGCCTTTGAAATGCTTGCCTTTCTTTCGACATTGATGGTTGGTCGGGAGAAATCGAAGATGGCCCAGGTACACATTCTTCCTGCATCTGTCAAGGTATATACTTTCCGTGTCAGCTAAACAATGCGTGCATGCATGGTATCTCTTGTTTGTCTGTCCTGAAAGGTTACTGAGAGCGGGTCAATCATTGATGGTTACAAACAACAATGCATGCAGGTTAAATTCCTGCTGTTTGTGCTCATCCCACGCACGTACACCGTTTCCATTCCACAGCTGTAAAAGTTCTTCAACTAATGGCATTAGGTACACATCAATGTCGTTGCCGGGTTTCTTAGGGCCTTGGATGAGAATTGGCATCATAATGAACTTCCGCTTCATGCACATCCAAAGAGGAAGGTTATACGTACATAGAGTCACGGGCCAGGTGCTGTGATTGCTGCTCTGCTCCCCGAAAGGATTAATGCCATCCGTGCTTAAACCAAACCATATGTTCCTTGGGTCACCTGCAAACTGAGCCCAGTACTTTCTCTTGATTTTTCTCCACTGCGACCCGTCAGCGGGTGCTCTCAACTTCCCGTCTTTCTTACGGTCCTCACTATGCCATCACATAAACTTGGCATGCTCTTTGTTTCTGAACAGTCGTTTCAACCGTGGTATTATAGGAGCATACCACATCACCTTCGCAAGAACCCTCTTCCTGCGGGGCTCGCCCTCAACATCACCAGGGTCATCTCGTCTGATCTTATACCGCAATGCACCGCATACCGGGCATGCGTTCAAATCCTTGTACGCACCGCGGTAGAGGATGCAGTCATTAGGGCATGCATGTATCTTCTCCACCTCCAATCCTAGAGGGCATACGACCTTATTTGCTGCGTACGTACTGTCGGGCAATTCGTTATCCTTTGGAAGCTTCTTCTTCAATATTTTCAGTAGCTTCTCAAATTCTTTGTCAGACACAACATTCTCTGCCTTCCATTGCAGAAATTCCAGTACGGTACTGAGCTTTGTGTTGCCATCTTCGCAATTGGGGTACAACCCTTTTTTGTGATCCTCTAACATGCGATCGAACTTCAGCTTCTCCTTTTCACTTTCGCACTTTTCCCTTGCATCAACAATGACCCGACGGAGAACACCATCGGGCACATCGTCCGGTTCCTCTTGATCTTCAGCTTCCCCCGTTGCAGCATCATTGTATTCAGGGGGCACATAGTTGTCATTGTCCTCTTCTTCTTCGTTGTCTTCCATTATAACCCCTATTTCTCCGTGCTTCGTCCAAACATTATAGTGTGGCATGAAACCTTTATAAAGCAGGTGGGTGTGAAGGATTTTCTTGTCAGAGTAAGACCTCGTATTCCCACAATCAGGGCATGGACAACACATAAAACCATTCTGCTTGTTTGCCTCAGCCACTTTGAGAAATTTACGCACGCTCTTAATGTACTCGGAGGTGTGTCTGTCACCGTATATCCATTGCCGGTTCATCTGCGTGCATTATATATAATTATGTGTATCAAAAGTAAGAAAATTAGACAAGTATCTATCTAAAGTAAGATTTTTTTCTTTCAGAAATAAGATAAGAACAAGAGGCTCACCACGGTGGTGCCGGCGACGAGATCGACGCGGGTGATCGACGGCGGTGAAGACGAGGACGGGGCGTGACGGACCGCTAAACCTAGACAAATCTCAGAAAAAATGGAGCTCCTAGGTCGAGCTTCGAGAGGAGAAAGCTTAACTAATGTGGCTCGGGCATTTCATCGAACACCTCACATGCATAAGAGGTGAGCTAGAGCACCCAAATGCCCTTCCTCGCCGGCCAGCAAAAAACAAAGCACTGTGGAGTGCTCTGCTCGCCGGCGATGGGGTATATATAGGAAGCTCATTTGTCCCGGTTCGTGGCTGGAACTGGGACTAAAGCCCAGCCTTCTGTCCCGGTTCGAGCCAAGAACCGGGACCTATGTTTGTGGGCCAGGAGCGAGGCCCATTGGTCCCGGTTCATGCCAAGAACCGGGACAAATGGGCCCAGAAGAATCGGGACCAATGCCCACGAGGCCCAGGCAGGCCCCCTGGGCTCACGAACCGGGACGAATGCATTCATTGGTCCCGGTTCGTGGCAGAACCGGGACTAACGGGCTGGCCAGGCCCGAACGAAAGCCCCTTTTTCTACTAGTGAAGCACCTCCACCTCCAGCGAGTCCGCCGTCTCCTCTCCGCCTGTTACTCTGGCGGCCGGTGGTGGGAAGGAGAATCCCAATGCCTCTGCTCTGGCTAGTAGGTTAAGTTAGGGTTTTGTCCCCGCAGGGCGGCGTTTGCGCGGATGGCAACGCTTCTTCGTCGAATTGTTCTTCCGGGCTCCGTTCCTCCTCAAGTTCATCCATCTGAATGGAATCGACAAAGCTCCAGCGTAGATTCCTGCCGTCTCCTTGGGGTGGTGAGGTTAGGGTTTCTCGTCGTGCATGTGCGGCGGCGAGCTATGGTGCCAGGCACTTCGGATCGAGTCAAGGGTTCAACGACGATGATTGCGGCTTCAGGGAGCTGGTCCTTAAGGGCACGTGCACAAAGACTTTCCTACTGTCGTCGACAAGGTCATGCCGGCTCCGGTAGGGGAGCGATCACAACGGCGCATCGACGGTTTGTTCTGGCAGCAATATTGGTTGTTTGATGACCTAAGTATCTCGATATAATTTTTATTATGTTCTGGATGCTTTGTACTTCTGATGAATTTTTATAAGACATCCGAATGCTTTTGTCAAAAAAAAACCCCATCTACAATTCAGCAGCTTCTACCTTGCACTGTTGTCACGAGGCTAGCCATTCGACATGATGCTAGGACTAGGATCTGCCTGATCTCTGTGATGCGCATGCAAGCTAGGTTCATGCCACTAGACAGGATGGGCACGCAAAATTTGTGCCACTAGGCTAGGCTCTCTCATTCTCATAGTTAGTTGAGGTGATCACGGGGACGATTGCTCCTTGGTTCTGAGGTTGTAGCTCTTGTAATGCAGATGCTTTGAATTGTAGAGCACTGCTAGCTGTGCCACTGGTAGTTAGGTGCACACTAGGCTCATCGACCGCTGGCATGCATGTACTAGCTAGGGTGGCCATTTCAGTAGCCCCGATCGCGGGCTCACACGAGGGCATCGTGCATTCCTGTAGCTTTTCTGAGGGGATGCGCCTCATTGGCCAACTTGACCACTTCATTGATCACTTCGACGGCGATGATTGGCTGATAGGTAGAAATGTCTCGTGATGACAGGGAAACGGTGCAAACGAACATGAGTGGATACGACGCATGTACTATAAGAATCTGGACCTAGATTGCGAAAATCCTAAACTTAGGGGAGGTTGGATCATGGGCTGGATGAGGAAAGAGTTTAACTTTATTTTTGAGGGAAATCAAAAGTTTAACTTGAATGAGGAAAAAGTAGCCACTGTCGTGCAAATACTAGAGAGCCAATGCGAACCAACGTGTAGTTGGATGGTTAGGAGGACAGTGATATCCCCTGCCATCAAAGTTCAAGTCACATATTTGACACCGGTGCTCGCATTTTTCTGCATTTATTTCAGGCTTTTCAGCGATGTGCGTCCAGTGAGAGAAGACGTTCCCGTCGACTACAAAGGCATCTGTGGCGACTTCATCAATCTCAACATGATGTGCCGGCTCAGTCTCTCGGAGGCGCTCATAGGGGCAGGGTGCGTGCGTGCGTTCGTAGGGATGAGTGTATGTGCGTATGTATGAGTGTCCGTGTCTGTATTGTGTTAAAAAATAGGAAGCCAATTATCCAATGATTGTAGAGCAGCTCAACCCAAATGGTGTTACTATAATCCAACACAATACTCGATGTAGTATATAAGGAAATACACTACTTTTTTTCCTACTTTTTTAGTCCCTTGAGAAATTGCTATTTCCAACCAAGTCAATTAAATCGCATGTCATGAAACCTACCGTTGGACACGCAAAATTTAGATGCAGTAGAAAGTCTGCAGTTTCTCAACTGCACAAAATTTCTAGGAAGTTATGGAGGTCTTCTTGAGTCACCCCTGCCTCTATACCAATGGCGCCACCTAGTTCGACATCACCATCTTAGGGTCCATTGTATTACCCGTCCCCACGACCATCTTCACCATCTTGCTCCCGGACGACACGGTCAAATAATGCTATCTGCAGCTCCAGATGGGCTCGCTCGCGATGGAGGTGACCATTCTTGCCAAAATTGTGCCCATGTTCGACATTATACAATTCAATTCAAAAATGACGATTAGGATACAATTTTAGGTTGAAAACTTGAAAATAGCATAGATAAATTAGATTGGTTTCGAAATAGTATAGCCTTATTAGTATCATGCATACACCTTAAAGAAACCGGTGGTCAAACTTATATTTTGAAAACCATGCTAGTGTCCAAAATGTCTTTACCACCTCTCATCATCCACATCTACTAACATCGTGAACTACTTCCACGTTGCTTTATACCTCATCTCCATCATCTGCAGCTTATTCATTGACTGAAAGATCGATCGACATCTCACCATCGTCATCTTCAACGCCATGGCAACTTACTGCGGTATGCTGGCTTCATATTGGCGTTCATTGCATCAATAGTCACCATCTTCGTCTTCTTAGCGTGCCATGGGGGAGCTTGGTCATGATATATGAGGTGAAGAATATCTTCAAGCTGCCCATATGTAGAAGTTAATGCTTGATGCGTATTTTACAACACGTTAGGGCCTTGAAGGGAATGGATGCATTCAAGAGCTATTTTGCAAAATTATTAGCACAAATCTTGACGGAATCAACGATCTAGATAATTCTTGTACATCCAAGTAGGTGTGGACTTGAGTTTTCACCAGCAGGAGAGTGTGAACCTACACATGGTGTACTTGGAGCTCGCCATGGTTGGTATGGTAACGACGAAGAAATCACCAATGGAGCCCCATTGACCCACGAGCTGAACACAGGGCTACCCCCTCCTCCCGCGTCGACCTCAATAGTGCACATTACACAAGCACGGATGCATGACCCATACAAAAGCACACGCATATCGCGCGTTAGTGTAGATGGACCACAAATACCCAGCCGCGATGCACTGAAGGGCTCCCTTTCTAAGAAGCTTAGTAGTTGTAAAGATGTGCAACACGTACCATGCATCGTGTACGGTCTGATGCCCACAAATTTTGTCCATGCTAGGGCCTTATAGCCCGCCCCCTAGGACATAGGTATTTGCAAACTAAATACAAAAAGGTGTCTCTCACATCCATTTCGTAATCAAGATGACATCGCCTTCATCGGATCTCTCTTTCTGCACCTTTTCTGCAATTTGCATGATGCATGATTGCTTGTGATACTAGCCAGTGATCGACCCCATAAACTGCACACGGCGTTATTGTTTGCATGGGATGCATGCATGTTCCAAGCCTAGAAGCATTCGTTTTCCTAGGATCTAGGCTTTGCTTTGCGGCTCCTAGTTGGGTCTACGCTGGACAGTGCCATGCAGGTAATTTGAAAGTTTTCCATCAATAAATAAATAAATAAATAGAAGTTCCCTTTTTTTTAAGGACCCGAATATATTATAGAGGTTCATGAAAGTATAAAGCACTCTAAACATAATAAAAAAATATGCCGAGGACATTGGACTACCGAACAACCACTACCGCAGTCAGAACAAGCCGTCAATGCACCGTTGTCGCCGACCCCTACCAGAGTTGGTCCGACCTTGTCGATGACAGCCGGGAACTCTTCATGTACGTGCCCCTAAGGACCAATGATGCAATCTTCGACATCCTTGAGTCGATCCGCAGTCGTCGCATATGCATGGCGAGAAATTTAACCTTGCCGCCCCAAGGAGACAACATGAATTTACGCCGATGCTTCATTGACTACGTCTCAACGGACGAACTCGAGAAGGATTGTAGTCCGAAAGTCCAGCTCAAAGATGAAGCACCACTATCTGTCCGAGCGTCATCCCCTGCAAGTACCCCCCCCCCCCCCCCCCCCCCCACACACACACACATAATTAAACTACTAGCGGAGCCGAGGCACCGGGATCCCCGTCCCTGCCATCGGCCACCTGAGTGGTAAGCAGCGGGGAGGTGGATCCATTGGCTCGCTGACGAAGCCAAGAGGGGACCTAGGCGGCACAGTCACATGTGGGAAAGAGTCGCGTCTCACGAAGTTTCCCTTTGCATCCTTCTCGGCCTCACATTGCATGGAACCCTTGGTACATGATTCACAGTTTCGCGCCATAACTCTCTCTATCATGAATAAGATGATGCACTGTTATGAGAAAGGCCTATAATCTTGCTATCGATTAACGCCACAAGTTGATGGGTTAAACAGCCCGGGTTCAAGGCAACTACCTATTTAAATTGAATATAACTCCTCCTATGCTCAACTCATTTTAAGATGATGCACTGCTCTGCATTTAAGAGTGCATATCCATCAGACTATCACCAATCGCTGCACCTTTTTGTAACCTAGTTGCAGGGAAAAGCGATTCAAGTTGCACTTCCCTTTTAACTTTAGCAGTTAAACGGTTCACACTTTGAGCAGAAAACTTCTAATCATCACCGGTCGCTCTCTCGATCCGCCTATAAATAGGAGATTTGATCATCACGCGGCATCATATTCCCTAGCTTCGACGTACTAAATTACATTACGAGCGGCAGAACTTGGGACTCGAGGTGCAGCTCGACATGGCGACTATCCAAAGCAAATCGACAGCACCACAATCTGTTACTGCAAGCAGGCTTCCTCCCAAGGTAATTGCACATCAAATTCTCTTTCCAAATGAAGCATTATCAATTAAGCAAGTACGTGTATATGTATGTCGACTCATTTCTCATCTGTGGTTGATCAGAAGGAGGAGCAAGAACTCCGGCGAGCCTACTCTGAAATGGCGAGCAACATGGAGAAGCTCGTCGTCGCAAGCAGCAGCAGCAGCAACCCATGCCCTGACGACGGCGCCGACGTCTCGGAGGTGGAGACGGTGCGCTGCGCGTGCTGCGCCGTGGCCGAGGAATGCACGGCGGCGTACGTGGGCGGGGTCCGCGCGGCCTTCTGCGGCGACTGGCTGTGCGGGCTGTGCGGGGAGGCCGTGAAGGAGCGGATGGTGCGGGACCCGTCCGGCGGCGTGGAGGCGGCGCTGGGGTCCCACGAGGCCGAGTGCCGGGACTTCAACGCCACGAGGCTGAACCCGACGCTGTCGCTCGCCGGGTCCATGCGGGGCATCGCGCGCAAGAGCTTCGACCGGAGAAAGACGACGACGTCGACGTCGTGCCAGGACCGCCACCTCCGCACGGCAGCGTCCAGGGCGGTGGCGCTCGCGAGGTCAGTCAGCTGCGACCCGCGGTTCCTGGCGGACGTGATTAACGGGCCGTCCGGGGAGCAGTCCCGATGAGGCCACGGCCCACAACCTCACCTGCCAGCCGGGTTTAATGATTTGTACTCGTATTTGCTAAAAAAAGACATCCATCTATTCATAAATAGCAGGAGTGTCGAGTAAGTAATAAGCTTACTAAAAGAGGACATCGATTATGTAGTACTATGTGCCATCGATGTGAACGTAGCCTACGCCATACACTTCCTGTAGACAGTTTCATAGATCTTTCATGCATACAAACATATTGTGTGTATGCACGTGATGTATTCCTTTGATGCACGTGGGCAATATAGAACGTTATGTGTGTAATTATTCTAAGAAAATAAATGCTACAACATGTTTCTCAACTTGGTCGTGAAATTATTTGTTATTTTCTCCAATTAATTGACATTCTTAAATCGATCTCTAGGGAACAAGGCAATAAACAATAAACAATACTCCATCTGGTCCTTTTTACTCCGCATATAAGATTTGTTTGAAGTCAAATTTCGTAAAGTTTGACCATATTCATATGAAAACATATCAACATCCACAATACTAAAACTATACAATATGAAAATTCAATTCATGATGCAACTAATGATATTGATTTCGTATTATGGATGTTGATACTTTTTTCTATAAAGTTGGTCAAACTTTACGAAGTTTAACTTTATAAAAAACTTATATGCAGAATAAAAAGGAGAGAAGGGAGTCTTATAGTATCACTAATGTTGAATAAACCATCACGTACAACACATCTTTGGTGCTTCTAAAGAGCCCCCGAGATAAAAAAATGTCTTACATTGTTAATAGAGAACTACCTCGCAATAAAAAAAATAGAGAACCACACAAATGGGTCTCAGTGGATCAATTGTCTTTAATATGAAAATATTTGTGGTGCTTTTATATTTATTGGCAGACTTCTTATGTGAACCGTCTAAGATAGATAATTATCAGCGGCAAGCTACAAATTATAGATTTTTAGTCTATCGTACAAATTATAGGTTTTTCTTTTGAGAAGATACAAATTATAGGTGTTTCGGCCCGCTAGTGATACCAATACAAGGCGAGCTCTTTTTCAAGCCTGCCAAATATATCTGGCGGGCCATGTCTAAAAGTCCAAAGCAATTCCATCTCTAAATATACACCCATCTCTCATATCTTCAAGAGTTGTAGCTTTGTCTTTGAAGGTCGAGGATCAAATCATGAAGCTCATAACATTGCCAATTTTTCACACTCGCTTGATCCGGGTCGTCATTTGTGGCTTATTTCACCTCATGACCCTATTTGTATACCTCTAAATATTCCTCTGGATCAATAAAAATTTGGCAAACTCCTAACAAAATACCCATCTCTCATCCCTAAAAAAAAATGTCCATCTCTCTCTCCATGGACTCCCCTAAAAAACTCTCTCCGGGGACAGCTATGTCTGGCTTCAAGCGGTACGTGTGCCTCGCATCGCTCACGTCCCCGCGTTGATCACTTAACTCGCTGCGGTAGGGCGGGCCAACCCATCAGCTCTGATCGCTACATTCTGTACCATAGCGCAACATGGATATGTGGTTTTTCATTTTATTTTTTCCCACCGCATAAATAAACCTCAAAAAATTTCGTGAATACAACAATAACTGCACGAATTTGAGATTTTGTTTTGCGAATGCGAAAAAATCATGAACTACACAAATCTTCATGAACTAGAAAAATGTTCACGAATTCCAAAAATGTTCACACTTTTTTAATGAATAAAAAACGATCATGGATTTGAAAATGTTCAAAAATTAATATATTATTTGTGAATTTAAAAAATCTTCACAATTTCAGAAGATGTGCATGAATTTAGAAAAATGTTCACAAATTGAAAAATAATCATGTATTGAAAAAATGTTCATGAATAATAAAATTTTATGCGAAATAAAAAATATCCATGAATTCAGGAATATTCATGAATTAAAAAATATGTTCATGAATTCAAGAACAAAATTTTTTGAAATCCCGAACAAATTTTCAAATTCCATGCTTGTTTGATTTTTTTAATTTATGAGCATTTGATTGAAATTTGAACAAATTTTAAAATTACGAACATTTTCAAAATTGCATTTTTTAAAAAAAAATTCAAGCATATTTTTGAAAAATCACAAACAAAATTTGATAACATGATTTTTTTGTCGAAATTTGATACAAATTTGTGAAGATTTTGAACATTATTTTAATTAATGAAAAAGTGAACATAGAAAAAGAAAAGAAAAAAGTGAAAAAATAACCAAAAAGAAAACCAGTAAAACGAGAAGTAGGAAAAATAAAAGGGTTCAGGAATCTTCTTCTAGAAGGTTCCTGAAGCCGGTGCCTTAGGTTCGCTTTGATTTTCTTCAAAACCGTTGAATGGGCCGGCCGAGGAGATGGCCATAGTTCGCGATCGCCATCTTAAAACTCGTAGTGAGCGATCTATATCATTGAGGTAGTCGCCACCTTATCTTCTATCCTCTAGGGGTGTGTTTGGCTTGTGCCAATGTTGGGCTTGCCAAATAATTGGCGAACGATTTCGCCACCCACACTTCTTCAAAAAGTTGGCACAAAATTGAACTATAGTGGTACAAAAGGCTTGGCAAGACCAAAATAATCAGTGTCCATCCAAATGAGTACCCAAGGTTGGGTCGACACCAACTTTTTGGCTTGACATCTCAAGGCATCAATCTGAACAACCCTTAGGTAACGATCCTGACCAGGTCACCGTCGTCTATACACAAACCGGTTGCCACTGCCAATCGCCACCTCGTTCTGGCCTTGGTCTCAGGCACGGTGACATCATAGATGTTAGTGCTGCCCTTCGTGATTTATAACTCGAGTATCCACAACCATTCTGCACCTCTCCATACAACTTTGCTTTCCTTGTGTTGTTGACATGGCAAGACACTTTATTAAATGCTATGTTAATATGTGGTTTACACCCTTGGTATCCCTTCTTTGAGACACCAGTCAATCCAAGTTCTTCTTCATCCACATCTCTGTTGGTCTCTTGCCTTTGGCCGCTGATATAACATTATGAGGCAGAGGGAACCCCGTAAAAATGTTTAGTGTGCACTTTAGGTACCTTCTACGTTAGGTTTGTGTGTCTTTGGCGGTGGTGAAGCCAATAAAGTGAAGGCTATATTAATTGTACGGGGTATAGGTCTACTGACCATAGTGGCAACAACACAATACAATGCTTTTTAATTTTCTGTCACTATGGTAGATTACTTGCAAGATTGAACCCAACTATCACACACAAGTCCCTCTTGGAGATCATGTATCAAACTTGGCCAAAGAAAGACAAATATATTGGAGATCACACATGAATAAAAATTATGCAGCAAAGAAACCAAATTGATATAAAAAAAATTGACGGATATATCTGATCATAAACCGATAATTCATGACATTGCAACAAAAACAACACAAGAATGTATCAAATCGATCACAATAATGTAGAGCAGCTCATGTGATCTTTGTATTGAGAAGTGATGGAGAGAAAACCATCCTGCCACTGCTACGGACTCATAGCCCAAAGGAAACTACTCATGGACGATGATGGCCATCAAGTTGGTGGATATGGCCACACTGATGATTCCCCTCTGGCGGAATACTAGAAAAGCTCTAGATTGGATCACCACATAATGAGAGGCGCGCTGACAAAAACAAAATAACTCCTTGATTGATAGGGTTTTTGGAGCGAACGGCAAAATATATAAGCGCCCAAAGGCGGTGCTACCTCTTGAGCACTGCGTTGGTTTTCACTTGAAGAGGAAAGGGTGATGCAGCAAAGTAGGTAAGTATTTCCCTCAGTTTTTGAGAACCAAGGTATCAATCCAGTAGGAGGCTATGCGCGAGTCCCTCACACCTGCACAAAACAAATAAATCCTCGCAACCAACGCGATAAGGGGTTGTCAATCCCTACACGGTCACTTACGAGAGTGAGATCTGATAGATATGATAAGATAATATTTTTGGTATTTTTATGATAAAGATGCAAAGTAAAATAAAAGACAATGAAAATAACTAAGTGGTGGAAGATTAATATGATGAAGATAGACCCGGGGGCCATAGGTTTCACTAGTGGCATCTCTCAAGAGCATAGGTATTTTACGGTGGGTGAACAAATTGCTGTTGAGCAATTGCCATAATTGAGCATAGTTATGAGAATGTCTAGGTATGATCATGTATATAGGCATCACGTCCGAGACAAGTAGACCGACTCCTGCCTGCATCTACTACTATTACTCCACACATCGACCGCTATCCAGCATGCATCTAGAGTATTAAGTTCATAAGAACAGAGTAACACCTTAAACAAGATGACATGATGTAGAGGGATAAATTCATGCAATATGATAAAAAAAACCCGTCTTGTTATCCTCGATGGCAACAATACAATACGTGTCTTGCTGCCCCTACTGTCACTGGGAAAGGACACCGCCAAGATTGAACCCAAAGCTAAGCACTTCTCCCATTGCAAGAAAGATCAATCTAGTAGGCCAAACCAAACTGATAATTCGAAGAGACTTGCAAAGATAACCAATCATACATAAAAGAATTCAGAGAAGATTCAAATAATGTTCATAGATAAACTTGATCATAAACCCACAATTCATCGGTCTCAACAAACACACCGCAAAAGAAGATTACATCGAATAGATCTCCACAAGAGAGGGGGAGAACTTTGTATTGAGATCCAAAAAGAGAGAAGAAGCCATCTAGCTAATAACTATGGACCCGAAGGTCTGAGGTAAACTACTCACACTTCATCGGAGAGGCTATGGTGTTGATGTAGAAGCCCTTTGTGATCGATGCCCCCTCCGGCGGAGCTCCGGAACAGGCCCCAAGATGGGATCTCGTGGAGAAAGTTACGGCGGTGGAATTAGGGTTTTGGCTCCGTATCTAATCATTTAAGGGTACGTAGGTATATATAGGAGGAAGAAGTACGTCGGTGGAGCAATAGGGGGCCACGAGGGTGGAGGCGCGCCTGGGGGGGGGTGGTAGGTGCGCCCCCTACCTCGTGGCTTCCCTGTTGGTTGCTTGACGTAGGGTCCAAGTCTCCTGGGTCTTGTTCGTTCCAAAAATCACGTTCCCGAAGGTTTCATTCCGTTTGGACTCCGTTTGATATTCCTTTTCTTCGAAACCCTAAAATAGGCAAAAAACAACAATTCTGGGCTGGGCCTCCGGTTAGTAGGTTAGTCCCAAAAAAATATAAAAGTGCATAATAAAGCCCAATAATGTCCAAAACAGTAGATAATAGAGCATGGAGCATCAAAAATTATAGATACGTTGGAGACGTATCAGGCGGTGGAAAGGCGGTCCAGGGGAGCACTTGGGTCCACCATGTAGCCACCCCTGGCATTGTGTTCTAGCCGTGTGGGGCCTACAAGGGTCCCCTCTCGTGGTGCCCGGGCTCTCTAGAAGATTCTCGACTCAAAACTTTTTCTTGATTTTTTTCAGAATTTTTGGAGCTCTGTAAAATTGATTTTCTTGCAAGTCCAAAAACATGCAAAAAGCAACAACTGACATTGGACACTGAGTTAATAGGTTAGACAGAAAAATATTAAAAATTGGTACTAAAACTATGCCAAAATGATAAAATATAGCATGAAACAATAAAATATATAGATATGTTTGAGGCTTATTAGCATGGAACTAGGGAGGAGGGGGGGGGGGCAAGAGGAGTCATGCTCAGAGCTTGGGGAGCTTGATCTGTCTCCAACATATCTATAATTTTTAAAATATTTATGCTACATTAATATTAATTACCTCCACTTTGGGTATACTTTTTATTGGACTAATATATTAATGCATTGCACAGTGACATATCTTGTTTTAGGTGTTTTTGGAATTTTAGGAAAGTACCACAGAATAAGTTCGAGAAAAGATAAACAAATATTGGTTCTAGAATTTCATGCTAGGAGAGGACCAGAGGGCCAAGAACCAACCCCTAGTGGACCCCATGGGGTGTAGGCGTCCACCTTAGAGGGGCACCTGCGGCCCGTGGGCACCCCTAGGCTTCCTCCTATGTCCAAACCCCTCAGCTTGATTATTGATCATTTTCACCGCCGCCACATCACGCTTTTGAGGCGATCTTCGTTTTTAGCCCTGATCTGAAACTCTGGCTGAGGGAGAAGCTATCTTCATCATCACCAACCTTGATCCTTGCGCTCTAAGATGAGTTGTGTGGTAGTCCACCCCCTGGACCACGGGTTCATGACAATAGCCAAAGTTGTAATCTCTCCATTTTGATGTGTTTAGATGTTGAATACAATACCATATGAACAAATTATTAGTGAAGAATTATGTTTAACTTGATGTATTTGTAGCGGTGATGTCGATCATGTGATGAATTATTTCTTTATGTTCAGATATATGCATGCCATATTATTTGATCTATAGATATATATTTCTTTCCAGTTGCTTGTCTACTCTTGGCCAATTTAGATCGATAATTATTAGTGAAGAATTCTGCATTAGTTGAGATAAAGCTTTCAAGTAATCTACCGCATTGACATAAACTGGAAAAAAGCTTGTATAGAGTTCTTGTCCCTAAGAGTTAAGGTTTATTTGAGGGTTCAATGGAATCCCATAAACACAAGAATATGCAATCTCGCTCGAAGCAATTACGCGTGTTCACACTTGATGTCCAGATGGTGCAGAGGGATCTCAATCTATGGACGAGCTATTTAACTATAAGATGCATCGGTCTGATTGTATTACAGATGAACTGCCTATGTAGAATAACATATTCATATGTCTGGCATGAGCATGAAACATTTCATTGTGCTTCAACATGATTATGTTAATTACCACACTTTCATGCTTTGGAGAGTTAAACTTACAATTGGTGAACCTATGAACCTTGGTGTAGTTTTTAGCATAAGAATTACTCCCTCCGTTCCAAATTACTCGTCCCAGAAATGGATGTATCTAGAACTAAAATACATCTAGATACATTCATACTTGCGACAAGTAATTCGGAACGGAGGGAGTACCTTCTAACAACTTTTACATGCTGTTTCCCTTTTTTTTATTCTAAAAATACAAAAATACTATCTACTACCCAATCTTTTAACTGCCTTCTGCAACTAGTAAGACTAGTAAGGGTTGCCAACCCTTGTTAGACCTTTTCGGGACACAAGCAAAGTTTTATTTGTGTTGCAGAAAATTCAACTGTTGCAGGATACCGATGCCTCGATGGATTGATATATTGGTTTCTCACTAAGAGAAAGCTTGATGCGTACTACAAACTCCCACGTTGGGGATCCCAACAAAAATTATCATTGTTAGTAGCAGTCAACCTTTCTAGCGCCATTGTCGGAGAGGTACATTTTTTTTGCAATAGGCTTTGCATCACCTTTATTATCTTCCTTGTTTTATATCTCGCCTAATTGTAGTTTGTTATCCTTGTTAGTGCCTTTAGTTTTGCAAAGTTATCGAAAACTCCATTTTTTTTACATTTTCAGCCCCTAGTTACTTTTCTTGCTGACCATGTTTCCTCTTGGGATGGGTTCTAAGAAGGTTAGAGTAGGTGACGGAGACTTGATATGAAGAACGAATATAGAGTGCTTACTTTCTTATGTTTGGTTCCTTAAGAAAGAGAGAAACATATTGCAAAGTTCTACAAGCTTTGGACATTCTATATTCATGGGACTATGAGGTAATGGGTAATCGGGGAACTAGAGGCAAAGTTTCTTATGAAAAAGAAAAAGTTATTATGATAATTGAGGAACTAGAGGCAAAGTTCTACAAGCGCTCCATGGATTCTCTTTATAGAGATATTTTCATATCTACTAGGCACTATGAGGTAATGGGTAAGGCAAGGAATTTGTTGCCAGGAACAGAATCCGAAGTGGGGATCAGGTGCTCAAGAGACATGGCCTAGAGGACGGCACTTGCATTTGGTGCGGCCTCAATGAAAATTGTGACCACATATTCTTTTGATGTATAGTGGCCAAATTTGTATGGAGTGTGATCCGAGACACACCACGGGTTGCTTGTGGAATCCGGCTAGGTTTGCTGAATTCCATAAACTTATGCAAGGGATCCACAAAAACGATAGAAAAATTTATTGGGTGGGATTTTTTGCATTAGTATGGCCACTTTGGAATGCTGAAAACCAATGGAAGGTCTTGAATTCAAGCATCCGACCGATCTTGTGTATTAAGTTGTTGTCCTTCTACAGTTTTAGAGAGCATTTGGGAAACAACAAGACTGGCCACAACATGATCGTCTTGTCAGCAATCTTTGTGCAAAGTGTCAAGCTCTTCGTGCCGCATCGAGACGGGACAATGTAGGCCAGGGAAGCCATCATGTGATCGTCTTCTTCCATTCAGGGACTCTCCGTGGGCGACCCACGTTATTTCCTAGGCCTAGTGTCTAGCTTGCAAGCGATGCGCCACTTTGTTCGGACACTTGTGATCTTGTATGTTTTGGTTCACTTTACTTTGCACTCATTCTGTAAGGGCCTTAGTTTATTGGCGAGCAAGCCCCTCTCTTTTAAAAAAAAGGCTACTCCACCTTGTGGGGCTTGTCCTCTACAATTTTGTTGTCAAATACTTCCCACAAAAGATAAAATAAAAATCGTTGTCGAATACAAGAAAGCACAATTAAGTGCGAACAATGAAGTTAGACACGAAGACTTTAGAGAATCTTGGTGTAGCTTTCAATTTGCTCAGGATATTTGTCATTTGTGCTTGCTTCAATTTCACTTGTTGATAGTACGATCAATGTTCTTGAAGAAAGAAACCTTAATTTATTAGATTTGTTATTACTAACAAAATACAAGTGTTTTTCTTTGTAGGCTTAACTAAACTACAAATTCAAGCAACTAGCACGTGAGGCTATGGTTTTCTCCCGGTCGAGGAACGTGAGGCTAGTCCCTCGGGCTAGTACGGGAGCTGGTGCGCGCAGTCGAGGTTGGGCCCGACGTCGACGCCGAGGACCTGGCAGTACCGCCGGTAGAAGCCGATCCGGTTGTTGACCCGCGCGTCCTCGGTGATGTTGCACTCGAGGCCGCCGTTGACGATGTTGGTGACCAGCCCGAACCCGGCCGTGCGGTTCGCGGCGACGTCGGCCCGGCTGGGGCAGTACTCGCCGACCATCACCTGGTGGCACGACGGCTTGGCCTCCCTGGGCGTCATCCAGAACCACAGCGCCGTCTGGTACGCCGTGTCGGAGCAGTTGGCCACCAGCTCCGGGTACCGCAGCCCGTCGAACCCCAGCGCCTGCCCCGCCGGCCCGTAGTTGAAGTTCCTGTTCATCAGCCGGCCAGAGGTCAGAGATCAGCACGTGTGCCGGCGCCATGGGTGAAATTTGCAGGTAGACTCGGGGGATTTATCAGTACCATGAGATTTGGATGGGGCCTCGGCCGTGGTAGGACTTGCCGGGGTAGCAGGGCCACTGCTTGTCGGTGGCGTCGCAGTAGTTGCTCTGCGGCCTGATCTCCTCCTTGTAGCACAGGCCCCAGGAGTAGGGGCCGTCCGGCGCGGTGGCCCAGCCGCCGGTCGTCTCATGGGAGATCTGCGCGAGGAAGGCGGCGATCTCGCGCTTGCGCGTCACGAGGTCGCCGGTGGCGCCGAACCTGGGGAACTTCTTGGTGGCCCGGATGAAGGACGCGTAGGTGTAGAACCCCTTGGCGGGGCAGACGGCGTCGTCCTTGTGCAGGAACAGGGACGAGTAGAGCTGCTCGGTGACGATCGCCCCCACCGGGCCGCACTGCCCGGCGGCGCCGTACCGCGCGCCCGCCACGGCCGCGGCGGCCGAGAACACGGCGACGGCGAGGAGGAAGCGGAGCTCGCGAGCCTGAGATGCCATTGCTGGAGTGAGTGCTTATTGGCTGCTTGCTCGGCATGAGGACACGCGTGCGCATTATATATCCGCTGGCTCTACCGGTGGAGGGGCGTGAGGACACGGGGATGGGACAACGGCGGCCGGCAGTGGTGTGGTGGGTGGGGGCGACGCATGCAGCTAGTGGCGCGGCCGTCGACCGCGCCACCATCGGTTGACTTGATCTTGATCATGTCAGCGCAAGGCAGAGGATAGTGCGAGCCGGTCTGGGCCTCGCTCTCGATCACCACCGGGACGTGTAACAGAAGCAAGCGGAGCGCCCATGCCGCAGCTCTTGCCTGCACAGGCCATGCATGCAGGCAGGCTGAGTAAAGAAAGGAGCGAGAGGAAGAGGAAGAGGTCGTAACGGCGACGGCACAGTGGTCGTCTGACCAAGAAACGGCCATGGATGGGCGTCCAAGCAACAAACGTTATTACATGGGGGACGGACTGCGTCCTATTTGTTCCTAGTTGAATTGGCAAGTGGAGCTATACAAATCCAGAAGATTCAGCTATAGCTTATGGATTGTAAGTGGAGCTGTGGTGCGTCCAAGCATTACATGCCGGAAATTGAGAAATCATTGCAGCAAATAGGAAGACCATTCAGCATGGATGCGGGAGCGCAGGGCATCTAATCTAAACCAGGTCAGCAGCTTACATGATGAGTGGAGTTCGTTGGCGCAATACGACCGGTTAGTGCTGCAATATAATGCGTCTGTTCTTTTCTCGAAGGAGGTGAGCATGCGTGTCTGTTAGAGCAAGCGTTGACTGCTATAGAGTGGAAGATATGTGCACGGCCTGCAAATCACGGCCGACCTTTATTTTTTCATCTTCCTTTCACCTTTCCCCCCCTACAAAAATCAGTATATATTAATGTGAAGATGGTGACCTCCGAATGTGACGTTCTTGAGTAATAGGCTGCATAGTTTTTCCATCCAAAAAGGAAAATGGTACCGATTACATCCGGCCTCAACAACAATACAATATCAAGATCTTTCTTTTTGCGAGAAAACAATATCAAGATCTAATCAAGGGCAGGCTCTAAGTTTCGGAAGGCCCTTGGGCAGAGTCAGACGGCATGGTTCCTTAAGAGCATCTACAGCTGGGTGCTCCAAACCCATCTCAAACGTCCGGACGGACACCCTGTTCACTGACCGGTCACAAAAAAGCGACCCAGACGAACGTCTCAAACGGGTCTTAAATGTCCGGAGCCCCGGACTGACCGGCACCCCTCATATCCCCTCAAATTTGGGGAGGATATAGCAATGCCCAGGCGCGTCCGCCATATCAGATAGGGTCTCATAGGAAAACACTCTGAAACCTAGCGGTCCAAAGCTCGTCTCCTTCGTCGGACCGATGTCACCGCTCCGGCAGGCCACGTAGTGCCCTAGCCTGGCTATTTAAGCCGACCGTCGGCACAAAAACCCTAATTGTCCATACCTCACCCCTCCCGTCCGTCGCCGCACTTTCCAATCACCGCCCGCCACCACTAGTAGCCATGCCCCCACCCTGCCGGGTAACGAGCTACCCATATCTAACACAGGAGCGCCGACTGCAACTCCTTGAGCAAATCCGGATAAGGCGCGTAGCCCGGTTCGCTGTGGGGCTACCTCCGGAGGCGGTCGATCCCGAGGAGGACTTGGAGGTGGTGGAGGAGGAGGTTGACGAGGAGGAGGAGGAGGAAGAGGTTGACAAGGAGGAGGAGGAGGAGGATGTGGGGGATGTTGGGGACGCGGATCTGCAGGTGGAGCAGCATGCATCCTCGATTCCCTCCTGTCGGAATCGGAGGCAGAGGCCAAACGCCGTCGTCGGCAAGAGGCGGAGCACGCCGTGGAAGCCGACGAGATGCTCGCATATATGGATGATGATGAGGAGGAGCCGAAGCCCTCCTATGCGCCCATCTACCCGGCGGCCGGCACCGACGTCATGGACATCTCCGACGACGAAGCGTAGTAGGTAGCGTGTCGTAATACATAGGTTTGTTTTGCATGGTTCGTATGGATCTAGGGGATGAAATATGAGAGACTCGGATGCATAGCACCATGTATGAGGAGTGGTCGGTCACTGTCCGCGGACGCACTCGGTCGCGTCCGTGGGCGTCCAAGAGGTCGGATTTGCCAAGTCCGGCTGTAGATACTCTAAGGCTATATATATACTTATTGGCTATATATGATTTTGTGAGTGAGAGCGTAGGTTTCAGTTGCAAAGTATTAAGATTTAAGAGTTGACTTTGAACCAGACATTCTTAGTTTGAGACTCCAATAGTGATATTGAGCAGCGTTATATTACTGCAGAATGAATAAACAATAATAAATGGGAACTAGTGTGATTACCTCAAGTAAGAACAAATATAGTGACTCCATCAACAATAATGCTTCAGTGCTTAAAAAAGCGCTTGGGGGGCATTCTTGATGCAAAGCCACTAAGAACAATGTCGAGATCAACTTCATGACATCAACATTGCTTCAAGATAAAAATAAGTCATTTAAAGCACCCTTTTGTGATTCAATAAACCGATTTCCACGTTTTATTTTTTGCCTTTTGGGGGATCCAACAAATGCTTCCTAGGTAACATTGTAAGTCATATGAACTAAAATCATGAAAATAGATGAATACATATAGAATTATAAATTTATAAATTAGGAACCTAACAATCCGATATCATGTAGACTAAGGATAGAATTGGGGATGGATGAATCATATAAATACTTGTGAAAGATCAAGATGACGACAAACTTGCATGGTTGCGGATGTGAGCCGCCTTCGACTAAGGCGCAGGTGGCAATTACGCAAGATCAAGCTGCGGGTGGCAGCCGACGGCAGGACTCGAGTCACGACTAGCGTGCGAGGAGCTATTAGGTAAAACCCGTTCCACGCTTGATGTGCCGGTTAATGTGTTAATCATGCATGGTGCACACACCGTCAATTTGCTACTCCATGTGTTTTAAATTATAAGTTGTTCTAATGTTTTTCTCCTGAAACGGGTGTATATAGACATGTTTTAGTGTGTCTGCTCACTCATTTCAGTCCATATGTAGTCTATTTTTCAATCTTTTAAACATCTTACAAGTTGATGATGTTGTTGCTCTATTCATCCATCCATCTTGGGCTGATCTTAATGTGATACACGAGATTTTGGAAGTCTTTGGTGGAGCCACTGGATTGAGGGTGAACTATACTAAATCGACAGCCACCTTAATCCAAGGAGTCCGCAAGATAAAGACAGAATCAGGGATGTATTACAGTGCACGTTGGCTGACTTCCCGTGTGGATATCTGGGCCTGCACCTTGCGATCAAAAAGCTCACCAAAGTGCATTGGCGGCCCTTGCTTTATATGGTCAGATAGTTCATCCCCGCTTGGCAAATATGATTTATTCAACACTCTAGAAGGCTCGTGCTCGTCAAATCCGTCATTGCATCGAGGGAACTCCATCAATTACTAGTCATGGATGCACCTGCATGGGTCTTCGAGGACATAAACAGCTGGATGAGGTCTTTCTTTTGGGCTGGGAAACAGCTGGATGGGGTCTTTCTTTTGGGCTGGGAAACAGCTGGATGAGGTCTTTCTTTTGGGCTGAGAAAGAGAAGACTAATGGAGGGCAATGTTTGGTAGCTTGGGGCACCATATGTCGCCCTCTCTGCTTTGGTTGGCTTGGGATCAAGAACTTGAAGCTTCAGGCGCTTGCACTCATGGTCCGCTGGGAGTGGTTGCGACGCACTTAGACGAAGAGGCCCTGGCCAGGGCTTGCTCTCATGATCGACACTGATGCTAGGCTTGTCTTCGACAACCTAGTCAACATTAAGGCGGGAAGAGGGGATGAAGTGTTGTTTTGGAGATCACTGGATCCATGGATTTGCAATCAAGGACATTACCTCTCTGATCGTTGCTCTTGCGGATACTTGCACCGTCAATCACCGTTATGTGCAACAAGAAATGACTGGAGAAGCTTGGATTCAAGACATACAATCCATGTTCTCCTTCACGACGCAACTACAACTCATGCATCTTAGGCATGCCATTGCCATAGTCCAGACAAATTGCAACATGTCAGACGTCTTCTCTTGGCCTCGTGCGGCAACATATTTGTACTCGGCCAAGTCGACCTATGCCCGGCTATGCCTTGGACTGACGCGCTCTCCTTATGCTACATCAATTTGGAGAAGTTGGGTGCCCCTCAAGTGCAAGATATTTGCCTAGGATGTGGACCACGGATCGGTGCGCTAAACATGGATTGCAAGATGAAGCTTCAGCCAGCTATATGTGCCTTCAAGACGAAGACAACGTAGATCATATCCTCGGTTGGTGTACGCACGCGAGAGGAACCTGGCACTACTGGCTCGACACTTTGAAGCTACCTATTCTAGGACTGGATGTGACAAAAACTTTCTTCGAGTGGTGGACGCAGCAGAGACATAGATTCAACAAGGGGGAGAGAAGAGGATTTGACTCCTTGGCCATTTGCACAACTTGGATGTTATGAAAGCAACGAAATGCTCGTGTATTCAACCGAGTGGAACAAGTAGGACCTCATGTCCTTGCTTTCATTATTCTAGACGAGGTCAAGGAGTGGTTGCTTGCGCTCAATGGAGTTGGTAGACTTCAACGTTTTGTGAGAGACTAGCTTTAGGATTCTAGTTTGGTGTGGTGTGGGTGATCCTTTGACGATGTTCGCATCATCACTAGGATTTTTGTAAACTTATTGCTCCCTTCTATAAAAATATGGTACGCAACTTGCGTACTCTTGAAAAAACATCTTACATTAGTGAACAGAGGTAGTACATTCTAAGGGGCTCGTCCATATTAGTGTAGCCTCTCTCCTTCAACCGGTTTTGGAAAGCTTCTAGACGGTTCCCTTTGCTTCTTTTGTGTCGGATTTGTGTGTGTGAACATTTTCCAAATTTATGACTTCTTTCAGTTCACGAACATTTTTACAGTTAGCGAATACTTATCAATTTCATGAACTTTTTCCAAATTCGCGAACATTTTTTTAAATACATAATTTTTTAAAATTCATGAACACTTTTTAATTTTTTGAATTCCTTTAAATCATGAATACTTTAAAATCCATGAACATTTTTTAAAATCCATGTTTTTTTAAATTCATGAACACCTTCATTTTTAAAAGTCATGAACTTTTTAAAGTTCACATACTTTTTTGAATATTACAAATACCTTTATTCATAAAAAACCCAAAAATCAGCAAGTGAGGTTAACCAATTTAGCGAGCCAGGCGACCAAGAAAGGCCTACGAGGCAAACAACCCATGAAGGCATTATTGGGTCACGGCCCACAAACCATCCACACTATAGCACTGGCAACATAGGGGCATGTGAAAAAAGGAGATCTCTGCCGGAGCGATATCTCACCTACTGCAAGACAGTACTCCGCTTTGATTGGTTTCCTGTCCCGACGCTGCCTGGTGCAGTGATCGGTTTCCTGTCCCGGCGTTCGTTTGCAACGACCGGTTCTAGTTACTGCAGTTCTGGCTGTTCCCTTGGCGAGTCCTTGCAGTCCGGGTACAACAAACAATTCATTGGCGATCTCCTTCGAGGAGGATCGCTGCCTGCAATGAAAATACTAAGTCGGAATTGTCGGGGGATCCTCGGTGCCCCAACAGTTCGGATGCTTCTGGAGATCCAGAGGCGGCACAAACCGGATATGTTTTTTCTGTCGGAAACACATTTGGATAATGACAAGGCTGAAGTTCTTAAGATCAAGTTGCAGATGGACGAGATGTTGGTTGCACCAAGTCCAGATGGAAGAAAAGGAGGCTTGCTGTTGGCCTGGAAGAAGGAGGTTAGGATCTACTTCCGGGCTAGCACACTAGATTTCATAGATGTGACGGTGGAGAATACTAATGGTGATATGTGGAGACTGACTGGCATCTACGGCGAGCCTAGCTGGAGCTGTAAACACCGTACCTTTCAACTATTGAGGGATTTGCATGCCTAGTCGAGATTGCCGTGGGTTGTAATAGGGGACTTCAACAGATTCTTTACTCAGATGAAAAAGAGGGTGGGGCTCCCAGAAGCCAGACTTGCCTCCAGGCCTTCCAGGATGCCCTAATAGATTGTTCACTTGAGGATCTAGGCTTCAACGGAGACAAGTTTACATGGTTCCATCAAGGGCTACGAGAGAGACTGGACAGAGCTATCTCTAATGAGACATGGCTATTAATGCACCCATTAGCTGGACTCAGTAATTTGGAGATGGGTAAGTCGAACCATAGGCCGATTTGCCTTGATACAGATTATCTAGAAGGGGTGGCAGAACCTACTGTAATTGCCCCACGTAAGTTCGAGGCGAGGTGGCTCGCGGAGGAAACCGTGGAAGAAATAGTTAAAACTGCCTGGCTGAAGGCAGTGAACCAAGGGCTCTGTCCTACGGCTGCAGAGAAGTTGGCTGCTGTCCATAACGATCTACACGATTAGGACAGGAAGATTCTCAAGGCGCCTCGCGCGAGACTAAAAAAGGCCCAAAGAGAGTTGGAACGATTGATGAATATTCCCTTTACCCCGGATGTGGGTGTTAAGCAGAAAGAAATGTCGGTGTTGATTGAAAATCTGCTTGAGCAAGATGAAATATATTGGTCACAACATGAAAGAGTTAACTGGCTTCACCATGGTGATCGAAACACCAAATACTTCAGTCATTTTGCCTTGGCTAGAAGAAGGAGAAATCTAATCAAAAAATTGCGTGTGAATGAGAATGGATGGGTTGAGGGGAATGATAATCTCAGGCCTCTTATCTCGGATTACTTCAAAAATCTTTTCCAGTCTTGTGCAGAACAGGTAGATGTTAATATTCTTGCATCGGTAAAGTCTGTAGTAACTAATGATATGAATGGTTTACTAGTTGCTCCCTATACCAAGGAAGATGTGCGCAAAGCTCTATTTCAGATCGGTGATATGAAGGCCCTAGGGCCAGATGGTCTACATGCAATTTTCTTGAAGAGATTCTGGCACATCCTGGGTGATGAACTAACCAAGGAAGTACTGTAAGCAATAGACAGCAAGAAAATCCCATAGGGGTGGAATGCAACAAACATCGTGTTGATTCCAAAGGTACAAAATCCCGAGGTAATTACACAATATAGACCAATCACCATGTGCAATGTGGTGTATAAAATCATCTCCAAGATGATTGCTAATAGTTTGAAAAAGATTCTTCTGACATTATAGCCCCAACACAGAGTGCGTTTGTGCCTGGGCTTCTAATAACTGACAATGTGTTGGTTGCCTATGAGTGCTTTCACGCCATCAAGAAGAAAACTCATGGCACTAATGGCTATTGCGCAGTAAAGCTGGACATGATGAAAGCTTACAACAGAGTTGAATGGGAATTTCTGAGAGAGATTATGAAAAAGATGGGTTTCCAGGCGCAGTGGATTGAGCTCATCATGGAATGTGTTTCTTCGATAAGCTATAGAGTCGGATTTAATAATACTGAAACTGATGAGTTCCTCCCTTCCCGTGGACTAAGACAGGGAGACCCCTTGCCCCCTACCTATTCTTACTTTGCTCGGAGGGATTGTCAAGTATGCTAGCCCACGAAGAGGAAACAAAAGGTATAGAGGGAGTGAAAGTGTGTAGGAATGCCCCATCAATATCCCATTTACTCTTTGCAGATGATTCTCTCATCCTTATGAGAGCTGATCTTCAGAATGCTGTGACCCTAAAGAGGGTGCTTGATACTTATTGTAGAAGCTCTGGACAATTGGTATGTACTCCCAAGTCGAGTATTTTCTTTAGCCCTAATACTAGTGTCCTTGTCAGAGAAGGTATTTGTGGAGAATTTGATATATTAATGGAGGCCCTTTCAGACACATATCTTGGTCTCCCAACTATGGTTGGGGTGGATCGCAGCGATTGCTTCCAACACCTCATTGATCGAGTGTGTCAGAGACTGAAAGGGTGGAAAGAAAAGGTTTTGTCTATGCAAGGAAAATAGATTCTCTTGAAATCAGTAGCTCAAGCAATACCATCCTATGCCATGTCTGTGTTCAAGCTACCAAAGAGTATATGCAAGTCAATGACAGATGAAATGTCAAGCTTTTAGTGGGATGATGGTGAAGATAGGAAAAAAATGCATTGGTATGCATGGTGGAAAATGTGCATCCCGAAGAAGGAAGGTGGAATGGGATTCAGAGACTTACACTGCTTTAATCTTGCTATGTTAGTAAAGCAGTGTTGGCGACTGATCCAAGATCCGGACTCTTTGTGTGCGCGTGTTCTTAGTGCAAAGTATTACCCCGATGGTAACATTCTTAATGCTGGCCCTAAGAAAGGCTCTTCTTATACTTGGCAGAGTATAGTATCAGGAATTCAAACATTTAAGAGGGGTTTATTTGGAGAGTTGGGACAGGTTCTAATATCAATATTTGGCTGGACCCATGGATACCGTCAAGTGCCTCGCGCAAAGTTGTAATGCCGAGGGGGCATATTATGTTGTCCAAAGTTGAAGAGCTCATAGACCCGCACTCGGGCACATGGGATGAAGCCTTATTGCAGTCTGTGTTTAATCCGGTCGATATGGAAAGGATACCAAGGATCCCTCTTAATGTGAGTATTGTTGACGATTTTGTGGCATGACCGTTTACACGGTCAGGAACCTTCTTAGTCCATTCAGCATACCATATAGAGTTCAATCATCAGTTTGGCTCGCGCGCTTCTCCTGCTGATGGACAAGGAGGGTCTGTAGTAAATGGCATTTGGAAACATTCGTGGAAACTCCGAGTTCCTGGCAAGATTAAGCATTTCGCTTGGAAGGTGCTCAGGGGCGTTTTTCCATGCTATGGAGTCCTGCGGAACGCCATATCCCGGTATCTGGTTAATGCCCGGTTTGCAAAGTTGGGTTTGAAGATATTCAACATTGCTTATTCTTGTGTTGCGGTGCTATGGAAGTGTGGAAAGAATTAGGCCTGAATGAGGTGATCAACCAAGCAACAATGGAGGACCGCTCCGGATCAGTTACCATGGAGATTTTATTGCGAAACCACTCGTCAATTGGTGATCTTCCAGCGGCTGAGTTGATTACGGTGGCTGCGTGGTATATTTGGTGGCAACGTCGCCAGTTTGCAAAGGGGAAACGATTTCAGATGCACACCATTCAGCTATTTCAATTAAGGTCCTAGTGACGAACTATGTACGAGCAGCAACACCTAACCAACCAGTTAGAAAGAGAGATCAAATGTGGAAGAAACCAACCAGGGGGAAGGTGAAGATCAATGTGGACGCCTCTTTTCACGAGGATATTCTCTCAGGGGCAACGGGTGCCATTGCAAGGGATGATAGTGGCCAGTTCTTGGCTGCTGCATCATGGTTTCTTCCACATATTAACAATGCTGTTTCAGCAGAGATTCTTGCTATACGGAATGGTTTATACTTAGCTGCCCATATTGGATGCTCCAAGGTGATTGTGGAGTCTGATAGCCAATTGGCGCTAGAAGCGGTGGAAAAATCTGAAAGTTATCTGGGCCAGGAAGCAGCGATTGTCATGGTGTGCAATGAATTGAAGGCAAACTATGCTTCTGTTTCCTTCGACAACTGCACACGCGAAGCAAACACCATAGCAGATTGTCAGGCTAAATCCAGTTTTAATTCAAAGTCTAGTTCTATGTGGGACGCTACCCCTCTTGATTTTATTTCTCAACTCAGTGTAACAGACTTGGCTATTATCTGAGAAATAAAGTCTTGTGATTGTAAAAAAAGACGGTACTCCGCTTTTATGACCGGTTTTCACGTGTTTTTCTTTTTCCTGTGGTAGTTTTCCTTTTTTTGTCGTTTTGGTTATACTTCTTTTGCTTTTTTAGTTTTTTAACTTTTCATTTCTTTCTCTGGTTTTCTTCCTTTACTGTGTTGGTTATATGTGTTTCTTTACCGTCCTTTTGTTTTCCTTTCTTATTTTAAAATTTTCTTTTGTCAATACATGTCAACTTTTTTTAATACATGTTGTACATTTTCTATATACTCGCATAATCTATTTATACACACGTTCAACATCTTTCAAATACATGATTAACATTTTTTCAAATACATGTTTGAACATTTCCTTTGATTAAATGTCAAATATTTTCAAATATTCATTGAACATTTTTTATGTGAAGTGAACATTATGTTACAATATATTAATGTTTTTTTAAATTTCATGAACATATTTTTAAATGTGTGAAACTTTTTTAAATGGTACCGAACATTTTTTATATTACATAATATATTTTTGACATGGTATATATTTTTTAAAATGTTACAATCATGTTTTCTGGAACTTGTGAACATTTTGTCAATGTCACGTGCATTATTTTTACTGGTACGACAGTTTATTTAATCTTACACAAACATTATTTTACACTTCAATTTTTTTTACAAAAGCATACGAACTTGTGAAATGCCTAAACATTTTTTCAACGTCAACAACATTTTTCTGAATGGTATTAACATTTTTTTAAGTTATGAAACATTTTTTAATACATTGTATACACTCCATTAACATTTTTCTGAATGCATGATGAACTTTTTAAAATTGAAGTATAAGGTTTTTTTTCATTCCAGAATTGTTATAAAAATAAAAAGAACAGAAAAAGCTAGCATGCGTCGACGATGGGTTAGCCCATTAAGTAACCGCTTGAGGAGGGGGGGGGGGGGGGTGCTTCTGTCTCGCACGAGGCGAGGCAAATCGCTGCCCGAAGGTCTCGAGCGATTGTCGATGCATGTAGGATCTGTTCGGTCGTGCGTGGACAGGATGATGATGTTTCACTGAAATCACTAGTTAAGGGTTTACCCCTTGTAAAGAACACTTCCTTCCTTCTCAGGTGCTAACAAATGGCGTCCTTCATGTGCGTCACTTGAGAGGTTATCCTTTTTTCGTAGTTGTTTATTCTAAACATTTTACCTCTTGAACCGTCCGTCCAAATACTGAATTGTTTTCACCGTTGGATTTCTCACGTCGAGGTCTTTGAAACTAACTCCTATGTTAATATGTTTCGATGAGAAAAAATCAAGAAAAAACCGGAAACCAAAGAAAAACAAAAGAAAAAAGAAAAACCAAACAAATTGGCAACCGAAAAAACGAATACAAAAGAATAGCCCGAAAGAACGGTTGCAATTTTTTACTTTTCTCAAAGCACAAGCTTTGCTCTTTACGTTTTTTGGACGGAGGGGCTGCACTTCTCGCGAAAGGAAGGTTGTTCTTCTTGTAGAATTACAAGATGTTCTTTTCTATTTTTTTGGGGAAGCGCATGTTGTGCTTCTCGCAGAAGAAAGGTTGTGCTTCTCATGGAACCACATGCTATGCTTTTCCCTTTTTTTGATGAAACATACTTGTAGCTTTTCCTTTTCGAGAAGCACTACTGTGTTTCTACTACAAGCACCGGTTGTGCTTCTAGGGGAAGAAAATCTATCATTCTCTTTTTCTTCGAGAAGCACACATGTGGTTCGCAAAAAGAAAAAGGAAAATCAATAGGGTTGGGAAGCCCAGGCAAAAGCCGAAAAGCCAAAAAAGCCAAAAAAAATTAGGCAGCAAACGAGAAAAAACTTTGCTCCCGCATTGGGGCCAGAACCGCCACATGGCGCACCGAGAGGGATTCCGTGCGCAGCAGTTGTTTGGTGCGGAGGGCGCCCGCTCATTAGTTGCTCTCAACTTTCACATTTTCCTAGTCACCAACAGAATGGAAAGCCCATCTTGTCTGTCTCCTTATTTTTTTTTCTCCAATTCTTTTACTAGGTTGAAAGACCTCTCTTCCACTAGTGTTATCTACTGCCTTTTTGCGCGCGCTATCGAGTACTCGCCTACCGGCGACCCGAGGTGGGTTGCAGTCAATAAGCACATCGTTCTATCAAATAACATGCAACTGGACACACAAAACTGGTTCACCATGATTGTCAAAGCTTTGGGAACCCTCCGTCTAGTTTTGCCAAGTTTGAGAAGGTTTTCTTCCTTTTTATTTTATTTTTTCTCACGGTTATTCCGTTTTCTTTCTTTTTATTTATTCTCATGTTTTCATTCTTGAGAATTTTATCAAATTCGTGAACATGTTCCGAATTTAGGATTTTCTTCAATTCATAAATATTGTGAAAGTTTGAGAACAGTTTTTTGAATTCACAAACAATTCATGGGATTTTTTAAATCCAAGATTATTTTCAAATTCGTGAACATTTTTTGAGTTCATCAATAATTTGTAAATCCGTGAGTGTTTTTGAATTCATGAAATCTTCCCAAATTTGTGATCCTTATTCCAAATTTGTGAGCTTTATTGAAATTTTTGAACAATTTTATAATTCTCAAACATTTTATAAATTCCAAAATAATTTTAAGGTTTACAAGATTTACGAATACATGAACATTTTGAATTAACAAAAATAAACTTACGAATATTTTTCATATTCACGAACATTGTTTTAGTTGCCGCATTTTTTGAATTCATGAATTATGTTTCAAATTTTGCGAACATTTCCAAATTTGAGAACATTGTTCAAAATTTAAAATTTGTATATTAAAAAAATTGTGATCATTTTTAAATTTAGCAACATTTTAAAATTCATGAACATTCTCCAAGTTCGTGATTTTTTTGAATTCATGAATATTTTTGAAAGTCATGAACATGATTAAAGTTCTCAAACATTTGCTAAAATTTGGTTTAGGAAGAAAAAATACGATTAAACAAGAAACAAAAATCCAACACTATATAATGCAACATACTGTAGTGGGCGGGTAAAACCAAATTGTCGTTAGGTGGAATGGCTCAAAAGCACCACACTTACGCACATAAATATGGTCGCTGATAACCCATAAGAGTATGTGATTAAGTGTAGTTCTTTTTGATAGGTAGAGTTTCGAAATCAACGAGAAATAGAAGGAATTGGTTGATAGATAATAGTAGGGAATCACTGTAAAAGTTGTAGAAACTTTTGGTTGTTTGTTTGATCAACAGAGCAATTGTAAAAAAATGTAATTTGTAACCATGTCATTCAAATAGTCTCCTTGTTTCGAAAAATAGCTTAGCTGTTGGGGGAAATACAACAGAGCTCAACATGTGACAAAAGCTCTAATAGTAGAACTCAAACCTACCACCATGTCATTGAAATAGCTTCCCTATTTCTAAAACATAAGTGAACTTAACAATGAAAGACTAAAAATTAAGAAACCCTGACATAATTAAATGTAAGGTCAAGATCATGTGAATGCTTCAAAACTAAGATGAAGACATATACATGTCAATTTTATGAATAGCATGACTAGGTACGTACAAAGTTGGGACATTTATGCCTAATAAACAAGAACTTGGTCGCATGACACACAACATTGAATATTCAAGATCATGCAAATACTATGGGGGCAAGTTAAGCTTCATCACAAATATAGATGGCAAACTTGTATAAAGTTATGATATATATGTCTAAGAAACCCGGCCTTGATAATGCGGTGCCACATGATAATCGACAATTAAAGATTGCATGAATGCTGTGAGAGCAAGATGAGACCCATCATCAATATAGATGACACATTATAGGTAACACTATAAATAAAAATGCCATGTATAAATTTATATATTTCTTATAACCTAAAACTAGTCCTGTAGTATCGCACAATAAAAAATACACAAAATTTCAGTAATGAATAATCAATTTAAATGATCTGCAATTTGCATATATAGCATGAATACAACACTAACTTCTAATGACCAACCCTAATCATGACTAACTAACAATACAAGTTAGATATGGGCAAAACATCAAGCAACCCTAAAATATTATGCCTTCCCCACATGCCTTCGTTGATGCAACAACAACATGTGATAAAGGAATAACATTTAACACTACATGGAGCATATCATTGGACTGAACTATGGATTAACCTGATGTAAACAATTAGTCATATGTTTAGAACTAGTCAATAGAAGGTAGTGCTTACAATTACTCATCATTGGCAATAAACAAGTTTTTTTCTACCTTTTTGATTTAGCTAGTTTTGCAAAAGAATAGTCAATACTAAAGATGTCATTCTCTCTAATGGTAAGCAATCTTTCTCCCTATAGATAATGTAATCGTGAACAATGCCTACTTAGGCCGTTGGTCACGTGTAAAAAATGAGACACAAGAGGGAAGTGCTTACATACACGGGAACAACATAATTGGCCTAAGCTATTCTTTAGAAACTATAAAAAATCTAGGAATGTGCATCATATTATCCAGCTTGTAGTATAATTGAGGGTGTAGTTTAAGGAGTTGTATATAATGAAATTAGAACAAAATCCTAAAACCTAAACCCTATAATAAATTGTCTTATTGTGGGGGAATTTCATGATTGAAAAATATATTTAATCAAAGTTACAGAAATGACTCGGAGTTACCCAACAATTTTAGGGTCAAATGTTCAGTTTTAAGTAATATTAGAACTAAATACTTTATCCTATATGCATAAATCCTATTAACATATTATCCTTTTCCATCATCCGTAAGCAAAACAAACCCACAATGAAGTTCTAGGGGTGCCCACATGAGAAGTGGGCTTTCAAAATAAGATAACATAAGAGGGCTCTGAAGGAAATATGCCCTAGAGGCAATAATAAAGTTATTATTTATATTTCATTATATCATGATAAATGTTTATTATTCATGCTAGAATTGTATTAACCGGAAACTTAGTACATGTGTGAATACATAGACAAAACTGATTATCCCTAGTATGCCTCTTCTAGACTAGCTCGTTAATAAAAGATGGTTAAGTTTCCTAACCATAGACATGTGTTGTCATTTTATGAACGGGATCACATCATTAGAGAATGATGTGATGGACAAGACCCATCCGCTAGCTTAGCATAATGATTGTTTAGTTTTATTGCTATTGCTTTCTCCATGACTTATACATGTTCCTTTGACTATGAGATTATGCAACTCCCGAATACAGGAGGAACACCTTGTGTGCTATCAAACATCACAACATAACTAGGTGATTATAAAGACGCTCTACACGTGTCTCCGATGGTGTTTGTTGAGTTGGCATAGATCGAGATTAGGATTTGTCACTCAGTGTGTCGGAGAGGTATCTCAGGGCCCTCTCGGTAATGCTCGTTACTATAAGCCTTGCAAGCAATGAGACTAATGAGTTAGTTGTAGGATGATACATTACAAAACGAGTAAAGAGACTTGCCGGTAATGAGATTGAACTAGGTATGGTGATACCAACGATCGAATCTCGGGCAAGTAACATACCGATGACAAAGGGGACAAGGTATGTTGTTATGAAGTTTGACCGATAAAGATCTTCGTAGAATATGTAGGAGCCAATATGAGCATCCAGGTTCTGCTATTGGTTATTGACCGGAGATGTGTCTCGGTCATGTCTACATAGTTCTCGAACCCGTAGGGTCCGCATGCTTAACGTTCGATGACGATTTGTTTATGAGTTATGTGATTTGATGACCGAAGTTTGTCTGGAGTCCCGGATGAGATCACGGACATGACGAGGAGTCTCGAAATGGTCAAGAGGTAAATATTCATATATTGGAAGGTTACATTCGGACACCGGAATGGTTCGGGTCATTTTAGGTGAGTTTCGGAGTACTGGGTGTTACCGGAACCCCCCGGGAGGTTAATGGGCCACCATGGGCCTTAGTGGAGAAGAGAGAGGGCCAGCCAGGAGGTGGCGCCCCCCTTGCCAATCCGAATTGGACAAGGTGTGGGTGCGGCGCCCCCTCCTTCCTTCTCTCATCTTCCTCCTTCCCACCTTCTCCTAGTTGGAATAGGAAAGGGGGGGTGAATCCTACTTGGGCCGGGAGTCCAAGTGGGACTCCCCCTATGGCGCGCCCCCTTGGGCCGGCCTCCTCTTCCCCCCTCCTTTATATACGTGGGAGGAGGGCACCCCAAAGGCACACCAAGTCTTCTCTTAGCCGTGTGTGGTGCCCTCCTCCACTGTTACACACCTCGGTCATATCGTTGTAGTGCTTAGGTGAAGCCCTGCGCCGGTAACTTCATCTTCACCGTCAACATGCCATCGTGCTGACGAAACTCTCCCTCATCCTCAACTGGATCAAGAGCTCGAGGGACGTCATCAAGCTGAACGTGTGCTAAACACGAAGGTGCCGTACATTCGGTGCTAGGATCGATTGAGTCGTGAAGATGTTTGACTACATCAACCGCGTTACTAAACGCTTCCACTTTCGGTCTACAAGGGTACGTGGACACACTCTCCCCTCTCGTTGCTATGCATCTCCTAGATAGATCTTGCGTGATCGTAGGAATTTTTTTGAAATACTGCGTTCCCCAACAGTGGTATCAGAGCCAGGTCTATGCGTAGATGTTATATGCACGAGTAGAACACAATGAGTTGTGGGCAATAATAGTCATACTGCTTACCAGCAACGTCTTACTTTGATTCGGCGGTATTGTCGGATGAAGCGGTCCGGACTGACATTACATGACCGCATTCATGAGAATGGTTCTACCGACTGATAACCCACAAGTATAGGGGATCAATTGTAGCCTCTTTTGATAAGTAAGAGTGTCGAACCCAACAAGGAGCTAAAGGTAGAATAAATATTCCCTCAAGTTCTATCGACCATCGATACAACTCTACGCACGCTTAACGTTCGCTTTACCTAGAACAAGTATGAAACTAGAAGTACTTTGCTAGTGTTGTTGGATAGGTTTGGAAGATAATAAAGAGCGCGTAAATAAAGGCTAGGGGTTGTTTAGATGAAGACACAACTAAGTTAGTTTTAGTAGAGAGCTTGTTGTCACACAAGAAAGATATTTGTCCCTAGGCAATCGATAACTAGACCGGTAATCACTATTGCAATTTTATTTGAGGGAGAGGCATAAGCTAACATACTTTCTCTTCTTGGATCATATGCACTTATGATTGAACTCTAGCAAGCATCCGCAACTACTAAAGATCATTAAGGTAAAACCCAACCATAGCATTGAAGTATCAAGTCCTCTTTATCCCATATGCAAACAACCTACTTACTCGAGTATGTGCTTCTGTCACTCACGCCACCCACCCACCATAAGAAAATCATGAACATATTGCAAACCCTATAGCGGGGATCCCCCACGCTTGCGCAACAAGGAGAGCACCATAAGACAACACCAATAATAAAACATGCAACTCAAACCAATCATGATCATCAATTAACCCATAGGACAAAACATATCTACTCAAACATCATAGGATGGACATACATCATTGGGAAATAATATATAGCGTTGAGCACCATGTTTAAGTAGAGATTACAACGGGTAAAAGAGGGTTACACCGCTGCATAGAGGGGGGAAGAGTTGGTGATGATGGCGGTGAAGTTGTTGGTGTAGATTGCGGTGATGATGATGGCCCCGGCGGCGTTCCGGCGCCACCGGGAGAGAGAGGAGAGAGCCCCCCTTCTTCTTCTTCTTCTTCCTTGACCTTCCCCCTAGATGGGAGAAGGGTTTCCCCTCTGGTCCATGGCCTCCATGGCATGGGAGGGGCGAGATCCCCTCTGAGATTGAATTTGTCTCTCTGTGTCTCTCTGTTTCTGCGTTACATAAAACACGCAACAAACAGGAACTGGCACTGGGCACTGGATCAATATGTTAGTCCCAAAAATAGTATAGAAAGTTGCCAAAAGTATATGAAAGTTGTATAATATTGGCATGGAACAATCAAAAATTATAGATACGACGGAGACGTATTAGCATCCCAAAGCTTAATTCCTGCTCGTCCTCGAGTAGGTAAATGATAAAAAAGATAATTTTTGATGTGGAATGCTATCTAGCATAATCTTGATCATGTATCTAATCATGGCATGAATATTAAGACACGAGTGATTCAAAGCAATAGTCTATCATTTGATATTAAGACAATAATACTTCAAGCCTACTAATAAAGCAATCATGTCTTTTCAAAATAACAAGGCCAACAAAAGTTATCCCTACAAAATCATATAGTCTGGCTATGCTCCATCTTCACCACACAAAATATTCAAATCATGCACAACCCCGATGACAAGCTGAGCAATTGGTTCATACTTTTTAACGCGCTTCAGCCTTTTCAACCCTCACGCAATACATGAGCGTGAGCCATGGACATAGCACTATAGGTGGAATAGAATATGATGGTGGAGGTTGTGTGGAGAAGACAAAAAAGGAGAAAGTCTCACATCGACACGGCTAATCAACGAGCTATGGAGATGCCCATCAATTGATGTCAATGTGAGGAGTAGGGATTGCCATGCAAGAGATGCACTAGAGCTATAAGTATATGAAAGCTCAAACTGAAACTAAGTGGGTGTGCATCCAACTTGCTTGCTCATGAAGACCTAGGGCATTTGAGTAAGCCCATCGTTGGAATATACAAGCCAAGTTCTATAATGAAAATTCCCACTAGTATATGAAACTGATAACTCAAGAGACTCTCTATATGAAGAACATGGTGCTACTTTGAAGCACAAGTGTGGTAAAAGTATAGTAACATTGCCCTTTTTTTGGCGGGCTTCTTTGGTCCCCTTTTTTTATTTAGGCTTCTTTGGCCTCTCTTTTTTTTGGCGGGCAATGCTCTAATAATGATGATCATCACACTTTTATTTACTTACAACTCAATATTACAACTCGATACTAGAACAAAGATATGACTCTATATGAATGCCTCCGGCGATGTACCGGGATGTGCAATGATCTAGCGTAGCAATGACATCAAAAAACGGACAAGCCATGAAAACATCATGCTAGCTATCTTACGATCATGCAAAGCAATATGAGAATGAATGCTCAAGTCATGTATATGATGATGATGGAAGTTTCATGGCAATATATCTCGGAATGGCTATGGAAATGCCATGATAGGTAGGTATGGTGGCTGTTTTGAGGAAGATATAAGGAGGCTTATGTGTGATAGAGCGTATCGTATCACGGGGTTTGGATGCACCGGCTAAGTTTGCACCAACTCTCGAGGTGAGAAAGGGCAATGCACGGTACCGAAAAGGCTAGCAATGATGGAAGGGTGAGAGTGCGTATAATCCATGGACTCACATTAGCCATAAAGAACTCATATACTTATTGCAAAAGTTTATTAGCCCTCGAAGCAAAGTACTACTAAGCATGCTCCTAGGGGGATAGATTGGTAGGAAAATACCATCGCTCGTCCCCGACCACCACTCATAAGTAAGACAATCAATAAATACCTCATGCTCCGACTTCGTTACATAACGGTTCATCATACGTGCATACTACGGGAATCACAAACCTCAACACAAGTATTTCTACTAATACACAACTAACCACTAGCATGACTCTAATATCACCATCTTTATATCGCAAAACTATTGCAAGGAATCAAACATATCATATTCAGTGATCTACAATTTTATGTAGGATTTTATGACTAACCATGTGAATGACCAGTTCCTGTCATCTCTCTGAATAGATATAAGTGAAGCAAGAGAGTTTAATTCTTTCTACAAAATATATTCCTACGCTCTAACAAATATAAGTGAAGCAAAAGAGCATTCTACAAATGGCGGTTTTCTATGTAAAGAGAAACAGGCAATCCAAACTTCAAATGATATAAGTGAAGCACATGAAGCATTCTATAAAGCCATACTCAAAAGATATAAGTGAAGTGCATAGAGCATTCTATAAATCAACCAAGGAATATCTCATACCAGAATGGTGCATAAAATAAAAGTGAAAACTAAATGCAAAAGACGCTCCAAGATTTGCACATATCACATGAACGAAACGAATCCGAAAACATACCGATACTTGTTGAAGAAAGATGGGATGCCTTCCGGGGCATCCCCAAGCTTAGACACTTGAGTCTCCTTGAATATTTACTTGGGTTGCCTCAGGAATCCCCAAGCTTGAGCTCTTGCCTCTCTTCCTTCTTCTCACATCGAGACCTTCTCGATCATCGAACACTTCATCCACACAAAACTTCAACAGAAAACTCGGTAATATCCATTAGTATAATAAAGCAAATCACTACTCTAAGTACTGTTGCAAACCAATTCATATTTTTTTTTGGCATTGTAGCTACTGTAATATAACTTTTTCATGGCTTAATCCACTGATATAAATCGATAGTTTCATCAAAACAAGCAAACTATGCATAAAAACAGAATCTGTCTAAAACAGAACACTCTATAATAATCTGAACATTCACCATACTTATGATACTTGAAAAATTCTGCCTAAATTATGAAAAATAAAAAATTTGTATAGAAAGACACTGCAAAAAGTTTCAGAACCATTTGACGTTCCAGTAAAAAATGTAAAATCGCGCACTACAGACAAAATTTCTGTCCTGCACCGTACAAACCAACAAGCATTGTAAACATCCTAAAGGCAAACCTTGGCACATTATTTTTATAATACAATGGAGTTGTACAAGGGGATAATTATTTTTGTTGAAAAGTTTCTGTAATTAAGATTCACAAAGTTTCCATGGGCATGGACAAAGTTCAAGGACATCCCCCACTTTCACAATGCTCGTCTATCTCACTTTCGCTTTTCTGTTTGAAAAGTTTTGGGTTCCCCTCTTTATTTTTTTGTTTTTAAACTATATAAAAGCACACAACAGAAATAAATGACTCTCTAAAACTTCCGGGTTGTCTCCCAGGCAGCGCTTTCTTTAAAGCCATTAAGCTAGGAATATAGTGCTCAAGTAGTGAATCCACCTAGATCCCAAGGTATATCAAAGCCAATTTTAATTAGCAATGATTTGGCATTTAGTAGTGAGCACAAAGTAACATATATCATGTAACAACGAAGTCTAACTCTCTTCCTATGCATCGGCATGTCATAAAAGAACAATTCATGCACATCAAGTAAAGGCCAATACATAGCATAAGCAGTTTCTTGCAATTTTTTCGTGTTGGAAACATGGAGAGGCGGAGATGTAGTTCCTCTCTCATAATAATTGCAAGTAGGAGCAGAAAGCACATGCATATTATGTCTATCAAAATCCTTAATAAGTGCAAACTTGTCCGATATAGTGTAGTCGGGAGAATTCAAAAAGATAATAGGACTATCAGCGTGGGTGCAATAGCAACAATTTCATGTTTAACATAAGGAACTATAGCAAGTTCATCTCCATAAGCATAATTCATATTGGCATCTTGGCCACAGGCATAGCAAGCATCATCAAAAAGGGACATTTCAAGAGAATCAATGGGATCATAACAATCATCATAGCAATCGTCCTTCGGTAAGCACGAAGGGAAATTAAACAATGTATGAGTTGAAGAGTTACTCTCATTAGAAGGTGGGCACGGGTAGCTAATCCGCTCTTCCTCCTTTTGTTCTTCGCTCTCCTCATCGTCTTTTTCACCCAATGAGCTCATAGTTTCATCAATTTCTTCTTCCATAGACTCATGCAAAATATTAAACTCTTCTTGGACAGTGGATGAGTCCTCAATATATGATTTAACATAGGCATTAGAAGCATAATTATCATAACAATATTCAAGTATGGCAAAATTTTCAGACTTGTAAAGAGCAGCATCATACTTTTCAATCAAAGAAGCAATTTCATAAGCACCCTTAAAAGTAACAAATTCTTCAATTTGTTGAACATCATAGTAATTATAAACATCCTTAGCATAAGAAGATACGATTCCATTCTCACTAAACAAACATTGGTAGGGAAGGTGTTTCTTAGGGTCTTCAGAACAACAAGTAAAATCATATATTTCGCATAAATTCCAAGCATAGCATTGCAAACGATGAATTTGATCCAGTAAACGTTTCCCTTTTTCAGATATACGGTGTCACACATAACAAGCATGCTCATCTAAGGATTTGCCCTCAACTAAGCTAGTTGGGGTTTCAGCACGAGCACATAGGGATCAAAGATGATCCAAATAAAAAGCTTTAGGAGTGTGATAGATTTTGAGTGGTTCTTCAACCATTGGTGTAGTAGGTACAACTAATTTTTTGGTATTTTGCATTTCCTACCCATAACTAAAGGTAGAAAACAAGAGCACAAAATAAAAACTACTTAGTGATAAAGGAAACAAGCACACACAAGAATATTCACCACACGCTATTGTTCCCCGACAATGGTGCCAGAAAAAGGTCTTGATAACCCACAAGTATAGGGGATCAATTGTGGCCTCTTTCGATAAGTAAGAGTGTCGAACCCAATGAGGAGCTAAAGGTAGAATAAATATTCCCTCAAGTTCAATCGACCACCGATACAACTCTACGCACGCTTAAAGTTTGCTTTACCTAGAACAAGTATGAAACTAGAAGTACTTTGTTTGTGTTGTTGGATAGGTTTGCAAGATAATAAAGAGCGTGTAAATAAAGGCTAGGGGTTGTTTAGATGAAGACACAACTAAATTAGTTCTAGTAGAGAGCTTGTTGTCACACAAGAAAGTTATTTGTCCCTAGGCAATCGATAACTAGACCGGTAATCACTATTGCAATTTTATTTGAGGGAGAGGCATAAGCTAACATACTTTCTCTTCTTGGATCATATGCACTTATGATTGGAACTCTAGCAAGCATGCGCAACTACTAAAGATCATTAAGGTAAAACCCAACCATAGCATTAAAGTATCAAGTCCTCTTTATCCCATACGCAAACAACCTACTTACTCGGGTTTGTGCTTCTGTCACTCACGCCACCCACCATAAGAAAATTATGAACATATTGCAAACCCTACAGTGGGAATCCCTCACGCTTGCGCGACACAGAGAGCGCCATAGGATAACACCAATAATAAAACATGCAACTCAAACCAATCACGATCATCAATTAACCCATAGGACAAAACGGATCTACTCAAACATCATAGGATAGCCATACATCATTGGGAAATAATATATAGCGTTAAGCACCATGTTTAAGTAGAGATTACAGCGGGGAAAAGAGGGGTTACACCGCTGCATAGAGGGGGGGAGAGTTGGTGATGATGGCGGTGAAGTTGTTGGTGTAGATTGCGGTGATGATGATGGCCCCGGCGGCGTTCCGGCGCCACCGGGAGAGGGGGGAAGAGATCCCCCCCTTCTTTTTCTTCTTCCTTGACCTTCCCCCTAGATGGGAGAAGGGTTCCCCTCTGGTCCATGGCCTCCATGGCACGGTAGGGGCGAGAGCCCCTCCGAGATTGGATTTGTCTCTCTGTCTCTCTCTGTTTCTGCGTTACATAAAACATGCAACAAACAAGAACTGGCACTAGGCACTGGATCAATATGTTAGTCCGAAAAATATTATAAAAAGTTTCCAAAAGTATATGAAAGTTGTATAATATTGGCATGGAACAATCAAAAATTATAGATACGATGGAGACGTATCACTGACGTGCTTTGCACACAGGTGGCTGGTGGGTGTCTGTTTCTCCAACTTTAGTTGAATCGAGTTTGACTATGCCCAGTCCGTGTTGAATGTTAAAACAATACACTTAACGAAAAATCGTTGTGGTTTTGATGCGTAGGTAAGAACGGTTCTTGCTAGGAGCCCGTAGTAGCCACGTAAAACTTGCAATAACAAAGTAGAGGTCGTGTAAATTGTTTTTGCAGGGCATGTTGTGATGTGATATGGTCAAGACGTAATAAGATATAAATTGTTGTATGAGATCGTCATGTTTTGTAGAAGTTATCGATAACTAGCAGGAGCCTTATGGTTGTCTCTTTATTGTATGAAATGCAATCACCATGTAATTGTTTTACTTTATCTAAGTGGTAGCGATAGTCGTAGAAGCAATAGTTGGTGAGACGACAACGATGCTACGATGGATATCAAGGTGTCAAGCCGGTGACGATGGTGATCATGACAATGCTTTGGATATGGAGGTCAAAGGCACAAGATGATGATGGCCATGTCATATCACTTATTTTGATTTCATGTGATGTTTATCCTTTATGCATCTTATTTTGCTTAGTACGGCGGTAGCATTATAAGATGATCCCTCACTAAATTTCAAGGTATAATTGTTCTCCCTGAGTATGCACCATTGCTATAGTTCATCGTGCCGAGACACCACGTGATGATCGGGTGTGATAAGCTCTACGTTCACACACAACGGGTGCAAGCCAGTTTTGCACGTGCAGAATACTCGGGTTAAACTTGACGAGCCTGGCATATGCAGATATGGTCTCAGAACACTGAGACCGAAAAGTCAAACGTGAATCATATAGTAGATATGATCAACATAGTGATGTTCACCAATGAAAACTACTCCATCTCATGTGATGATCAGACATGGTTTAGTTGATATGGATCATGTGATCATTTAGATGACTAGAGGGATGTCTATCTAAGTGGGAGTTCTTAAGTAATATGATTAATTGAACTTTAATTTATCATGAACTTAGTACCTGATAGTATTTTGCATGTCTATGTTGTTGTGGATCAATGGTCCGTGCTACCGTTCCCTTGAATTTTAATGCGTTCCTAGAGAAATCTAAGTCGAAAGATGATGGTAGCAACTACACGGACTGGGTATGTAACTTGAGGATTATCATCATTGTTGCACAGAAGAATTACGTCCTGGAAGCACCGCTAGGTGCAAGACCCGCTGCAGGAGCAACTCCGGACGTTGTGAATGTCTGGCAGAGCAAAGCTGATGACTACTCGATAGTTCAGTGTGCCATGCTTTACGACTTAGAATCGGGACTTCAACGACGTTTTGAACGTCATGGAGCATATGAGATGTTCCAGTAGTTGAAGTTAATATTTCAAGCAAATGCTCAAACTGAGAGATATGAATTTTCCAATAAGTTCTATAGATGCAAGATGGAGGAGAATAGTTCTGTCAGTGAACATATACTCAGAATGTCTGGGTACCACAACCACTTGACTCAACTGGGAGTTAATCTTCCTAATGAAGTGTCATTGACCGAGTTCTTCAATCACTGTTACCAAGCTACAAAAGCTTCGTGATGAACTATAATATGCAAGGGATGGATAAGACAATTCCCGAGCTCTTCGTAATGCTAAAGGCTGCGGAGGTAGAAATCAAGAAGGAGCATCAAGTGTTGATGGTTAACAAAACCACCAGTTTCAAGAAAAAAGGCAAAGGGAAGAAGGGCGACTTCAAGAAGAACGACAAGCAAGTTGCTTCTCAAGTGAAGAAGCCCAAGTCTGGACCTAAGCCTGAGACTGAGTGCTTCTACTTCAAAGGGACTGGTCATTGGAAGCGGAACTGCCCCAAGTATTTGGAGGATAAGAAGGATGGCAAAGTGAAAGGTATATTTGATATACATGTTATCGATATGTACCTTACTAATGCTCGTAGTAGCGCCTGGGTATTTGATACTGGCTCTATTGCTCATATTTGCAACTCGAAACAGGGGCTATGGATTAAACGAAGATTGGCAAAGGACGAGGTGACGATGCGCGTGGGAAATGGTTCCAAAGTCGATGTGATCTCCGCCGGCACGCTACCTCTATATCTACCTTCGGGATTAGTTTTAGACCTGAATAATTGTTATTTGGTGCCAGCGTTAAGCATGAATATTATATGTGGATCTTGTTTGATGCGAGATGGTTAATCATTTAAATCAGGGAATAATGGTTGTTCTATTTATATGAGTAATATCTTTTATGGTCATGCACCCTTGATGAGTGGTCTATTTTTGTTGAATCTCGATAGTAGTGATACACATATTCATAATACTGAAGTCAAAAGATATAAGTTTAAAAATGATAGTGTAACTTATTTGTGGCACTGCCATTTAGGTCATATTGGTGTAAAGCGCATGAAGAAACTCCATGTTGATGGGCGTTTTGAAGGAAATATGCCCTAGAGGCAATAATAAATTTATTATTTATTTCCTTATATCATGATAAATGTTTATTATTCATGCTAGAATTGTATTAACCGGAAACATAATACATGTGTGAATACATAGACAAACAGAGTGTCACTAGTATGCCTCTACTTGACTAGCTCATTGATCAAAGATGGTTAAGTTTCCTAACCATACACATGAGTTGTCATTTGATTAATGGGATCACATCATTAGGAGAATGATGTGATTGACTTGACCCATTTTGTTAGCTTAGCACTTGATCGTTTAGTTTGTTGCTATTGCTTTCTTCATGACTTATACATGTTCCTATGACTATGAGATTATGCAACTCCCGTTTACCGGAGGAACACTTTGTGTTCCACCAAACGTCACAACGTAACTGGGTGATTATAAAGGTGCTCTACAGGTGTCTCCGAAGGTACTTGTTGGGTTGGCGTATTTCGAGATTAGGATTTGTCACTCCGATTATCGGAGAGGTATCTCTGGGCCCACTCGGTAATGCACATCACTATAAGCCTTGCAAGCATTGCAACTAATGAGTTAGTTGCGAGATGATGTATTACAAAACGAGTAAAGAGACTTGCCGGCAACGAGATTGAACTAGGTATTGAGATACCGACGACCGAATCTCGGGCAAGTAACATACCGATGACAAAGGGAACAATGTATGTTGTTATGCGGTCTGACCGATAAAGATCTTCGTAGAATATGTAGGAGCCAATATGGGCATCTAGGTCCCGCTATTGGTTATTGACCAGAGAGGTGTCTCGGTCATGTCTACATAGTTCCCGAACCCGTAGGGTCCGCACGCTTAACGTTCGTTGACGATATAATATTTATGAGTTATGTATGTTGGTAACTGTCGGTGTCAAAACCGGCGGATCTCGGGTAGGGGGTCCCGAACTGTGCGTCTAGGCCGGATGGTAACAGGAGACAAGGGACACGAAGTTTTACCCAGGTTCGGGCCCTCTCGATGGAGGTAAAACCCTATGTCCTGCTTGATTAATATTGATGATATGGGTAGTACAAGAGTAGATCTACCACGAGATCGAGGAGGCTAAACCCTAGAAGCTAGCCTATGGTATGATTGTTGATGTGTACGTTGTCCTACGGATTAAAACCCTTCGGTTTATATAGACACCGGATAGGGTTAGGGTTACATGGAGTCGGTTACAATGGTAGGAGATCTACATATCCGTATCGCCAAGTTTGCCTTCCACGCCAAGGAAAGTCCCTCCCGGACACGGGACGAAGTCTTCAATCTTGTATCTTCATAGTCCAGGAGTCCGGCTATCCGAACACCCCCTAATCCAGGACTCCCTTAGTAGCCCTTGAACCAGGCTTCAATGACGACGAGTCCGGCGCGCAGATTGTCTTCCGCATTGCAAGGCGGGTTCCTCCTCCAAGTATTTCATAGAAGATTTTGAACACAAAGATAGTGTCCGGCTCTGCAAAATAAGTTTCCACATATTGCCATAGAGAGAATAATATTTACACCAATCTAATCTGCTGACGTATTCCGTAGCGTGACACACCACGGCCAAGCCTTTATCCGAGTCGTTTCATTATCCCACCTCAGCGCGTTATGCGAGGTGGTTTCCTTGGCACGTCTTGTTAAAGCAGAGATCGTGTCCCCTTATCCCAGGATTCTCATCAATACGGGCGTGGGTAACCTAACCGCGCCATTGATTACGACGCTTGGAGATAAGCGAGTTTTACCAGGCTGGTGGGGACATGTAGTTGCGTCCACCCATATAAGGGGATAAGGATCCACCTTTTCACCTACGCCTTCTTCCTCCTTCGCCTATCCATTCTTGCGCACTCGAGCTCCAGCGCCCAAGTCCGCACTCCCCACCTCAACCTCCTCCAGCCATGTCTGGAGCGGGAGGCAAGTGGATGGTCTCCTCTGTCATGGAGGGACATATCAAAAAGCTGAGGAAGGCCGGATACCTGTCTAACGACATCGCGTACCAGCTCCTTGAAAAGGGGAATCTCATCCCCACCCCTAGGTACCATGAGAGGGTGGTGTTCCTCCCCATTTCCTCCGCGGACTGGGCTTCCCTCTCCACCCATTTGTCCGGGGGCTCATGTTCTACTACGGCCTGGATTTCCACGATCTGGCCCCGAACTTCTTCCTCAACATCTCGGCGTTTATCGTCGTGTGCGAGGCCTTCCTCTGCATCCGCCCCCATTTTGGCCTATGGCTCAAGACTTTCAACGTCAAGCCGAAGGTGGTGCGCGGCAACCAGGCAGAGTGCGGAGGCGCCATGGTGGGCAAGATGGCCAACGTCCTATGGCTCGAGGGCTCCTTTGTGGAGACCCTGAAGGGGTGGAAATCAGGGTGGTTTTACATCACCGAGCCGCGCGACGCCGAATGGGTCACACCCCCGAGTTCCGATCCAGACCCCCTACGCGGCTCACCTCCTGGAAGGAGACGGGCCTGTCTTGGGGTAAAAAAGGAGAGCTGACCGGACTCCAAACATGCATCCAAACCCTGGCGGAGAAGAAGCTCAAACTTGTCAACGTAGTCCGGGTTATGCTCATCCGCCTGATCCTCCCGTGTCAACAACGGGCTTTCAACCTGTGGGAGTTCGACCCGGCACGGCACCAAACTCTGAGCAGGCTCTTCGACACGACGTACGAAGATGCCTGGAAGGTGCTTTTCAAAGGCGCCGAGGCTCCCGTATCCGCTACCGAGGATCGCGGATTCAGTGCGCAGCGTCACGCTCTCGCGGTAAGCTGTTTTTTTTCCTTTTACAGGGTATCGGTTTTTCATAGTTTGACTCCATGCGGGATCTAAGCTCCCTTACCTTTGACAGGATTGGCAGGTGACGTCCGGACAAATCAACTATCCGGCTCCTTTGCCCGAAGGCCCAGCGGACGCTCGCTTGGCGAAGCTGCTGGTTCCGGCACCCTATGTGGTGCCAGAGAAGAAGGCCGCGGGGACTCGAAAGAGTGCCCGGCGCCAGGAGGTGTCGGATCCATCATCCAATGGTTCCAAGGTGCATTCCTCCCGCGAAGACGAGGAGGAAGAAGAGGAGAACTCTCCCCCTCCAGCGGGAGGAGAGAAGAAAAGGAAGGATGCCCTCTCTGGGGAGGCCGGAGGGTCCAAGAAGGGGAAAACCCTTCCTCCGGACTACTCCACCGACGCCGACGGCGGAGAGGAGTGGTAGCCCAGGGCCAAGCCCCTGGCAAAATCGTAAGTATCCGGATACCAGAGTAATTCATAGTATTCGTTTATTGCACATCTTTCCCTTACGTCGAATATGTTTATGCAGCCCACCCAAAGATCGGCTCGACGCGTCGTCGAGCGGTGTCACATCCCTAGTTCTGGCCTGACCTATGCTTGCTTCCATGTGTGCATCATGTTTAAATTCAAATGAAATTTGAATTGAGGAATTTTCAAAAGCCTCAGGAAACCTCTAAAAATAACCAACATTTAAATCTTCTCAAATGAGTCCAAGAAAATGTTCCAGTTATTCCATGGAAATATTGGTAAGAGGTAAAATTTAAACCAATATTTTTGGAGTCACAGAGATATTTATTTTGGCCATTTGAATTAATCCAATAACTATTTGCTTTGGATTTATATTTAATATATATTAAATATGACTCCAATAATTCTGGAAGTTTGTGAGTGGCTTTGTATATATTTTAGCAAGCCACATAAAAACCTACAGAATTTATTTAAATGATTTAGTTGCTAAACTAAATCAAAACAGAGGAAGAAAAAAAAATAGAAAACAATAAGTAAAAGGAAAGAGCAGAAGAACTACCTGGTGCTCACCTCTCAGCCCACCTGGCGGCCCAGCCCGCCACCGCTACCCCCCTGTCGCCTTCCTCCTCTGCCAGGAGGACGCGCGTGCGGCCGACGCGCGCACGCACGCGCCCCGGCCACCTCCTCCCTCCTAGCCTGCCTGGCTCCCCCTCGTCGCGCCTAGACGACGCCAGCGCGACGCCTGGACGCCCTGGACCTTCCTCACTCTCCCCCGACCCTTTCCCCCTTCTCTACTCTTTTCCCCTCTCGCGCCCGAACACCTCCGTCGCCGCCGCACACCGCCACCGCGCTCACCGGCCGTCCCTCGAGCAACCTCGTGCTCGTCGGCTCCGCCTCGTCGTCCGCGTCATCCCAGATGAGCCACGCATCCTCAGGCGCCCTGCAACGTCGCCGCCATCGTCGTCTTCTACCTTCGGCCGCCCGGATCTCCGGCGACCCTGTGCTGCCTCCGACGCTCCCCCGGCCTCGTCTCCGCCTCGAATGGATCCGCTGTGAGCCCCTGCTGCTTCTCCTGTGCTCGCCCCCTCCGTTTTCGCCCCCTAGCCCCATCTCCCACCGCGGTCGAGAGCTTGTCGCCGCCGGCCATGGCGTGGCCGTGGTTACAGCCACCGCAGCTTGTTCCCGAGCCCACCGTCGTGCTCACCACAGTCCCAGGAGCACATAGCACTCACCAACGCCTCCCCTGGCGCCCTGCATCGCCTAAACCGCCGTTGGCCGAACTCCGGCCGCCGCCGCGAGCTTGTTTCCGGCGAGCTCGGTCCACCCCGGCTGCTGCCACTAGTCGTGTTAGATGCGCGCGAGCCTGGGCATCTCGTAGAGCCCCTCCGCCGCTCTTTTGGTCATCGGAGGGCGAATCCCGACGCTCTCCGCCGTCCCTGGCCTTGCCGGCGACGAGCCTCGGGTCAACTCCGGCGAGTTTGACCCGGGTTTGACCCCAGTTTGACTCCCCCTGACTCAATGACAGGTGGGGCCCAACCCTGTTAGTTAATTAGGATTAGTACTAATTGAATTAGTTAAACTAATTACACTGACACGCGGGACCCACGTGTCAGGTTTGACCCGGACCGTGCCTCGTTGACTTGCTGACGTCATGATGATGTCAGGCTGACGCAGTAAACCCTTTTCTGGATTTTAAATAAATCTAAACGATTTATTTATTTCAGAAAATAGCTAAAACTTCTAAAAATCATAGTAATTCAAGCGTAGCTCAGAATGAAATAATTTATATATGAAAAATGATCAGAAAATTATGAAGAATCTGTTTATACCATTTTCATGCATGTTTGAACAATGTTTGTCCTCTGTTTTGGACAAAACAAATAAATGGCATTTAAACTCTCACATATGGAGTTTGAATTTGAACCTTGTATTCAAACCAACTTCATTTAAATCATAGCTAGGTGCATTAGCCCAAAACACATTCATATTGCCATGTCATAGCATGCATCATATTGTGCATTGCATTGATCATGTTTCTTCTGTGTTTGCCGGTGTTGTTCCCCCTCGATAGACGTTGTACCGACGATGTGATCGTTGACACTGATGAAGACTCAATGCTATCTTCAGAAGTGCCAGGCAAGCAAACCCCCTTGTTCATTCCGATACAATCCTACTCTCTCGCCCTGCTCTCTTTTACTGCATTAGGACAACAACGAGTCATTTGTTACTTGCTGCGGTAGCTGAACCCCTTTATCCTCTGCATGACCTATCATTGCCACAGTAAATAGATGAAACCCACTAGTATGAGTAGGAGTTGTTTGAGCCATGTTGTGCCTACTCATTCATGTTTGTTTGTCATGCCTGCTATTGCTTAGAGTTGAGTCAGGTCTGATTCATCGGGAATGAATCAGAGGTGTGTGAACATGTCCTACTGTGTGTGAGCTAAATGTGTGAACACGATTTGGTAAAGGTATCGGTGAGAGGCCATGTAGGAGTACATGGTGGGTTGTCTCATTGAAGCCGTCCTCAGGAACTGATTTCTGTGTTTGTGATCCATGATTTCAGCTACTACCATGCATTGGGCGCTGAAATATGACCCCGCTCGACTTCTTATTCACCCTAGTCCTCTGTCCAGGAGTTGCAAGTAGTTTCTGGTGTTTGTAGTATGCTGGAGGCCATGGACAGCGCTGACCGTAGGGGTGGGCTGCGATGCGGTAGGCACATGGCCGGGTTTACCGGGCGCCCGTTTGGTGTCACGGAACCCTGTACACATCGTTTGGGGCTGTGAGCGAAACTTCGGCCGGATCTCCTCATGGATGGAACCCGAATAGGCGATAAACTTGGACTAGAGACTTGAGTGTTTAGGTAGGTCATGGTCTACACCCACGTCGGCTTTCGCTTGAAGTCTGCCGAGCACATGTCGTGTGCAGACGCTAAGTGGTGGAAACATGTATGAAGAAGTACACCCCTACAGGGTTAACATGATCTATTCGAATAGCCGTGTCCGCGGTAAAGGACTTCTGGGTTGCTTATATCAGTTCATAGACAAGTGAAAGTGGATACTCTAAAATACGCAAGATAAGCGTGAGTGCTATGGATGGCGTTCTCGTAGGGAGACGGGAGCGGATCCATAGTGGTGTATTGATATGGTGAATATGTGGACTCGTGTGCGCCACCTCAAAAGAGTTGCTTGCAGTCGTAGTTTAGGATAGCCACCGAGTCAAAGCTGGCTTGCTGCAGTTAAACCCCACCATCCCCTTTGTTGATAATGATGCATATGTAGTTAGTTCTGATGTAAGTCTTGCTGGGTACATTTGTACTCACGTTGCTTAATTTATGTTTTTGCAGAGAGAGACTTCAGTCTCACTAGTAGTTCCACGTGGACTTCGACGTTTAGCTTGTTACCTCAGCTATGATCTTGTGCCCTCGGCAGGATCTGGTAGATAGTCAGGCTTCTCAGCCTCTTTCATTTATAGTTGTCTGTACTCAGACATGATAGCCTCCGTTTGTGTTTTGACTTGTATGCTCTGAATGTTGGGTCATGAGACCTATGTTTGTAATATCTCGCTCCCCGGAGCCTATTGAATAAAATACTTGAGTTTTAGAGTCATGTTGTGATGCCATGTTGTATTTGCACATATCGAGCATATTGTGTGTATGTTATTGAAATGCTTGGTATGTGTGGGATCTGACTATCTAGTTGTTTATTCTTAGTAGCCTCTCTTACCGGAAAATGTCTCCTAGTGTTTCCACTGAGCCATGGTAGCTTGCTACTGCTCCGGAACACTTAGGCTGGCCGGCATGTGTCCTTCTTCGTACCTGTGTCTGTCCCTTCGGGGAAATATCACGCGATGAATACCAGAGTCCTGTTAGCCCGCTACAGCCCGGTTCACCGGAGTCCTGCTAGCCTAGTGCTACAGCCTGGATTCACTCGCTGATGACCGACACGTTCGATGCTGGGTCATGGATGCCTGTCGCTGTAGGTTTGTGCCACTTTGGGTTTACGACTAGCCATGTCAGCCCGGGCTCCTTATCATATGGATGCTAGCGACACTATCATATACGTGTGCCAAAAGACGCAAACGGTCCCGGGCAAAGGTAAGGCGACACCCGTGGGAATACCGTGCGTGAGGCCGCAAAGTGATATGAGGTGTTACATGCTAGATCGATGTGGCATTGAGTCGGGGTCCTGACAGCGTTGGTATCAGAGCTTGACTGCCTGTAGGATTACCAAGCCAAACTGGTCGAAGTTGAGTCTAGAAATTCTTTAGTTATGTAAGGGAATTGATTGTGGGATGGAATGTAAGGCTCTTTTTACTCCTTATACCTCATGGCCCTCTGATCTGAGTCATCCTCTTCACTTCTACGGGGACTAAGAACTAGGCCTTCTCATCTATCTATCAGGATGACGTGTTACTAATCCGTAGACTTATAGAATTGTTGGATTTAAGCCCCTATTCAGTTCTACTATTTCCGTACGTTAACTGCTGATCTCGAAACCTTGGTATTATGCTTCTGAGTGGCTATGCCACCATTTTGTAGCATGTCTCAAATCTTTTTGAGCATTTATAGCCGTTATGTTGTCCGAGTCATCCCAGGTTTCTAAATAGTCTGAAGCATTTGCAAAATCCTTTCCCTCTGTTTTGGTGTCCGTTTGGTCAGAATAAGCACACTAATCGCCGGTTGAGGTACTCTGTTGCCTCGGCATATATGTTGGAGCTACTATTATGACCCTAGGAGTTTTAGGGAGTCACCTAGTAAGCTAGCCATGATTTGTGTCCCAGTGTGATGCTTCTGGCCTTTATTTTCGAAAGCATCCCGTGATGCTACTTAGTAGTAGGTATTCTATTCCTGGGTTCTTGAACCCGAGATTCACTCTACTTACTTCATGTTGATAGTGTTTGCTAGTTCCTTTAGGATATTAGTAACTTTGCGATAGCCCTCGAGGTCCGTGGTATTTCCTTCTTCCAAATACTATGAACCGCTTATGGCAGATGTTTATTGGAGCAATAGATCACAATTAGAGTACTCTTGAGGAGATCTCCATTCATAAATCGTGACTCTGCCAGTCCTACCTCTCTGCATGGGTTATCTGGAAGAAATGTTGATCTCGCTCGACATACTAATCTATGCATCCACAACTCAGAAAATTATATGTTCCTTGGAGTTGTTCTCTTTAGTTGCATTCTGACCCTCGTCTATCAATTGATAGTCAAGAGTATGCGTGCGTTCATTCATCGATGCCCATTACTCTTGTGGTCCGTTCAGCCATTCTATTCCAGAATGACTAGGAGAAATAAACTCCAGTACCTCATCCATATCCAGGATTGGGTCTTAGCAGTTGTACTCCGCAGATCAAAATACTAATCCAGTTTTTGTTCTGTTCCACCCTGGAGTGTTACCATCTTTATATTAAAATTATCATGGGAATTGCACACCATCCTATGAATTCTTGGTGCAGTGATACTTCTCTCCATCATTATTCATTTCTCGGTTCCCGTTTTGTTATAACCGGAATGTCGACAAGTGAATCATGGTGTGTGAAATCAATACTCCTAGCAACTCCGTTGCTTGGTAGTTAAATGGACGATAACCTCATTCTTAGCGTGTTGATTATTGAATCATCACCCTAAGGTTGATTGTGCTACCTAGTCCTTATTTCTGGTGCACTCTCCGATCAATGAGTTAGGATAGTGTCAATACCTTGCTCTGTTGATCATATCGTCTTGCCCTGAAAAGCAAGGTCGTTCTCGAGCTTAGTAACATATCGGTGGTTCGTGATTTTCCGAATATCTTCTCGAAAGTATCACCAGGTTGTCACCCGACTGTTATGTTGAGCTCATGATCAAGTTGGTTTATCCTGTAAACCACCCTTTCTCCAAGAATCCGTGTTGGATACCCCTGAGCTAGTTGGTTAAGCTATGCATCAACTTGGAGAGTTGGAAGATAGAAGCTTGTCCGATATAGTTCATTATAAAGGATGTCTTGTATGTGTGTTGAAGAAAGTTGATATTTTCATCGACTGAACCTCGTGATCAGTTAACGGGCCTATCATTTTTATCCAACCTTTGATTGGAGTATGGGTATCATCCAATCAGACCAGAACCAACGATATTCGTAATGTTGTCTTACTCGTGGTTGATCCCTCGAGCATACACCATTATATCTTTTGGGTCTGACCAATGCTATCACTTGTTCACTTAACTATGGAATTCCTTTTAAAAGGAAACCCAGATGAATTGTTGTTGAGCCCATTGACAACATCCTTATCTCCTCCATGATCTTGTTGGACAACAAGTTAGTGTTGGAAACTTTTAAAAGCATTTTCTTCATGCTAGCTCTGAAGTATGTGTTTGATGAAAGGAGTGACTTCCTCTTATACACGTGCATTTGGTGAAAGTTGCCGCCGTGAATTTGAGAAAGTTAGTTTTGCTTCCTCTGGAATCATCCCAAGTCAGTCATGCATACGTGCGAAGTATTCTGTGGTCTGGAGAATTGCAACCTTCATTCCATATGTGTCCCGAGCACACCAAGCCACCGATTGATTTGTTCAAGGAGAAGAAGTTCCTTCTTAAGAGCATGCCTTATGCAAGGACTTCGATATCCTTGTTGATGGTTTCCCCACCTGAACTCGGTAGTGTTTTATTATAAGACTACCACGTGGTCATACTTGTCTGAGACAGCGTGTTCACATGTTTGTAGCAGAACCAGCTCATGTTTTGGAGCTTACTATCATAGTTCATTCCCCGAGAATCTCGCAACGTCATCTCGTCGATTTGTGTTGCAAACTTTCATTTTACTTTCTAGACTCGATGAGTCTGGAATATCCTGACACCAACCAGATCTGAATCTCAGGCAGATATGATGGTTTGGAACATTTCCCAAGAACTATAATATCGGTCCCTTGGAAACCGGTAAAGTGGATGTCGTGGCCAACACACCCAGCCGGAAGACCTGTTATTATAATATCTTGATTGAGGAAGTTGGCCACCTCCCCATAAGGATTTCGTAGAATCTACTCCCTAGTTGTTCCTTATGGATTTTTGTGCTCCCGAAGTCCGACCCTTTTACTTGATGGTCTGGTTACCAAACCATTTCAATAAATGGATTACGCTAGCACATTAAGGAGAGCATTAGAAGCGGAGTGCTAAATGTCTCTCGGTCGATCATCCAGATTTTATTTCCTTGGCCCCGCCAAGGGTGAAATCTGAGAAAGTGTTATCTTCCTTTGCATCTGCATCATCCATCATCATCCATCATGGTAGCAAGTTGTGTTGCCAGGATCCTTGACACGGATATTGGTAAAATCTTGATGATTATGGAAATGCTCAAGTTCTTGAGAGCACGCGCAAGTGCTAGGTTTGATCATCGGCATTAACTGTATAATGCTCTCAGTTTCCTCGGCAATGCTATGACCTTTTCAAACAGTGAATTCACTCTCTATTGTTGGGTTCTTCCCCAGTTACCAGAATCATTCCCAGCATTTGCATTTTGTTCCCAGCTTGCACCGCCAATGTGCCATTCTACCATGGGTCTCTTCCATTTCCGGTGGTAAGCAAATTCATCCATTATGTTGTCTTCAACAAGGTAATCCACATCATCCAAGTCCAAGTATGCCATTCTACCGACCCCCTCCAAACGATCGCTCGAGAATTGCCTTAGGCTGGTTTAAAGAGTTTCAATGATCTCTGAATCAAAGGTAATTCTTTTGCCACTTAAGGGGATATATCTACGAGTCACCATCCCTAAGGTGCCCCGTTGTGGTATCATGGCAACTCAACTCCTCGCTACGTTGACAATCGTTTACCACCTTTTTAAGTGTGGAATTGTAGTCTACCTGGTAAACCTCCGTCATTTGTTCCACTCCTTTCCGCTAGAGGTGTGCTTCGTCTCTCAGCTCAAGAGATGTTGCTATGTCTCATTCCGTGGGTTAATCCTGAGTTGTTCGACCTTCGAGAAGAACAATTCTTTTAGGGTCTTTCCTTTCCTCTCGTTGTCATGTTAGTTGGAGTTCTCAGAGCAAGACTTCGAGACAATGATGGTGAACGAATCAACGTTCATTTGAAGTGCAACCTGGATCGTGAAGATTGTGCTAGTTTGTGTTCCCCCTTCACCTTACCCTACGCTTGAATCTCGGGACGAGATTTTTGTTTAGTGGGGGTGAGTTGTCACATCCCTAGTTCTGGCCTGACCTATGCTTGCTTCCATGTGTGCATCATGTTTAAATTCAAATGAAATTTGAATTGAGGAATTTTCAAAAGCCTCAGGAAACCTCTAAAAATAACCAACATTTAAATCTTCTCAAATGAGTCCAAGAAAATGTTCCTGTTATTCCATGGAAATATTGGTAAGAGGTAAAATTTAAACCAATATTTTTGGAGTCACGGAGATATTTATTTTGGCCATTTGAATTAATCCAATAACTATTTGCTTTGGATTTATATTTAATATATATTAAATATGACTCCAATAATTCTGGAAGTTTGTGAGTGGCTTTGTATATATTTTAGCAAGCCACATAAAAACCTACAGAATTTATTTAAATGATTTAGTTGCTAAACTAAATCAAAACAGAGGAAGAGAAAAAATAGAAAACAATAAGTAAAAGGAAAGAGCAGAAGAACTACCTGGCGCTCACCTCTCAGCCCACCTGGCGGCCCAGCCCGCCACCGCTACCCCCCTGTCGCCTTCCTCCTCTGCCAGGAGGACGCGCGTGCGGCCGACGCGCGCACGCACGCGCCCCGACCACCTCCTCCCTCCTAGCCTGCCTGGCTCCCCCTCGTCGCGCCTAGACGACGCCAGCGCGACGCCTGGACGCCCTGGACCTTCCTCACTCTCCCCCGACCCTTTCCCCCTTCTCTACTCTTTTCCCCTCTCGCGCCCGAACACCTCCGTCGCCGCCGCACACCGCCACCACGCTCACCGGCCGTCCCTCGAGCAACCTCGTGCTCGTCGGCTCCGCCTCGTCGTCCGCGTCATCCCAGATGAGCCACGCATCCTCAGGCGCCCTGCAACATCGCCGCCATCGTTGTCTTCTACCTTCGGCCGCCCGGATCTCCGGCGACCCTGTGCTGCCTCCGACGCTCCCCCGGCCTCGTCTCCGCCTCGAATGGATCCGCTGTGAGCCCCTGCTGCTTCTCCTGTGCTCGCCCCCTCCGTTCTCGCCCCCTAGCCCCATCTCCCACCGCGGCCGAGAGCTTCTCGCCGCCGGCCATGGCGTGGCCGTGGCTACAGCCACCGCAGCTTGTTCCCGAGCCCACCGTCGTGCTCACCACAGTCCCAGGAGCACATAGCACTCACCAACGCCTCCCCTGGCGCCCTGCATCGCCTAACCCGCCATTGGCCGAACTCCGGCCACCGCCGCGAGCTTGTTTCCGGCGAGCTCGGTCCACCCCGGCTGCTGCCACTAGTCGTGTTAGATGCGCGCGAGCCTGGGCATCTCGTAGAGCCCCTCCGCCGCTCTTTTGGTCATCGGAGGGCGAATCACGACGCTCTCCGCCGTCCCTGGCCTTGCCGGCGACGAGCCTCGGGTCAACTCCGACGAGTTTGACCCGGGTTTGACCCCAGTTTGACTCCCCCTGACTCAATGACAGGTGGGGCCCAGCCCTGTTAGTTAATTAGGATTAGTACTAATTGAATTAGTTAAACTAATTACACTGACACGCGGGACCCACGTGTCAGGTTTGACCCGGACCGTGCCTCGTTGACTTGCTGACGTCATGATGATGTCAGGCTGACGCAGTAAACCCTTTTCTGGATTTTAAATAAATCTAAACGATTTATTTATTTCAGAAAATAGCTAAAACTTCTAAAAATCATAGTAATTCAACCGTAGCTCAGAATGAAATAATTTATATATGAAAAATGATCAGAAAATTATGAAGAATCTGTTTATACCATTTTCATGCATGTTTGAACAATGTTTGTCCTCTGTTTTGGACAAAACAAATAAATGGCATTTAAACTCTCACATATGGAATTTGAATTTGAACCTTGTATTCAAACCAACTTCATTTAAATCATAGCTAGGTGCATTAGCCCAAAACACATTCATATTGCCATGTCATAGCATGCATCATATTGTGCATTGCATTGATCATGTTTCTTCTGTGTTTGCCGGTGTTGTTCCCCCTCGATAGACGTTGTACCGACGATGTGATCGTTGACACTGATGAAGACTTAATGCTATCTTCAGAAGTGCCAGGCAAGCAAACCCCCTTGTTCATTCCGATACAATCCTACTCTCTCGCCCTGCTCTCTTTTACTGCATTAGGACAACAACGAGTCATTTGTTACTTGCTGCGGTAGCTGAACCCCTTTATCCTCTGCATGACCTATCATTGCCACAGTAAATAGATGAAACCCACTAGTATGAGTAGGAGTTGTTTGAGCCATGTTGTGCCTACTCATTCATGTTTGTTTGTCATGCCTGCTATTGCTTAGAGTTGAGTCAGGTCTGATTCATCGGGAATGAATCAGAGGTGTGTGAACATGTCCTACTGTGTGTGAGCTAAATGTGTGAACACGATTTGGTAAAGGTATCGGTGAGAGGCCATGTAGGAGTACATGGTGGGTTGTCTCATTGAAGCCGTCCTCAGGAACTGAGTTCTGTGTTTGTGATCCATGATTTCAGCTACTACCATGCATTGGGCGCTGAAATATGACCCCGCTCGACTTCTTATTCACCCTAGTCCTCTGTCCAGGAGTTGCAAGTAGTTTCTGGTGTTTGTAGTATGCTGGAGGCCATGGACAGCGCTGACCGTAGGGGTGGGCTGCGATGCGGTAGGCACATGGCCGGGTTTACCGGGCGCCCGTTTGGTGTCACGGAACCCTGTACACATCGTTTGGGGCTGTGAGCGAAACTTCGGCCGGATCTCCTCATGGATGGAACCCGAATAGGCGATAAACTTGGACTAGAGACTTGAGTGTTTAGGTAGGTCATGGTCTACACCCACGTCGGCTTTCGCTTGAAGTCTGCCGAGCACATGTCGTGTGCAGACGCTAAGTGGTGGAAACATGTATGAAGAAGCACACCCCTGCAGGGTTAACATGATCTATTCGAATAGCCGTGTCCGCGGTAAAGGACTTCTGGGTTGCTTATATCAGTTCATAGACAAGTGAAAGTGGATACTCTAAAATACGCAAGATAAGCGTGAGTGCTATGGATGGCGTTCTCGTAGGGAGACGGGAGCGGATCCATAGTGGTGTATTGATATGGTGAATATGTGGACTCGTGTGCGCCACCTCAAAAGAGTTGCTTGCAGTCGTAGTTTAGGATAGCCACCGAGTCAAAGCTGGCTTGCTGCAGTTAAACCCCACCATCCCCTTTGTTGATAATGATGCATATGTAGTTAGTTCTGATGTAAGTCTTGCTGGGTACATTTGTACTCACGTTGCTTAATTTATGTTTTTGCAGAGAGAGACTTCAGTCTCACTAGTAGTTCCACGTGGACTTCGACGTTTAGCTTGTTACCTCAGCTACGATCTTGTGCCCTCGGCAGGATCTGGTAGATAGTCAGGCTTCTCAGCCTCTTTCATTTATAGTTGTCTGTACTCAGACATGATAGCCTCCATTTGTGTTTTGACTTGTATGCTCTGAATGTTGGGTCATGAGACCTATGTTTGTAATATCTCGCTCCTCGGAGCCTATTGAATAAAATACTTGAGTTATAGAGTCATGTTGTGATGCCATGTTGTATTTGCACATATCGAGCATATTGTGTGTATGTTATTGAAATGCTTGGTATGTGTGGGATCTGACTATCTAGTTGTTTATTCTTAGTAGCCTCTCTTACCGGGAAATGTCTCCTAGTGTTTCCACTGAGCCATGGTAGCTTGCTACTGCTCCGGAACACTTAGGCTGGCCGGCATGTGTCCTTCTTCGTTCCTGTGTCTGTCCCTTCGGGGAAATGTCACGCGATGAATACCAGAGTCCTGTTAGCCCGCTACAGCCCGGTTCACCGGAGTCATGCTAGCCCAGTGCTACAGCCTGGATTCACTCGCTGATAACCGACACGTTCGATGCTGGGTCATGGATGCCTGTCGCTGTAGGTTTGTGCCACTTTGGGTTTACGACTAGCCATGTCAGCCCGGGCTCCTTATCATATGGATGCTAGCGACACTATCATATACGTGTGCCAAAAGACGCAAACGGTCCCGGGCAAAGATAAGGCGACACCCGTGGGAATACCGTGCGTGAGACCACAAAGTGATATGAGGTGTTACATGCTAGATCGATGTGGCATTGAGTCGGGGTCCTGACAAGCGGCTCACTGGACTCGTCAGATGTGAACTCGCTTCCGACGGCTTCCTCCCCCTGCCCTACGGACGACACCGAAGTGTTGTCCCAACAGGTTCCAAGCTGGGAGGAAGTGGTCCTGGAGGCGTCGCAAGGCGACCTCCCGGACTCCAGGAGTAAAGGGGATGAAACCCCTCAGGGCTCCAAGTCCGGCTCTAGGCCGGACACCGCTCCGGAACCTTCAAAGGTTCCAGAGTCTGGCGGGGGACCTCCTTCCAAGAGGAGCAAGTCCACCGTGCCGGCGGCCCTCGTCCAACCGGAGGCGCCGGACAATATGTTGGAGGCACTCCAAGGCACCTCCATCGATGAGGAGCACCACACTATTATGAGTGCGGTGGTCCAGAAGGTTCAGTCCGCCAAGAGCGGACTAACTGAAGCTTGTACTAGCCTTTTGACAGGCTTTGAGGTAAGTAAAGAATGTGTAAATAATAGTACCGCATAGACAGTAGCCCCCGATGCTCTGTTTGGCGTTTGGGAAGAAAAGCCGAATAGAGGATCAAATAGAATTCGCAGGAGTCTAACAAAAATGAGTCAATATGCATATGCAGGCTTCCCTGCTTGCGTCCGCCGCATTGACTGTGGAAGTGGACACGCTAAAGCAGAACCTCGAGCGGTCCGAGCAAGAGCTAGGGCGTGCCAAGAAGCAGCTCGAGGACAATGAAGGTAAGAAATACCTTGTTTTTAAATATATATAAAAAGGTGCAATTGCAAAGAATGACAGGATTATCGTGGCTATTTTAGGGGCCACGTCTGAAGTGGCGACCCTTAAGCAGGCGCTAGTCGAGGCCGAGAAGAGGGCGGCCTCGGAGCGCACCGAGCGGGAGAAGTATGAGGCCGGGGTTGGCAAGGTGCAGCAAGAGCTCCAGGCTCTCATGGAAAAACATGAGAGTTTGGAGCTTGACTCAAAGACGCGAGCATCCAAGCTTGCGGTGGCTATTGAAAATGCCAAGTCTGCCAAGGCCGAATCCCAGAAGACCCTCCAGGAGTTGGATGAGGTGAAGAAGATAGGGGCGAGTAAGGCATTCTTTATGCAAAGCAAACACATAAACATGAGTTACTTGTTACTTACCCGAATCCGGAGCTCTCCAGGAGCGTTTGCAGATCTTCCCCGGAGTGTGTCCGATGCCGCAGCACTCTATCGAGCCGAGGAGGGCAGCTCAACAGAGAAGGTGTTCTGGTCTCAGTATGCTGAGGACGGACACCCCGTGCCCCTGAGCGACCAGCTGAAGCAACTGGTCGAGCTCCACAAGGCGGCCGAACAGGCCATGAAGGGCCTCATTATTCGGGTGTGGCCTGAAGGGGCTCTGCCTGGGAGCTATTTCGGGCTGGTGCGGCGGTTGGTGGAGGCCTGTCCAAGGCTAGAAGTCATCAAGCACTCCGTCTGCATTGAAGGTGCCCGTAGGGCCCTTGCCCATGCTAAGGTGCACTGGGGCAAGCTGGATGCTGAGAAGCTGGTGAAGGACAGGCCACCGCCGAGGAAAGAGCATCGCAAGCCCGAGAATTACTATAAGGATGTTCTAAAGGGTGCCTGCCTTGTGGCGGATGAATGTTCTAGGGATGTAATTTTTGAGTGAAACTTGCTTGTTTGTCCTGTGCGCTGAAAACTTGTTTATATGCGCTAAGCAATGCTGTTGGAATTTAAAATATTACCTTCTGTGCGGCTGTTTATCAATTCTGAGAGATGGCGAGTCGTCGGCTTCTGCCCCCATGCCGCTAGTGCTGGGGTGTTCGGGGATAAACCTGAGCGCTCTTTTTCCCATGTTTGGGTCCGTCGAGGGAGGCGCTCAGCCCAACGAACAAGGCAATCAGACTATAATGCGTGAACACTCTCACTTAGCCATAGAATTCTATAATTTTAAATTTCGGCGAAGCCCCTGGTATTCGGAAGACCGAGTTCGAGGCGCTATCCACGCCTTGGCCGGACAGATCCGGCTCCTCGCCCTAAGCGGCATAAGTCTTTAGGGACTCGAAAAACCTCTCGAACAACGACCAACTCTCGCTTCATCATGACAGTCAATTTTAGCTTTCTCCACTGAGGTGCTCGACCCAGCTCAACTGGGGCACAATCGCAGTGGTTCTCCTAGTGCTACCTTAGCTGATATAGCGGAACGTAAGGCACCAAAACATAGGAGCCGGTCAAACCCAACTATTGACCCAAGACATGATTCGGAGCCGATGCATATAATGCTATAAGTTCGGGGTGCCGCACTTGTTAAAGTGTTTGGACTTCTCACACCGTATTGAGGGGTACTAAAGCCCCTGGCGTATTTTGGCGGTACCAACGTGTACGGGTGCAACATGTCGTTTAAGGAACATATATAAAGAAAAAAAGGTAATGCAAAAATAGACGAAAGCTATGCATTGTTTATTAAAAAGGGCTGCGATCAAAGCAGAACGATACAAATAATGCGATAAGTGAAAGGTTGGACTAGTTAACATGTCCGTTCTAGGGGCAAGCTGCAGAATAGTATGCGGAACAGGTATACTGCTCGTGATAGAGACCACCTGGGGGTTCCGTACTGCGGCGTGGCTTGTCTGCTTCCCCGGTTCTTGCATCGTTTGTGCAGCAATTGAACTGCCGAACAGGCCTTCCGAAGGATGGAGTCCTGAAAGTAAGAGAAAATTAAAAAAACGGCAGCCCCTAGTACGGTTTAAGCCGTATTTTTGGGCGTGCCGTGATGGTGCCCCTCCCCCTGTACCCATGGTATCTCTAGAGCGTAGTTATGTACGCGAAGTACTGGCGTCGCCTTTTTGCGAGGGTTGGGGTTGGGGCCGCATTGCTAGGCCTGCTCGGATCGTGCCAGGCGGTCTTGTTGTAGGTTACTCCGGGCGCGCTTGACGGTGTCCGGTCGTTTAGTGGCCGGACTGGAGAACTGCCTGGAGAAGCTGCTTTGTACTTCCGCTGCAAGGGCCGCCGTGTGCTCCTCCATTCGTAGGGAGCGTTTGGTGTTTCCATTGACCGTAATTACTCCTCGAGGGCCTGGCATCTTGAGCTTAAGGTATGCGTAGTGCGGTACCGCATTGAACTTAGCGAATGTGGTTCGCCCGAGCAGTGTGTGATAACCACTGCGAAACGGGACTATGTCGAAGATTAACTCCTCGCTTCGGAAATTATCCGAAGACCACTTCAAGTGTGACTGAGCCTGTACAGTTGGCCTCTACACCTGGTATTACGCCTTTAAAGGTCATTTTGGTGGGCTTAATCCTCAAGGGATCTATGCCCATTTTCCGCATTGTATCCTGGTAAAGCAGGTTCAGGCTGCTGCCACCGTCCATAAGGACTCTAGTGAGATGAAATCCGTCAATAATTGGGTCTAGGACCAATGCGGCGAATCCGCCATGACGGATGCTAGTGGGATGGTCCCTTCGATCAAAGGTGATCGGGCAGGAGGACCATGGGTTGAACTTTGGGGCGACTGGCTCTACCACGTATACGTCCCTTAACGCGCGCTTCCGCTCCCTTTTGGGGACGTGAGTTGCGTATATCATGTTCACCGTCCGCACTTGTGGGGGAAAACCCTTCTGTCCACTATTGTTCGGCGGCCGGGGTTCCTCGTCGTCATCGCTATGCAGCCGCTTGTCTTCATTTTCGGCGTTTAACTTGCCTGCCTGCTTGAACACCCAACAATCCCTGTTGGTGTGATTGGCCGGCTTTTTGGGGGTGCCATGTATCTGGCACAAGCGGTCGAGTATTCGGTCCAAACTGGACGGGCCCCTAGGATTCCTTTTGAATGGCTTTTTCCGCTGACTGGATTTAGAGCCTCTGAATCCGACATTAACTGCCGTATCCTCAGCATTGTCACCGTTAATGCGGCGCTTCTGCTTGTTGCGACACGACCTGCCACTATTGTCCCTGGTGTCCGAATTACCAGGGTTCTTGGTCATATTGTTGCTACGAGCAAGCCAGCTGTCTTCTCCCGCGCAAAAGCGGGTCATGAGTGTCGTGAGTGCTGCCATAGATTTCGGCTTTTCCTATCCAAGGTGCTGGGCCAGCCACTCGTTGCGGATATTGTGCTTGAAGGCTGCTAGGGCCTCAGCGTCCGGACAGTCGAGTATTTGATTTTTCTTTGTTAGGAACCGTGTCCAGAATTGCCTGGCCGATTCCTCTGGCTGCTGAATTACGTGACTTAGGTCATCGGCGTCTGGGGGTCGCACATAAGTGCCCTGAAAATTGTCGAGGAATGCGGCTTCCAGGTCCTCCCAACAACTGATTGATCCTGTTGGCAAGCTGTTAAGCCAATGCCGAGCTGGTCCTTTAAGCTTGAGTGGGAGGTATTTGATGGCATGGAAATCGTCGCCGCGGGCCATGTGGATATGAAGGAGATAATCCTCGATCCATACCGCAGGATCTGTTGTGCCATCATATGATTCGATGTTTACGGGTTTGAAACCCTCGGGGATTTGAAGATCCATTATTTCGTCTGTAAAGCATAGTGGGTGTGCGGCGCCTCTGTACTGGGCGATATCATGACGTAGCTCCAATGAGCTGTGTTCGGCCCTGCCGAATTTGTGGCCGGCGTGACGGTTACCGTCTCGAGCCGTGGGGCGCCCACGCGATCCATAGATCGAGAGTGTTTGCCTTGCCTTGTCCTCCAACATGTCTCGTAAGTCCGGCACATGTTCCCGTGCCTTGGTACGGAGTGCGGCTTGAGTGGAGGGCCAGGAGGCCTCTCTGTCGCGGCCACGAGGTGGCCGGTCGGCCGCATCAAGTGCTTCCTCCTCTAATCGGGGTAGCAACCTACGCTTTGGGTAGCTCTTGGAGGGGCGTTCGAGTTTATGCTCTTCGGCTGCAAGGACTTCAGTCCATCTGTCGACCAGCAAAGCTTGATCAGCTCTAAGTTGTTGCTGTTTTTTCTTGAGGCTCCTTGCCGTGGCCATAAGCCTGCTTTGAAAACGCTCTTGCTCAACGGGATCCTCTGGCACGACGAATTCGTCGTTGTCGAGGCTTGCCTCGTCTTTGGAGGGAGGCATATAATTATCGTCCTCGACCTTTCTGTCTGCCGCTCTCTCATGAGGGCTGGTTTATCCATCCTCCTTTGCTAAGTCTTGCTGGAGGGGGTTTTCTTCGGCACTTTCCGAAGTATTATTATCTCCTGTGCTGGAATCGCCGTATTTGTTTTGGTGGGATTTTGAGCGGCGCCGCTGACGCCGACGCTTAGGATATTTCTTGGAGGGGTCATCCTCCGCTGTTCCATCGCCATCTCCCTCTTTTGGGGTGTCCACCATGTATATGCCATATGACGAGGTGGCTTTCCAGGGCCTAGTAGGCGCTGGTTCTTCATCATCTCCTTCATCAGCGTCCATACCGTCGATGTCTTCGGAGTTGAAGTTGAGCATGTCGGTTAAGTCGTCGACAGTGGCTACAAAGTGGGTGGTGGGTGGGCTTTGAATTTCTTCATCGTCCGTACCCCAACCTTGCTGACCGTAGTCCGGCCAGGGCTCTCCTGATAAAGAGAGAGACTTCAGTGACTTCAGGATATCGCCAAAAGGCGAGTGCTGAAAGATGTCGGCGGCAGTGAACTCCATAATCGGTGCCCAATCGGATTCGATTGACAGGGGCGTGGAGGGTTCGGAGTCCGGAGAGGAGTCTGGCTCCTTGGAGTCACGAGTCTCGCAGAGTACGGGACTGGTGTTCGGCTCAATCGCCGTTGGGGTCGCAGCCCCCGGGGTGGCGTCCAAGCACCCATCCTCCATCGGCGCAGTTGGCTCTGAATTAAGGGTCGGAGCCGATGCGGGTGCGGCATCCAGGGCACTGTTCGGCGGCAGAGCTAGATCATGCTCGTCGTGACAGTGCGGTGCGCTCGGCAGTGGCTCGAATCCATCAAAGATCAAGTCCCCGCGGATGTCCTCCGTGTAGTTTAAACTTCCAAATCTGACCTGACGACCAGGGGCATAGCTTTCGGTCTGCTCTAGACGGCCAAGCGAATTGGCCCGCAGTGCGAAGCCGCCGAAGACGAAGATCTGTCCGGGGAGGAAGGTCTCACCCTGGACTGCATCGCTATCAATGATCGTAGGAGCCATCGAGCCTGACGGCGACGACACAGAGGAACTCTCAATGAAAGCACCAATGTCGGTGTCAAAACCGGCGGATCTCGGGTAGGGGGTCCCGAACTGTGCGTCTAGGCCGGATGATAACAGGAGACAAGGGACACAAAGTTTTACCCAGGTTCGGGCCCTATCGATGGAGGTAAAACCCTACGTCCTGCTTGATTAATATTGATGATATGGGTAGTACAAGAGTATATCTACCACGAGATCGAGGAGGCTAAACCCTAGAAGCTAGCCTATGGTATGATTGTTGATGTGTACGTTGTCCTACGGACTAAAACCCTCCGGTTTATATAGACACCGGATAGGGTTAGGGTTACATGGAGTCGGTTACAATGGTAGGAGATCTACATATCTGTATCGCCAAGCTTGCCTTCCACGCCAAGGAAAGTCCCTCCCGGACACGGGACGAAGTCTTCAATCTTGTATCTTCATAGTCCAGGAGTCCGGCTGAAGGTATAGTCCGGCTATCCGAACACCCCCTAATCCAGGACTCCCTCAATAACCGAATGTTGTTCGGAGTTCTTGATGAGATCACGGACATGACGAGGAGCTCCGGAATGGTCCGGAGGTAAAGATTCATATATTGGATGATATAGTTAGGCCAAGGGGTCAGGCCCACGGGGCTATAAGTCAGTGCAAAAGGAGTTTTGCGGAGGCCAGGGGGCCAAACGCCAGAGACCCTGACGTCTGTCCCTGGGCCAGACGCCGAGGCCCATGGCGTCTGGGACAGACGCCAAGGATTGTGGCATTTGGTCCAGGAGTCCGAGTGGGACTCTTGCGTTTTGGGCAAAACCGACTTTGAGGAGGCTTTTGTTCCAAGTTTCGACCCCAGGGCTCAACATATAAATAGAGGAGTAGTGCTAGCACCAAAGACACATCAAGAAACACCAAGCCGTCTGCCGGCAACCCCGTCCCCTCTAGTTTATCCTCCGTCATAGTTTTCGTAGTGCTTAGGCGAAGCCCTACGGAAATTGTTCTTCACCAACACCGTCACCACGCCATCGTGCTGCCGGAACTCATCTACTACTTCGCCCCTCTTGCTGGATCGAGAAGGCGAGGACATCACCGAGCCGAACGTGTGCAGAACTCGGAGGTGCCATGCTTTCGGTACTTGGATCGGTCGGATCGTGAATACATACGACTACATCAACCGCGTTATTATAACGCTTCCGTGAACGGTCTACGAGGGTACGTAGACAACTCTCTCCCCTCTCGTTGCTATGCATCACCATGATCCTGCGTGTGCGTAGGAATTTTTTTGAAATTACTACGTTCCCCAGCAGTGGCATCCGAGCCAGGTTTTATGCGTAGATGTCATATGCACGAGTAGAACACAAGTGAGTTGTGGGCGATATAAGTCAATACTGCTTACCAGCATGTCATACTTTGGTTCGGCGGTATTGTTGGATGAAGCAGCCCGGACCGACATTACGCGTACGCTTACGCGAGACTGGTTCTACCGACGTGCTTTGCACACAGGTGGCTGGCGGGTGTCAGTTTCTCCAACTTTAGTTGAACCGAGTGTGGCTACGCCCAGTCCTTGCGAAGTTTAAAACAACACCAACTTGACAAACTATCGTTGTGGTTTTGATGCGTAGGTAAGAACGGTTCTTGCTAAAGCCCAGTAGCAGCCACGTAAAACTTGCAACAACAAAGTAGAGGATGTCTAACTTGTTTTTGCAGGGCATGTTGTGATGTGATATGGTCAAGACATGCTGCTAAAATTTATTGTATGAGATGACCATGTTTTGTAACCGAGTTATCGGCAACTGGCAGGAGCCATATGGTTGTCGCTTTATTGTATGCAATGCAATCCCCTGTAATGCTTTACTTTATCACTAAGCGGTAGCGATAGTCGTAGAATCATAAGATTGGCGAGACGACAACGATGCTACAATGGAGATCAAGGTGTCGCGCCGGTGACGATGGTGATCATGACGGTGCTTCGGAGATGGAGATCACAAGCACTAGATGATGATGGCCATATCATATCACTTATATTGATTGCATGTGATGTTTATCTTTTATGCATCTTATCTTGCTTTGATTGACGGTAGCATTATAAGATGATCTCTCACTAAATTTCAAGATAAAAGTGTTCTCCCTGAGTATGCACCGTTGCCAAAGTTCGTCGTGCCCAGACACCACGTGATGATCGGGTGTGATAAGCTCTACGTCCATCTACAATGTGTGCAAGCCAGTTTAGCACACGCAGAATACTCAGGTTAAACTTGATGAGCCTAGCATATGCAGATATGGCCTCGGAACACTGAGACCGAAAGGTCGAGCGTGAATCATATAGTAGATATGATCAACATAGTGATGTTCACCATTGAAAGCTACTCCATTTCACATGATGATTGGTTATGGTTTAGTTGATATGGATCACGTGATCACTTAGATGATTAGAGGGATGTCTATCTAAGTGGGAATTCTTAAGTAATATGATTAATTGAACTTTAATTTATCATGAACTTAGTCCTAGTAGTATTAGCATATCTATGTTGTAGATTAATAGCTCGCGTTTAGCTCCTGTGTTTTACTTTTGATATGTTCCTAGAGAAAACTAAGTTGAAAGATGTTAGTAGCAATGATGCGGATTGGATCCTTGATCTGAGGTTTATCCTCATTGCTGCACAGAAGAATTATGTCCTTGATGCACCGCTAGGAAGAAAGGGGAACTTCAAGAAGAATGGCAAGCAAGTTGCTGACCAAGTGAAAAAACCCAAGTCCGGACCTAAGCCTGAAACTGAGTGCTTCTACTGCAAAGGAACTGGTCACTGGAAGCGGAAGTACCCAAGTAATTGGCAGATAAGAAGGATGGCAAAGTGAACATAGGTATATTTGATGTACATGTTATTGATGTATACTTTACTAGTGTTTATAGCAACCCCTCAGTATTTGATACTAGTTCAGTTGCTAAGAGTAGTAACTCGAAACGGGAGTTGCAGAATGAACAGAGACTAGTTAAGGGTGAAGTGACGCTGTGTGTTGGAAGTGGTTCCAAGATTGATATGATCATCATCGCACACTCCCTATACTTTCGGGATTAGTGTTAAACCTAAATGTTATTTGGTGTTTGCGTTGAGCATGAATATGATTTGATCATGTTTATTGCAAAACGGTTATTCATTTAAGTTAGAGAATAATTGTTGTTCTATTTACATGAATAAAACCTTCTATGGTCATACACCCAATGAAAATGGTTCATTGGATCTCGATCATAGTGATACACATACTCATAATATTGAAGCCAAAAGATGCAAAGTTAATAATGATAGTGCAACTTATTTGTGGCACTGCCGTTTAGGTAATATTGGTGTAAAGCGCATGAAGAAACTCCATGCTGATGGGCTTTTGGAATCACTTGATTATGAATCAATTGATGCTTGCGAACCATGTCTTTGTTGGGGATCGTAGCAATAATTCAAAAAATTTCCTACGTGTCACCAAGATCAATCTATGGAGTCATCTAGCAATGAGAGAGAGGGAGTGCATCTTCATACCCTTGAAGATCGCTAAGCGGAAGCGTTCAAGAGAACGGGGTTGATGGAGTCGTACTCGTCATGATCCAAATCACCGATGATCCTAGCGCCGAACGGACGACACCTCCGCATTCAACACACGTACGAAATGGAGACGTCTCCTCCTTCTTGATCCAGCAAGGGGGAAGGAGAAGTTGATGGAGATCCAGCAGCACGACGGCGTGGTGGTGGAAGTAGCGGGATCCTTGCAGGGCTTCGCCAAGCACAAGCGGGGAGGAAGAGGTGTCACGGGAGGGAGGGAGGCGCCAAGGCTTCAGGTGTGGCTGCCCTCCCTCCCCTCCATTATATATAGGGGCCAAGGGGGGGCGCCGGCCCGTTGTAGATCCCATCTAGGGAGGGGGGCGGCAGCCCTAGGGGTGGCTTGGCCTCCAAGCCAAGTGGAGGCCCCCCACCCCTTAGGGTTTCCAACCCTAGGCGCATGGGAGGCCCAAGGGGGGCGCACCAGCCCATCAGGGGCTGGTTCCCACGTCCCTTAAGCCCATGGGGCCCTCCGGGATAGGTGGCCCCACCCGGTGGACCCCCGGGACCCTTCCGGTGGTCCCAGTACAATACCGATGACCCCAAAACTCTCCCGGTGGCCGAAACCGGACTTCCTATATATAAGTCTTTACCTCCGGACCATTCCGGAACTCCTCGTGATGTCCGGGATCTCATCCGGGACTCCGGACAACTTTCGGTTAACCGCATACTAATATCTCTACAACTCTAGCGTCACCAAACCTTAAGTGTGTAGACCCTACGGGTTCGGGAGACATGTAGACATGATCGAGACAACTCTCCGGTCAATAACCAACAGCGGGATCTGGATACCCATGTTGGCTCCCACATGCTCCACGATGATCTCATCGAATGAACCACGATGTCGAGGATTCAATCAATCCCGTATTCAATTCCCTTTGTCTATCGGTACGATACTTGCCCGAGATTCGATCGTCGGTATCCCGATACCTCGTTCAATCTCGTTACCGACAAGTCTCTTTACTCGTTCCGTAACACATCATCCCCTGATCAACTCCTTGGTCACATTGTGCACATTATGATGATGTCCTACCGAGTGGGCCCAGAGATACCTCTCTGTTTACACAGAGTGGAAATCCCAGTCTCGATTCGTGCCAACCCAACAGACACTTTCGGAGATACCCATAGTGCACCTTTATAGCCACCTAGTTACGTTGTGGCGTTTGGTACACCCAAAGCATTCCTACGGTATCTGGGAGTTGCATAATCTCATGGTCTAAGGAAATGATACTTGACATTAGAAAAGCTTTAGCAGACGAACTATACGATCTTGTGCTAGGCTTAGGATTGGGTCTTGTCCATCACATCATTCTCCTAATGATGTGATCCCGTTATCAATGACATCCAATGTCCATGGTCAGGAAACCATGACCATCTATTGATCAACAAGCTAGTCAACTAGAGGCTTACTAGGGACATGTTGTGGTCTATGTATTCACACATGTATTACAGTTTCCGGTTAATGCAATTATAGCATAAACAATAGACAATTATCATGAACAAGGAAATACAATAATAACCATTTTATTATTGCCTCTAGGGCATATTTCCAACAGTTTCCCACTTGCACTAGAGTCAATAATCTAGTTCACATCACTATGTGATTGCAATGAATCCAACACCCATGGGGTTTGTTCATATCTGCTTGTGAAAGAGGTTTATTAGTCAATGAGTCTGAACCTTTCAGATCCATGTGTGCTTTACAAATCTTTATGTCATCTTGTAGATGCAGCTACCACGCGCTACTTGGAGCTATTCCAAATAACTGTTCTACTATACGAATCCGGTTGACTACTCAGAGTCATCCGGATTAGTGTCAAAGTTTGCATCGACGTAACCCTTTACGACGAACTCTTTTACCACCTCCATAATCGAGAAAATCCCTTAGTCCACTAGTTACTAAGGATAAGTTCGACCGCTGTCGTGTGATCCATTCCCGGATCACTCTTGTACCCCTTGACTGACTCATGGCAAGGCACACTTCAGGTGCGGTACACAGCATAGCATACTGTAGAGCCTACGTCTAAAGCATAGGGTGTTGGGGAACATAGTAATTTCAAAAAAATTCCTACGCACATGCAAGATCATGGTGATGCATAGCAACGAGAGGGGAGAGTGTTGTTCACGTACCCTCGTAGATCCAAAGCGGAAGCGTTAGCACAACGTGGTTGATGTAGTCGTACGTCTTCACGATCCGACTGATCCAAGTACCGAACGCACGGCACCTCCGAGTTCAGCACACGTTCAGCTCGATGATGTCCCGTGAACTCCGATCCAGCAGAGCTTCACGGGAGAGTTCCGTCAGCACGACGGCATGGTGATGGTGATGATGTTGCTACCGACGCAGGGCTTCGCCTAAGCACCGCTACGATATGACCGAGGTGGAATATGGTGGAGGGGGGCACCGCACACGGCTAAGAGATCCAAGGGATCAATTGTTGTGTCTATGGGGTGCCTCCTAGCCACCTATATAAAGTAGTGGAGGAGGGGAGGGGCCGGCCCTCTCTATGGCGCGCCCTAGGGGAGTCCTACTCCCACCGGGAGTAGGATTCCCCCTTTCCTAGTAGAACTAGGATCCCTTCCAAGTAGTAGGAGTAGGAGAGAAGGAAAGGGAAGGGAAAAGGAGAAGGGAGGAAGGGGGCGCCCCTCCCTAGTCCAATTCGGACCAGCCCATGGGGAGGGGGGCGGCCACCCTTTGAGGCCTTTCTCTCCTTTCCTGTATGGCCCATTAAGGCCCAATACGAATTCCCGTAACTCCCCGGTACTCCTGAAAATACCCGAATCACTCGGAACCTTTCCGATGTCTGAATATAGTCGTCCGATATATCGATCTTTATGTCTTGACCATTTCGAGACTCCTCGTCATGTCCCCGATCTCATACGGGACTCCGAACTCCTTCGGTACATCAAAACACATAAACTCATAATATAACCGTCATCGAACTTTAAGCGTGCGGACCTTACGGGTTCAAGAACTATGTAGACATGACCGAGACACGTCTCTGGTCAATAACCAATAGCGGAACCTGGATGCTCATATTGGCTCCTACATATTCTACGAAGATCTTTATCGGTCAAACTGCATAACAACATATGTTGTTCCCTTTGTCATCGGTATGTTACTTGCCCGAGATTCGATCGTCGGTATCTCAATACCTAGTTCAATCTTGTTACCGGCAAGTCTCTTTACTCGTTCCATAAGACATAATCCCGCAACTAACTCATTAGTTGCAATGCTTGCAAGGCTTATAGTGATGTGCATTACCGATTGGGCCCAGAGATACCTCTCCGACAATCGGAGTGACAAATCCTAATATCGAAATACGCCAACCCAACAAGTACCTTCGGAGACACCTGTAGAGAACCTTTATAATCACCCAGTTACGTTGTGACGTTTGGTGGCACACAAAGTGTTCCTCCGGTAAACGGGAGTTGCATAATCTCATAGTCATAGGAACATGTATATGTCATGAAGAAAGCAATAGCAACAAACTAAACGATCAAGTGCTATGCCAACGGAATGGGTCAAGTCAATCACATCATTCTCTAATGATGTGACCCCGTTAATCAAATGACAACTCATGTCTATGGCTAGGAAACTTAACCATCTTTGATTCAACGAGCTAGTCAAGTAGAGGCATACTAGTGACATACTATTTGTCTATGTATCCACACATGTATTATGTTTTCGGTTAATACAATTCTAGCATGAATAATAAACATTTATCATGATATAAGGAAATAAATAATAACTTTATTATTGCCTCTAGGGCATATTTTATTCAGTCTCCCACTTGCACTAGAGTCAATAATCTAGTTCACATCGCCATGTGATTTAATACCAATAGTTCACATCACCATGTGATTAACACCCATAGTTCACATCGACATGTGACCAACACCCAAAGGGTTTACTAGAGTCAATAATCTAGTTCACATCACTATGTGATTAACACCCAAAGAGTACTAAGGTGTGATCATGTTTTGCTTGTGAGAGAAGTTTAGTCAACGGGTCTGCAACATTCAGATCCGTATGTATTTTGCAAATTTCTATGTCAACAATGCTCTGCACGGAGCTACTCTAGCTAATTGCTCCCACTTTCAATATGTATCCAGATTGAGACTTAGAGTCATCTGGATCAATGTCAAAACATCGACGTAACCCTTTACGACGAACCTTTTGTCACCTCCATAATCGAGAAACATATCCTTACTCCAGTAAGGATAATGTTGACCAATGTCCAGTGATCTACTCCTAGATCACTATTGTACTCTCTTGCCAAACTCAGGGCAGGGTATACAATAGGTCTGGTACACAACATGGCATACTTTATAGAACCTATGGCTGAGGCATAGGGAACGACTTCCATTTTCTTTCTATCTTTTGCCATGGTCGGACTTTGAGTCTTACTCAATTTCACACCTTGTAACACGGGCAAGAACTCTTTCTTTGACTATTCCATTTTGAACTATTTCAAAATCTTTTCAAGGTATGTACTCATTGAAAAAACTTATCAAGCGTCTTGATCTATCTCTATAGATCTTGATGCTTAATATGTAAGCAGCTTCACTGAGGTCTTTCTTAGAAAAACTCCTTTCAAACACTCCTTTATGCTTTGCAGAATAATTCTACATTATTTCTGATCAATAATATGTCATTCACATATAATTATCATAAATGCTGTAGTGCTCCCATTCACTTTCTTGTAAATACAGCCTTCACCGCAAGTCTGTATAAAACTATATGCTTTGATCGACTTATCAAAGCGTATATTCCAACTCCGAGATGCTTGCACCAGTCCATAGATGGATCACTGGAGCTTGCATATTTCCTTAGCACCTTTAGGATTGACAAAACCTTTCTGGATGCATCATATACAAATCTTCTTTAATAAATCCATTAAGGAATGCAGTTTTGTTTATCCATTTGCCAGATTTCATAAAATGCGGCAATTGCTAACATGATTCAGACAGACTTAAGCATAGATACGAGTGAGAAACTCTCATCGTAGTCAACACCTTGAACTTGTCGAAAACCTTTTTGCGACAATTCTAGCTTTGTAGATAGTAACACTACTATTAGCGTCCGTCTTCCTCTTGAAAATCCATTTAATCTCAATGCCTCGCCGATCATTGGGCAAGTCAATCAAAGTCCATACTTTGTTCTCATAAATGGATCTCGTCTCAGATTTCATGGCCTCAAGCCATTTCACGGAATCTAGGCTCATCATCGCTTCCTCATAGTTCATAGGCTCGTCATGGTCAAGTAACATGACCTCCAGAATAGGATTACCATACCATTCTGGTGCGGATCTCACTCTGGTTTACCTACGAGGTTTCAATAGTAACTTGATCTGAAGTTACATGATCTTCATCATTAGCTTTCTCACTAATTGGTGTAGTAGTCACACGAACAGATTTCTGTGATGAACGACTTTCCAAGAAGGGAGCAGGTACAGTTACCTCATCAAGTTCTACTTTCCTCCCACTCACTTCTTTCGAGAGAAACTCCTTCTCTAGAAAGACTCCGAATTTAGCAACAAAAGTCTTGCCTTCGGATCTGTGATAGAAGGTGTACCCAACAGTCTCCTTTGGGTATCCTATGAAGACACATTTCTCTGATTTGGGTTTGAGCTTATCAGGATGAAACTTTTTCATATAAGCATCACAGCCCCAAACTTTAAGAAACGACAACTTAGGTTTCTTGCCAAACCATAGTCCATACGGTGTCGTCTCAACGGATTTAGATGGTGCCCTATTTAACGTGAATGCAACTGTCTCTAATGCATAACCCCAAAACGATAGTGGTAGATCGGTAAGAGATATCATAGATCGCACCATATCTAATAAAGTACAGTTATGACGTTCGGACACACCATTACACTGTGGTGTTCCAGGTGGCGTGAGTAGTGAAACTATTTCACATTGTTTTAACTGAAGGCCAAACTCTTAACTCAAATATTTTACCTCTCCGATCATATCGTAGAAACTTTTATTTTCTTGTTATGATGATTCTCCACTTCACTCTGAAATTCTTTGAACTTTTCAAATGTTTCAGACTTGTGTTTCATTAAGTAGATATACCCATATCTGCTCAAATCATCTGTGAAGGTCAGAAAATAACGATACTTGCCGTGAGCCTTAACACTCATCGGACCGCATACATCAGTATGTATTATTTCCAATAAGTCAGCTGCTCGCTCCATTGTTCCGGGGAACGGAGTCTTAGTCATCTTGCCCATGAGGCATGGTTCACAAGCATCAAGTGATTCATAATCAAGTGATTCCAAAAGTCCATCAGCATGGAGTTTCTTCATGCGCTTTACACCAATATGACCTAAACGACAGTGCCACAAATAAGTTGCACTATCATTATTAACTTTGCATCTTTTGGTTTCAAGATTATGAATATGTGTATCACTACGATCGAGATCCAACGAACCATTTTCATTGGGTGTGTAACCATATAAGGTTTTATTCATGTAAACAGAACAACAATTTATTCTCTTACTTAAATGAATAACTGTATTGCAATAAACATGATCCAATCATATTCATGCTCAACGCAAACAATAAATAACATTTATTTTAGGTATTACACTAATCCCGAAAGTATAGGGAGTGTGCGATGATGATCATATCAATCTTGGAACCATTTCCAATACACATCGTCGCTTCACCCTTAACTAGTCTCTGTTCATTCTGCAACTCCCGTTTCGAGTTACTATTCTTAGCAACTGAACCAGTATCAAATACCGAGGGGTTGCTACGAACACTAGTAAAATACACATCAATAATCTGTATATCAAATATACCTTTGTTCACTTTGCCATCCTTCTTATCCGCCAAATACTTGGGGCAGTTCTGCTTCCAGTGACCAGTCCCTTTGCAGTAGAAGCACTTAGTCTCAGGCTTAGGACCAGACTTGGGCTTCTTCACTTGAGCAGCAACTTTCTTGCCTTTCTTCTTGAAGTTCCCCTTCTTCTTCCTTTTGCCCTTTTTTGAAACTAGTGGTCTTGTTAATCATCAACACTTGATGCTTTTCTTGATTTCTACCTTCGTCGATTTCAGCATCACGAAGAGCTTGGGAATTACTTGTGTCATCCATTGCATATTATAGATCATCACTAAGTTCTAGTAACTCGGTTATAGTGACTAGAGAACTTTGTCAATTACTCTCTTATCTGGAAGATTAACTCCCACTTGATTCAAGCAATTGTAGTACTCAGACAATCTGAGCACATGCTCACTGGTTGAGCTATTCTCCTCCATCTTGTAGGCAAAGTACTGTCAGAGGTCTCATACCTCTTGACACGGGCATGAGTATGAAATACCAATTTCAACTCTTGGAACATCTTATATGCTCCATGGTGTTCAAAATGTCTTTGAAGCCCCGATTCTAAGCCGTTAAGCATGGTGCACTAAACTATCAAGTAGTCATCATATTGAGCTAGCCAAACGTTCATAACGTCTGCATCTGCTCCTGCAATAGGTCTGTCACCTAGCGGTGCATCAAGGACATAATACTTCTGTGCAACAATAAGGTTAATCCTCATATCACGGATCCAATTCGCATCATTGCTACTAATATTTTTAAACATAGTTTTCTCTAGGAATATATATAAAACATAGGGAAGCAATAACGCGAGCTATTGATCTACAACATAGATATGCTAATACTACCAGGACTAAGTTCATGATAAATTAAAGTTCAATTAATCATATTACTTAAGAACTCCCACTTAGATAGGCATCCCTCTAATCATCTAAGTGATCACGTGATCCAAATCAACTAAACCATAACCGATCATCACGTGAAATTGAGTAGCTTTCAATGGTGAACATCATTATGTTGATCATATCTACTATATGATTGACGCTCGACCTTTCGGTCTCAGTGTTCCGAGGCCATATCTGCATATGCTAGGCTCATCAAGTTTAAGCTGAGTATTCTGCGTGTGCAAAACTGGCTTGCACGCATTGTAGATGGACGTATAGCTTATCACACCCGACCATCACGTGTGTCTGGGCACGACGAACTTTGGCAATGGTGCATACTCAGGGAGAACACTTTTTATCTTGAAATTTAGTGAGAGATCATCTTATAAAGCTACCGTCGAACTAAGCAAAATAAGATGCATAAAAGATAAACATCACATGCAATCAAAATATGTGACATGATATGGCCATCATCATCTTGTGCCTTTGATCTCCATCTCCAAAGCATGATCATGATTTCCATCGTCACCGGCATGACACCATGATCTCCATCATCTTGATCTATACCAATGTGTCGTCACATGGTCGTCTCGCCAACTATTGCTCTTGCAACTATTGCTATCGCATAGCGATAAAGTAAAGCAATTATTTGGCGCTTGCATCTTATGCAATAAAGAGACAACCATAAGGCTTCTGCCAGTTGCCGATAACTTCAACAAAACATGATCATCTTATACAACAACTTTTATCTCATCACGTCTTGACCATATCACATCACAACATGCCCTGCAAAAACAAGTTAGACGTCCTCTACTTTGTTGTTGCAAGTTTTACGTGGCTGCTACAGGCTTAGCAAGAACCGTTCTTACCTACGCATCAAAACCACAACGATAGTTTGTCAAGTTGGTGCTGTTTTAACCTTCGCAAGGACCGGGTGTAGTCACACTCGGTTCAACTAAAGTTGGAGAAACTGACACCCGCTAGTCACCTGTGTGCATAGCACGGCGGTAAAACCAGTCTCGCGTAAGTGTACGCGTAATGTCAGTCTGGGCCACTTCATCCAACAATACCGCTGAACCAAAGTATGACATGCTGGTAAGCAGTATGACTTATATCGCCCACAACTCACTTGTGTTCTACTCGTGCACAACATCAACGCATAAAACCTAGGCTCGGATGCCACTGTTGGGGAACGTAGTAATTTCAAAAAAATTCCTACGCACACGCAAGATCATGGTGATGCATAGCAATGAGAGGGGAGAGTGTTGTCCATGTACCCTTGTAGACCGAAAGCGGAAGCGTTAGCACAACGCGGTTGATGTAGTCGTACGTCTTCACGATCCGACCGATCCAAGTACCGAACACACGGCACCTCCGAGTTCAGCACACGTTCAGCTCGATGACGTCCCGCGAACTCCGATCCAGCAGAGCTTCACGGGAGAGTTCCGTCAGCACGACGGCGTGGTGACGGTGATAAATGTTGCTACCGACGCAGGGCTTCGCCTATGCACCGCTATGATATGACCGAGGTGGAATATGGTGGAGGGGGCACCGCACACGGCTAAGAGATCCAAGGGAACAATTGTTGTGTCTATGGGGTGCCCCCTAGCCACGTATATAAAGGAGTGGAGGAGGGGAGGGGCCGGCCCTCTCTATGGCGCGCCCTAGGGGAGTCCTACTCCCACCGGGAGTAGGATTCCCCCTTTCCTAGTAGAACTAGGATCCCTTCCAAGTAGTAGGAGTAAGAGAGAAGGAAAGGGAAGGGAAAAGGAGAAGGAAGGAAGGGGGCGCCCCCCTCCCTAGTCCAATTCGGACCAGCCCATGGGGAGGGGCGCGGCCACCCTTTGAGGCCTTTCTCTCCTTTCCCGTATGGCCCATTAAGGTCCAATACGAATTCCCGTAACTCCCCGGTACTCCCGAAAATACCCGAATCACTCGGAACCTTTCTGATGTCTGAATATAGTTGTCCAATATATCGATCTTTACGTCTCGACCATTTCATGACTCCTCGTCATGTCCCCGATCTCATCCGGGACTCTGAACTCCTTCGGTACATCAAAACACATAAACTCATAATATAACCGTTATCGAACTTTAAGCGTGCGGACCCTACGGGTTCGAGAACTATATAGACATGACCGAGACACGTCTCCGGTCAATAACCAATAGCAGAACCTGGATGCTCATATTGGCTCCTACATATTGTACGAAGATCTTTATCGGTCAAACCGCATAACAACATACGTTGTTCCCTTTGTCATCGGTATGTTACTTACCCGAGATTCGATCGTCGGTATCTCAATACCTAGTTCAATCTCGTTACCGGCCAGTCTCTTTACTCGTTCCATAAGACATCATCCCGCAACTAACTCATTAGTTGCAATGCTTGCAAGGCTTATAGTGATGTGCATTACCAATTGGGCCCAGAGATACCTCTCCGACAATCGGAGTGATAAATCCTAATCTCGAAATACGCCAACCCAACAAGTACCTTCGGAGACACCTGTAGAGCACCTTTATAATCACCCAGTTACGTTGTGACGTTTGGTGGCACACAAAGTGTTCCTCCGGTAAACGGGAGTTGCATAATCTCATAGTCATAGGAACATGTATAAGTCATGAAGAAAGAAATAGCAACAAACTAAACGATCAAGTGCTATGCCAACGGAATGGGTCACGTCAATCACATCATTCTCTAATGATGTGACCCCGTTAATCAAATGACAACTCATGTCTATGGCTAGGAAACTTAACCATCTTTGATTCAACGAGCTAGTCAAGTAGAGGCATACTAGTGACATACTGTTTGTCTATGTATCCACACATGTATTATGTTTCCGGTTAATACAATTCTAGCATGAATAATAAACATTTATCATGATATAAGGAAATAAATAATAACTTTATTATTGCCTCTAGGGCATATTTCCTTCATAGGGGACGACCTTCGTCCTTTCTCTCTCTTCTCCCGTGGTCAGGTCTTGAGTCTTACTCAATATTCACACCTTGTAACACATCTGAGAACTCCTTCTTTGCTGATCTATTTTGAACTCCTTCAAAATCTTGTCACGGTATGTATTCATTCGAAAGTACTATTAAGAGCTTTGATCTATCCTTATAGAACTGGATGCTCAATGTTCAAGTAGCTTAATCCAGGTTTTCCATTGAAAAACACTTTTCAAATAACCCTGTATGCTTTCCAGAAATTCTACATCATTTCTGATCAACAATATGTTAACAACATATACTCATCAAAAATTCTATAGTGCTCCCACTCACTTCTTTGGAATTACAAGTTTCTCATAAACTTTGTATAAACCCAAAATCTTTGATCATCTCATCAAAGCGTACATTCCAACTCCGAGATGCTTACTCCAGTCCTTAGAAGGATTACTGGAGCTTTGCATACTTGTTAGCATCTTTCAGGATTGACAACACCTTCTGGTTGTATCACATACAACCTTTCCTCAAGAAAATCGTCGAGGAAACAATGTCTTGACATCCTATCTGCAAGATTTCATAAATAATGAAGTAACTACTAACATAATTCCAACAGACTCTTAGCATCGCTACGAGTGAGAAAGTCTCATCGTAGTCAACCCCTTGAACTTGTCGTGAAACATTTTAACGACAAGTCGAGCTTTCTTAATGGTGACACTTACCATCATTGTCTGTCTTCCTTTTAAAATCCATCTGCACCTAACAACCTTACGACCATCAAGTAGTTCTTTCAAAGTCTATACTTTGTTTTTATACATGGATCATCTCTCGGATTTTATGGCCTCGAGCCATTTGTCGGAATCCGGGCCCACCATCGCTTCTCCATAGCTCGTAGGTTCATTTTTGTCTAGCAACATGACTTCCAAGACAGGATTACGTACCACTCTGAAGTAGTATGCATCCTTGTCGACCTATGAGGTTTGGTAGTGACTTGATCCGAAGTTTCATGATCACTATCATAAGCTTCCACTTCAATTGGTGTAGGTGCCATAGTAACAACTTCCTGTGCCCTGATACACACTAGTTGAAGTGACGGTTCAATAACCTCATCAAGTCTCCACCATCCTCCCACTCAATTCTTTCGAGAGAAACTTTTCCTCGAGAAAGGACCCGTTTCTAGAAACAATCACTTTGTTTCCGGATCTAAAATAGGAGGTATACCCAACTATTTTTGGGTATTCTATGAAGATGCATTTATCCGCTTTGGGTTTGAGCTTATTAGCCTGAAACTTTTTCATATAAGCATCGTAGCCCCAAACTTTTAAGAAATGACAACTCAGGTTTCTCTAACCATAGTTCATACGGTGTCGTCTCAACGGAATTGTGTGGTGCCCTATTTAAAGTGAATGCGGTTGTCTCTAATGCCTAACCCATAAACGATAGTGGTAATTCAATAAGTGACATCATGGTATGCACCATATCTAATAGGGTGCAGTTATGATGTTCGGACACACCATCACACTATGGTGTTCCAGGCGGTATTAGTTGTGAAACAATTTCCACAATGTCTTAATTGTGTGCCAAACTCGTAGCTCAGATATTCATTTCTATGATCATATCATAGACATCTTGTCATGACAATCTTCAACTTCACTCTGAAATTACTTGAACCTTTCAATAATTCAGACTTGTGTTTCATCAAGTAAATATACTCAGCATCTACTCAAATCAACTGTGAAGTAAGAACATAACGATATCCACTGTGTGCCTCAGCACTCATTGGACTGCACACATCAAAATGTATTACTTCCAACAAGTTGCTTTCTTGTTCCATCTTACTGAAAACGAGGACTTTCAGTCATCTTGCCCATGTGGTATGATTTGCATGTCTCAAGTGATTCAAAATCAAGTGAGTCCAAACGATCCATCTGCATGGAGTTTCTTCATGCATATCTACCAATAGACATGGTTCGCATGTCTCAATCTTTTCAAAAACGAGTGAGTCCAAAGATCCATCAACATGGAGCTTCTTCATGACTCAAATGGCAGTGCCACAAGTGTGTGGTACTATCATTACTATCTTATATCTTTTGGCATGAACATGTGTATCACTACAATCGAGATTCAATAAACCATTCATTTTAGGTGCAAGACCATTGAAGGTATTACTCAAATAAACAGAGTAACCATTATTCTCCTTAAATGAATAACCGTATTGCGATAAACATAATCCAATCATGTCTATGCTCAACTCAAACACCAAATAACAATTATTTAGGTTTAACACCAATCTCATTGGTAGAGGGAGCATGCGATGCTTGATCACATCAATCTTGGAAACACTTCCAACACATATCGTCATCTCACCTTCAGCTAGTCTCCGTTTATTCCGTAGCCTTTTATTTCGAGTTACTAACACTTAGCAACTGAACCGGTATTTTAATACCCTGGTGCTACTAGGAGTACTAGTAAAGTACACATTAATATAACGTATATCCAAAATACTTCTGTCAACCTTGCCAGCCTTCTTATCTACCAAGTATCTAGGGTAGTTCTGCTTCAGTGACCGTTCCCCTCATTACAGAAGCACTTAGTCTCGGGTTTGGTTCAACCTTGGGTTTCTTCACTAGAGCAGCAACTGATTTGCCGTCTCATGAAGTATCCCTTCTTTCCCTTGCCCTTCTTGAAACTAGTGGTTTAACCATCAACAATTGATGCTCCTAGTTGATTTCTACTCTCGCGGTGTCAAACATCGCGAGTTGCTCAAGGATCATCATTTATATCCCTGATATGTTATAGTTCATCACGAAGCTCCAATAGCTTGGTGGCAGTGACTATGGAGAATCATCACTATCTCATCTGAAAGATTAACTCCCACTCGATCCAAGCGATTGTAGTACTCAGACAATCTGAGCACATGCTCAACGATTGAGCTTTTCTCCCTTAGTTTGCAGGCTTAAGAAACTTGTCAGAGGTCTCATACCTCTTGACGTGGGCATTAGTCTGAAATCCCAATTTCAGTCTTTGGAACATCTCATATGTTCTGCAACGTTTCAAAAACGTCTTTGGTGCCACAATTCTAAACCGTTAGCATTACACACTGAACTATCATGTAGTCATCAAAACGTGTATGTCAGATGTTTCCCAACATCTACAGACATGCTCGAGGTTCAACACACTGAGCGGTGCATTAACGACATAACCCTTCTGTGCAGCAATGAGGGCAATCCTCAGTTCACGGACCCAGTCCGCATAATTGCTACTGTCAACTCTCAACTAAATTTTCTCTAGGAACATATCCAAAACAGTAGAACCAAAGCGTGAACTACGACATAATTTGCAAAGACCTTTTGACTATGTTCATGATAATTAAGTTCATATAATCAAATTATTCAATGAACTCCCACTTAGATAGACATCCCTCTAGTCATCTAAGTGATACATGATCCGAGTCAACTAGGCCGTGTCCGATCCTCACGTGAGACGGACTAGTCATCATCGGTGAACATCTTCATGTTGATCGTATCCACTATACGACTCATGTTCGACCTTTCGGTCTTCCGTGTTCCGAGGCCATGTCTGTACATGCTAGGCTCGTCAAGTCAACCTAAGTGTATAGCATGTGTAAATCTGGCTTACACCCATTGTATGCGAATGTTAGAATCTATCAGACCCGATCATCACGTGGTGCTTCGAAACAACGAACCTTCGCAACGGTGCACAGTTAGGGGGAACACTTTTCTTGAAATTTCAGCGAGGGACCATCTTATTTATGATATCGTCGTTCTAAGCAAATAAGATGTAAACATGACAAACATCACATGCAAATCATAAAGTGACATGATATGGCCAATATCATCTTGCGCTTTTGATCTTCATCTTCGAGGCGCGGCATGAACACCATCGTCACTGGCATGACACCATGATCTCCCATCATCATGATCTCCATCATCGTGTCTTCATGAAGTTGCCTCGCCAACTATTACTTCTACTACTATGGCTAACGGTTAGCAATAAAGTAAAGTAATTACATGGCGTTTTCATTGACACGTAGGTCATAAATAAATTAAGACAACTCCTATGGCTCCTACCGGTTGTCATACTCATCGACATGCAAGCCGTGATTCCTATTACAAGAACATGATCAATCTCATACATCACATATATCATTCATCACATCCTTTTGGCCATATCACATCACATAGCATACCCTGCAAAAACAAGTTAGACGTCCTCTAATTGTTGTTGCATGTTTTACGTGGCTGCTATGGGTTTCTAGTAAGAACGTTTCTTACCTACGCAAAACCACAACGGTGATATGCCAATTGCTATATACCCTTCATAAGGACCCTTTTCATTGAATCCGATCCGACTAAAGTGGGAGAGACAGACACCCGCCAGCCACCTTATGCATCAAGTGCATGTCAGTCGGTGGAACCAGTCTCACGTAAGCGTACGTGTAAGGTCGGTCCGGGCCGCTTCATCCCACAATGCCGCCGAATCAAGATAAGACTAGTAATGGCAAGCAAATTGAACTAATCATCGCCCACAACAACTTTGTGTTCTACTCGTGCATAGAAACTACGCATAGACATAGATCATGATGCCACTGTTGGGGATTGTAGCAATAATTCAAAAAAATTCCTACGTGTCACCAAGATCAATCTATGGAGTCATCTAGAAACGAGAGAGAGGGAGTGCATCTTCATACCCTAAAAGATCGCTAAGCGGAAGCGTTCAAGAGAACGGGGTTGATGGAGTCGTACTCGTCGTGATCCAAATCATCGATGATCCTAGCGCCGAACGGACGACACCTCCGCGTTCAACACACGTACGGAATGGAGATGTCTCCTCCTTCTTGATCCAGCAAGGGGGAAGGAGAAGTTGATGGAGATCCAGCAGCACGACGACGTGGTGGTGGAAGTAGCGGGATCCTGGCAGGGCTTCGCCAAGCACAAGCGGGGAGGAAGAGGTGTCACGGGAGGGAGGGAGCGCCAGGGCTTCAGGTGTGGCTGCCCTCCCTCCCCTCCACTATATATAGGGGCCTAGGGGGGCGCCGGCCCCTTGTAGATCCCATCTAGGGAGGGGGGCGGCAGCCCTAGGGGTGGCTTGGCCTCCAAGCCAAGTGGAGGCGCCCCCACCCCTTAGGGTTTCCAACCCTAGGCGCATGGGAGGCCCAAGGGTGGCACACCAGCCTACCAGGGGCTTGTTCCCACGCCCCTTCAGCCCATGGGGCCCTCCGGGATAGGTGGCCCCACCCGGTGGACCCCTGGGACCCTTCCGGTGGTCCCAGTACAATACCGATGATCCCGAAACTCTCCCGGTGGCCGAAACTGGACTTCCTATATATAAATCTTTACCTCCGGACCATTCCGGAACTCCGCGTGACGTCCAGGATCTCATCCGGGACTCCGAACAACTTTTGGTTAACCGCATACTAATATCTCTACAACTCTAGCGTCACCGGACCTTAAGTGTGTAGACCCTACGGGTTCAGGAGACATGTAGACATGACCGAGACAACTCTCCGGTCAATTACCAACAACGGGATCTGGATACCCATGTTGGCTCCCACATGCTCGACGATGATCTCATCGGATGAACCACGATGTCGAGGATTCAATCAATCCCGTATTCAATTCCCTTTGTCTATCAATATGATACTTGCTCGAGATTCGATCGTCGGTATCCCGATACCTCGTTCAATCTCGTTATCGGCAAGTCTCTTTACTCGTTCCATAACACATCATCCCGTGATCAACTCCTTGGTCACATTGTGCACATTATGATGATGTCCTACCGAGTGGGCCTAGAGATACCTCTCCGTTTACACAGAGTGACAAATCCCAGTCTAGATTCGTGCCAACCCAACAAACACTTTCAAAGATACACGTAGTGCACCTTTATAGACACCCAGTTACGTTGTGGAGTTTGGTACACCCAAAGCATTCCTACGGTATCCGGGAGTTGCACAATCTCATGGTCTAAGGAAATGATACTTGACATTAGAAAAGCTTTAGCAGACGAACTATACGATCTTGTGCTAGGCTTAGGATTGGGTCTTGTCCATCACATCATTCTCCTAATGATGTGATCCCGTTATCAATGACATCCAATGTCCATGGTCAGGAAACCATGACCATCTATTGATCAACGAGCTAGTCAACTAGAGGCTTACTAGGGACATGTTGTGGTCTATGTATTCACACATGTATTACGGTTTTCGGTTAATACAATTATATCATGAACAGTAGACAATTATCATGAACAAGGAAATACAATAATAACCATTTTATTATTGCCTCTAGGGCATATTTCCAACAGCCTTATGGGCAAGATGACTAAGACTCCGTTCTCCGGAACAATGGAGCAAACAACTGACTTATTGGAAACAATACATACTGATGTATGCAGTCCAATGAGTGTTGTGGCTCGCGGCGGGTATCGTTATTTTCTGACCTTCACAGATGATTTGAGCAGATATGGGTATATCCACTTGATGCAACACAAGTCTGAAACATTCGAAAAGTTCAAAGAATTTCAGAGTGAAGTGGAGAATCATCGTAACAAAAATAAAAGTTTCTACGTTATGATCGTAGAAGTAAAATATTTGAGTTACGAGTTTGGCCTTCAGTTAAAACAATGTGAAATAGTTTCACTACTCACGCCACCTAGAACACCACAGCATAATGGTGTGTCTGAACGTCATAACCGTACTATTATTGGATATAGTGCAATCTATGATGTTTCTTACAGATTAACCACTATATTTTTGGGGTTATGCATTAGAGACAGCTGCATTCATGTTATAAAGGGCACCATCTAAATCCGTTGAGACGACACCGTATGAACTGTGGTTTGGCAAGAAACCAAAGTTGTCGTTTCTTAAACTTTGGGGTTATGATGCTTATAAGAAAAAGTTTCATCCTGATAAGTTCAAACCCAAATCAAAGAAATGTGTCTTCATAGGATACCCAAAGGAGACAGTTGGGTACACCTTCTATTACAGATCCGAAGGCAAGACATTCATTGCTGACAATGGATCCTTTCTAGAGAAGGAGTTTCTCTCGAAAGAAGTGAGTGGGAGGAAAGTAGAACTTGATGAGGTAACTATACCTGCTCCCTTATTGGAAAGTAGATCATCACAGAAATCTGTTTCTGTGACTCCTACACCAATTAGTGAGGAAGCTAATGATGATGATCATGTAACTTCAGATCAAGTTACTACCGAACCTCGTAGGTCAACCAGAGTAAGATCCGCACTACAGTGGTATGGTAATCCTGTTCTGGAGGTCATGTTAATTTACCATGACGAACCTACGAACTATGAGGAAATGATGATGAGCCCAGATTCCGCGAAATGGCTTAAGGCCATGAAATCCGAGATTGGATCCATGTATAAGAACAAAGTATGGACTCTGATTGACTTGCCCGATGATTGGTGAGTCATTAAGAATAAATGGGACTTCAAGAGGAAGACGGACGTTGATAGTAGTGTTACTATCTACAAAGCTAGAATTGTCGCAAAAGGTTTCTCGACAAGTTCAAGGTGTTGGCTACGATGAGAGTTTCTCACTCGTATCTATGATTAAGTCTGTTTGAATCATGTTAGCAATTGACGCATTTTATGAAATCTGGCAAATGGATAAACAAAACTACATTCCTTAATGGATTTATTTAAGTAGAGTTGTATATGATGCAACCAGAAGGTCTTGTCAATCCTAAAGGTGCTAACAAAATATACAAGCTCCAGCGATCCATCTATGGACTGGTGCAAGCATCTCGGAGTTGGAATATACGCTTTGATAAGTTGATCAAGGCATATAGTTTTATACAGACTTGCGGTGAAGCCTATATTTACAAGAAAGTGAATGGGAGCACTACATCATTTTTGATAAGTATATGTGAATGACATATTGTTGATCGGAGATAATGTAGAATTATTCTACAAAGCATAAAGGAGTGTTTGAAAGGAGTTTTTCAAAGAAAGACCTCGATGAAGCTGCTTACACATTGAGCATCAAGATCTATAGAGATAGATCAAGATGCTTGATAAGTTATTTCAATGAGTACATACCTTGACAAGATTTTGAAGTAGTTCAAAATGGAACAGTCAAAGAAGGAGTTCTTGCCTGTGTTGCCAGGTGTGAAGTTGAGTAAAGACTCAAAACCCGACCACAACAGAAAATAGAAAGAGAATGATAAGTCATTCCCTATGCCTCAGTCATAGGTTCTATAAAGTATGCTATGCTGTTTACCAGTCCTATTGTATACCTTAGCATCTTTCTGGCAAGGGGGTACAATAGTGATATAGGAGTAGATCACTGGACAACGGTTAAAATTATCCTTAGAGGACTAAGGAAATATTTCTCGATTATGGAGGTGATAAAAGAGTTCGTCGTAAAGAGTTACGTCGATGCAAGCTTTGACACTGATCTGGATGACTCTAAGTCTCGATCTAGATACATATTGAAAGTGGGAGCTATTATCTAGAGTAGCTCCGTGCAGAGCTTGGTAGACATAGAACTTTGCAAAATACTTACGGATCTGAATGTGACAGACCCGTTGACTAAAATTATCTCACAAGCAAAACATGATCACACCTTAGTACTCTTTGGGTGTTAATCACATAGCGATGTGAACTAGATTACTGACTCTAGTAAACCCTTTGGGTTTTGGTCACATGCCGATGTGAACTATGGGTGTTAACCACATAAAGATGTGAACTATTGATGTCAAATCACATGGCGATGTGATCTAGATTATGGACTCTAGTGCAAGTGGGAGACTGAAGGAAATATGCCCTAGAGGCAATAATAAAGTTATTATTTATTTCCTTATATCATGATAAATGTTTATTATTCATGCTAGAATTGTATTAACCGGAAACATAATACATGTGTGAATACATAGACAAACAGAGTGTCGCTAGTATGCCTCTACTTGACTAGCTCGTTGACCAAAGATGGTTAAGTTTCCTAACCATAGACATGAGTTGTCATTTGATTAACGAGATCACATCATTAGGAGAATGATGTGATTGACTTGACCCATTTTGTTAGCTTAGCACTTGATCATTTAGTTTGTTGCTATTGCTTTCTTCATGACTTATACATGTTCCTATGGCTATGAGATTATGCAACTCCCGTTTACCGGAGGAACACTTTATGTGCCACCAAACTTCACAACGTAACTGGGTGATTATAAAGGTTCTCTATAGGTGTCTCCGAAGGTACTTGTTGGGTTGGCGTATTTCGAGATTAGGATTTGTCACTCTGATTGTCGGAGAGGTTCTCTGGGCCCACTCGGTAATGCACATCACTATAAGCCTTGCAAGCATTGCAACTAATGAGTTAGTTGTGGGATGATGTATTACAGAACGAGTAAAGAGACTTGCCGGTAACGAGATTGAACTAGGTATTGAGATACCGACGATTGAATCTCGGGCAAGTAACATACCGATGACAAAGGGAACAACGTATGTTGTTATGCGGTCTGACCGATAAAGATCTTTGTAGAATATGTAGGAGACAATATGGGCATCCAGGTCCCGCTATTGGTTATTGACCAGAGAGGTGTCTCGGTCATGTCTACATAGTTCTCGAACCCATAGGGTCCGCACGCTTAACGTTCATTGACGATATAGTATTTATGAGTTATGTATGTTGGTAAGCGGATGTTGTTCGGAGTCCCGGATGAGATCACGGACATGACGAGCAGCTCCAGAATGGTCCAGAGGTAAAGATTCATATATTGGATGATATGGTTAGGCCAATGGGTCAGGCCCACGGGGCTATAAGTCGGTGCAAATGGAATTTTGCGGAGGCCAGGGGGCCAAACGCCGGAGACCCTGGCGGCTGGCCCTGGGCCAGACGGCTAGGCCCATGGCATCTGGGCCAGACGCCAAGGATTGTGGCATTTGGTCCTGGAGTCCGAGTGGGACTCTTGCCTTTCAGGCAAAACCGACTTTGTGGAGGCTTTTGCTCCAAATTTCGACCCCAGGGCTCAACATATAAATAGAGGGGCAGGGCTAGCACGAAAGACACATCAAGAAACACCAAGCCGTGTGCCGGCAACCCCGTCCCCTCTAGTTTATCCTCCGTCATAGTTTTCGTAGTGCTTAGGCGAAGCCCTGCGGAAATTGTTCTTCACCAACACCGTCACCACGCCGTTGTGCTGCCGGAACTCATCTATTACTTCACCCCTCTTGCTGGATCGAGAAGGCGAGGACGTCACTGAGCTGAACGTGTGCAAAACTTGGACGTGCTGTGCTTTCGGTACTTGGATCAGTCGGATCATGAAGACGTATGACTACATCAACCGCATTGTTATAACGCTTCCGCGAACGGTCTACGAGGGTACGTAGACAACACTCCCCCGTCTCGTTACTATGCATCACCATGATCCTGCGTGTGCGTAGGATTTTTTTTTGAAATTACTACGTTCCCCAACACTTTGGAATCACTTGATGCTTTCAAGATGACTAAGACTCCATTCTCTGGAACAATGGAGCGAGCAACTGACTTATTGAAAATAATACATACTGATGTATGCGGTCCAATAAGTGTTGAGGCTCGCAGCGGGTATCGTTATTTTCCGACCTTCACAGATGATTTGAGCAGATATGGGTATATCTACTTGATGGAACATAAGTCTGAAACATTTGAAAAGTTCAAAGAATTTTAGAGTGAAGTGGAAAATCATCGTAACAAGAAAATAATTTTTCAACGATCTGATGGTGGAGGTGAATATTTGAGTTATGAGTTTGGTCTTCATTCGAAACAATGCGGAATAGTTTCGCAACTCACGCCACGTGGAACACCACAGCGTAATGGTGTGTCCGAACGTTGTAACCGCACTTTATTAGATATGGTGCGATCTATGATGCCTCTTACTGACTTACCGCTATCGTTTTGGGGTTATGCTTTAGAGACGGCTGTATTCACGTTAAATAGGGCACCATCTAAATCCATTGAGATGACACCATATGAACTGTGGTTTGGCAAGAAACCCAAGTTGTCGTTTCTTAAAGTTTGGGGATGCGATACTTATGTGAAAAAGCTTCAACCTGATAAGCTCGAACCCAAATTGGAGAAATGTGTCTTCATAGGATACCCAAAGGAAACTGTTGGGTACACCTTCTATCACAGATCCGAAGGTGAGATATTCATTGCTAAGAATGGATCCTTTCTAGAGAAGGAGTTTCTCTCGAAAGAAGTGAGTGGGAGGAAAGTAGAACTTGATGAGGTAATTGTACCTGCTCCCTTATTGGAAAATAGTTCATCATAGAAATCAGTTCCAGTGATTCCTACACCAATTAGTGAGGAAGCTAATGATGATGATCATGAAACTTCGGATCAAGTTACTACCGAACCTCGTAGGTCAACCAGAGTAAGATCCGCACCAGAGTGGTACGGTAATCCTGTTCTGGAAGTCATGTTACTTGACCATGACGAACCTACGAACTATGAGGAAGCGATGATGAGCCCAGATTCCGCAAAATAGCTTGAGGCCATGAAATCTGAGATGGGATCCATGTATGAGAACAAAGTGTGGACTTTGGTTGACTTGCCCGATGATCGACAAGCCATAGAGAATAAATGGATCTTCAAGAAGAAGACTGACGCTGACGGTAATGTCACTGTCTATAAAGCTCGGCTTGTTGCGAAAGGTTTTCGACAAGTTCAAAGAGTTGACTACGAGAGACCTTCTCACCCGTAGCGATGCTTAAGTTAGTCCGAATCATGTTAGAAATTGCCGCATTTTATGATTATGAAATTTGGCAAATGAATGTCAAAACTGCATTTCTTAATGGATATCTTAAAGAAGAGTTGTATATGATGCAACCAGAAGGTTTTGTCGATCCAAAAGGTGCTAACAAAGTGTGCAAGCTCTAGCAATCCATTTATGGACTGGTGCAAGCCTCTCGGAGTTGGAATATATGCTTTGGTAGTGTGATAAAAGCATATGGTTTTATACAGACTTTTGGAGAAGCCTGTATTTACAAGAAAGTGAGTGGGAGCTCTGTAGCATTTCTAATATTATATGTGGTTGACATATTGTTGATTGGAAATAATACAGAATTTATGCATAGCATAGAAGGATACTTGAATAAGAATTTTTCAATGAAAGACCTCGGTGAAGCTGCTTATATATTGGGCATCAAGATCTATAGCTAGCACCACACAGCAACAGCAGATTCATCGAATACAATAGAAGATTAGTCTCCGAATACAATTCATCATATTAGTCTCCGAATTTAATATACTGAACAAAGTTAGAACATTACAAGTCTTGAAACCGCGAGTAGCGAGTTTGTCTTCACACTACAAGTCGATATCAATCATCTAAACTACCATCACATAGAAGAGAGCTGCGGTCATCACGATGAGCATAATCACGATGAAACTGGTCTTCATCCGGTTCCTCCAACGCTCCCTCCTCTCTCCCTCTAGATAGCGCGCGTATCTAACTTCCGCCTCCACCCTAGTGGTGTAACCTTTGTAACTGTTACCGCTGAAATAGTGAACCTGTCTCCGACACTCCTCCCAGTCGTCGTAGACTCCGGGAACCTTACCCTTGTACACGACAACAACGACATCTCTATGCACTAGCCAAACAAAACGTTAGTAACAATTCACAGACAATACATAAGCAATATATAAGTATGCAGCAAAAGGACCAGAAGAGAAAAGCAACACATTAATAGCATCGATTACATCTAAGTTGAACGACTGTCCAAACCAAAGAGACATACAAGTTCATTAAAGTTTAATTATAACATGAGCCAATCGATGTTTCAGAACTACACATAGCATCACTACTTTCGACTCGACTCAAGGGACCAGAGCGTGGACGAAGCCGCCGTCTCTCGTGATGGTCATGAAATCGCGGGCGTTGTCAGCATGCATTTGTAGCGTTGTGTCTATCTCACTGTTGGATGGTTGATTTCTGAGGTTGAACTGCCCCGAGGTACGAAGGAAATCTTGATGGATGATTTACGCAAACTCCGACTAGATGCGAAAGAATTCTTGTCTGATGTCCACGTCCTGGATTGCCGACAAGCTCGCGGCCCAATCTTTGAGATTATTTGGTAGCAGAAGGTGATTATGGTCCCGTACAATCGCCCGCATGTGATGGAACACGTAGTAGGCATCCTTCTGACCGCCAGGCGGCTGCTTGACGCAGCAGAACGTCGTATTGTGGGCGAACACGTGCTTGCCGTACTTACGAACTGTCCTGGTGAAGGTGCCTCCAGATTTGGCGTAGCTGGGGAGAACATCATCAAGAACTTTCTTGATATTTGTGTAGTCTTTCTTCGACTGACGGTCCGAGTCGAAATACATGGCCATGGAATATTTCGGGCTTAAGAGGATGAGTGTGCAATGTGTGTCACTGCACAAAACACGGAGTGTTAGAAAAAATGATCGAAATCTAAGAAATCATATGTTATGGGGCGGTTGAGGGGATGACTTACTCGGGAAAGTAAGGCACGAGGAAGTTATCCTTATCTGGGTTTGCCAGAATGACGCCTTCGAGGTAAGAACTCGCGACTTGCCAGTCCCCAGCGCTGCCCAAGATCTTGGCACGCATGTAGAAAGAGTCGACTATCACGATGTCCGGGGTCTTGTCTCTAATGATCCGCATCTCCATACTCAGCAAAAATAGCCGAACGAAGGTGTAGTGCAGCGGATGAAGGTTAAACATAGCGAAGATGTCATCAAACCGTAGGACGATCGTACCCCCGATGGAGTTATCCACAAAGCCCTTGCCCTCTGGCACCTTGGCCACGAAAACCGGGTATGCCACGTCATTCTCTCTGAGACGCCTCTTCTCCAAAGAAAGAACACTGTCATGCATACTCCGCATAGCACCGGTTGCAGCATTGAGCATATTAGTCGGTAGCATCAGCCTACCCGCCACATGCACCCTCCTCGAGATATCCTTAGGTGAAGGTGGCTCGTCCTGAGCACGGATCGTACTCGGTGCCAGCTGGCTCGCACCCTTGTTACTCTTTCTTTTCCGTCCCTTCTTCTTCTGTTGTAATGGGACCGAGTTCTGCTCACAGATCGCCTTCTTGAGTGTGTTGGGGCTGATAATATTTCGCACCTTGGCTATCTGAGGCTCGGTGAAGTCGATGATACGTCTCCGTCGTACCTATAATTTTTGATTGTTCCATGCCAATATTATTCAACTTTCATATACTTTTTGGCAACTTTTTATATTATTTTTGGGACTAACATATTGATCCAGTGCCCGGTGCCAGTTCCTGTCTGTTGCATGTTTTTGGTTTCGCAGAATATCCATATCAAATGGAGTCCAAACAGGATAAAAACGGACGAAGCTTATTTTTGGAAAATATGGAAAATTCGAAAGGAAAATCAACGTGAACCAGTGCCCGAGGTGGTCACGAGGCAGGGGGGCGCCCCCCTTAGGGCGTGCCCCCAACCCTCATGAGGCCACCATAAGGCGGTTGACGCTCTTCTTTTGCCGCAAGAAAGCTAATATTCGGAAAAAAAAATCACGGCGAAGGTTTCAGGCCAATCAGAGTTACGGATCTCCATATATACACGAAACGGTGAAACAGAGCCAGAACAGAACGCAGAACCAGAGAGAAACAGAGAGATAGATCCAATCTTGGAGGGGCTCTCGCCCCTCCCATGCCATGGAGGCCAAGGACCAGAGGGGAAACCCTTCTCCCATCTAGGGAGGAGGTCAAGGAAGAAGAGGAAGAAGGGGCCCCCTCTCCCCCTCTCCTCCGGTGGCGCCAGAACACCGCCGTGGCCATCATCATCATCACCGCGATCTTCACCAACACCTCTGCCATCTTCACCAACATCTCCATCACCTTCCCCCCTCTATCTACAGCGGTCCACTCTCCCACAACCCGCTGTACCCTCTACTTGAAAATGGTGTTTATGCTTCATATTATTATCCAATGATGTGTTGCCATCCTATGATGTCTGAGTAGATTTTCGTTGTCCTATCGGTGGTTGATGAATTGCTATGATTGATTTAATTTGCTTGTGGTTATGTTGCTGTCCTTTGGTGCCCATCATATGATTGCGCGCGTGGATCACACCCTAGGGTTAGTTGTATGTTGATAGGACTATGTATTGGAGGGCAAGAGTGACAGAAGCTTCAACCTAGCATAGAAATTGATGCATACGGGATTGAAGGGGGACCAACATATCTTAATGCTATGGTTGGGTTTTACCTTAATGAACATTAGTAGTTGCGGATGCTTGCTAATAGTTCCAATCATAAGTGTATAGAATTCGAAGTCAGGGATGACATGCTAGCAGTGGCCTCTCCCACATAATACTTGCTATCGGTCTAGTAAAGTAGTCAATTTCTTAAGGGACAATTTCGCAACTACTACCACCACTTTTACACACTCGCTACATTTACTTTATTGTTTCTTAACCTAAACAGCCCCTACCTTTTATTTACGTACTCTTTATTATCTTACAAACCTATCCAACAACACCTACAAAGTACTTCTAGTTTCATACTTGTTCTAGGTAAAGCGAACGTCAAGCGTGCGTAGAGTTGTATCGGTGGTCGATAGAACTTGAGGGAATATTTGTTCTACCTTTAGATCCTCGTTGGGTTCGACACTCTTACTTATCGAAAACTGTTGCGATCCCCTATACTTGTGGGTTATCAAGACCTTTTTCTGGCGCCGTTGCCGGGGAGCAATAGCGTGGGGTGAATATTCTTGTGCGTGCTTGTTTGCTTTATCACTAAGTAATTTTTATTTGTTGTTCTTAGTTGTTCTTTATCTTTAGTTATGGATATGGAACACAAAATACCAAAGAAATTAGGTGTACTTTCTGCTCATGGAGATGGGGAACCTCCTAAGACCCTCGATGCTGGTTATGTGAAAAATATTATGTACTACTTTAATAATCCTGAGCAAACCCCATTCAATTATGTAATGGGAGTAACGTTGGATCAACGTGAATACTTTAGGGATTATCGCTTGACACAAAAAGGGAAACTATTATGGGATCAAATTTATATATTGAAGTGGTATGCTAGACAACTATGCTCGAAATATGATTATACTTGTTGCTCTAGGATGAATTCTCCACACCTCCCCTTTTCATGCAAATTTAATGATAATGAAACCTTGGCTTCTTATGCTAGAGGTATATATGATTACCATGATGTGGAACAAATAGAAGAATTTGTTGCTTTTATGGGTGCTTATGAAATTGAATCTATGTTTAAAGAGTTTGATGTTATTGATGATGCTTGTTATAGATCTGAGAATTTAGCTATCCTCAAATATTGCTATGAGAATTATGAATACAATTATGAAATTAATGCACTTATTAAGAAAGTCTCCGCTGTCCAAGAAGAGACTAATATTTTGCAGGAATCTATGGAAGAAGAAGTTGATGAAACTGTGAGCTCATTGGAGAAAAAGATGAGGAGGAGAGCGAAGAACAAAAGGAGGAAGAGCGGATTGATCACCCGTGCCCACCTTCTAATGAGAGTAACTCTTCAACTCATACATTATTTAATTCCCCTTCGTGCTTACCGAAGGATGATTGCTATGATGACTGTTATGATCCCATTGATTCTTTTGAAATATCCCTTTTTGATGAGCTTGCTATGCTTATGGCCAAGATGCCAATATGAATTATGCTTATGGAGATGAACTTGATATAGTTCCTTATGTTAAATATGAAATTGTTGCTATTGCAGCCACTCATGATAGTCCTATTATCTTTTTGAATTCTCCTGATTATACTATATCGGAGAAGTTTGCACGTATTAAGGATTATATTGATGGGTTGCCTTTTACCATTGCACATGATGATTTCCATAAATATAATATGCATGTGCTTGCTTCTCCTACTTGCAAATATTATGAGAGAGGAACTATATCTCCACCTCTCTATGTTTCCAACATGATAAAATTGCAAGAAACTGTTTATACTATGCATTGGCCTTTACTAGGTGTGCATGAATTGTTCTTTTATGACATGCTGATGCATAGGAAGAGAGTTAGACTTCGTCATTGCTTGATATATGTTGCTTTGTGCTCACTACTAAATTAGAAATCATTGTTAATTAAAATTGGCTTTGATATACCTTGGGATCCGGGTGGATTCACTACTTGAGCACTATATGCCTAGCTTAATGGCTTTAAAGATAGCGCTGCCAGGGAGACAACCCGGAAGTTTTAGAGATTCATTTATTTCTATTGAGTGCTTTCATATAGTTTAAAAACAACAAAAATAAAGAGGGGAACCCAAAACTATTTCTAAAAGAAAAGTGAAAGTGAGAGAGACGAGCAATGTGAAAGTGGGGGACGTCCTTGAACTTTGTTCATGCCCATGGGAACTTTGTGAATCTTAATTACAGAAACTTTTCAACAAAAATAATTATCGCCTTGTACAATTCCATTGTATTATAAAAATAATGTGCCAAGGTTTGCCTTTAGGACGTTTACATTTGCTTGATGGTTTGTACGGTGCAGGACAAAAATTTGGCTGTAGTGCGCGATTTTACATTTTTAGCTGGAACGTCAAATGGTTCTGATTATTTCTGCACTGTCTTGCTGTACAAATTGTTTATTTTTCCTAATTTTGGCAGAATTTTTCAACTATCAGAAGTATGGTGAATGTTCAGATTGCTACAGACTGTTATGCTTTAGACAGATTCTGTTTTTGATGCATAGTTTGCTTGTTTTGATGAAACTATCAATTCATATCAGTGGATTAAGCCATGAAAAAGTTATATTACAGTAGACACAATGCAAAAACAAAATATGAATTGGTTTGCAACAGTACTTAGAGTAGTGATTTGCTTTATTATACTAACGGATCTTACCGAGTTTTCTGTTGAAGTTTTGTGTGGATGAAGTGTTCGATGATTGAGAAGGTTTTGATGTGAGAAGAAGGAAGAGAGGCAAGATCTCAAGCTTGGGGATGCCCGAGGCACCCCAAGTAAATATTCAAGGAGACTCAAGCGTCTAAGCTTGGGGATGCTGGGGAGGCATCCCCTCTTTCTTCAACAAGTATCGGTATGTTTTCGGATTCGTTTCGTTCATGCGATATGTGCAATCTTGGAGCGTCTTTTGCATTTAGTTTTCATTTTTCTTTTATGCACCATGCTGGTATGAGATGGTCCTTTGTTGATTTATAGAATGCTCATTGCACTTCACTTATATCTTTTGAGTATGGCTTTATAGAATGCTTCATGTGCTTCGCTTATATCATTTGAAGTTTGGATTGCGTGTTTCTCTTTACATAGACAACCTCCATTTGTAGAATGCTCTTTTGCTTCACTTATATTTTTTAGAGCACGGGCACATATTTTGTAGAAAGAATTAAACTCTCTTGCTTCACTTATATCTATTTAGAGAGATGACAGGAACTGGTCATTCACATGGTTAGTCATAAAATCCTACATAAACTTGTAGATCGCTGAATATGATATGTTTGATTCCTTGCAATAGTTTTGCGATATAAATATGGTGATATTAGAGTCATGCTAGTTGAGTAATTGTGAAATTGAGAAATACTTGTGTTGAGGTTTGCAAGTCCCGTAGCATGCACGTATGGTGAACCGTTATGTAACGAAGTCAGAGCATGAGGTGTTTATTGATTGTCTTCCTTATGAGTGGCGGTCGGGGACGTACGATGGTCTTTTCCTACCAATATATCCCCCTAGGAGCATGCGCGTAGTACTTTGTTTCGATGACTAATAGATTTTTGCAATAAGTATGTGAGTTCTTTATGACTAATGTTGAGTCCATGGATTATACGCACTGTCACCCTTCCATCATTGCTAGCCTCTCTAGTACCGCGCAACTTTCCCCGGTACCATAAACCCACCATATACCTTCCTCAAAACAGCCACCATACCTACTCCCTCCTTCCATCAATATAGGGCCTAATGCATTTTTTAAGACCGCTTTTGACTATTGACAAATTAATAATACATGACATGCACAATGTGAAAATTATATCATTGAAAGCTCCTTTCACGCACGAATTTAACGGTGTGCTTTGTGTAAGTTGCATGTCATATATTATTGCTCTAATATTTGGTCAAAGATAGCCTCGAAAAATGCATTAGGCCCTATATAGATGGAAGGAGGGAGTACCTATCATGGCATTTCCATAGCCATTCCGAGATATATTGCCATGCAACTTCCATCATCATCATATACATGACTTGAGCATTTATCGTCATATTGCTTTGCATGATCGTAAGATAGCTAGCATGATGTTTTCATGGCTTGCCCATTTTTTGATGTCATTGCTATGCTAGATCATTGTACATCCCGGTACACCACCGGAGGCATTCATATAGAGTCGTATCTTTGTTCTACATATCGAGTTGTAATATTGAGTTGTAAGTAAATAAAAGTGTGATGATCATCATTATTAGAGCATTGCCCTAGTGAGGAAAGGATGATGGAAACTATGATTCCCCCACAAGTCGGGATGAGACTCCGGAGGAAAAAAAGAGAAAGGCCAAAAAAAGAGAAGGCCCAAAAAAAGAGAAAAAAAGAAAACAAAAAAATGAGAGAAAAAGAGAGAAGGGGCAATGTTACTATCCTTTTACCACACTTGTGCTTCAAAGTAGCACCATGTTCTTCATATAGAGAGTCTCTTGAGTTATCACTTTCATATACTAGTGGGAATTTTCATTATAGAACTTGGCTTGTATATTCCAACGATGGGCTTCCTCAAATGCCCTAGGTCTTCATGAGCAAGCAAGTTGGATGCACACCCACTTAGTTTCAGTTTGAGCTTTCATATACTTATAGCTCTAGTGCATCCATTGCATGGCAGTCCCTACTCACTCACATTGATATCTATTGATGGGCATCTCCATAGCCCATTGATACGCCTAGTTGATGTGAGACTATCTTCTCCTTTTTGTATTCTCCACCATCATATTCTATTCCACCTATAATGCTATGTCCATGGCTCACACTCATGTATTGCGTGAAAGTTGAAAAAGGTTTGAGAATGTCAAAAGTATGAAACAATTGCTTGGCTTGTCATCGGGGTTGTGCATGATGTGAATGCTTTGTGTGGTGAAGATGGAGCATAGCCAGACTATATGATTTTGTAGGGATGAGCTCTCTTTGGCTATGTTATTTCAATAAGACATAATTGCTTGGTTGGTATGCTTGAAGTGTTATTATTTTTATGTCAAAGGATAGACTATTGCTTTGAATCACTCGTGTCTTAATATTCATGCCATGATTAGACATATGATCAAGATTATGCTAGGTAGCATTCCACATCAAAAATTATCTTTTTTATCATTTACCTACTCGAGGACGAGCAGGAATTAAGCTTGGGGATGCTGATACGTCTCCGTCATATCTATAATTTTTGATTGTCCCATGCCAATATTATTCAACTTTCATATACTTTTTGGCAACTTTTTATATTATTTTTAGGACTAACATATTGATCCAGTGCCCAGTGCCAGTTCATGTCTGTTGCATGTTTTTAGTTTCGCAGAATATCCATATCAAACAGAGTCCAAACGGGATAAAAACGGACATAGCTTATTTTTGTAAAATATGGAAAATTCGGAAGGAAAATCAACGCGAATCAGTGCCCGAGGTGGTCACGAGGCAGGCCCCCCCTTAGGGCGCGCCCCTACCCTCGTGAGCCCACCGTAAGGCGGTTGACACTCTTCTTTTGCCGCAAGAAAGCTAATATTCAGAAAAAAAATCACGACAAAGATTTCAGGCCAATCGGAGTTACGGATCTCCATACATACACGAAATGGTGAAACAGAGCCAGAACAGAACGTAGAACCAGAGAGAAACAGAGAGATAGATCCAATCTCGGAAGGGCTCTCACCCCTCCCATGCCATGGAGGCTAAGGACCAGAGGGGAAACCCTTCTCCCATCTAGGGAGAAGGTCAAGGAAGAAGAGTGACGGTGTCCTGGACTAGGGGGTACTCACCACGTCGTCTCCCGATCTATTAGATTGGGCCGAGGACCCCCGTGGCCGTATACTCATGGGCCAGTTCGGACGGCTACCGCATACAAGGAAGATTCCACAAGACTTGGCGATCAAGACAAGGACTTCTCCCTACCGGCGTATTCGGCTAGAACTCTTGTTATCCTAGGCCTCCGGTGCATTATATAAACCGAGGCTAGGCTAGTCAATAGATATACAATATATACAACACTCATACCATAGGCTAGCTTCTAGGGTTTAGCCTCGTTGATCTCGTGGTAGATCTACTCTTGTACTACCCATATCATCAATATTAATCAAGCAGGACGTAGGGTTTTACCTCCATCAAGAGGGCCCGAATCTGGGTAAAACATCGTGTTCCCTGCCTCCTGTTACCATCCGGCCTAGACGCACAGTTCGGGACCCACTACCCGAGATCCACCGGTTTTGACACCGACATTGGTGCTTTCATTGAGAGTTCTGCTGTGTGATCGACAAAAGGATCGATGGCTCGCCTGCAGATCAACTGCGACTTCGGCATCTTCGTCAGCAGCTCGACTGGTCACCTTGGTTCGACCAAGAATTGCGCCCCGTGTTCAGATCACCATGTCCGGACGAGGGCCTTCATCAAACATCAACTCCGATCTCTCTCAAGATCACGGAGGAATCATCTATGGAGCTCGGGGGCTCAATGTCAACATTGCCCTCAAGCGACCGTGCTGTTTTTTTGGACAGCGAACTCGTATCTGCCATCACCACCTCCTCGAGTATCGCTTTGACGATCGCTTTGGTGGAATTGTGCGGAATTGAGTCTACAACAACCCTGGAAAATTTCGTCGAGTTCCGATGGAGGAATCTCTGGCAATCCACGATATACCGGAGCCCTGTCAAATCTGGACGGGAATTTGGATGAGTTTAGGGCGTGGTGTCCAGCTTCTAGCTCGGACGTCCTTTGGAAGATCCAACCGTTGATCGGCTGCGGAATTCCTATATCTACCACCTCTCAAAATTTCGGCTCGATCCGACCGTCCAAACTCCGGGAACCTTCCGATTAGTGCATCACTTTTCGGATCTGTTTTCTGCGCGAAAACGAATCCGACCCGAGTTCATCTTTTTTATGAACAGGATTTCGGACATCCCTTTTGAAGGAAGTTTTGTATGGGGTATTGTGTTTTGTTCCCGAACACATCCCACTAACTGTAAGATCTTTTGAACATGATCTTCAACATCATGCTGGTGTCAAACCAGTCCGGCAATATTACTCCACGGCTGCCGACCTGCGCTAGACACGGCGTCACTTTGTTGAGCCGAGCTCAACTTCTTCGGATCATCATCTCGGCAAGCCGAACAAGAGCCCGGCATCGCGAAGGATAAATCATCACCAACATCGCCGCCCCACGGATTACACGGAGCGGGCATACCGGCATCGCCGCACGGTCGCTTCATCAAGCCGGCATCGACCACGTCACGACCTGCATCGACAGGGCCGCACTATTGCTTCTTCAAGCTGGTGTCCATCACGCCGACCTACTTCGACTCATCGGCTGACATCGAGGCTTCGACATCTCGGCTGGACCGGGGGCTTCGCCATCTCTTCATCAACCTACTCCGGACACTTCGGCGTCACTAGCCGACCAGCTCCGTCACGTTAGCTGGGCCGAGGGCTTTGCCTCGGCGAGTCAACCTTTACCAGCATTGCCATGCCGTCGTTTTATCGCCCATCAGGCAATGGGTGTGCGGAGCGGGTCCCAATTTTAGGAATCACCTTCCTTCGGATTGCTACAACAAATAAACCAGGTGCTATTAATCCCAGTATTTTTTGCTTGTTTGGGTTCATTTTTCCCAAGGAATTATTACTCTGGTTTGTCCGTCATATGTACACAGGTCTATCAAATGGTGGCTGCATTAACGACAGTCGCATGGTGGTTCGGTCAGTTTCCGTACATAGTCCGGCGAACGCCGCACTCGGAGCTCGGACCGACCTGCGAATTCAGGCTTTGCCACGCCTTTACCGCATCACGCCGACGCCCTGCATCGACTTGACTTCGGCGCCAGGCCATATTTCTTTTATTACTCACTTTGCATAAATTATTTATTATGCAACGATTTTTTTAATTATCATTATTACTATTATCTCCGGTTTGCACTATTTTTTGTGCACAGGAAAATGATCCGGGGACTTCGGCGTCACTCTGCCGGTCTGCATTGATCGTGCTATGTCACCACTTCGGCGTGTCAAGCTCTCCGCTCCGCCACCTCGGGACCGGCTTGAGGGATGGAACCTTGCCCCGCATCAAGCTCGGACCGCGTCATCAATACCGAACACATTAACCAGCTAAGTCGCTTTCATGCTCAAAGCTTTAATTTCTAACTTGCGTTCGGTTCGACCAAGCATTATACTTTTTTGGAAAAAAGTTGCTTCTAAAAAATTTCCTTGTCCAAACTTTGTTTGTGACGCATAAATTCAAATACCCCGTTTACTTGGGGGCTTCCTTTATGAAGCTTTTCCTGTTGCATATGATTATACTTGTACGGCTTCGTTCCTTGTTCGTGTATTACGCCACAATATGCACCACATTGACTTAAGCGATTTGCAAGCTGGGTTGCCTCGCTCCTGTGTTTACCCCTACGTTCCCGATTGTTCGGCTAGGGAGTAAAGGGAGCACCTCTGCGATTGTCACGATCGGGTCACCCGAGCCGGACCTCAGACTGGGTGAAGCCGAAAGCTAGCGCTCTTATAGTTATTCAATGATGGTCGGCACACAACGGAACTCATGAGTACAAAAAATCTATTGCACAAGTCTCATAATAACAATGAGCACCGAAGAAAGGTATCGGTGGGGGTACTATTTTCTTCGAAGATGCTTCTTACTCTTCGCAGTAATATAGCATAAGTTCCCTGAGCGCGCTTTGTCTGTTACAGCCTTATGGCCTGATTGCCTGGTTATTGGAAACACCGTCGATATTCTCGACCGATGGAGTACATAACACTTTTCGGTCCTTAACCGAAGAGGGAGAAGCCGACGGTCGGTTAAGACGCGTTTAAAGTTCGGTTGAACATAGATATGATATAAGTACTTCGGTACATGCAATCATTCTTCTACCCAAGTCACTTGGGGGCTCTTAAGTTTATTTGAGCCGTTTTATAATAAGTGTTCTTCTTCTCAGTCGTTGCAAAGTTCTATTATTATTATTTATCACTCCTTTTTTCGACGCGAGTGTGCGGTCACTAGCCGGGGAGCCTAATTTCTCTCTCAAAGCCGCTAGAGTTTAGTTTGCTAAACTGGCCTAATGAGAAGTACTCCGCCCTCGGGATAGGAGGTTGAAGCCGTAGGCTGACCCGCTCGAAGTCTTGAGATAGGATGTGTCATGTTAAAGGACGACAGAAGCACTTCTTTTTTCTAAGACCAATTTTCGGATTGGCACCGAACACTTGATCTTGTTCGGACGTCATGTTTTTACTGACGTTTCTTGGTTTTCCAAGCTTTTTGGCACTTTTAAACTATTTGTGCTTTTCCAGCATTAGTCTCGCAGTGCAACGCCGGACACCTTTAGGGATTCGGCAAAAACATTCTCAGATATTGCTATATATGCATCGGTTTCGAATTGTGTCTTCGGTCAATAGTTGGGTTGCCCGGCTCCTGCACTTGCTTCCTACGTTCCGTTTTGTTCGGCTAGGCGTGCAAAGGGAGAACCACTGCGATTGTGCTTCCAGCTCACATGGTTAAGCACCTTAGTGGAGAAAGCCGAAAACTGACTGTCACAATAAGCGTAAACTGGTCAGCGATCCGATGACTATGACGGGCCATTCATAACATTGGCCGAAGTGTTTACGGCTTGACCTCGACTGTCGCCGAACACTACCGGGGGCTATTAACTGGCCTCCCAAACTAAATCCTCGATATTTTGCTCTTACATTCGAGCTGAGGTTTCATGATCATGCTTAGCATGACAACCCAAAGAAAGGAACCGATAGCGGGACTATTTTCTTTGGAATACATTTCTTCTGTTAAACAGTAATATAACATATCTCTCTGCGTACCTTTGTTTATAAAACCGTGTGGCCAGATTGCCTTGTTTGTCGTAAATCTTTGCCCTCATAAAGGCTTTATAAAGTAGGACAAACACTCCTCGGCTACTGGCCAAGGAGGTGGAAGCCGATGGTCGGTCAACAAAGTTTTGTACAATGCGGATCCGAGCATTAATGACGTAAAGTACTTGGATACATAGAGTCATTACACATAATTTGTGATTTTACTATGGATATTGATCCTTAATTCGGCCACCCGTGCCCGCATTAAGGCTCGGGGGCTACTGGGCTTCGGGCTTATTATTTACAAATATTAAAGGGGCACATCGATCCCCTGATCTGGTGTTGCCACCCAACCAGTGTCTCGGGGGCTACTGCATTGCTTGTCCAATGCAGAAAATTTTATGTGCAATATAGTTTCCGAGGAGATTTTGATCCTCAGGTTGGTCGGCCACACCCAACCTGAGTCTTGAGGACTGAGCACGCCGCTTTTGTGTCCCGAAGTATTCTGCCGAGCTAGGACTTGATCCTCAGGCCGATTTTGCAAATCAACCTGAGTCTCAGCGGCTACTGGGATCAGCGGTCTTATGTCATCCTTCATGAGCATCTCGGGTTTTAGACCGATACACACCTTGAGGGCTACTGGCTATATATCTCGGCAGAGAATAAATTGCACCAATAAAAAATATTGACAGAAAATCGGCCCATAGTCGGGGTGGTGCACCACCTCGGAAGCAGTCCGGCATAAAGCTCGGGTGCTAGTGGCTGGCTCCATAGAGGGCATTTCAGGCATTAAGCTCGGCTAAACTCCTTCAACTTTTTTGAACCAAGGTGATATGACACCTCAGATATAGTCCGGCATTGGAGCCTGGACACAGTCCGACGTTGGAGCTCGGATATATTTCAGCGTTGGAGCTCGGATATACAGTCCGGCGTTGGAGCTCGGATACATAGTCCGGCGTTGGAGCTCGGATACATTCCGGCGCTAGAGCTGGGAAGCGGTCCGGCGTTGGTGCTCGGCTGCAAAAGATACCTCGAATGCAGTCCGGCGTTGGAGCTCGGACGCAAGAGGACCCTGCCTCTCGGGAACAACTTCAAACCCGAGGTGTGGCATAAAAATAAACAAGGCATTGATAAAGGCCGGAAACTTAAAGGGGCTCCTCGGATACCCGACGTGCAAACTCGTCGAATGCATTTCGGCGATCCTCAAGATCGAAGATAAAGAAGATTTGTTGAACCAGTTTTCAAGACCGGCAACCGAAGATGAAGAACAGTTCGGAAGAATCGAGGAGCGTCCCTAACTTGAAGACCGGTTCAGGGGGCTACTGACGGTGTCCTGGACTAGGGGGTACTCACCACGTCATCTCCCGATCTATTAGATTGGGCCGAGGACCCCCGTGGCCGTATACTCATGGGCCAGTTTGGACGGCTACTGCATACAAGGAAGATTCCACAAGACTTGGCGATCAAGACAAGGACTTCTCCCTACCGGCGTATTCGGCTAGGATTCTTGTTATCCTAGGCCTTCGGTGCATTATATAAACCGAGGCTAGGCTAGTCAATAGATATACAATATATACAACAATCATACCATAGGCTAGCTTCTAGGGTTTAGCCTCCTTGATCTCGTGGTAGATCTACTCTTGTACTACCCATATCATCAATATTAATCAAGCAGGATGTAGGGTTTTACCTCCATCAAGAGGGCCCGAACCTGGGTAAAACATCGTGTTCCCTGCCTCCTGTTACCATCCGGCCTAGACGCACAGTTCGGGACCCACTACCCGAGATCCGCCGGTTTTGACACCGACAAAGAGGAAGAAGGGGCCCCCTCTCCCCCTCTCCTCCGGTGGCGCCGGAATGCCACCGTGGCCATCATCATCATCACCGCGATCTTCACCAACACCTCCGCCATCTTCACCAACATCTCCATCACCTTCCCCCCCTCTATCTACAGCAGTCCACTCTCCCGCAACCCGTTGTACCCTCTACTTGAACATGGTGTTTATGCTTCATATTATTATCCAATGATGTGTTGCCATCCTATGATGTCTGAGTAGATTTTCGTTGTCCTATCGATGGTTGATGAATTTCTATGATTGATTTAATTTGCTTGTGGTTATGTTGCTATCCTTTGGTGCCCGTCATATGATTGCGCGCGTGGATCACACCCTAGGGTTAGTTGTATGTTGATAGGACTATGTATTGGAGGGCAAGAGTGACAGAAGCTTCAACCTAGCATAGAAATTGATGCATACGGGATTGAAAGGGGACCAATATATCTTAATGCTATGGTTGGGTTTTACCTTAATGAACATTAGTAGTTGCGGATGCTTGCTAATAGTTCCAATCATAAGTGCATAGAATTCCAAGTCAGGGATGACATGCTAGCAGTGGCCTCTCCCACATAATACTTGCTATCGATCTAGTAAAGTAGTCAATTGCTTAAGGGACAATTTCACAACTCCTACCACCACTTTTCCACTCTCGCTATATTTACTTTATTGTTTCTTAACCTAAACAGCCCCTACCTTTTATTTACGTACTCTTTATTATCTTGCAAACATATCCAACAACACCTACAAAGTACTTCTAGTTTCATACTTGTTCTAGGTAAAGCGAACGTCAAGCGTGCGTAGAGTTGTATCGGTGGTCGATAGAACTTGAGGGAATATTTGTTCTACCTTTAGCTCCTCGTTGGGTTCGACACTCTTACTTATCGAAAACTATTGCGATCCCCTTTACTTGTGGGTTATTAGTCGGCAGCTGGAGGCGTCTCCTGAGAACTGAACGCCAGACGACGCCTATTGCAATTGGATTTCTCCGCGGTACCAGCTAGATCGCGATCGTCCTTTGTAGGGTTGGGTTCTTGAGAAGGATGCCCCAAGAATTTGTCATCGTACCCATGTTCGGCAAAGTACTTATCGACGTTGGTAAATGTACCATCGTCGTTGTCGTCGTCGTCCGAATCCTGTGCCATATGCATGTTCAGATCATGTGCCATAGGGATGCCCGGCATGTCCGGTAGCATTGCGGTGGTCTTGCCATGGCTTGGCGCTGGCATGACTGGCGGTGTTGTCTTTGGGTGGTGTCCCCCGCCCCCAAACAAATCTGGCTCTTCGGCCAAAGCAGGGGCCAGCTTTGGCAGGCGCTGAGGGTCATCACATCATCTTTGTCGGCCCCGGCGGGTCGAATCGGAGGTAACAACTCGTCGCAGCCTGGCAGCACCCGAACCAGTTGAACCCTATACACGGTGGGTGGCATCGGATTACCATGGAACACGGGGTTGCCCGTTTAAACAATTTTGCCCTTGGTAACATCGACCAACTCGTCGTTCACGAAGTGCAGGAGAGTGCACGGAACATCGGCGGTGCCCTGCGAAAACATGTACGGCGTCAGGGATGCCCAGTCAAAGGCAAGGAGATGAAGTCCTCGGCCGAGAGGCTTAATTAGTTACCGTGAAGATGGCGTCGAGCTCGGCTAATGTCGAGGCACCGCCAATGGCGGGCGTGCAACTGATGGAGGGGCCGCTTGCTCCCGAGGTACCGGCCAGCGTACACCCGGGTGCATTAAGATCCAATGCCCATGCCAGCGTCGGAGACACCAATCCCGACTCCGCCAGAGACACCAATGGCGCCACCTGCGCGTTGTGCGAGTTGCTGGCCGTGAAGCCGGGAATCGGGGGCGGCCCCTGTTGGCCGCCCGCAATCCACTTCGTCAGCCCATGAATCAAGGTAGGCATAATGCCGGTGAGCATCGATCCCAGTTGTTGTTGCACTTTCTCTTGGACAATCTCCGGAATCCGCGCCACTTGTGCCTTGAGTTCTTGAACCTCGCGCGACTGGCTTTCCGAGCTGGTCTTTCTCTTCTTTCGCCCACCAGCGTTATAGTATGACGACCATTTTGTGGACAAGCCTTTGCCTGCCACACGACCAGCTGACGATGGCTTACTGAGCTTATCCTTGTTTTTCATTACGTTCAACGCCCTATTTAGAGTGATGTCCCAAGGGGTGCTCTGAGACGACCCCACGCTACTGCTTTCAGTCTTCTTCGCCAGAACAAGCTCAAGCGCCCTGGTCTTTGGATCCGTGGTAAGCTCCTTTGTTACCGGGTCCTCCTTGTACCGGGCCCTGACATAGTTCCTGGTCTGCTTGTCACGGTATTTCTCGAAGCGGGGTGGTAGGCCTTGCTCGGCACGCTCCGTGTCCTCCTTGTCCCATATAGGCTCCGCCACTCTGTAACCGCCGGGACCGAGTTTGTGTTCCCCTAAGTTCAATTCCCGCATTTCTTCCCCCCCACTGACATGATTCGGAGGTTGCGCTGCTCTCGCACTTGATCTTGAACTCCTTGTAGTCATCTTCGCTGATCGAAGGATTTTTCGCCATGCTTCTCATAACTATCACCTTTGTCAATCATTCTCTTCACCACGCTTCTCCAAGTAGACAAGACCATGCTCATCCTTGTGAGGGCGGCACTGTTCACTTTATTCCCTGAGAGGCGTGTGTTTTCAAATTCAGTGGGGAACTTGTATCGTTCGTGCAGCTTCGTGAAGAGGAGGGTGAGCAGATTCCCTCGGTCCTTATGCCTTAGGTTCTCGGTGTTGATCGAGACGGTGCTCCGGAGAATGCACCCGAGCTGAACCGAGTACCCCTTGACTATTTCTTTGGCGCCGTTGGATGCCCGTCGGAGTTCACTTCAGTAAATTCCTCCTTGACGGTGCGGAGCATCTTCGGGCGCCGGTCCTTCCATTGCCTCTTCGTTTGGCTGCCATCTGTGCGTGCGCTGCCATCATCAGTGGTGGCATCCTCTGCGGTACCATCAGTGGTGGCATCCTTGGCGGCACCATTAGTGGTGTCATCCCCGACGCCACTAGGGGTTGTGTAGTCAGGATCGGTGTCTTCCGCGACGTCCTCATAGCGGTGAGGTTCTTCCTCCATCTCCTGGGACAGTTCCCAGAATTGCTTGCCGCCCGAACCGCCAGCCTCATTGTTGTGGGCCATGTTTCGCTCTGAATAGGAAAAAAGTTTGGTCAAAAAGTTGGTTATTGTCAAGGAACAAGATCATGGTCTCATCATTTAGGTTTTGTCGACACCGAGGCATCCTAAAAGCTAAACTTTTATCATTTAGGGTTTGTCGACGCCGAGGCACCCTAAAAGCCTAAGCTTTCATCATTTAGGTTTTTATCGACACCAAGGCACCCTAAAAGCCAAGGTTTTAAAATTTAGGGTTTGTCGATGCTGATGCCCGTGCATAACACAAGAGGCAGTTGATCCTACTTAATTAAGTACTAAGATACCCCGGCCCATGCATTAGTAGCAAGTACCCCATATGTCTGATTTTTAGCAAAGTCATGCTAAAATTCACGGAAAATTTCAGCGTGACCTTTGCTGAAAATAGGACATATGGAGTACCTGAATTTGCCGGAACGGAAGTTAATCGACATTCCGGCAAAATCAAGGGCCTCTCGGGGTACCTGCAAAATCATCACGACATGATGGTCGGAGACAAAACCCAGCAAACTAGCACCACAATGTGCCTCTACTTTCATATGGATGAAAAGGCCACAGACCATATGGTCCTCTGCTTTCATATGGACAAAAATCAGCTCAACTTATGTGAGCTTCCATTCCAGATCTAATAGGTCACCCAACAAAAAATCATCAATAGTTTTTGCTGAAAAAAATCATGGATTGCTGTTAACTGAAAATTACTGAAAGAAACTGTTGCTGATCATGGATTACTATTAATTAAAAATAGAGCATTTGGCTTGTCTTATCATGTTCACTAAGTCCACAAAAATGAATAGGTTCAGTAAACTTGAAGTACTCAACACTGAACATGGTTCAGAGCTCACTACACTACACTACATCGTGCAATGGTTCAGACCTCACTACACTAGAACAAGCTCACTACACTACACTACACTACACATGCTTAAACTCTGAACATAAACAAACACCAGCAATGCCAGACCTGAGGAACTCTGCAAGAATGATTAGGTACCCCTGATAAATGCAGTAAAACAGAAGGCAATGCAATATGTAAACTACCTCTGTTTCTAGGCAACAAGAGTTATCATCAGTTTAGTTTGGTTACACCTCAAAATTCAGTTTAAAATTTGTTCTTCCACTCAAATACAGAGCACTTTTCTGAATATGAATTTACAGTGGACGCAAATAAACTTCTAGCTGTTGGTTATGGTTGATGTTTAAAATATAGAGTACTTATGACAATCAGCAACATGTATATCCATGCTAGCATCTCTAGATGTTGGTCTTATACTTGTTTTTTTAATGTACTTATGACAATCAGCAGCATGTCTATCCATGCCAACAATCTCTAGATGTTCAACAGCTATGGATTAAGGTAGGAGAAAGAAGATTAAGGTTGGTCTTATACTTGTCTTTTTAATGTACTTATGCAACTATGCAGGTACCTATGGCAAGAACCTCTCCACTCAAAGAGCATGAGCAAAACATGTGCTATTTAATTAGGAAATTAGGACCAAACTACATTCACCTGTCAAACGATGTTACCATTCATCTAGCAATACAAAAAAACACAGAAATTGCAAGGTCTGGACTGAATGCTTTTGAGTTTATTAAGTACCTTCAATTCTGAGCTTTAAATGTCAAAAGAGCTTCACAGAATCTTGAATCCTCCAAATCACTCTTAACAGTTCTGCATTGCACAAAGGCAGCAATGAGCTAATGATATCAGTAGCAATAATAGGTGCTGCAGTTATATAACTTATCAAACAGGCCCAACTTAGTTAGCATTCTATCTGTTTGTTTATCAGTATTTCTAGGTTTACAAACTCCAGCATTCAAGCAAAACAAACATTTAGTTAACACACATTCAATCAAAATAGGTGTTGACTTAACCTACAACATTCTGTGTAAACACACATTCAAGCAAAATACACATCCACTTTTTGAACTCCCAGAAAAGCTGGACTCCTGGTATGAACAACTAAACAAATCTTGTTCATGCCGATGACCTGTACCGCGGTCGAGGGGAGGGAGGGAGGGAATGGGGAGGAAGGGTGGAGAGGGAGGAAGGAGGAAGGAGGAGAGGTACCTGGGCGGGCGCGGCCGTTCACTAGAGGGGTCGGGGTCGGCGGCAGCGTCGAAGGGATGGCTCGAGGGCGTCTGAACTCGTCCGGGTCCTCGTAGCCGAAGAGGAAGACGACGACGGTCCTCCTGGGCGCCTCGGTTGGTCGTGGGGAGGCCGGCGGCCACGTGCTTCGCGGGTCGGCGGCGGTGCAGCGAATGCAGTGGTGGGGGCGCGGGGGTGGCGACGCGGGGGAACCGGAGCGGGTGTGGAGCAGGCGCGATGGCGAGGGAGAGGGAAGGGGGATCGGGCGAAGGGGTATCCAGCTAGAGGGGGGAATGTTAGTAATGGCGCACCATCTAGGGGTACGCCATAAAAACACTCATAGCAATGGCGCACCATCCTCTGGTGCGCCATTAGTAACTTTTTTTCTGATAGCAATGGTGCACCCTCCTCTGGTGTGCCATTAGTAACTTCTTTTTTCATTATTTCTTGTTGCATTTAATAATTTGTTTTTTATCAAATTTGTTATTTTCATCAATTTTTTTTGAAAATATCATCAAATTTGTTTTTTTATTTTAAATTCAAAATATCATCAAATTTGTTATTTGAAAATATCATCAAATTTGTTATTTAAAAATATCATCAAAAAGCGGGGGAGGGTGCGGGGTGTCGGCGGCGGCATTAAAGCGGGTTGGGGGAGGGTGCGGGGGGTCGACGGCGGCGGTGGAGCGGGGGAGGGTGCGGTGGGTCGTCGGCGGCGGTGGAGCGGGGGAGGGTACGGTGGGTCGTCGGTGGCGGTGGAGCGGGGGGAGGGTGCGGGGGGTCGTCGGTGGCGGTGGAGCGGGGGGGGGGGGGTGCGGGGAGTGCTCGACAGCGAGGGGGGTCGGGCGAGGGGGATAGCGATCGAGATGAGGGGGATCGAGATCGAGTGTCCTCATGAATATTCAATATTTTTTCATATTGAATATGAAAAAATATCATCAAATTTGAAAACATATTCATGAATTCAAAAGTGCCCATGAAATTTAAAAATATTCATGATATCAAAAAGTGCCCATGAAATACAATCGAGAAATGAAGACTACGATTTAAATACAATCGATCTTAGCTAGCTATCTGTTCACAATCTTCTTGCCCTTCTTTTTTGCAAATGGAGTTCCTCTGTGGAACGGACGTCCTTTAGGTAGGGTGGTCCTGCTTCTTCTTGTGGTGTACGCTGCTACTTCATCGTCGTTGTCATGTTCCATCTTCGGGTTGCCGTACTTGTCGAAGTCTTTCTCATTGGCGACTCCATCCATTCCGATGATCTTCCTTTTGCCTCTCCTCACGACAACACGACTGGGCTTTGAGGGGTCGGTAATGAAGAAGCATTGGTCCACTTGGCAAGCCAATACCCATGGCTCATTTTTCGCGGTGACGTTTGCGCCCGCGGTCTTGGATTTGGCTTCGGGTATAACCATGGTGGTGAAATACCGGTCTTCTTTTAGGACACTCTTGGCCCATCTGTCACGGAACATCGGGACCTTCTCTCCAGCGTAGCTTAGCTCCCAGATCTCCTCGATCCTTCCGTAGTATTTGTCCTTGTCGTTACCGGTGTAGGATTCCATTGTTACCCCGGATTTCTGATAACCATCGCTCTTCATGTCCTTGTCCTCGGTGTAGAATGTGTAGCCGTTGATATCGTACGCCTCATAGGTCATCAGGTTGTGCTCGGCGCCCTGTGACAAGGCGAATATGAGTTGTTCTTCCGCGGAAGAATCCTCATGTAAAGGGTACGACAGAAGCTTCTGCTTGAACCAACGCGTGAAACATGAGTTGTGCTCTTTGATTATATCTCCGTCCGTCCTCTGTTGGCCTCGGTCATTGTACGTATTCTCAATAAAGGTTTTGTTCTCTACAACCCAAGGATCGACCACGTCTATGTGTTGTAGCGCGACTAGGTTTGCTCTTTCAAAGTCGGCGAGTCGACCCTCGAAGTCGACATGCATTTCGCGGCGATCCTCACGGTGACCCCATCCAGCGAGCCTGCCGAGGTGCCTGTTGACGGATTGCAACTGTAAGTATCTGCGTCATCAGCACATGACAGTCGTGAGACTTCATCCCGCTAAACTTCTGCTTCGCTGGGTCTAGGTATCTGCTTATCTTCCCCCCGTAACCGTAAGGAAGTTTTACTCCTACGAGGCAGGTGAAAAACTGCTCGATCTCCTCCTGACTTAGAGTGAAGCACGCGGGTGGGTAGTCATTTCCGGTCTTCTTATCCTTTTTGCCTTTGCGACGACTTTCTGTGTCCTGCTTTGCCTCATCATCATCATCATCATTAGCGTGAAGCTCCTCCCTGATGCCCATTGATTTCAAGTCTGCCCTTGCTTTCGGCCCATCTTTGGTCCTCTCTGGCATGTTGAGCAGGGTACCAAGCAGACTCTCGCACACATTCTTCGTGATATGCATGACATCAAGGCTGTGAGGCACACGGTGGATCTTCCAGTACGGCAAGTCCCAGAAAATAGACCTCGTTTTCCATACCTTCAGCAGCGGCTCTGGCGCCTTTCGCTTCTTTAACGGCTCTGGCGCCTTTTGCTTCTTTCCCGACAGTGGGCAATCTTTCCAATTTTTCAACAACTCGTCTATTTCCTCGCCGCTCCTCGTACGCGGGCGTCTTCGGGGTTCGGTTTCACCGTCGAACAGATCCTTGCATTTTCTCCATGGGTCATCGTTGCGAAGTCACCTTCGATATCCCATGAACACGGTTTTCAAAGACCCGGGATCTCTATCTATCTGGCGATATGTTGTGTCATCCATGCACCTGACACATCCAGAAAATCCATGGACCACCTGCCCCGCGAGATATCCATAACCGAGATAGTCATGCACCGTCGTGAGCAGTGCGGCTCTCATAGGGAAATATTCTTTCTCTGCGGCGTCCCACGTATTGGCTGGCGTTTTCCACAACGTGTCTAGCTCCTCTTTCAGTAGCTCTAGATACAGTTTGATGTCGTTCCCTGGTTGTTTCGGTCCTTCAGTTAGCATACTCATGTGAATGTACTTCCTCTTCATGCACAACCAGGGGGAAGGTTGTACATCCACACAAACACATGCCAGGTGTTATGTGTGCTTCTGTGGCTGCCAAACGGATTGACTCCATCGGTGTTCGCGCCCAGCACGATGTTCCTTGGATCGTTCCCAAATTCTGGGTCTTCGAAGTTCAACGCTTTCCACTGGCTCGCATCCTTAGGGTGACTCAGCATCTTGTCTTTTTTATTTATCTTCGGATCATTTCTGTTATCTTCTCGCTTCTTCTCCTCCCTATCCGCGTGCCAACGCAGGAGCTTTGATACCTTAGGGTCCGCGAAATACCGCTGCAGACGAGGAGTGATCGGAAAGTACCACACCACTTTTTGAGGAGGTTTCTTCCTCTTCTTGTATCGAGTGACGCCGCACACCGGACATATGGTAGACTCTACGTGCTCGTCCGGATAAATGATGCAATTGTTCATGCACACATAGTATTTCACGTGCGGTAAATTCAGAGGACACATGATTTTCTTCGCCTCCTCGAAACTGGTCGGGCACTTGTTCCCCTTGGGAAGACGTTCGTGCCAGAATGACATGTTCTCGTCGAAGCATGCGTCGGTCATTTTGTGTTTTACCTTCATCTCCAGAGCCATGAGCGTTACTTTCAGGCGGGTATCCTCGAGGCTGCATCCTTCATACAATGGAGTAACCGCATCTATCTCCAGTTGATCCAGCTTGGCTTTCTCTCGGGCGGCAACTCTTGCGTTATCTGTCTGCTTGAGAAGCAGCTCTTGAATATGAGGGTCCTGCACCCAGCCTCCATCGTCGTCTGCTCGGCATCTTCATCTTCATGATCATGCCCTTCGTCTTGATCTTCCTCATCATCATGTCTGGCATCTTCTACGTGATGACTGTGTACAACATCACCGTCGTGATCATGTCCTGGAGATTCTTCGTCTTCTCGCCCGCCCTCGCCGTGGTGGTTCTTGTCTTGCTTCCCTTCGTCATTTCTTGCCCGGTCCCCCATGGACGACTTCATAGTCATCTTCATCACCTTGCCATCGATAGCCATCCATGAAATCACGCAAGAGCAGGTGGTCCCGCACCTGCTCGGAATCCGGGTCCGCAATAAGGCTCTTCAGCTTGCATCTTCGACATGGACATCTTATCTCCGTCTCGTTCTTTTGAAGCATCTCGGCCTTCGCGGAGCTCAAAAACCTATTCACGATGCCTTCGGTCATTGTGCGGACCATGGTCGCCTGCGGGGTAGAGCAAAATGATATTTTAGAACCAAGAAAAAATTTGGCATGACTTTCCCTAAAAACAGGACCAAAAAGAATGCATAGTGCCAAAATTCTCGCCGAAACGGAAATGAATCAACATTCCGGCAAAATATTGGCAACTATCGCATTTCAAATACCGGTACCTGCAAACACAAACATATATGCAACACCACAAACATACATAGATCTAGTTAGGCCATAAAAAGTGCAGGTGCACGTTGTTGGAGGGAGAAAAAAAGTAGATCTACAACATAAAGATAGCTTTCCCCTTACTTACCTATCAAAAAAGGTAATTTAACCACTTAATTTTGATGAATCTATGGTGAAAATGAGGTAAGGAGGAGGAGGCAGCCGACACAAGCTTGGAGGAGGAGGTGGAGAGAATGAAGTGGGGAAAGTGAGTGTGTAGGTGTGGCTGTCCAAAATATCTAGCTGGTCCCAGGTTACTAATGGCGCACCGTCCACAAATGCGCCATTAGTAACCCTGGTTACTAATGGCGCACCAGCTTGCGGTGCGCCATTAGTAGTTTTGCAAAAAAATATAGTAGTGGCGCACTGTGTGGCAGGTGCGCCATTACTAGTGTGCCATTAGTATTTTTGGAAAAAAAATTGTTACTAGTGGCGCACTGTGTGTCTGGTGCGCCATTAGTGTCTACCACACTAATGGCGCACCAACTCATGGTGCGCCATTAGTATATAGTAGTGGCACACCACATTTCTGATGCGCCATTAGTGGCCATATCATCTATATGCCTTTTCCTAGTAGTGAGGTGTGAAGTTGAGCAAGACTCAATGTCCGACCACTGCAGAAGATAGAGAGAAAATGAAAGTCATTCTCTATGCTTCAGCCATAGGTTCTATCATGTATGCAATGTTGTGTACCAGACCTGATGTGTGCCTTGCTATTAGTTTAGCAGGGAGGTACCAAAGTAATCCAGGAGTAGATCAATAGAAAACGGTCAAGAACATCCTGAAATACCTGAAAAGGACTAAGGATATGTTTCTTGTTTATGGACGTGACAAAGAGATAGTCGAAAATGGTTACGTTGATGCAAACTTTGACACTGATCCGATGACTCTAAGTCACAAACCGGATACATATTTATATTGAATGGTGGAGCTGTCAGTTGGTGCAGTTCCAAGCAGAGCGTTATGGTGGGATCTATGTGTGAAACGGAGTACATAGCTGCTTCAGAAGCAGCAAATGAAGGAGTCTGGATGAAGGAGTTCATATCCGATCTAGCTGTAATACCTAGTGCATCGAGTCCAATGAAAATCTTTTGTGACAACACTGGTGCAATTGCCTTGGCAAAGGAATTCAGATTTCACAAGAGAACCAAGCACATCAAGAGACACTTCAATTCCATCCACGATCAAGTCAAGGAGGGATACATAGAGATTTGCAAGATACATACGGATCTGAATGTTGCAGACCCGTTAACTAAGCCTCTCTCACGAGCAAAACATGATCAACACCAAGACTCCATGGGTGTTAGAATCATTACTATGTAATCTAGATTATTGACTCTAGTGCAAGTGGGAGACGGGAGGAAATATGCCCTAGAGGTAATAATAAAGTTGTTATTTATATTTCCTTATATCATGATAAATGTTTATTATTCATGCTAGAATTGTATTAACCGGAAACTTAGTACATGTGTGAATACATAGACAAAACTGATAAGTATGCCTATTCTAGACTAGCTCGTTAATCAAAGATGGTTAAGTTTCCTAACCATAGGCATGTGTTGTCATTTGATGGATGGGATCACATCATTAGATAATGATGTGATGGACAAGACCCATCCGTTAGCTTAGCATAATGATCGTTTAGTTTTATTGCTATTGCTTTCTTCATGACTTATACATGTTCCTCTGACTATGAGATTATGCAACCCCCGAATACCGGAGGAACACCTTGTGTGCTATCAAACATCACAACATAACTGGGTGATTATAAAGATGCTCTACAGGTGTCTCTGATGGTGTTTGTTGAGTTAGCATAGATCGAGATTAGGATTTGTCACTCCGTGTCTCGGAGAGGTATCTCTGGGCCCTCTCGGTAATGCTCATCACTATAAGCCTTGCAAGCAATGTGACTAATGAGTTAGTTGCGGGATGATACATTATGGGACGACTAAAGAGACTTGCCGGTAACGAGATTGAACTAGGTATGATGATACCGACGATCGAATCTCAGGCAAGTAACATACCAATGACAAAGGGAACAACGTATGTTGTTATGCGAGTTGACCGATAAAAATCTTCGTTGGATATGTAGGAGCCAATATGAGCATCCAGGTTCCGCTATTGGTTATTGACCGGAGATGTGTCTCGGTCATGTCTACATAGTTCTCGAACCTGTAGGGTCCGCACGCTTAACGTTCGATGATGATTTGTATTATGAGTTATGTGATTTGATGACCAAAGTTTGTTCGGAGTCCCGGATGAGATCACGGACATGACGAGGAGTCTCGAAATAGTTGATAGGTAAAAATTCATATATTGGAAGGTTACATTCGGACACCGGAATGGTTCGGGTCATTTTGGATGAGTTTCAGAGTACCGGGGGTTACCGGACCCCCCCCCCCCCCGGAGGTTAATGGGCCACCATGGGCCTTAGTGGAGAAGAGAGAGAGGGACGGCCAGGAGGTGGCGCGCGCCCCCTTGCCAATCTGAATTGGACAAGGGGTGGGGGCGACGCCCCCTCCTTCCTTCTCTCCTTTTCCTCCTTCCCTCCTCCTAGTTGGTATAGGAAGGGGGGGGGCTAATCCTACTTGGACCGGGAGTCCAGGTAGGACTCCCCCCTATGGCGCTCCCTCCTTGGGCCGACCTCCTCTTCCTCCCTACTTTATATACATGGGAGGGAGGCACCCCAAAGGCACACCAAGTCTTCTCTTAGCCGTGTGCGGTGCCCTCCTCCACAGTTACACACCTCGGTCATATCGTTGTAGTTCTTAGGCAAAGCCATGCGCCAGTAACTTCATCATCACCGTTAACACGCCGTCGTGCTGATGAAACTCTCCCTCGTCCTCAACTAGATCAAGAGCTCAAGGGACATCATCGAGCTGAACATGTGCTGAACACGGAGGTGCCGTACGTTCGGTGCTAGGATCGGTTGAATCGCGAAGACGTTCGACTACATCAACCGCGTTACTAAACGCTATCGCTTTCGGACTACGAGGGTACGTGGACACACTCTCCCCTCTCGTTTCTATGCATCTCCTAGATAGATCTTGCATGATCGTAGGATTTTTTTTGAAATACTACGTTTCCCAACACGCTCTTGGAAGGATCGAACATAGAATGCCGCCAAGTATAGCATATACCCCCATCAATAGAAAAACTCTTGGTTGCAACCAACCAAACATTTTGTTGCAGGAGTTGCTTGATATTCCCTCCATTTCACAATGTAGCGCGTCCACGCTTTTCGAGATCCAAGTTTGACTGTATATTTAACCAACGAGACCGATTGCGGCGGGAGCAAAAAATATATCATTGAATTCATATCGAAAATACGAATTCAGTGCTATAATTTTTACTCCCGCCGCAGTCGGCCTCATCGGTTAAATTTACGGTCAAACTTGATTCTCGGGAAGCGCAGGCGCACTACGTTGTGGAATGGAGGGAGTATATTCTTTGATGAAGCTGAAGCATGAATATTTGATTACTTATAGATATAAAAGATTTTGGGGATATAAGTAGTCTAATATTTTTCACATACATGGTTACATGTTGTGGTGGATCGTTTCCATGCATGTAGCACGTTGAGGTGGCCTTTTTACATTCATGAGTATATATTGAGGTGACATAGCTGCATGTTGAGATAAATAGAGACAGTGGGGATTACTCTCTTATGTTTATATAGGATACTAGAGGCTGGGGCGCCACCTGGTGGCGCCTCTTGAGACGGGACTGTGCGCACTTATCTTATATCGACACATTCAATTATCATGTTTGGTCCTCAGTCTCACTCATGTACATCAATATGAGCATATGCTATAACATCAGGATTTCTTCCTCTCTTGGATGTAGTCATATGAAATATTTACAACCATTCCTTGATGAATCAATAAGAAATAAATAAAATCTGAATAAGCTTACAACAGAATCAATTTCAGTGTGTACATATGATAGGTTGCTCTGCTATCTACAAAACAGAGATGGAAAAGGGAGAGAGAGTTGCCATTAGATGGAAACCTATATAAGAAAGAGGGAGTAATAGGAGTGGGAGCAAAGAAGCTAAGTATAGGTAGACTAAGGGCAGAGGTGAAGACCTAGGAGAGGGCGAGCTGCTGCTTCCTGCCGTCGAGCAGCTACTACTTCCTGCCATCGTCCTCATCCATCTCTACGTCTCCTCACTTCACACCACCTTGTCACTAACCTTTTTAGGAAAGAGATTTACATAAATTGAGATGGAATCTAGTTGACCTAAGATGTTCAGCAAAACAAACTGTTAGTGAATTTTTCAGAAAAAGAGTTGTACATTAAAGTAAGCAGAGCTTCTAGCAAAACTGGACGTTTTATGTGAGAACAGAACCTGTCAATCTGTATCAAAAAGATATCTTAGCTAGAAATTTAAGCAACACAAGAAGATCACACTTGAGTGGTTATAATTACTTACGGATTCAGATTCTTACTTTTCTTATAGAGGCCCAATATCCTTAATTACTCGGAGCAAATTTAACTTAAACTAAATATCTAAGAGTAAGCTTTGGTTGATGTATTCTACAGAAGATCAGTTCAGCGGAAGTACCGATGCAAAGGTCTGAAGCTTTTAGCATTTATAAAGGCCTTATGATTGTGCAAAAGTTACAGCTATAGGAATTACGTAACCACAAACCAATGGGAGATACAAAGTAACCACCGCCACCTTGTCGAACCCCACTCCGCCGGTCCTCTTCCTCGTCAGCCCTAGCGTAAGATGGTTAACATGGTTAACATCACAAAAGGGCATGGTTGTTCCATTGTTTAGTATCTGAAACATGTTTGTCCTGAGGATAGTAAAACAAGGCTTCATACCTGTAACAACGAAAGATGGCATTGAAGTCGAGAACTAATTTTTTCACAGAAAAAAATAGAACCAAACCTCCTTGACAAAATGCAAGTTACAACCGTGGTGTGTAAACCAAATAAGGAATGAACCATACACAATACACAGAAGATTAACAACAAGTATAGACTGAATAGTTCCATCTGGCTAATGCAAAGAAGCACATTTTTTTATATACTTAGCTACATCTCCCAGATTCAGTAACAAACTTATGCACACATAAGCCTTGTTAAATGAAAGTGAAGGAAATATGCCCTAGAGGCAATAATAAAGTTATTATTTATTTCCTTATATCATGATAGATGTTTATTATTCATGCTATAATTTTATTAACCGGAAACATAATACATGTGTGAATACATAGACAAACAGTATGTCACTAGTATGCCTCTCCTTGACTAGCTCGTTGAATCAAAGATGGTTAAGTTTCCTAGCCATAGACATGAGTTATCATTTGATTAACGGGATCACATCATTAGAGAATGATGTGATTGACTTGACCCATTCCGTTAGCATAGCACTTGATCGTTTAGTTTGTTGCTATTGCTTTCTTCATGACTTACACATGTTCCTATGACTATGAGATTATGCAACTCCCGTTTACCGGAGGAACACTTTGTGTGCTACCAAACGTCACAACGTAACTGGGTGATTATAAAGGTGCTCTACAGGTGTCTCCGAAGTTACTTGTTGGGTTGGCATATTTCGAGATTAGGATTTGTCACTCCGATTGTTGGAGAGGTATCTCTGGGCCCACTCGGTAATGCACATTACTATAAGCCTTGCAAGCATTGCAACTAATGAGTTAGTTGCGGGATGATGTGTTACGGAATGAGTAAAGAGACTTGCCGGTAACGAGATTGAACTAGGTATTGAGATACCGACGATCGAATCTCGGGCAAGTAACATACCGATGACAAAGGGAACAACGTATGTTGTTATGCGGTTTGACCGATAAAGATCTTCGTAGAATATGTAGGAGCCAATATGAGCATCCAGGTTCCGCTATTGGTTATTGACCGGAGAAGTGTCTCGGTCATGTCTACATAGTTCTCGAACCCGTAGGGTCCGCACGCTTAAAGTTCGATGACGGTTATATTATGAGTTTATGTGTTTTGATGTACCGAAGGAGTTCGGAGTCCTGGATGAGATCCGAGACATGACGAGGAGTCTCCAAATGGTCGAGGCGTAAAGATCGATCTATTGGACGACCATATTCGGACATCGGAAAGGTTCCGAGTGATTCCGGTATTTTCGGGAGTACCGGGGAGTTACGGGAATTCGTATTGGGCCTTAATGGGCCATACGGGAAAGGAGAGAAAGGCCTCAAAGGGTGGCCGCACCCCTCCCCATGGGCTGGTCCAAATTGGACTAGGGAGGGGGGGCGCCCCCTTCCTTCCTTCTCCTTTTCCCTTCCCTTTCCTTACCTCCTACTCCTACTACTTGGAAGGGCTCCTAGTTCTACTAGGAAAGGGGAATCCTACTCCCGGTGGGAGTAGGACTCCCCTAGGGCGCGCCATAGAAAGGGCCGGCCCTCCCCCTCCTCCACTCCTTTATATACGGGGGCAGGGGGCACCCCAAAGACACAACAATTGATCTCCTGATCTTTTAGCCGTGTGCGGTGCCCCCCTCCACCATAATCCACCTTGATCATATCGTAGCGGTGCTTAGGCAAAGCCTTGCGTCGGTAGAACATCATCATCCTCACCACGCCGTCGTGCTGACGAAACTCTCCCTCAACACTCGGCTGGATCAGAGTTCGAGGGACGTCATCGAGTTGAATGTGTGCAGAACTCGGAGGTGTCGTGCGTTCGGTACTTGATCGGTCGGATCGTGAAAGACATACGACTACATCAACTGCATTGTGCTAACGCTTCCGCTTTCGGTCTACGAGGGTACGTAGACAACACTCTCCCCTCTCGTTGCTATGCATCACCATGATCTTGCGTGTGCGTAGGAAATTTTTAAAATTACTACGTTTCCCAACAGTGGCATCCGAGCCAGGTTTTATGCATTGATGTAATATGCACGAGTAGAACACAAGTGAGTTGTGGGCGATATAAGTCATACTGCTTACCAGCATGTCACACTTTGGTTCGGCGGTATTGTTCGATGAAGCGGCCCGGACCGACATTACGCGTACGCTTACGCGAGACTGGTTGTACCGACGTGCTTTGCACATAGGTGGCTGGTGGGTGTCAGTTTCTCCAACTTTAGTTGAACCGAGTGTGGCTACTCCCGGTCCTTGCGAAGGTTAAAATAGCACCAACTTGACAAACTATCGTTGTGGTTTTGATGCGTAGGTAAGAACGGTTCTTGCTTAGCCCGTAGCAGCCACGTAAAACTTGCAACAACAAAGTAGAGGACGTCTAACTTGTTTTTGCAGGGCATGTTGTGATGTGATATGGTCATGACGTGAGATATAAGTTGTTGTATGAGATGATCATGTTTTGTTGAAGTTATCGGCAACATGCAAAAGCCTTATGGTTATCTCTCTATTACATAAGATGCAAGCGCCAAATAATTGCTTTACTTTATCGCTATGCGATAGCAATGGTTGCAAGAGCAACTGTTGGCGAGACAACCATGTGACGACACATTGATATAGATCAAGATGACGGAGATCATGGTGTCATGCCGGTGACAATGGAGATCATAACGATGTTTTGGAGATGGAGATCAAAGGCACAAGATGATGATGGCCATATCATGTCACATATTATGATTGCATGTGATGTTTATCTTTTATACATCTTATTTTGCTTAGTTCGGCGGTAGCTTTATAAGATAATCTCTCACTAAATTATCAAGGTATAAGTGTTCTCCCTGAGTATGCACCATTGCAAAAGTTCTTCGTGCTGAGACACCACGTGATGATCAGGTGTGATAGGCTCTACGTTCAAATACAACGGGTGCAAAATAGTTGCACACGCGGAATACTCAGGTTAAACTTGACGAGCCTAGCATATAACAGATATGGCCTCGGAACACGGAGACCGAAAGGTCGAGCGTGAATCATATAGTAGATATGATCAACATAGTGATGTTCACAATTGAAACTACTCCATCTCACGTGATGATAGGACATGGTTTAGTTGATATGGATCACATGATCACTTAGAAGATTAGAGGGATGTTTGTCTAAGTGGGAGTTCTTAAGTAATATGATTAATTGAACTTTAATTTATCATGAACTTAGTCCTGATAGTATTAGCATATCTATGTTGTAGATCAATAGCTCGCGATGTTGCTCCCAGTTTATTATGTTCCTAGAGAAAAACTAAGTTGAAAGATGTTAGTAGCAATGATGCGGATTGGATCCATGATCTGAGGTTTATCCTCATTGCTGCACAGAAGAATTATGTCTTTGATGCACCGCTAGGTGACAGACCTATTGCAGGAGTAGATGCAGACGTTATGAACGTTTGGCTAACTCAATATGATGACTACTTGATAGTTTAGTGCACCATGCTTAACGGCTTAGAATCGGGACTTCAAAGACGTTTTGAATGTCATGGACCATATGAGATGTTCCAGGAGTTGAAGTTAATATTTCAAGCAAATACCCGAGTTGAGAGATATGAAGTCTTCAGCAAGTTCTATAGCTAAAAAGATGGAGGAGAATAGCTCAAGCAGTGAGCATGTGCTCAGATTGTCTGGGTACTACAATCGCTTGAATCAAGTGGGAATTAATCTTCCAGATAAGATAGTGATTGATAGAATTCTCTAGTCACCATCACCAAGTTAGTAGAACTTCGTGATGAACTATGATATGCAAGGGATAACGGAAACGATTCCCAAGCTCTTCGTAATGCTGAAATCAACGAAGGTAGAAATCAAGAAAAATATCAAGTGTTGATGGTAGACAAGACCACTAGTTTCAAGAAAAGGGCAAAGGGAAGAAGGGGAACTTCAAGAAGAATGCTTCTAATGCAAAGGGACTGGTCAAATGAAGAAGCCCAAGTCTGGTCCTAAGCCTGAGACTAAGTGCTTCTAATGCAAAGGGACTGGTCACTGGAAGCGGAACTGCCCCAAGTATTTGGCGGATAAGAAGTTTGGCAAAGTGAACAAAGGTATATTTGATATACAGATTATTGATGTGTATTTTACTAGTGTTCGTAGCAACCCCTCAGTATTTGATACTGGTTTAGTTGCTAAGAGTAGTAACTCGAAACGGGAGTTGCAGAATGAACAGAGACTAGTTAAGGGTGAAGTGACGATGCGTGTTGGAAGTGGTTCCAAGATTGATATGATCATCATCGCACACTCCCTATACTTTCGGGATCATAAGTGTTATTTGGTGTTTGCTTTGAGCATGAATATGATTTGATCATGTTTATTGCAATACGGTTATTCATTTAAGTAAGAGAATAAATTGTTGTTCTGTTTACATGAATAAAAGCTTATATGGTTACACGCCCAATGAAAATGGTTCATTGGATCTCGATCGTAGTGATACACATATTCATAATATTGAAACCAAAAGATGCGAAGTTAATAATGATAGTGCAACTTATTTGTGGCACTGCCGTTTAGGTCATATTGGTGTAAAGCGCATGAAGAAACTCCATGCTGATGGACTTTTGGAATCACTTGATTATGAATAACTTGATGCTTGCGAACCATGCCTCATGGGCAGGATGACTAAGACTCTGTTCTCCGGAACAATGGAGCGAGCAACTGACTTATTGGAAATAATACATATTGATGTATGCAGTCCGATGAGTGTTTGGCCTTCAGTTAAAACAATGTGAAATAGTTTCACTACTCATGCCACCTGGAACACCACAGTGTAATGGTGTGTCCGACCGTCATAACCGTACTTTATTAGATATGGTGTGATCTATGATGTCTCTTACCGATCTACCACTATCGTTTTGGGGTTATGCATTAGAGACAACTGCATTCACGTTAAATAGGGCACCATCTAAATCCGTTGAGACGACACCGTATGAACTATGGTTTGGCAAGAAACCTAAGCTGTCGTTTCTTAAAGTTTGAGGTTGCAATGCTTATGTGAAAAAAATTCAACCTGATAAGCTCAAACCCAAATCGGAGAAGTGCGTCTTCATAGGATACCCAAAAGAAAATGTTGGGTACACCTTCTCTCACAGATCCGAAGGCAAGTTATTCGTTGCTGAGAATGGATCCTTTCTAGAGAAGGAGTTTCTCTCGAAAGAAGTGAGTTGGAGGAAAGTAGAACTTGATGAGGTAACTGTACCTGCTCCCTTATTGGAAAGTAGTTCATCACAGAAATATGTTCCTGTGACTACTACACCAATTAGTGAGGAAGCTAATGATGATGATCATGTAACTTCAGATCAAGTTGCTACCGAACCTCGTAGGTAAACCAGAGTGAGATCCGCACCAGAGTGGTACGGTAATCCTGTTCTGGAGGTCATGTTACTTGACCATGACGAGCCTATGAACTATGAGGAAGCGATAATGAGCCCAGATTCCGCGAAATGGCTTGAGGCCATGAAATCTGAGATGAGATCCATGTATGAGAACAAAGTATGGACTTTAATTGACTTGCCCATTGATCGGCGAGCCATTGAGATTAAATGAATCTTCAAGCGGAACATGGACGCTGATAGTAGTGTTACTATCTACAAAGCTAGAATTGTCGCACAAAGGTTTTTGACAAGTTCAAGGTGTTGACTACGATGAGATTTTCTCACTCGTATCTATGCTTAAGTCTGTCCGAATCATGTTAGCAATTGCCGCATTTTATGAAATCTGGCAAATAGATAAACAAAACTGCATTCCTTAATGGATTTATTAAAGAAGAGTTGTATATGATGCAACCAGAAGGTTTTGTCAATCCTAAAGGTACTAAAAAATATGCAAGCTCCAGCGATCCATCTATGGACTGGTGCAAGCATCTCGGAGTTGGAATATATGCTTTGATAAGTTGATCAAATCATATAGTTTTATACAGACTTGTGGTGAAGCCTGTATTTACAAGAAAGTGAGTGGGAGCACTACATCATTTCTGATAAGTATATGAGAATGACATATTGTTGATCGGAGATAATGTAGAATTATTCTGCAAAGCATAAAGGAATGTTTGAAAGGAGTTTTTCAAAGAAAGACCTCGGTGAAGCTGCTTACATATTGAGCATCAAGATCTGTAGAGATAGATCAAGATGCTTGATAAGTTTTTCAATGAGTACATACCTTGACAAGATTTTGAAGTATTTCAAAATGGAACAGTCAAAGAAGGAGTTCTTGCCTGTGTTACAAGGTGTGAAATTGAGTAAGACTCAAAACCCGACCACGGCAGAAGATAGAGAGAGAATGAAAGTCATTCCCTATGCCTTAGCCATAGGTTCTATAAAGTATGCCATGCTGTGTACCAGACCTATTGTATACCCTGCCCTGAGTTTGGCAAGGGAGTACAATAGTGATCTAGGAGTAGATCACTGGACATTGGTCAAAATTATCCTTAGTGGAATAAGGATATGTTTCTCGATTATGGAGGTGACAAAAGGTTCGTCGTAAAGGGTTATGTCGATGCAAGTTGTGACACTGATCCAGATGACTCAAAGTCTCAATCTGGATACATATTTAAAGTGGGAGCAATTAGCTAGAGTAGCTCCGTGCAGAGCATTGTTGACATAGAAATTTGCAAAATACATACGGATCTGAATGTAGCAGACCCGTTGAATAAACTTCCCTCACAAGCAAAACATGATCACACCTTAGTACTCTTTGTGTATTAATCACATAGGGATGTGAACTAGATTATTGACTCTAGTAAACTCTTTGGGTGTTGGTCACATGACGATGTGAACTATGGGTGTTAATCACATGGTGATGTGAACTATTGATGTTAAATCAGATGGCGATGTGAACTAGATTATTAACTCTAGTGCAAGTGGGAGACTGAAGGAAATATGCCCTAGAGGCAATAATAAAGTTATTATTTATTTCCTTATATCATGATAAATGTTTATTATTCATGCTATAATTGTATTAACCGGAAACATAATACATGTGTGAATACATAGACAAACAGTATGTCACTAGTATGCCTCTACTTGACTAGCTCGTTGAATCAAAGATGGTTAAGTTTCCTAACCATAGACATGAGTTGTCATTTGATTAATGGGATCACATCATTAGAGAATGATGTGATTGACTTGACCCATTCCGTTAGCATAGCACTTGATCGTTTAGTTTGTTGCCATTGCTTTCTTCATGACTTATACATGTTCCTATGACAATGAGATTATGCAACTCCCGTTTACCGGAGGAACACTTTGTGTGCTACCAAACGTCACAACGTAACTGGGTGATTATAAAGGTGCTCTACAGGTGTCTCCGAAGGTACTTGTTGGGTTGGCGTATTTCGAGATTAGGATTTGTCACTCCGATTGTCGGAGAGGTATCTCTGGGCCCACTCGGTAATGCACATCACTATAAGCCTTGCAAGCATTGCAACTAATGAGTTAGTTGCGGGATGATGTGTTACGGAACGAGTAAAGAGACTAGCCGGTAACGAGATTGAACTAGGTATTGATATACCGACGATCGAATCTCGGGCAAGTAACATACTGATGACAAAGGGAACAACGTATGTTGTTATGCGGTTTGACCGATAAAAATCTTCGTAGAATATGTAGGAGCCAATATGAGCATCCAGGTTCCTCTATTGGTTATTGACCGGAGACATGTCTCGGTCATGTCTACATAGTTCTCGAACCCGTAGGATCCGCACGCTTAAAGTTCGATGACGGTTATATTATGAGTTTATGTGTTTTGATGTACCGAAGGATTTCGGAGTCCCGGATGAGATCCGGGACATGACGAGAAGTCTCGAAATGGTCGAGACGTAAAGATCGATATATTGGACGACTATATTCGGACATCGGAAAGGTTCCGAGTGATTCGGGTATTTTCGGAAGTACCGAGGAGTTACGGGAATTCGTATTGGGCCTTAATGGGCCATACGGGAAAGGAAAGAAAGGCCTCAAAGGATGGCTGCACCCCTCCCCATGGGCTGGTCCGAATTGGACTAGGGAGGGGGGGCGCCCCCTTCCTTTCTTCTCCTTTTCCCTTCCCCTTCCTTCCCTCCTACTCCTACTACTTGGAAGGGCTCCTAGTTCTACTAGGAAAGGGGAATCCTACTCCCGGTGGGAGTAGGACTCCCCTAGGGCGCGCCATAGAAAGGGCCGGCCCTCCCCCTCCTCCACTCGTTTATATACGGGGGAAGGGGGCACCCCAAAGACACAACAATTGATCTCTTTATCTCTTAGCCGTGTGCGGTGCCCCCCTCCACCATAATCCACCTCGATCATATCGTAGCGGTGCTTAGGCGAAGACCTGCATCGGTAGAACATCATCATCGTCACCACGCTGTCGTGCTGAAGAAACTCTCCCTCAACACTCGTCTGGATCGGAGTTCGAGGAACGTCATCGAGTTGAACGTGTGCAGAACCCGGAGGTGCCGTGCGTTCGGTACTTGATCGGTCGGATCGTGAAAGACGTATGACTACATCAACCACGTTGTCCTAACGCTTCTGCTTTCGGTCTACGAGGGTACGTAGACAACACTCTCCCCTCTCGTTGCTATGCATCACCATGATCTTGCGTGTGCGTAGGAAATTTTTGAAATTACTACGTTTCCCAACAGAAAGTAGTCGCAAAATCATTAATCAGGAGACAAAATAATTTTCTGGAACTTGTGGCATGGTGCACTAAAATGGGCAGCCCGACATCCTCCTTGTGAGATGACGCGCAAGAAACGGTAATTTTGTTCCACTATTAGGAAAGAAACAGAGAAATAGTAAAACTCTGCAAATCTGAAGTATCACAATTAAATTTTTAGTCTGTTGTCTTAATCTGTACATTACATGACCAATGTATAATAGTACACTACCTTCTTCTAAATGGCTCTTGTGATTTTTTGAGAGTGCAAACCAATGAGATTAGCTTAACTAAATTATCTCGCAATTCCATTAGAGACTACTACAGCAGCAGCAAGAAAGCATCATGGTTCAAGTTATGCAACTACCAACCTGTGTTTTATTGAAACAGAAGAAACTTAGCTTAAGTACATCATCTTACAACTTCCTTAGAGACTACCAAAATGTGATCTCATGCGAAAAAAGAACAGTAAATTGTTCAGCTTAGTATCATGCTTCAGCTTACACAACTACCAAAATGTCAGTCTAAGCCAACGGTTTCAGAAAAGGGATTATGAGAAAGGTCACCCATTCATGTGATTCAGATTCAGCCTACCACAAGGTCAGAGAAGTTAATCGTCATTCACGTTGGCATCATCCGCTGCACCATTTTGCTCCTGCGGTACTGTTCTTTTATCTAGTTTCCTCTGTTATGCTCCAGGCTTCATTTTTTTGCTTTTGAAGATTGCAGATAGCAGAGCAATTAGCTAAAGACCTTAACAATGCAGATCCTAAACCAGCAGTGCTAACTGCGGACCGATGCCAATAAAGTAACTACCAGTATTTTCTTCCCCCAGAAAACCCACAAACATTCAACATAAGCATCAAATTCGTCACCCAAATTACCCAAAACACATAAGAACAACAGTTCAGACTTCAGTCTACATGCTACAACACCCAGCGGCAATCAAATTTAAACATCCATAGTGCATACTCCATAGGCACTGATCCTGATAAAGATATCTTGCTAGCCTGCTACTCTAAAAAAAGAAACATGCATTTAAGTTAGATCCGCCCATGAATACAGGTAAGGAACCATGACAACCAAAACTGAACCAAGCTTTTTCTACTTCATTTTGAACCTCAATCAAAACAAGACTTTTCCTTTTTGAAACTCAATCAAACCACGATAGATTGACAACGTGAGAAACTAAGGAAGAGGAATTGAGGACTTACCATATTGGAGGCTTGGGAGATGGATGAGCAGTGAACTAACCCGACCGCCAGACGCTGCAGAAAACCGGAGTGCCGGAGGAGCCGCCAAATCAGAGAACGAAGATGAGGGAGGTGCGACATGCTAGGAGGCCGGCAGCCAGGACCTCGGAGAGGGAGGCTCGCCATGATTGGGAGGCAAGGAGCGGGGACCGGGCATTGGGAGGGGAACCAGGAGGGAAAGGCAGGTAGGGAGTTTGGGATGGAGGTTGTAGAGCTCGATCCGCAGGCGGATGTGGAGGAGGCGATGCCGCGCCATAGGTCGGGCCCCTCGCCGGATAGCACGCCATCCGGTTTTGGCTGTGGTGACTGAACCTAGCCGGCCTCCGCTGCCGGCGGCGGAGGGAGGTGGAGTCCCCAGGCGCCGCGCGATGGGGAGCTCGGCGACCTCAGCCATGGGTGGTGGCTTGATCTGGAGGATCTCCAGGGAGACGAGACGAGACAGAGAGGAGGCGTTCTTGTGAAGCAATCGAGGACGAGCGCGGGGCTCAATGCCAATGAGGAAAGCGACGCATGCGAGAGGGCTCCGAGGACGCGATTGGCCAGGCGCAAATCTCTCCCGATTGACCCGAAGACGCCCTGATGACATTTTCTTTTCGTTCTTTTTTCCTCTCGTATTCCCTGCCCAACCCACGCGTTCGACGTGGCACGCGCGAGCGAGCGCCCTTGATGCACACGTTAATGTTTTGGATAGGATATGTTTCTTGTCGGTTTTAATTTTTAGGAGTGAAGACTGACATAGAATTATATAAGAAGAAAAAAATATTATCTGCTCAGATGATGTGAGAGGCAATACAAGGATAGTATTTGTTCTAATAATGCAGTATCTTTTTCCTAAAAAAACAAGCCTGTTACATGTTCTAATAAATTCTAATTAACAAGTTCATATAAGATCCAAATTAAATAATAACAAACAAGCATAGTATCTGTTCTATGATGTAGCATGACATGAATATGATAAACTTTTGTGCAAGTTTTAACGAAGAAGTATATAGTAGGCGGAGTTTAGGGCACATGGGCATATATCATTTCTAACATAGTTGACATTACTAATCTAATATATAGCAACTCTAACATACATGACATGTAGAAATTAGAACAAACATATTACATGACAAAATTTAGGAACACATAACCATTCAAACACGCATACTAACATTTCGGAAAAATGAACATATAAAATTCTTAACATATTTGATCAAAAAATTCTAATTAATAACAACAATTTAGGACACCACAACATGGTCGGACGACCATGGCGCACAAATTGCAAGGTTGAGAGAAAGTGACCTCACCACCATCGACAGGACTGCGGTCAAAGATAAGGGACCCAACAATGTCGTGGTTGTGGCGTGGTGAGCAAATCGTTGTTGCACGACGATGGGAGCATAGGAAGCACACCACATGTTAGGCATAACCACACTCTCTTAAACTAGTTCAAGATTCTTTGCCTCACTTGTCATGTGCCACAATTTCTTACCACCGTACCATCTTATACAGAAGATCTCGCTTGAGGCATAGGAGATTCATGCACGGTCGAGCGGGACTAGGCATGTCTTGTGGCGAGCTCGCCCGATCGAGGCGGGCGGGGGGGGGGGGGGTGCCATGCTTGGGGTGGGGTTGGACAAAATTAAAAAGTTAATCACACTGAGAAGTGGGCACCACACGTCAAGAAAAATATGAAGGTTGTAGTTTTAGGGAGTTTGGCTTTGCAAACTTTTTCTGGAGCCTTTAAGTTTTAAAAAGACGCCTTTTTCAACGAAAAGTGCGAGCAAAGGCCGAGCTCCATAGAGCTCTTTATTTTTTTCAGAGAAAATACCATTTACATACCTAAAAATATCTGGAAAAAGGTATATATGTAGCCATATAGTTGTAGTATACAGGTATAACATTTTATGAACATATGTGATGTACACAAAAAATACAAATACATAGATTAGCTGTTCCTTTGTTGTATTTGGGCAAGATATTTGTCTTTTTTGTGTAGCATGCAAATAACCAAATTAATTGATGAAATTTTAAACTTACTTGAAGAATACACATGTGTATTTATAGAAAAACAATTCACATTTTTTGAAACTTCTGTTCTTTTTTGAAAAAAAAGGACGCCACTCTCGCCTTTTCAACCATTATAAAAGCTCAAGTTTTAGGGAATTTACTAGAGTTCTCGTAGGAGCTATGGTACAAAAAAAAATCACACGGGCGTGCCTGTGTACCAGGGATGGAGTGTGTAGCTACTGGCCTTGGAATATGTAAGTCTAAGCATTTTAGTATGGGCCTGCTTGCTATTTTTCTTGAACCAAGTGAGTACAAGTACCGATCTATGGGATTTTTTCAAGCAGACGCAAGAGAATTGCGTGCTTTTTGATATTAGAAGAAGGGATAGAGTTTTACAATATGTTACAATAGCACTGGCAGGACAGAGCAGTCCACAATAGAAAGAAAAGAAAGCTAAGTTACTCCTGTCGCCAACCCACCTAATTTAGCTCTTGTCCACGTTTGAAATTCTTCGTTGATGCCCCGGACTACCATGTGAGTCATGGTTGCAACACATGCATGGGATCATCGAGCAACTGTTGCCAACCCTGGATTTATGGAACCGCATTTAATTCACATATTGGAAAATTTGGCAGAACTCTAGTCACAACACATGCATGATCAATCAGGTTAATGGAGTATGTATTTTTGTAAATTAGTAAGTTTACTTTATCCCCGCATTTATGGGATAATTTACGTACGTCATTATCGATATTTTCTTAACATGGTTACAAATGAATGAATGGACAATGGGGAGACGTACGCGTTTGAATAAGCAGCCAGGTTTAGTTCAAATTAAACTACCAAATTAAATTGGCAATATCAGCTAGAACAAACATATCTTGTTAATAAAGATGCATTGCCTCTTGACTCTTGAGAGAATACTCCTACAACTTATCCAATTTATTACGACAACACAAAGTTACGCGCCTTTCTGAACGTCTATATACGGTTCTGGTAATGGATCTTGACTCTTGATGATCACGGGGTCAACATTTATATTGAAAACTGTGTAGTCTCTTTTGTTGTTGAACATTTTCATGTTGATTAGTTCCGAGCATTTCTATGTAAAGAAGATTTGTAGTGTGATCATGCATCAACCTATGGACGTATATTTCCCGCATAAAAGAAACTATGGACGTATATACTTAAAGTTGTAATTTGTAAATGTACGTACGGAAGTCCCTTCCGAGCGTCTCTGTGGTAATCAAAGAAAATCTGTGATGATGTATTCATCAAGCTATGAGCTAGCACCTCCTATGTTATGAACGTGTAAAGTTAAAAGTTTTAAGTGGACACCAAAGAACAGATGGGCACAATTAAGACCGGGGTTGAAGATGTGCTAGCTATTCGATCACGTTAACAAGCACTAAATCATGCAATCCCATCCATATATGTAACAGTAATATCTTACCATATATCACTATTTCTCGGCACCCTGCAGCCTGCTCATCTTGGCCGATCCTCCACTATAAATCCACCCCTCCTCCCATTTGTTGAAGTCGCCAAAGCCAGCAACTTCACTTTGCTAGTTTTATCCTTGTGTTGCCTGCTTGCTTGCTCTAGGCGGCCGGCAATGGCTCGCAAGAAGGTGACCCTCCAGTACATCCCCAACGACTCGACCCGGCGTGGCACCTTCAAGAAGCGCCGTCGGGGCCTGATGAAGAAGGCCAGCGAGTTGGCCATCTTGTGTGACGTCAGGGCGTGCGTGCTGGTGTACGGCGAGGGAGAGACGATGCCGGAGGTGTTCCCATCGCACGCTGGGGCGGCGAAAATCCTGAACATATTCAGGAAGATGCCGGAGCTAGAGCAGTGCAAGAAGATGATGAACCAGGAGGGCTTTCTCCGCCAGCGCATCGACAAGCTCCGGGACCAGGTCCACAAGTTCGGGCGCGAGAGCCGGGACCGCGAGATTAGGGTCCTCCTGCACAAGGCCATGCGCGGCAGCCTCCCTGGCCTCGTCGGCCTCAACATTGAGGAGCTCACCAGCGTCGGCTGGAAGGTCGAAATGCTCCTCAAGGGCATCGGCGATCGCATCGCGAAACTCCGGGGGCAGCCGCCGACTCCATACCTGACCGGCAACTTGGACATGGGGTCTTCTGCGGTATATCAGTCGCTGCCTACACAGGAGGGCTGTCTTGACATGGTTAGATCCGGAGGGGACCTCGGTGCTCTTGTCTGTAGTGGCTACTCTGGTGGCCACGATGCCGCAAGCACCAGCGCCAGCGTCGGCTACTCCGACGGTGATATGATGCAACCCTTTGATCTAGGGTTCGGTTGGCAGTGGGGCACCGATCTTGGAGCATCTTCGAGTCCTTTCCCTCCCATGTAGGATGAAGATGATCCACAGAGTGCACGACCAGCTACGTGAGTCTCGTCTCGTGTCGATTGCTTATCGAGACATGCATCCTTTATATGTTTTGTTTACTTCATCACAAAGGGCCAATCCCGTCTTGGATCTCTCTTGTCGTGTCGTGTCATGCGTCATTGTTCCATGGGCATAATCTTTATTTTATTATATATAATTTGAGGCTCTTTTTAATCAAATCATATGTTAATTCATATAATTGGAATTATCCGGACCATCCAATTTACATAACTACTCTATTTCATCCATCAACTTGTATGTCGTGTCGTGTCATGTATCATTGTTCCATGAACAGAATCTTTATTTATATACCACTCGCTCTATCCTAAAATAAATGACTCGACTTTAGTACAAAATTGAGTCACTTATTTTAAAACGGAGAGAGTAGTATATAATTTAAGGAGAGGCGCATTTTGGAGACCGAGCTGCATGGTGGCCGTTATCTCAACCGAAAATTGTCATATTGGGGTCTGTGCCTTCTGACTTTTTAAGTGCTATACCCTGCCTATTTAGGAGAAATACACCTGTGTCATTCTCTGGTGTTCTTGATTTGTACGTGGGCCTCCTTTTAGGCTGATGCTTGCATGAACATGATGTGCCTTCTGCGTGTATTTGAGCTGGTACCGGAACACCCGGTTTACTTTTTTTTTAAATCACAGCGCACTTTATTGCTTAAGTTCAATGTTTACAGGGATACATAAATGAGCAGGTGGTGCATCAAGCCACACATGCCTACCTATATCAAGAGACGTAGCCATACATGCTAGTCTGTGAGGCTCCCCATTACATTCGCGCTGTTCATGACTAAAAAGACAAGCCCTAAATAAATTGCTTCGTTCTTTGATCTCATAAAACACCATACAATGTCCACCAAGGTTCTTTGGTGCTTTGATTTCCCGGACGACTCTCAGACAATCAATAGCAATATGTACTCTTTCCAGGTCCAGGTCCTCACTCAACGCTAGTGCTTCTCGACATGCAAGTGCTTCCAGGGTTTCTGCATCAGAGATGCCCTCAAACACCACTACTAAGGCCCCTTAGAAACGCCCTTGTTCATCCGGCATACGGCCCCAACAGCCCCTCTACATTGCTGTTACGACATATCTCTCTCAAGGTAGTTTTGGTGATTGATGACAACATGTTTGCGGACTAATCATGTGCTTTGAGTAGTTCACAGATTCATCCCTGGCACGAGACATTTTTCTTCCCTTCGGAGTGTCTTTCAAGAGGGTGTAGCTCTTTCGTTTCTCTCTCGGTGGACTAGTTGCGTAGAGGGCACCGTACTATCAAGAGGGGGTCCGCTGGGGTATTGCATGGGTGGAATCAACACGTACACATCAGCTTCTCACCCTTCGAGTTCTTCTATTCCATTGAAAAGATCTCTCCTCTTTTCTTTGTCCTGTCTGGGTCCCAGCGGTAGTACCGCGCAACCCAGCGGTAGTACCGCTGAGGAGCCACAAGCGGCAGTACCGCCCGTGACTCCACATCAGTAGTACCACTGGGGTGCCTGGCACCACCGCCTCGTCCTCAGCCTCTTTGGAGAGATCCTCTCTCTCTTCTGTGTCCCAGCGGTAGTACCGCACTACCAGCGGTAGTACGGCCGAAGGGTCACAAGCGGTAGTTCCGCTCCGCAGCGGTAGTACCGCCCATGACCCCGCTGTCGTAGTACCGCTGGGCTGTCTGGCTCCTACCGCCTGGACTCAAGGGCTCTTTTTCTCGTGTCGGGTTTTGCGGCACTAGTTGCGGTTGTAGAGGCGGTAGTACCGTTTCAGGAGCGGTAGTACCGCCCTTACCACCGCGGTAGTACCGCGTTGGGTCCTATTCCCTACTAGTCTTCTCTGCGCGGCAGTACCGCTGGCTGGAGCGGCAGTACCGCTGACCTAGCGGTAGTACCGCCCCCTCTTAGCGGTAGTACCGCCCTGTGCGGGGCTGGTTGGTGGGGGCAACGGTTGGATTGTTGCCCCCACTATAAAAGGGGGTCCCCTTCTTCCCTTTGACCTACCTCTTCCTCCTCAAGCTCCATTTATTGCTCAAGCTCCATTAAATGCTCCAAGCTCCATTTTTGCCCGATCTATCTCTCTAGACAATCAAACATGTTGATTTGCTCGGGAGTGGTTGAGAAGGCCCCGATCTACACTTCCACCAAGGGATTTTTGATTTCCCCACTCATCCCTAGCGGATCTTGTTACTCTTGGGTGTTTGAGCACCCTAGACGGTTGAGGTCACCATGGAGCCATAGTCCATTGTGGTGAAGTTTCGTAGTTTTGTTGGGAGCCTCCGATTAAGTTGTGGAGATTGCCCTAACCTTGTTTGTAAAGGTTCGGTCGCCGCCTTCAAGGGCACCAATAGTGGAATCACGGCATCTCGCATTGTGTGTGGGTGTGAGGAGAATACGGTGGCCCTAGTGGCTTTTTGGGGAGCATTGTGCCTCCACACCGCTCTAACGGAGACGTACTTCCCCTCAAAAGGAAGGAACTTCGGTAACACATCCTCGTCTTCACCCTATCCACTCTTGGTTATCTCTTACCTTTACTTGTGCAAGCTCTTTAGTGTTACTTCTCTTGCTTGCTTGTATGCTTGTTGTTATTGCATCATATAGGTTGCTCACCCAGTTGCACATCTAGACAACCTACCTTGATGCAAAGTTTAATTTGATAAAGAATAGTTAAAAATTGGTAGTTGCCTATCCCCCCCTCTAGTCAACCATATCGATCCTTTCAATTGATATCAGAGCCTCGTCTTTTTATTAAGGACTTTACCGTCCAAAGAGTATGGTTGATACCGTAGACGGTGTGGAGGAACACTCCGGTGTGAATCCGATCTCGTCTACGTGCGATGGGGGAACCTCGGTCTCTCGTGAGGAGTTCAATATGGCCTTGAAGACATTGAAAACCTCCATGACAACCGAAGTTGAAAGCATGTTTACTAAATTTCTTAAGGGGCTTAAACTATCCACCGCGCCGTTGAAAGTGGGTGACCCCACCAACAAGGTGACGGATGCTATTCCCGACAAGGGGGAAGCTAGTAGTGAAAAGGCTCCTTCTTCTAGTGGTAAGAATGACACCGACATCTTTGCCCATGTGGAACCACCACTTGTTTATGGTGGACCGGTTCCTTCCACTCATTTGAATCATGCCGGTCCTTCCCCTAAGATTGTGAAAAATGAGGACTTTGATTCTTGGGTTTACCACTTTAAACGTCATTTAAATCATGTGAACACTAACCTTTGGAGAATCATTGAAGAAGGTTTCTATCCACATGATCCAAGCAACTTCACTCCTCGAGAAGCCGCGGATAATCAATTCAATGAGAATGCTATCTTCATCATTCAAGATGCAATTCCACCCGAAGACCTACCTCATCTTCATCCCTTCGCCTTGGCCAAAGATGCATGGCATTGTGTTGTCTCTCTTTACCGGGGAAGCGCAAGCATTCAACGCTCCAACTATGAAGTGGTACAAGATGAGGCCGATGAGTTTGCAATGAAAGAAGATGAAGAACCTCGTGAGCTTTATCGGAGAGTAACCAAACTCGTGGTCTCACTACGAGATCACGGGAGCAAGGACACAGATGACAATTGGATCAAGCGAAAATTCCTTAAGGCAATGATGCCCTATCACAAGGCCATGTCCTCCTTCATTCGTTAAAGACCGGACTTCCACACTTTGACCTCAAGCGAAGTGTTGGATGATTTTGTGGCCATGAACATTTTGGACAAGACCGCCGACAATGCGGTGCTTCGTTCTCAAAGGGCAAAGAGGCCTAGCCTTGCATTGAAGGCCAAGCTCACCGTTGAAGAAGAAGAAGGGGAAGAAGAGGAGAGCAACCCCGAAGATATGAAGTATGCATATCATGAACACATGGCACTTGCTTCAAGGCAATTTTGGAGCAAGAAAAACTCGAGGCCAAACTTTAGCAAAAACAACTCAAGTGGCACGAAAAGCAAGCAACGTGTAAGGACTTGCTACAATTGCGGAAACGTGAGTCATTTTGTTGCGGAATGCCCATATGAGAAGAGGGAAGACAATGGTGGCAAGCTCATCCGAAAGGACAAGGCCAAGTCGTTCCCCAACAAGAGCAACTTCACCAAGAAGACTCCTCCCAAGGCATTGGTGGTACAAGAAGAGTACAATGAGGATGATGATGATGATGATGATGAAAGTGATGAGTCGGTTGCCATGGCCTCCGTTGCCATTGCGAAGACTCCAAGGGTATCTCTCTTTGACTCACCCAATGAGAGCATCACCGCCAAGTGCCTCATGGCTAAAGCCACCAACAAGGTAACCTCCAACATCAGAACTACAATCATTAATCATCCTTCTCCGGCGGATAGCATTAATGAACTTGATGAAGATAATGTGGAGGCTAATGAGTTTGAGGCCTTTATGGGCAAACTCAAGGGAAAATCCAAGAAGCACTTTGTTGCTCTCTTGGAACAACTTGGTGAAGCCAATGACATGATCGAGGCTCACGAAAACACCATCACTAAGATGGAAGGGCATAGTCGTGACTATGCCGATGAGATTTCGGATCTTTCCAATGCTCTTGAGGAAGAGTGTGGTCTTCGTTTGGCTCTTGAGGAGTCACACAACATTGATCATGCTAAGTTAAAGAAAGATTATGATCATGTACTCATTGGTTCTCGTGTGCTAAATTCCGAGAAGGCCAAACTCGGGGTTAATCTTGCTAGACTCAAGGAGGAGTTTGATATACTTGAGAAGGCCCACAAGGCCTTGAAGGGTATTCACGCTAGTCTCAAGGAGTCTCATGATCAACTCCAAGTGAAGCTAACTAAGGAGAAAGCAACATTTCCTCATATGGTTTTAATTGACAATGCAAATGCTACTAACCCGTGTTGTGAGCATATACATCTTGTTGAGGAAAATGCTAAGTTGAAGGAGCAACTTGAGAGAGGTCTTGCGACTTGCATACAAGGCAAGAAGAACCTCAACGATCTCTTGATCAACCAAAAGGGAGTTCTGGCCAAGGAAGGGGTTGGGTACGTGCCCGACTCCAAGAATAAGAAGAAGAATGACAAGACCAAAAGACCACCTCCTCTCATGCAAACCTTTGTGAAGGAGGGAGAGAGTGCCTCCGAGGAGAAGAAAAAGAACACTACAAGGGGCGGCAATGTCAAGAAGGGCAATGCCACCCCTCCCAACAAAGCTGGCGATTTTAACCCTTCTTATGTGTTATGTCGTGCTAGTGATGGGCATGTTTATGCCAAATTTGTTGGTTCTCTTCATGAGTACATTGAATGGTCTATTTGGGTTCCAAAGACCCTTGTTACTAACATCAAAGGACCCATTACAAAATGGGTACCTAAAACCAAGCATTGATCTCTTGTAGGTGTTTGCTTCCGGTGGGGGATCATGGTTGCTCGATAGCGGAGCTACAAATCATATGACCAGAAGCAAGGACTTGGTGGTGGATGTGCACAAGGTTCCATCTATGCCCACCAATGTCGAGTGGGGTGACGCCTCATCTTCTAAGGTATTGGGACTTGGCAAGGTGGTCATCTCTCATGATCTCACGATCGAGAAGGTCATGCTTGTTGAGTCCCTTGCATACAATTTACTTTCGGTTCGTCAACTTGCAATCATGGGCTTTGCCACTTTCTTTGATATCGATATCGTGGCCCTCTTGTGGAGCAAGACTCTTAAAGTAGCCTTTGTTGGGCATGTCGAGAACGGTCTATACGTGATTAACTTTTCGGAGCGACCCACTAAAACCGCGACATGCCTAATGGCTAAAGTTGATGTGGGATGGCTTTGGCATCGTCGTTTAGCCCATGTCAATATGAGATCTTTGCAAAGTCTCCTCAAGGGGGACAATGTCCGTGGACTAACGAATGTTAGTTTTGCTAAAGATCGTGCTTGCAGTGCCTGTATCGAAGGAAAGCTACATGAGAAGGCTCACCCTCCCACGACTGTCATTTATTCGAAGAGGCCTTTGGAGCTCCTTCACATGGATCTCTTTGGGCCTCCTTCCTTCGATAGTCTTGGAGGTAGAAAGTATTGCTTGGTGATTGTGGATGACTACTCAAGGTACATGTCGGTGTATTTGTTCAAGAGGAAGAGCGAGACCCAACAAACCGTCATTGACTTTGCAAATAAAGCACAACGTCAACACAATGCAAAGATCTTGACAATAAGAAGTGACAATGGCACCGAGTTCAAGAACTACACATTGGATGAATTTCTTAGTGATGAGGGAATCAAGCATCAATATTCCGCACCCTACACCCCTCAACAAAATGGTGTTGCGGAGAGGAAGAACCGGGCGTTGATGGATGCGGCAAGGACCATGATGGCGGAGTTCAAGTCTCCGTACAACTTTTGGGCCGAAGCCATCAACACCGCGTGTCATGCATCCAATCGGCTCTACCTCCGCAAGGGCTTGAACAAGACTCCATATGAGATACTCACCGGTAACCAGCCCAATCTCAAGTACTTCCGGGTATTCGGGTGTAAGTGTTTCATTCTCAAGAAAGGTGTTCGGTTGTCTAAATTTGAGGCTAGAGCTTATGAGGACATATTTGTTGGCTATGCTACAAACTCTCAAGCTTACCGTGTCCTCAATAAATCCACGAGACTTATTGAGGAGACGTGTAACGTGGAGTTTGATGAGAATAACGGCTCCCAAGTGGAGCAAAGTGGCACTTGTGATGTAGGTGATGAAATTCCTCCCCAGCCATAAGAAGAATGGGTGTTGGCTTTATCCTACCCATTGAGGAACCCCTTGTGGCCGAAGGAGAAGGACAAAGCTCCACTCAAGTGGAGCCATCACCAACCCAAGGCCCACAAGCTTCCGAAGAACAACATGAAGGCCCTCATCCTCAAGAACATGACCAAGGGCAAGATCACGCTCAAGACGGTGTTGACTCATCAAGTGATGCCCAAGGTCAAGTTCTCTCCTCCGAGCAAGTTCAAGAACAAGAACAAGCCCAAGATGACGCTCAAGATTATCAAGTGACTACTCATCTCACCCCCGAGGAGGAATTAGAGCGTCGTGCCGCCAAGGTTGCTTCCAAGCTCTCCACCAAGGATCATCTCATGACGAATGTGCTTGGAAGCTTAAGAAAGGGGGTAAGCACTCGTAGACAATTAGAAAATTATTGTGAGCATCATGCATTTGTCTCTTGTGTGGAACCCCACAAGGTCTATGAAGTGCTAGAAGACCCGGATTGACTCAATGCCATGCATGAAGAACTCAACAACTTCGAGCGCAACAAAGTGTGGAGATTGGTGCCAAGACCAACCGGGAATCACAATGTCATAGGAACCAAGTGGATATTTAAGAACAAGCAAGATCCCCATGGGATTATCATTCGCAACAAGGCTCGTTTGGTAGCACAAGGCTACTCCCAAGTTGAGGGTATCGACTACGGTGAAACCTTTGCTCCCATTGCTCGTCTTGAATCCATTCGCATGTTGATTGCATATGCTTCTCATCATAACTTTAAGTTACAACAAATGGATGTGAAAAGTGCTTTTCTTAATGGTCCTATTAATGAGTTGGTTTACGTCAAGCAACCCCCCGGGTTCGAGGATCCCTACTTTCTTGATCATGTGTATCAACTCAATAAGGCACTCTATGGCCTTAAACAAGCCCCACGTGCGTGGTATGACCACCTTACCTAGTTGTTACAAGACCGTGATTTTGAAGTTGGGCTAATCGACCCCACTCTTTTTACCAAGAAGGTCAAAGGGGAGTTGTTTGTGTGCCAATTATACGTTGATGACATTATCTTTGGTTCTCCTAACAAAGCTTTCAATGAGGAATTTGCCGCTCTCATGACCTCAAAGTTCGAGATGTCCTCCATGGGAGAGTTGAAGTTCTTTCTAGGGTTCGAAGTGAAGCAAAGAAGAGAAGGAACCTTCATCAATCAATCCAAATACACTCAAGACATGCTCAAGAGATTCAAGCTAAGTGACGTCAAGCCGGCTTCCACTCCAATGCCCACCAAGTGCCAACTTGACTTAGATCCCAATGGTAAAGTGGTGGATCAAAAGGTATATCGTTCCATGATTGGATCCTTGCTTTACCTTTGTGCATCTAGACCGGACATCATGTTGAGTGTGGGAATTTGTGCACGGTTTCAAGCCGCACCTAAGGAAAGTCACTATGTGGCGGTCAAACGAATCTTTCGATATTTGGCTCATACCCCAAACTTTGGCTTATGGTACCCAAGAGGATCAAACTTCAAGCTTGTAGGGTACTCGGATTCCGATTGGGCGGGAGACAAAGTGGATAGGAAGTCCACTTCCGGAGGATGCCAATTCCTTGGTTGCTCTTTGGTAAGTTGGTCTTCCAAAAAGCAAAGTTGTGTGTCTCTCTCGTCCACTGAGGCGGAGTATGTTGCAGCCGATAGTTGTTGTGCACAACTCCTATGGATGAGGAAAACTTTAAAGGATTATGGTGTCACTTGTGACAAAGTGCCTCTTTGGTGTGACAATGAAAGTGCCATCAAGATCTCTCTCAACCCGGTGCAACACTTCAAGACGAAGCATATTGAGATTCGGTATCACTTCATCCGGGATCACATTAGGCGAGGAGAGATCGAGCTCAACTATGTCAACACTCATGACAACCTTGCAGATATTTTCACGAAGCCCTTGGATGACGCAAGATTTTGCGAGTTAAGGCATGAGCTAAATATCATTGATTCGAGCAATGTGGCTTGAACCCTTGCACACCCCACCACGCTCAATTTGCTGTCTAGTTTAGGTGTAGGCATGGACATAGGGGGAGTGTTGTTCTCTCAATGAACTCTCCCTCCCCCCATTATGCATAAATTGATCAAGTCTTTCACTTTAGCCATTGTTGATGGTACTTGTGTTTCAAAGACGAGTTTTGGTCATGGGCCCAAGGTTAAAATCTTCGCGGCGCCATACCTCTTGACTCAAACATAGGTGGCCTCGGCCACCGCCCTCTTTTGAAGAGGTGTGTCTTGGTCGTTTGTTGGTGTGCTCTCTTTTCTTGCCGTTTTTTTATTTTTCCTTCGAGCAAAAGCCATGTTGTTAGGTTGCCGTGGCGTGCTGGGAGGTACTACCGCTGGTGGTGCGCGGTACTACCGCTCATAAGCGGTACTACCGCCCCCAGCACGGTACTACCGCTGAGGGACGGGACCAGGGGGTTATATCGGGGCAGGGGGAGGTTTCTTCTCCCCCATACCCATTCACTTCGCCCCCTCTTTCCTCTTCCTCTCTCCAGCCTAAACTCGCCGCGGGAGGGCTCCGGCGGATCTTCGTCTCCGGGGCGTCCCTCTCCATTTCCTTTGGTGGAGTCGATCCCCACCTCGTCCTCTTGCCATGGATGCCGGTATTGCCTGTTGGGTTTCATAGTAATTTCAAAAAATTTCCTACGCACACGCAAGATCATGTGATGCATAGCAACGAGATGGGAGAGTCTTGTCTACGTACCCACGCAGACCGACTGCGGAAGCTTTGACGCAACATGGAGGAAGTAGTCGTACGTCTTCACGATCCAACCGATCAAGCACCGAAACTACGGCACCTCCGAGTTCGAGCACACGTTCAGCTCGATGACGATCCCCGGACTCCGATCCAGCAAAGTGTCGGGGAAGAGTTCCGTCAGCACGACGGCGTGGTGACGATCTTGATGTACTACAGCAGCAGGGCTTCGCCTAAACTCCGCTACAGTATTATCGAGGAATATGGTGGCTGGGGGCACCGCACACGGCTAAGGAATAGATCACGTGGATCAACTTGTGTGTTCTAGGGTGCCTCTACCTCATTATATAAAGGACTAGAGGGGGAGGCTGGCCGGCCAAGGTGTGGCGCGCCAGGAGAGTCCTACTCCCTCTGGGAGTAGGATTCCCCCCCCCCCCCCAATCCTAGTTGGAATAGGATTCGCGGAGGGGGAAAAGAGAGGGAGGAGGCCGGCCACCTCTCCTAGTCCTAATAGGACTAGGGGAGGGAGGATGGCGCGCAGCCCATCTAGGGCAGCCCCTTCTCTTTTCCACTAAGGCCCACTAAGGCCCATATAGCTCCCCGGGGGGTTCCGGTAACCTCCCGGTACTCCGGTAAAATCCCGATTTCACCCGTAACAATTCCGATATCCAAACATAGGCTTCCAATATATCAATCTTTACATCTCGACCATTTCGAGACTCCTCGTCATGTCCGTGATCACATCCGGGACTCCGAACAACCTTCGGTACATCAAAATGCATAAACTCATAATATAACTGTCATCGTAACCTTAAGCGTGCGGACCCTACGGGTTCGAGAACAATGTAGACATGACCGAGACATGTCTCCAGTCAATAACCAATAGCGGGACCTGGATGCCCATATTGGCTCCTACATATTCTACGAAGATCTTTATCGGTCAGACCGCATAACAACATACGTTGTTCCCTTTGTCATCGGTATGTTACTTGCCCGAGATTCGATCGTCGGTATCTAATACCTAGTTCAATCTCGTTACCGGCAAGTCTCTTTACTCGTTCCGTAATACATCATCTTGCAACTACCTCATTAGTTGCAATGCTTGCAAGGCTTATGTGATGTGCATTACCGAGAGGGCCCAGAGATACCTCTCCGACAATCGGAGTGACAAATCCTAATCTCGAAATACGCCAACCCAACATCTACCTTTGGAGACACCTGTAGTACTCCTTTATAATCACCCAGTTACGTTGTGACGTTTGGTAGTACCCAAAGTGTTCCTCTGGTAAACGGGAGTTGCATAATCTCATAGTTACAGGAACATGTATAAGTCATGAAGAAAGCAATAGCAACATACTAAACGATCGGGTGCTAAGCTAATGGAATGGGTCATGTCAATCAGATCATTCAACTAATGATGTGACCTCGTTAATCAAATAACAACACTTTGTTCATGGTTAGGAAACATAACCATCTTTGATTAACGAGCTAGTCAAGTAGAGGCATACTAGTGACACTAAGTTTGTCTATGTATTCACACATGTATTATGTTTCCGGTTAATACAATTCTAGCATGAATAATAAACATTTATCATGATTATAAGGAAATAAATAATAACATTATTATTGCCTCTAGGGCATATTTCCTTCAGTCTCCCACTTGCACTAGAGTCAATAATCTAGATTACACAGTAATGATTCTAACACCCATGGAGTCTTGGTGCTGATCATGTTTTGCTCGTGGAAGAGGCTTAGTCAACGGGTCTGCAACATTCAGATCCGTATGTATCTTGCAAATCTCTATGTCTCCCACCTGGACTAGATCCCGGATGGAATTGAAGCTTCTCTTGATGTGCTTGGTTCTCTTGTGAAATCTGGATTCCTTTGCCAAGGCAATTGCACTAGTATTGTCACAAAAGATTTTCATTGGACCCGATGCACTAGGTATGACACCTAGATCGGATATGAACTCCTTCATCCAGACTCCTTCATTTGCCGCTTCCGAAGCAGCTATGTACTCCGCTTCACATGTAGATCCCGCTACAATGCTTTGTTTAGAACTGCACCAACTGACAGCTCCACCGTTTAATGTAAACACGTATCCGGTTTGCGATTTAGAATCGTCTGGATCAGTGTCAAAGCTTGCATCAACGTAACCATTTACGACGAGCTCTTTGTCACCTCCATATACGAGAAGCATATCCTTAGTCCTTTTCAGGTATTTCAGGATGTTCTTGACCGCTGTCCAGTGATCCACTCCTGGATTACTTTGGTACCTCCCTGCTAGACTTATAGCAAGGCACACATCAGGTCTGGTACACAGCATTGCATACATGATAGATCCTATCGCTGATGCATAGGGAACATCTTTCATATTCTCTCTATCTTCTGCAGTGGTCGGGCATTGAGTCTTACTCAATTTCACACCTTGTAACACAGGCAAGAACCCTTTCTTCGCTTGATCCATTTTGAACTTTTTCAAAATTTTGTCAAGGTATGTTTTTTGTGAAAGTCCAATTAAGCGTCTTGATCTATCTCTATAGATATTAATGCCTAATATGTAAGCAGCTTCACCGAGGTCTTTCATTGAAAAACTCTTATTCAAGTATCCCTTTATGCTATCCAGAAATTCTATATCATCTCCAATCAGCAATATGTCATCCACATATAATATCAGAAATGCTACAGAGCTCCCACTCACTTTCTTGTAAATACAGGCTTCTCCAAAAGTCTGTATAAAACCAAATGCTTTGATCACATTATCAAAACGTTTATTCCAACTCCGAGAGGCTTGCACCAGTCCATAAATGGATCGCTGGAGCTTGCACACTTTGGTAGCTGCCTTTGGATCGACAAAACCTTCTGGTTGCATCATATACAACTCTTCTTCCAGAAATCCATTCAGGAATGCAGTTTTGACATCCATCTGCCAAATTTCATAATCATAAAATGCGGCAATTGCTAACATGATTCGGACAGACTTAAGCATCGCTACGAGTGAGAAAGTCTCATCGTAGTCAATCCCTTGAACTTGCCGAAAACCTTTCATGACAAGTCGAGCTTTGTAGACAGTAATATTACCGTCAGCGTCAGTCTTCTTCTTGAAGATCCATTTATTCTCAATTGCTTGCCGATCATCGGGCAAGTCAACCAAAGTCCATACTTTGTTCTCATACATGGATCCCATCTCAGATTTCATGGCTTCAAGCCACTTTGCGGAATCTGGGCTCACCATCGCTTCTTCATAGTTCGTAGGTTCATTATGATCTAGCATCATGACTTCCAGAACGGGATTACCGTACCACTCTGGTGCGGATCTTACTCTGGTCGATCTACGAGGTTCAGTAGTATCTTGTTCTGAAGTTTCATGATCATCATCATTAGCTTCCTCACTAACTGGTGTAGGTGTCACAGGAACAGTTTTCTGTGATGTACTACTTTCCAATAAGGGAGCAGGTACATTTACCTCGTCAAGTTCTACTTTCCTCCCACTCACTTCTTTCGAGAGAAACTCCTTCTCTAGAAAGTTTCCGAATTTAGCAACAAAAGTCTTGCCTTCGGATCTATGATAGAAGGTGTATCCAATAGTTTCCTTTGGATATCCTATGAAGACACATTTCTCCGATTTGGGTTCGAGCTTATTAGGTTGAAGTATTTTCACATAAGCATCGCAGCCCCAAACTTTTAGAAACGACAACTTTGGTTTCTTGCCAAACCACAGTTCATAAGCCGTTGTCTCAACGGATTTTGATGGTGCCCTATTTAACGTGAATGCGGCCGTCTCTAGAGCGTATCCCCAAAACGATAGCGGTAAATCAGTAAGAGACATCATAGATCGCACCATATCTAGTAAAGTACGATTACGACATTCGGACACACCATTACGCTGTGGTGTTCCGGGTGGCGTGAGTTGCAAAACTATTCCATAATTTTTAAAATGTACACCAAACTCGTAACTCAAATATTCTCCTCCACGATCAGATCATAGAAACTTTATTTTCTTGTTACGATGATTTTCAACTTCACTCTGAAATTCCTTGAACTTTTCAAATGTTTCAGACTTATGTTTCATTAAGTAGATATACCCATATCTGCTTAAATCATCAGTGAAGGTGAGAAAATAACGATATCCGCCACGAGCCTCAATATTCATCGGACCACATACATCTGTATGTATGATTTCCAACAAATCTGTTGCTCTCTCCATAGTACCGGAGAACGGTGTTTTAGTCATCTTGCCCAAGAGGCACGGTTCACAAGTACCAAGTGATTCATAATCAAGTGGTTCCAAAAGTCCATCAGTATGGAGTTTCTTCATGCGCTTTACACCGATATGACCTAAACGGTAGTGCCACAAATAAGTTGCACTCTCATTATTAACTCTGCATCTTTTGGCTTCAACATTATGAATATGTGTGTTACTACTATCGAGATTCAACAAGAATAGACCACTCTTCAAGGGTGCATGACCATAAAAGATATTACTCATATAAATAGAACAACCATTATTCTCTGATTTAAATGAATAACCGTCTCGCATCAAACAAGATCCAGATATAATGTTCATGCTTAACGTTGGCACCAAATAACAATTATTTAGGTCTAATACTAATCCCGAAGGTAGATGTAGAGGTAGCGTGCCGACTGCGATCACATCGACTTTGGAACCATTTCCCACGCGCATCGTCACCTCGTCCTTAACAAATCTTCGCTTAATCCGTAGTCCCTGTTTCAAGTTGCAAATATTAGCAACAGAACCAGTATCAAATACCCAGGTGCTACTGCGAGCATTAGTAAGGTACACATCAATAACATGTATATCACATATACCTTTGTTCACCTTGCCATCCTTCTTATCCGCCAAATACTTGGGGCAGTTCCACTTCCAGTGGCCAGTCTTCTTGCAATAGAAGCACTCAGTTTCAGGCTTAGGTCCAGGCTTGGGTTTCTTCTCTTGAGTAGCAACTTGCTTGCCGTTCTTTTTGAAGTTCCCCTTCTTCTTCCCTTTGCCCTTTTTCTTGAAACTAGTGGTCTTGTTGACCATCAACACTTGATGCTCCTTCTTGATTTCTACCTCCGCAGCTTTCAGCATCGCGAAGAGCTCGGGAATAGTCTTGTTCATCCCTTGCATATTATAGTTCATCACGAAGCTCTTGTAGCTTGGTGGTAGTGATTGAAGAATTATGTCAATGACGCAATCATCTGGAAGATTAACTCCCAATTGAATCAAGTGATTAGTATACCCAGACATTTTGAGTATATGCTCACTGACAGAACTGTTCTCCTCCATCTTGCAGCTATAGAACTTATTGGAGACTTCATATCTCTCAATCCGGGCATTTGCTTGAAATATTAACTTCAACTCCTGGAACATCTCATATGCTCCATGACGTTCAAAACATCGTTGAAGTCCCGATTCTAAGCCGTAAAGCATGGCACACTGAACTATCGAGTAGTCATCAGCTTTGCTCTGCCAGACGTTCATAACATCCGGCGTTGCTCCTGCAGCAGGCCTGGCACCCAGCGGTGCTTCCAGGACGTAATTCTTCTGTGCAGCAATGAGGATAATCCTCAAGTTACGGACCCAGTCCGTGTAATTGCTACCATCATCTTTCAACTTTGCTTTCTCAAGGAACGCATTAAAATTCAACGGAACAACAACACGAGCCATCTATCTACAATCAAACATAAACAAGTAAGATACTAATTATGTACTAAGTTTCATGATAAATTTAAGTTCAGTTAATCAAATTAATTAAAGAACTCCCACTTAGATAGACATCCCTCTAAATCCTCTAAGTGATTACGTGATCCAAATCAACTAAACCATAACCGATCATCACGTGAGATGGAGTAGTTTTCAATGGTGAACATCGTTATGTTGATCATATCTACTATATGATTCATGCTCGACCTTTCGGTCTCCGTGTTTCGAGGCCATATCTGTATATGCTTGGCTCGTCAAGTATAACCTGAGTATTCCGCATGTGCAACTGTTTTGCACCCGTTGTATTTGAACGTAGAACCTATCACACCCGATCATCACGTGGTGTCTCAGCACGAAGAACTTTCGCAACGGTGCATACTCAGGGAGAACACTTCTTGATAATTTAGTGAGAGATCATCTTATAATGCTACCGTCAATCAAAGCAAGATAAGATGCATAAAAGGATAAACATCACATGTAATCAATATAAGTGATATGATATGGCCATCATCATCTTGTGCTAGTGATCTCCATCTCTGAAGCACCGTCGTGATAACCATCGTCACCGGCGCGACACCATGATCTCCATCGTAGCATCGTTGTCGTCTCGCCAATCTTATGTTTCCACGACTATCACTACCGTTTAGTAATAAAGTGAAGCATTACATCGCGATTGCATTGCATACAATAAAACGACAACCATAAGGCTCCTGCCAGTTGCCGATAACTCAGTTACAAAACATGATCATCTCATACAATAAAATTTATCATCATGCCTTGACCATATCACATCACAACATGCCCTGCAAAAACAAGTTAGACGTCCTCTACTTTGTTGTTGCAAGTTTTACGTGGCTGCTACGGGCTTAAGCAAGAACCAATCTCACCTACGCATCAAAACCACAATGATAGTTTGTCAAATAGACTCCATTTTAACCTTCGCAAGGACCGGGCGTAGACATACTTGGTTCAACTAAAGTTGGAGAGACAGTCGCCCGCAAGCCACCTATGTGCAAAGCACGTCGGGGGAACCGGTCTCGCGTAAGCGTACGCGTAATGTTGGTCCGGGTCGTCTCGTCCAACAATGCCGCCGAACCAAAGTATGACATGCTGGTAGGCAGTATGACTTATATCGCCCACAACTCACTTGTGTTCTACTCGTGCATATAACATCAACATAAATAACCTAGGCTCGGATGCCACTGTTGGGTTTCGTAGTAATTTCAAAAAAATTCCTACGCACACGCAAGATCATGTGATGCATAGCAACGAGATGGGAGAGTGTTGTCTACGTACCCACGCAGACCGACTGCGGAAGCGTTGACGCAACGTAGAGGAAGTAGTCGTACGTCTTCACGATCCAACCGATCAAGCACCGAAACTACGACACCTCCGAGTTCGAGCACACGTTCAGCTCGATGACGATCCCCGGACTCCGATCCAGCAAAGTGTCGGGGAAGAGTTCCGTCAGCACGACGGCGTGGTAACGATCTTGATGTACTACAGCAGCAGGGCTTCGCCTAAACTCCGCTACAGTATTATCGAGGAATATGGTGGCTGGGGGCACCGCACACGGCTAAGGAATAAATCACGTGGATCAACTTGTGTGTTCTAGGGTGCCTCTACCTCAGTATATAAAGGACTAGAGGGGGGAGGCTGGCCGGCCAAGGTGTGGCGCGCCAGGAGAGTCCTACTCCCTCTGGGAGTAGGATCCCCCCCCCCCCAATCCTAGTTGGAATAGGATTCGCGGAGGGGGAAAAGAGAGGGAGGAGGCTGGCCACCTCTCCTAGTCCTAATAGGACTAGGGGAGGGAGGGTGGCGCGCAGCCCATCTAGGGCAGCCCCTTCTCTTTTCCACTAAGGCCCACTAAGGCCCATATAGCTCCCCGGGGGGTTCCGGTAACCTCCCGGTACTCCGGTAAAATCCCGATTTCACCCGGAACAATTCCGATATCCAAACATAGGCTTCCAATATATCAATCTTTACGTCTCGACCATTTCGAGACTCCTCGTCATGTCCGTGATCACATCCGGGACTCCGAACAACCTTCGGTACATCAAAATTCATAAACTCATAATATAACTGTCATCGTAACCTTAAGCGTGCGGACCCTACGGGTTCGAGAACAATGTAGACATGACCGAGACATGTCTCCAGTCAATAACCAATAGCGGGACCTGGATGCCCATATTGGCTCCTACATATTCTACGAAGATCTTTATCGGTCAGACCGCATAACAACATACGTTGTTCCCTTTGTCATCGGTATGTTACTTGCCCGAGATTCGATCGTCGGTATCTAATACCTAGTTCAATCTCGTTACCGGCAAGTCTCTTTACTCGTTCCGTAATACATCATCTTGCAACTACCTAATTAGTTGCAATGCTTGCAAGGCTTATGTGATGTGCATTACCGAGAGGGCCCAGAGATACCTCTCCGACAATCGGAGTGACAAATCCTAATCTCGAAATACGCCAACCCAACATCTACCTTTGGAGACACCTGTAGTACTCCTTTATAATCACCCAGTTACGTTGTGACATTTGGTAGTACCCAAAGTGTTCCTCCGGTAAACGGGAGTTGCATAATCTCATAGTTACAGGAACATGTATAAGTCATGAAGAAAGCAATAGCAACATACTAAACGATCGGGTGCTAAGCTAATGGAATGGGTCATGTCAATCAGATCATTCAACTAATGATGTGACCTCGTTAATCAAATAACAACACTTTGTTCATGGTTAGGAAACATAACCATCTTTGATTAACGAGCTAGTCAAGTAGAGGCATACTAGTGACACTAAGTTTGTCTATGTATTCACACATGTATTATGTTTCCGGTTAATACAATTCTAGCATGAATAATAAACATTTATCATGATTATAAGGAAATAAATAATAACATTATTATTGCCTCTAGGGCATATTTCCTTCATTGCCCCCATTCTTTCTCTCCTTTTGTCTCGTTTTCAGATCTTGTTTCTTAGGGGCAATGGTGGTTGCATCTCTAGATTTTTGGCTAAATCTAGGCTTGAGTTGGTTGGAGAAGGCAACTAGACTATCTCGATTAGAGTTTGGTAGGAATATTTTTGAATTTGGCAGGCCGGTAGTGCCGGATCTGACCACGGTAGTAGGAAACCGCTGTTTCTTCGCCTCGTGATGTAGGAAACCGCTGTTTCTCCGCCTCGAGCAGTACTACTGCTCTCGTTGGAGCGGTACTACCGCTTGACCTCGAGCGGTACTACCGCTCTCTTTGGTGCGGTACTACCGCTTGGGCGGTACTACCGCGGGCATGTCACGGTACTACCGTTGCATGCCAAATTCCATCATATTCCTGCCTTACCTTGATCCTTTTTGTTGTGTTTGTTGGCTTATGCTTGTTCTTTCTGGTTGTTTTGCGTGTTCTTGTGTTTGGCTCCAGGTGATGACCATTCTGAGCATCAAGCTCGCCGTATCAACTCCGGGCGTGCAACATCAAAACGCTACCGCACCTCTGAGCCAGCCGGTGGTTCCTCGAGCACCCAACCGCCTCCAGTAAGTGCATCCGCAAGTGTTCCTCCACCTCCTCAGCAATCGAAGAGATGTGCCAACAAGCCAAAGGGGAAGACTGTGAATGAGATGACCAACAAGGAGTTTTGGGAAAAGCGTCGCCGCAATCCCTATGAGGTGAACCAAGAACCCACTTTGGTCAACCGCCCATTCTGGAACCATTTTCAGTTTGCCATCTATTTTGATGTGATCAAGGCCAAGAAGAATCTCTTTGTTGATGTTCGCTCCATTGACACTGATGCTATGGAGAAGGACCCGGAGTACTTTGGCGAAGCCCTTCACATGTGCACTCAGCTGAACATTCTCAGGATCATGCAATTCAACAAGGATTTCGATGCAGATTTGGTGGCCCAATTCTTTGCCACCGTTCATCTTGGGACAGATATCGACAGAACTCTGACATGGATGACCAATGGCAAGCTGCTTTCCATCAAGTGGAAGGCTTTCATGGAGTTACTTGATGTGGTGGATCACGGGCTTGAGACTCCAGTCGGTTTCCGCCCTCACCGCAATGATACGTCCACCCACAAGCAAGCCCTTTGGCCCTACTGCACTGTGAAAGTTCACCCAGTGACAGAGAAGAAAACCTATGAGTTGTCTCCGTATCTAGACATTCTTCATCGTATCTTTCGTGAGACTCTCTTTCCTCGCATCGGGAATCTGGATATGGTCCACTCTTATCTCGTGGACATGCTTCTGTTCTGTCAGCATGAGAAGGAAGCAAACACTGGAGAGAGCCTGGATATTTCTCATGTCATGTGGTCTGAACTTCTCTCTGCCGTGTCTGAGCGCAAGTGCCCGATATATGGTCCATTCATCATGAGGCTCATTGAGAGGGTCTGGGCACAGATCTATCCCAGAGTGTTGCTATAAACTGGAGACTTGGTTTCTCATGAGATCAAGCGTCTGAGGAAGAAGGACAATTGGGTCACCCCAGCGCCTCAAACAGGGGGGTCCGTCTGCTGCTGCTGCTGCCATGGGGGACCGAGGGTGGGGCTGCCACTGATGATCACGAGGAGGACTTTGGGCCCTCTAGTACAGAACCGTCGTGGGCACAGAAGCTTAAACGCAAGTTGAAGAAGCTTTTCTGCATGGAGTCTCATGGTCAGTACATGACTCATGTGGCGGAGAAGCGTGCTAGGGTGCGCCACAAGGAGCTCATGCGTCAGATGGGAGCGACAGTTGCCAGTGGATCTGAGGGTCAGATCACTGAAGAGGAGGAGTGGATTCATCAGTATTGCCCTTGGACCGACTCCGACGCCGAGCAGTTTTCGACCAACGACGGAGATGCAGACGATCACGCTGAGATATGATGTTCGAGATCCTTAGCTTGCCATCACCTGGAGTCGTAGCGTCGCTCTTTTTCCCTTTTTGGTGTCTCGCTGCCAAAGGGGGAGAGAGTGTAGGGATTTGTGTTGCCGAGATTTGAGTTTGTCGTCGTGTCGTCTTGTGTTTTCTTGTGTGTTCTCTCAGTGTCTTTGTTTGGTTTGGTTTGGTGCCCGTGAGACCTAAGTTCTAGACATATGGTGTGAGACATATGCTCCCTATCGCTACCTTATTACTTATGTCTATTCAGTACTGTAGTATATTATGAGTTGCATGCTTGTCCTGTTATATACTCTTCTCTCATATATCTTGTGCTTAGCTTTGTTGGACTATAAAATATAGGGGGAGTGTTGATCCGGATGTGTGTGTCTTGCTTTTCTTTTGCTCCTCTTTCTAGGCGCACACATTCTGGGGGAGCCCGTCTATATTTTGTAGTTCTTAGTTTTCTCGTTTATATCTTTTCCTTGCGCAAATCCCTAGTTGTCATCAATCCACCAAAAAGGGGGAGATTGTTACGGCATATCTCTCTCAAGGTAGTTTTGGTGATTGATGACAACATGTTTGCGGACTAATCATGTGCTTTGAGTAGTTCACAGATTCATTCCTGGCATGAGACGTTTTTCTTCCCTTCGGAGTGTCTTTCAAGATGGTGTAGCTCTTTCGTTTCTCTCTCGGTGGACTAGTTGCGTAGAGGGCACCGTACTATCAAGAGGGGGTCCGCTGGGGTATTGCATGGGTGGAATCAACAGGTATACATCAGCTTCTCACCCTCCGAGCTCTTCCATTCCATTGAAGAGATCTCTCCTCTTTTCTTTGTCCTGTCTGGGTCCCAGCGGTAGTACCGCGCAAACTAGCGGTAGTACCGCTGAGGAGCCACAAGCGGCAGTACCGCTCCGCAGCGGTAGTACCGCCCGTGACTCCACATCAGTAGTACCGCTGGGGTGCCTGGCACCACCGCCTCTTCCTCAGCCTCTTTGGAGAGATCCTCTCTCTTTTCTGTGTCCCAGCGGTAGTACCGCACTACCAGCGGTAGTACGGCCGAAGGGTCACAAGCGGTAGTTCCGCTCCGCAGCGGTAGTACCGCCCATGACCCCGCTGCCGTAGTACCGCTGGGCTGTCTGGCTCCTACTGCCTCGACTCGAGGGCTCTTTTTCTCGTGTCGGGTTTTGCGGCACTAGTTGCGGTTGTAGAGGCGGTAGTACCGTTTCAGGAGCGGTAGTACCGCCCTTACCATCGCGGTAGTACCGCGTTGGGTCCTATTCCCTACTAGTCTTCTCTGCGCGGCAGTACCGCTGGCTGGAGCGGCAGTACCACTGACCTAGCGGTAGTACCGCCCCCTCTTAGCGGTAGTACCGCCCTGTGCGGGGCTGGTTGGTGGGGGCAACGGTTGGATTGTTGCCCCCACTATAAAAGGGGGTCCCCTTCTTCCTTTGACCTACCTCTTCCTCCTCAAGCTCCATTTATTGCTCAAGCTCCATTAAATGCTCCAAGCTCCATTTTTGCCCGATCTATCTCTCTAGCCAATCAAACTTGTTGATTTGCTCAGGAGTGGTTGAGAAGACCCCGATCTACACTTCCACCAAGGGATTTTCGATTCCCCCACTCATCCCTAGCGGATCTTGTTACTCTTGGGTGTTTGAGCACCCTAGACGGTTGAGGTCACCACGGAGCCATAGTCCATTGTGGTGAAGCTTCGTGGTTTTGTTGGGAGCCTCCGATTAAGTTGTGGAGATTGCCCCAACCTTGTTTGTAAAGGTTCGGTCGCCGCCTTCAAGGGCACCAATAGTGGAATCACGGCATCTCGTATTGTGTGCGGGCGCGAGGAGAATACGGTGGCCCTAGTGGCTTCTTGAGGAGCATTGTGCCTCCACACCGCTCTAACGGAGACGTACTTCCCCTCAAAAGGAAGGAACTTCGGTAACACATCCTCGTCTTCACCGGATCCACTCTTGGTTATCTCTTACCTTTACTTGTGCAAGCTCTTTAGTGTTACTTCTCTTGCTTGCTTGTATGCTTGTTGTTATTGCATCATATAGGTTGCTCACCTAGTTGCACATCTAGACAACCTACCTTGATGCAAAGTTTAATTTGATAAAGAATAGTTAAAAATTGGTAGTTGCCTATTCACCCCCCCTCTAGTCAACCATATCGATCCTTTCAATTGCGTCTTCGTCACAGCTCCGTCGACGTTGATCTTGCAATGTCCTGTGAGCAGAGGAACCCATCGAGGCACCGCCCGAGCTGCCCCATGCCCGGTCTTGGTCTGCACATCTAACACCTTAAGCTCCTCCAAGTATCTGCTGATGAATAGATGCGTCGACAATGGACTTTGGAATTCATGCTCATGAATTGCTTTCCTCCGGGCATACCATATTGCCCACAAAGTGACTAACACCTCGATAAACTTCTTGTTGGACAGAGTCTCGCTCATCCCGAATAACCATAACTTTGCATCTTGTGTTTCATCTCCATATATCGGAAGGGTAGAATCATCATCCCGCAGCGCCCACACACTTTTTTCCATATTACAATCCAGTAAAGAATGTCTCCATGTATCATTTGATGCGTTACACAGGGAGCAGACCGGTGTGGTGGCCATTTGCCGTTGTGCACGTACCTCTCCCGTCGGCAATGATGCCTTGGCCAGCCTTCAAGCAAACATACGTAACTTTGGCGGTATTTTTGTGCTCCATAGCTTCTTCCAACCCTTCTCCTCCTGCTGTAAATTGGAGTTCCCCGTGTCACCACTCAGCCAAGCTTCTCTCTGTAACTTAGTATCAACGAGAAACTTATAACAAGATCGCATCGTAAAAAATCCGTGTTGATCGTAGTGCCATGCCCAGAAATCATGAGAGTTTGAGTGACTTAATGGAATCTTTCGTACCACCTCGACGTCCATAGGCAGCATATAAGTGTTTAGCTTCTGAACATCCAATTCTTTTGTTGCTGCAGCTATAAAGTCAGCTACCTTCTCAGGTGGGTTTGCAGCTGCTGCACATATTGGCTGCAGCATGAAATCACGTGGTAGCCAGCATTTGTATCTGCTCCGTTTCCTATGCGCCGGATCAAGCCCAGTTTGAGTACTTCCTTTCCTTCATGTAAAGCGCGCCATATCTGAGATGGATTTGTTCCCAACTCTGCATCAAGAAAGTCAGTAGCCGAAAAATACACCGCCTTGAGTAGGCGTGAACTCAGGGAGTCTTGATCTTGTGTTATTCTCCACGCTTGCCGAGCCAGTAATGCTAGGTTGAATATCTCCATATCCCGGAATCCCAAGCCTCCTCTATATTTTGGCATGCACATGGAGTCCCAAGACACCCATGCCGTTTTTTGTTCGCCCCTTTTGCTGCCCCACCAGAACTTACGAACCATCGACGTGATACACTCGCACAAGCCCCGTGGCAATTTGAAGACAGACATGGAATATGTTGGTATTGCCTGCACAATAGACTTAATTAGCACCTCCTTGCCACTTCCTGCTAACATCTTCTCCATCCAGCCTTGCACACGCTTCCATATGCGCTCTTTGATATATGAAAACATTCCATTCTTTTCACGTCCCACATCTGATGGTAACCCAAGATATCTTTCATTTAGCGATTCAGTTGTTATCTCTAGTACAGCTTTCACTGATTCTCTGATCACCGTTGGGCATCCTTTACCAAAGTATATTGATGATTTTTGGGTGTTAAGCTTTTGTCCCGAAGCTTGACAATATCTGTCCAGAATCCCTTTGAGGGCAGCGGCCCTTTCACTTGTTGCTCTACTAAACAGTAAACAATCATCTGCGAACAAAAGCATACTGATTTTTGGTGCACTTGGGCTGATTTGCAATCCCTCGTACTCTCCTGTTGCACAAGCATGGCGCATTGAGCTGGCACCGGAACACCCGGTTTACATTTGTTATTCGCTATGCCGCACATCTGCTGGGCTGACCCACTTGTTGCCGGGCCTTGCACTAGTCAGCTCCTAACTACTACTAGCACTTTGTTCAAAAAAAACTACTACTAGCACACCATACGCGGTGTAAACAAAAACTAGCACATCATATGTTGTTTCTGTTTTTTCTTTAGTTCTCGTTGTTTCTATTTCTCATAGCACACCACACCTGTATGTGTGCATGAGTCATAGAGGGGGGATGTGCATGAATACACTTCGTTCCAACATATATATTTTGAATAAACAAATCACTATTTATATATATATATATATATATATATATATATATATATATATATATATATATATAAAGTGAAAAGACGGTCACATATTGCAAGAATAAAAGTGTTCGAGAATACATAAAGTTTTTCATTCAATTTTGCAAAATTGGTTGACATTGTTACTTATACACCCGTTCAACGTATATTTAAAAAAATGCTAAACAGATTCTTGATACACAGTAAATGAGTATAAGAATGCCATGAAGATTTTTGAAACAACACAATGAACATTTTGAAAATACACGCTGAACACTTTGTAAAAGTATGTGATGCATAATATTAAAATACCGGAGGGGACCTCGGTGCTCTTGTCTGTAGTGACTACTCTGGTGGCCATGATGCCGCAAGCACCAGCTCCAACGTCGGCTACTCCGGCGGTGATATGATGCAACCCTTTAATCTAGGGTTTGGTTGGCAGTGGGCCACCGATCTTGGAGCGTCTTCGAGTCCTTTCCCTCCCATGTAGGAGGAAGATGATCCACAGAGTGCACGACCAGCTACGCGAGTCTCGTCTCGTGTCAATCGCTTATCGGGACATGTGTCCCTTATATGTTTTGTTTACTTCGTCGCAAAGGGCCAATCCCATCTTGGATCTCTCTTGTAGTGTCGTGGCACGCGTCATTGTTCCATGGGCAGAATCTTTATTTTTATTATATATAATTTGAGGCTCTTTTTAATCAAATCATATGTTAATTCATATAATTGGAATTATTCGGACCATCCAACTTACATAACTACTCTATTTCAACCATCAACTTTTATGCCGTGTCATGTCATGCATCATTGTTCCATGGGAAGAATCTTTATTTTTATACTATATAATTTGAGGCTCCTTTTAATCAAATCATATGTTAGTTTACATCATTTTAATTATCCCGATGGACACGTGACTTGCCCCGTACATGCAATGTTTGTCTCAAAATGCCCAAAGTGATTTTATCAAGAAGAGGATCATCCATGAAAATTTCATGTATGTGATAAACTTGGCGAGAAAGTTATACCGCAACAAAACCCCGACCTTGCTCTTCAAGCTTGATATCAAGAAATCATTCAATTCCGTGTGTGTGGATTTCCTCTTGGATCTTATGAGGCATCTTGGCTTCCCGAGCTGATTTTTCGATTGGGTTTCGGCCCTCCTCTCCATGACCTAGTTGAGAGTTTTGATCAATGGTGTGTTGGGTGATCCGTTGAAGCATGCCGTGGTCTTAGGGAGGGTGATCCGTTGTCCCCCCTTTTGTTCGTTCTGGCAATTGACCCCCTCCATCATCTACTCAACAAGGCCATCGCGCAAGGGCACCTCCATTCACTCTGTGGTAGAGCCACAACCATCCATGCTTCACTCTATGCCGATGATGATGCCATCTTTGTCAAGCACATCAAAGAGTATGTTCAATCCCTTGCATCCTCCATGGACTCCTTTGGGGAACTTACCGATTTAGTCACTAACTGTGCCAAAAGCCATGTGGCCCCTATTCAATGTGAAAATGTTGATCTTGAGGATATTCTACATGCTTTCCTAGCTGTTCACACTCCATTCCCAATGGGATACGTTGGGCTCCCGATGTCCGTCAAGCGTCTCAAGAGGATTCATTTTCACCACCTTGAGGAGAAGGTCGTCGGCAAGCTTCCCCTTGGAAAGGAAGACATGTCGCTACCACGGGCCGAGTTGTTCTTGTCAATGTTGTTCTCACTGCCATCACCATTTAGCATCTTACACCTCTTGACATCCTGGTGGAGGTTCTTAGGAAGAATGATTGTATCTGTCGCACCTAGGTGGGCGCCGATATGGTTTCCGGTGGGAAATGCGAAGTAAATTGGGACCTTGTTTGTAAGCCAAAGAAGCATGGTGGCCAGGGTGTGCTCAACTTGGGCAAATTTGTCAAGGCTCTTCGGTTTCAGTGGCTCTGGTTTGAATGGAAAGAGCCCAAAGCCATGGATTGGTATGTGTGCGCTCTGCACAAACGAGGATTGAGACCTCTTTGCGGCTGCCACTAGCGTCACAGTTGGTAATGGGTGTACGACCAGATACTGGAACTCCTCTTGGCTAATGGTTTGCGTCCCTGAGATATGGTGCCTGACATCTTTGATCTCTCCCGCAAGAAAAACTGCTCGATCCTACAAGATTTAACAAACAACCTTTGGATCTCTCACATCGACATCTCCAATGGCCTCACCTAGACCACGTTCAACAGTTAGCCAAACTTTGGGAAAATATTTCTCCATTCACCCTTTGGAAGTTCACTAAGGACGGCTTGTATTCCGCCTCCTCGGCTTACCAGTCGCAGTTTGTGGGTCTAACTACGTTGGTATTGGTCCAATCGATGTGGAAGGTGTTGGTTCCTCCATGGTGCAATTTTTCGCTTGGCTTGTCCTTCATAATAGGATATGGTCGTCAAATCTCCAAATTCATCATGGGTGGCCCCACTGCGGCCTTTGCCCTCTTTGCAAGCAAAGCCAAGAACCGGTGGCTTGTTTCTTTTTCCAATGTCAATTACTCAATTCACTCTTCACATGTGGACTGATATTCTTTCGTGGCTTGGGATGCATCATATCAGTATCTCTACTTGGCCGATGAGGGCCTCAGTGAGGGAGTGGTGGACCACAAACATTCATATTCATAGGGGGTCTCCCAAGGTCCTTGCTTCTTTGATGATGCTCGTCTCTTAGGAGATTTGATCAGAGCACAATGCTAGAGTCTTCTATAACACAGCTGTCCCTTCGGTGATTCTTATTAGCAAGATTAAAGAAGAGTGTCTCTTTGGCTCTGGCGGATGCCAAGCACTTGGGTATTGTAATGCCGCAAGTGTAGTCCATTTATTTTCTTGCTGCTTCGTGGCTTTGTTCAAAAAGAAAATGTACGGCCCATATGTATAAAATGCATCACCACGTCATGCAGGAAATAAGAGAGTCGAACACACCCACCTTTATAGTGAGTCCAGAGCACGATAAATCATTTAAAAATATTCCAAATAATAATAATAATAATAATAATAATAATAATAATAATAAGCTCATCAATGTATCATCTTCCCAAAATTCTGTCGGTTCTTTCCTCAAAACCCAAAATAATACATCAAATCCCACCAAATCAAAACTAATGATTTCATAGGGAAAAATAAAAATACAAAATAATCATTCAGTAAACTTCTTCAAGAACAAGGGAGATGTTCAAAATTGTACTAATTACCATGGAATTAAGCTGATGAGCTATACAATGAAGCTATGGGAGAGAGTCATTGAGCACCACTTAAGAAGAATGACAAGCGTGACCAAGAATCGGTTTGGTTTCATGCCTGGGAGGTCGACCATGGAAGCCATTTTCTTGGTACGACAACTTATGGAGAGATAAGGGAGCAAAAGAAGGACTTGCATATGGTGTTCATTGACTTGGAGAATGAAGGAAATATGCCCTAGAGGCAATAATAAAGTTATTATTTATTTCCTTATTTCATGATAAATGTTTATTATTCATGCTAGAATTGTATCAACCGAAAACATGATACATATGTGTATACATAGACAAACAGAGTGTCACTAGTATGCCTCTACTTGACTAGCTCATTAATCAAAGATGGTTATATTTCCTAGCCATAGACATGAGTTGTCATTTGATTAATGGGATCACATCACTAGGAGAATGATGTGATTGACTTGACCCATTCCGTTAGCTTAGCACTTGATCGTTTAGTATGTTGCTATTGCTTTGTTCATGACTTATACATGTTCCTATGACTATGAGATTATGCAACTCCCGTTTACCGGAGGAACAATTTGTGTGCTACCAAACGTCACAACGTAACTGGGTGATTATAAAGGTGCTCTACAGGTGTCTCCAAAGGTACTTGTTGGGTTGGGGTATTTCAAGATTAGGATTTGTCACTCCGATTGTCGGAGAGGTATCTCTGGGCCCACTCGGTAATGCACATCACTATAAGCCTTGCAAGCATTGTAACTAATGAGTTAGTTGCGGGATGATGTATTACAGAACGAGTAAAGAGACTTGCCGGTAACGAGATTGGACTAGGTATTGAGATGTCGATGATCGAATCTCGGACAAGTAACACCAGTGACAAAGGGAACAACATATATTGTTATGCGGTTCAACCGATAAAGATCTTTGTAGAATATGTAGGAGCCAATATGAGCATCCAGGTTCCGCTATTGGTTATTGACCAGAGAAGTGTCTCGGTCATGTCTACATAGTTCTCGAGCCCGTAGTGTCTGCACACTTAACGTTCGTTGACGATATAGTATTTATGAGTTATGTATGTTGGTAACTGAATGTTGTTCGGAATTCCGGATAAGATCACGGACATGACGAGGAACTCCGGAATGGTCCGGAGATAAAGATTGATATATGAAATAATAGTGTTTGGACTCCGGAAGGGGTTCCGGATGTTTCCTGAAATGTTTGGGTACGAGAACACTTTATTTGGGCCAAAGGGGAAAGCCCGCAAGGTTTTTGGAAAGCGCAAAAGGAAGTTTTGCGGAGTCCAGGGGCCAGACGCCAGGGTCCCTGGCGTCTGGGTCTAGACGCTGGGAACCCTGGCGACTAGTCCTGGAGTCCGAGAAGGACTCTTGCCTTTCGGGTGAAACCGACTTTGTTGAGGCTTTTACTCCAAGTTTCGACCCCGAGGCTCAACATATAAATAGAGGGGTAGGGCTAGAACCCAAGAGACATCAAGAAACACCAAGACGTGTGCCGGCAACACCGTCCCCTCTAGTTTATCCTCCGTTATAGTTTTCATAGAGCTTAGGCGAAGCCCTGCGGAGATTGTTCTTCACCAACACCGTCACCACGCCATCGTGCTGCCGGAACTCATCTACTACTTCGCCCCTCTTGCTGGATCGAGAAGGCGAGGACTTCATCGAGCTGAACGTGTGCTGAACGCAGAGGTGCCGTATGTTCGGTACTTGATCGGGACGAACCGTGAAGGTGTACGACTACATCAACTACGTTGATAAACGCTTCCTCTTTCGGTCTACAAGGATACGTAGACAACACTCTCCCCTCTCATTGCTATGCATCACCATGATCCTGCGTGTGCGTAGGAAATTTCTTGAAATTACTACATTCCCCAACAGAGAAGGCCTATGATAAGATACCGCAAAATGTCATGTGGTGGGCCTTGGAGAAACACAAAGTCCCAGCGAAGTACATTACCCTCATCAAGGACATGTACAATAATATTGTGACAAGTGTTTGAACAAGTGATGTCGACACTGATGACTTCTCGATTAAGATAGGACCGCACCAGGGGTCAGCATTGAGCCCTTACCTTTTGCCTTAGTGATGGATGAGGTCATAAGGGATATACAAGGAGATATCCCATGGTGTATGCTCTTTGTGAAAGATGTGGTGCTAGTTGACGATAGCCGGACGGGGGTAAATATGAAGTTAGAGGTATAAAGACAAACTTGGGATCGAAAGGGTTTAGACTTAGTAGAACTAAAACCGAGTACATGATGTGCGGTTTTAGTACTACTAGGCATGAGGAGGAGGGGGTGATGGGCACATGATGCCTCAGAAGGACACCTTTCGATATTTGGGGTCAATGCTACAGAAGGATTGGGGTATTGATGAAGATGTGAACCATCGAATCAAAAGTCGGATGGATAAAGTGGCGCCAGGTTTCTAGCATTCTCTATGACAAGAGAGTGGCACAAAAGTTAAAAGGCAAGTTCTACATGATGGCGGTTCGACCCGCAATGTTGTATGGCGCTGAGTGTTGGCCGACTAAAAGGCGACATATTCAACAGTTAGGTATGGCGGAGATGCGTATGTTGAGATGAATGTGTGGCCACACGAGGAAGGATCGAGTCCGGGATGTTGATATACGAGATTGAGTTGGGGTAGCACCAATTGAAGAGAAGCTTGTTCAACATCATCTAAGATGGTCTGAGCATATTCAGCGCAGGTCTACAGAACCTCCAGTGCATAGCGAACAACTAAAGTGTGTGGAGAATGTCAAAAGAGGTCAGGATAGACCGAATTTGACATGGGAGGAGTCTATAAAGATATATATAAAGGATTGAAGTATCACCAAAAAACTAGCTATGGATAGGGGTGCGTGAAAGCTTGCTATCCATGTGTCCAAACCATGAATTGGTCACGAGATCTTATGGGTTTCACCTTTAGCCTACCCCAATTTATTTGAAACTAAAGATTTTGTTGTTGTAATCATTCAGTAAACTCATATTATCCGGTGTAGACTTGACGGCTCAATCATAGCGACATCTCGGTTATGCAATGGTTGGAGTCTCTTTGGAGTGAGGACAACATGGCACTATACGTTAGAGATTCAACAAATGGCTGTGGCGGCGGTGGGCTCGACAACAACATATTTTTTTACGACAAAAACTTTCAATCTATATATTCATTATCAAGGTAGTACAACGAACACTAGAAGTGAAAATATAGATTCAAGTCCATAGACCACCTAGCGACGATTACAAACACTATAGCCATACAAATCTTGTTATAATAGACAATTAAAAAATCATCATGCTGAGACTATAGAAACTAGCGCACGAGGACAACAACATATGCAACAAGAACTACTGAAATGTAGTCGAAATCGACATGCACAATGTCAGGACAATAACATGAAGCAAGCACTGGCAAACAAAAGTAGTTTACCCACAGAGTATGATAGAAAAGTAGATACGAAATCTCAGTTCTCAAATATGACACAAGCCTGTATTTTCTCTCTCCTCATTTATTTTTCTTTTGTTTTCTTCATATAGGGCAATCACAACTCTCTTCATTCTTTTTATGTAGAGCAAGGGTGTTTACATTTTTTTACAGACACATCCGATGATGCTTATATAAGGTGTATATTCATGCAAACGCCAGGAGACGGTTGTCCAAGCCAGACATGGCGCCTAGGTGCTACTTCCAGCTGCACGACACCAACTTGAGTATCCTTGGTCAAGTAGACTCACTCTATGCCTTAGGGCATCTCCAGCTGTTGGCCCCTTAGAAGGGGCAAAAAATCGCCCCTAAGGCGTACCGGCGCTAAACCGCGCACTGGGGGCATAATGCCCCCCAATCGCAGCCCCCCACGGGTTTTTAAAATGTTCAAATTCGGCGCAAACACAACGCAAACACGGGCGAGTTCGTTCAAATTTAAACATATTTTACAAAAAAAACTACTGCGGGCTATCCCCGCCGTCTCCCTCGCCGCCCACTTCGCCACCCGCCCACGCGGTTCTACATGCCGAGGAGGCTGTAGAACCGCGTGTAGTCACCACCGCCGTCGTCGTCATTGTCGTCGTCGCCCCCGCCTACGCCTCCGCCGTCCCTGCTGCATCCCTCCCCCGGTTGGCGCGCCGGGTTGGATGGTCCGGGGGCGTCGTCGTCGTCGCTATCGAGGACGATGACACTGTCCCCGTCCTCGCGTCCACGTTTGCGGGCGGCGATCTCCTCCAGGGCCCCGCGCTGCCGGACCATCTCCTCGCGCACGTAGTCGTCGCGCGACCACCGCATGGCGTCCTCGTCGGAGAAGCCGCGCCGGGCTATCTCCTCGTACTCCGGGGAGAGGCTGGACTCCACCTTGGGCTCGACGAGGGCGCCGGAGCTGCGGGTACGCGCGCTGACAGGCGTGTCCTGGGGCTCCGGCTTGACGGGGCGGAGGTGGAGGCAGGGAGAGCCGCCGGAGCTGCGGGTACGCGAGCTGACAGACGTGTCCTGGGGCTCCGGCTTGACGGGGCGGAGGCGGAGGCAGGGAGAGCCGCCGGACGAGGAGGAGGACGCCCCGGTCTCCATGCGCCTCGGCGTTCAGAAGCTTCCCCGGCGGCGTGAGAAGGACGGGGGAGCGGGATACTCGAGACGCGACGTGTTGCCGCCCTCGATGTACTCGAGGACGACCTCCAACGTGCGGCCGGGCACGCCCCACCACCGGCGCCGGCCATCGGAGTTGAGCCTGCCTGAGGGCACGACGCCGTTGGTGGCCTCGAGCTGCTCGGCGTGACGGCGACGGAAATAGGGCTCCCAGAGCGGGCTGTTGGGGACGTACCGTGGCCCCTTCCTCGCCGCCCGCGGCAGGGACGCGCGGATGCGTGCGATCTCCGCACGCCGCGTCGCCCCGGTGGGTGGTGGTGGCACCGGCACGCCGCCGACGCTGATCCTCCAAGCCCCGGGCACCCGCATGTCCGGCGGGACCGGGTACTCAGCCTCGAAAAGGAGGCGAGCCTCGTCCTCGTGCAGATGACGACGCCCGAATCCGTTCGCCCCCACGCCGTCGCCTGGGAAACGCTCGGCCATGCTTTCTCAACTGGTGACGGCGAGAGGAGGAAAGGGGGAGAAATGAGCGCGTCGTCGGTGGATGATCGGGGTGAGCCTCTCCGGCGCGCTTGCAGTCAGCTTTTATAGGCGGAGGCGCCGCGTGGTAGGCTTGGCCGGCGCGTTACGCGTGGCGTGATTGCGTGGCGGCCGAGGGACGCGTCGCCCAGCCTTCACTGCGCCGCCCGTGAGGCATCAATGGAGGCTGACCGGCGCGGCAGCGCGCAACAGCTTTGGCATTGATTCGTCGCGGGAAACGAGGCGATGAGGACGACGAAGGGGCAAGAAGAGGGTAGAGTCGCTGACGCGGCGGGCCCGCGGCTCTTCGCGCCAAAAACGATTCGCCCGGCGCGCCGGGTTCGGATTGGGTCCGCCGGCGCTAATTTCGGATCGAGCCGGCGAAAACTGATCTCTTGGAGGCGCGACTGGACCGATTTTTTGACACCGGCGGACGAAAAGACGCCTGAAGGGCCTTTTTAGGGACGCGGCTGGAGATGCCCTTACTCCTCTTCTCGGTGGTACTCTTCACGGTGGTTAACTCACTGATACTCGTGCCGGTCTCCAGGTGCATCACTCATCGGACGCAAGGGCTGACACCGCTCCAGCGCGCCTGCACGGGGCTCCTGTTCGCCACTCCACATGGGTGCAAGCGAGGCCTACATCCACGTAGGATTCCTTGATTTTTTCATCCGCGAGGTCTTTCATGGCTGCTAGACTACTAGAGTTATATTTTTTATTTATTAGTGTTGACTTATATTCTGCACGGATTGGTCATTTTCTCTTCTTCGTTCATTTACGGTTTGGACATTTTCACTTTTTTTCATCGAGGTTTAATTGCTTACCATGACTGTTGTTCAACTGGATTTTTAGTTGGTCCTTTTCTTTTTTCTTTTTTTCTCTTTCCATTTTGTCTCTCGTTTAATATTCTTTGTTTATTTTTTTCTTTAAGGATTTGCTAAGGCAAATTATGTGTGCTTTAATTATTTGTACATCTAAACTATCTACCGCACATTTTGACTGCCTTAAGATTCGTGCAGACGGATTTCTTTCACAACGACGCACACGTTTGTTGTCTCTTTTTTCGAGTGGGCAGCCCACATCTTGTTCGAGTTGACCACGTTATTTTTAGTCTGGTGTTTGGGGTGTGTATTGCCCTTTTTTTTTTCTTTTTTTTAAGGGGAGATGAGCGGCTGGGGAGCAGGTGACAGAGTGGTGCCTAAAACTGTTCCCTCAAGTTAGGGTTTTCTTCCTCTCGGGGCGATCTTGACCGCCGCAGTAGAGAAGCTTGATTTCCCTGTCTCCACCGTGATCTCCTACTCTTCCTTGATCGGGGGCGCCGTGGCGCTCATCGGCCCGAGGCGGGCAAGGGGAGGAGGAGGACCTAGGGTTTCTGCAAGGCCCGAGTCGTATTTGATCGGGTTAGGGTTCGACATATCATGGCGTCGGGTGGTGCTTCAAGATCTCGCCCGAGTGGATCGACGAAGACTGACGACGTGACAGCCCTGATGAAGGACCTCGGTCTTCGGGAGGAGGATCTCGACGACGTGGTTTTTGATGAGAAAGAGGCTTCGGCCGAGGTGGCTCGCTGGATACCTTTGGCCAGGGTTCACTCGCCCAAGACATACAGCCAGTTTTGGTTCTTCAAAAACATGAGAGCCGCATGGGATCTAACCCAAGATGTTCAGTTCAAGCCCCTAGATGATAACCTGTATACCGTGCAATTCTCCTGCTTGGGGGATTGGGAAAGAGTAACGAGGGACGGCCCGTGGCACTTCCGAGGCGATGCTGTCATCCTCAAGCCTTATGATGGATTGACAAAGCCGTCCACAATTCAGCTTGACACCATAAAAATTTGGGTGCAGATCCATGATGTACCACCACTGTATGCACATCTTGTCCCTTCTCTAGCAGCAAAGGTTGGCGAAGTCATCTACGCCGAACCCCAATCGCAGGATTTCGCCGGCAATTTCCACCGAGTTTGGGTCCGGATCAATGTTAATAAGCCTATGAACAACGCGGTTTCTATGATAAGAGAGGGGAAGCGCCAGATATACAGGGTTAGGTATGAGAAACTCCCGGACTGGTGTGCAGTCTGTGGCATGTTGGGGCACCAGTTCAAAGAGCATGGTAATGGTATACACCCTCCGTCAACATTGATCTTTAAAGATCTAAGGGCCTCGTGGGTCATGCAGACGGGACAAGGCCCGGGAGGGGGCGCGGAAGAAGAGGAGGAAGGCGGGGAGGCAGTGGTGGCCGTGGAGCAAACCCACGATCGGACCAGGATGATGGTAATGATGGGAAGGACAATACGAGCTCGGCATCTGATGCCGTCATGGATGACGCTGATAACAACAGAAAAAGAGCGCAGCATGGGAAGCACTCAGTGAACAACGAAGCAAACAGTTCTGGTCCTGCGATGATGTTAGCTCTGACCCCTTCGCCATCTATTCCCCAGAGCCCGAGAAACAAGCAAGACCCAAAGAGAGCCAAGAAAAACACAGATGCAGCGGATGAGGATTTGGAGGAAAGTGTCGGTCATGGCAATATCGTCACTTCTTTGGCGGGCTCCTTTGAGGAGCGCCGCCAAACCCAATGAATGCACTATGCTGGAACTGCTGTGGTGCGGGTGAACCTGCGGCAATTCAAGAGCTCCACGAATTCGCGAGGAAGTTTACCCCTACCCTACTTTGTATCGTCGAGACACAGATAGAAGGCCAAAGGGTAGAAGCGTTGGCTAGCTCGATAGGTTATGATAATTCCTATGTTGTTGATAGTCAGGGAAGGAGTGGTGCAATTGGCTTATTTTGGAACAATGCTATAAAAGTTGAGATTCTTGGTTATTTGTGTTATCACCTTGATGTTTAAGTTGTAGAGAAAGGGGAGGATCCATGGAGGATGACGTGTGTCTATGGGGAGGCACAGACCCATCTTAGACACCAAACGTGGACTGTACTAAAAAACATAAGCACTTTAAACAGCCTTCCATGGTTATGCATAAGCGATTTCAATGAAGTTCTACATTCAAGTGAGCATGAAGGTGTTGGGGAGCGCAGTAACGCACAGATCCAGGCTTTCAGAGACACGGTTGACGTTTGCATGTTGCTTGATTTGGGCTATAAGGGTTGTGTCTGGACGTTTGAAAAGAAAGTGACTGGGGGATCATTTACTCGATGCCGCTTGGACATGGCGTTGGTAAATTCAGACTAGTTGGCGAGATTTTCGTTAGCCTCTATAACACACGAGGTTGCGGTGTCGTCCGACCGGCTTTGCTTCTGGATCTTGGTCGGGCCAAGGGCGAAAGGGCAAAAAGGGCGCTCAGATACGAGACTATGTGGGAGACGCATGCGGGTTTGAGAGATAAGCTGCTCCAAAGCCGGGAAACCGAAGTTCCTTGCAACTCAGTAGATGATATATGACTCAAGATTGAGAACCTGGCTCGTGGACTTGACAGATGGAGTAATGATACATCTGGAAGTGTGAGGAAGGAAATCAAGCATTTAAATAAAATGTTAGAAGAGCTACAGCCCGATCCTCTCCGGACGGGGCCCTCACATGTTGAACTCAAAATAAATGAACGTCTGATTGAAATGTATCACCGTAAGGAGATAATGTGGCGCCAGAGGGCGAGGATAGATTGGCTGACGGCAGGTGACAAGAACACCAATTTTTTTCATCTGTGGGCGAGTTTGAGGAGGAAGAAAAATATGATAAAAGCCTTACATAATTTCGTGGGTGCAATTGTAGTAGATCCAGATGAGCTCAAAGCCATGGTGAATAATTTTTACCAAATGCTATATACTTCCGAGGAGGTCCGGGGATGGATGAAGTACTTACTCACATGCCAAGGAAAGTGTCTGAGGAGATGAATGCTATGTTGAATGTAGATTACACTAAAGAGGAGGTGAAAACAGCATTGTTCCAAATGTTCCCGACGAAGGCACCGGGCCAGATGGTTTCCTGGCGCATTTTTATTAGCACCATTGGGATATTTGTGGGGATGATGTAACAAGGGTGGTGCTGAAAATAGTCCATGGAGAAGAAAGCCCAGAAGGTATTAATGACACTGTTCTTGTTCTAATACCAAAGGTACAAAACCCCACCCTCCTTTCCCAATTTAGACTCATAAGCTTATGCAACGTTATGTATAAAATTACCTCTAAAGTGGTGTCCAACAGACTGAAGCTAGTTCTACCAGATATAATTTTTGTTGAACAGTCTGCTTTTGTTCCGGGGAGGCTTATCACTGATAACATTATATGTGCATACGAGTGCTTGCATTTCACGAAGAGGTCTAAAGCAAAGACTAACAATTATTGTGCTCTCAAATTGGATATGATGAAGGCTTATGATAGATTGGAGTGGCCTTATTTGAGGGCCATTATGAACAAGCTTGGCTTTTCTCATCGATGGATTAATACAGTTATGGGCATGGTCTCTTCAGTGTCCTTCTTTGTTCTTTTTAATGGTGAGAAGCTTGATTCTTTCAAACCAACCAGAGGTATCCGACAGGGAGACCCAATTTCCCCTTACTTATTCTTGATTGCAGCAGAGGGCCTTTCGTGCCTCCTGAAATCCAGTACACACTCATCAATTGCAGGTATTAAGGTGGCTCCAACTGCCCCAACTATAAACCACCTTTTTTTTGCAGATGACAACCTATTGCTTTTAAGGCTAATGTTGAGGGGTCAGTTGCAGTGTCAAACCTATTGGAAACATATTGTATGGCTTCTGGGCAGCGTATCAATCATGACAAGTCATCCATCTTCTTTAGCCGGGGTTGTCCAGGCTCTATGAGGGAAGCAATAAAAAACTCCTTGCAGGTTCACAATGAATCCTTAAGTGAGCGTTATCTGGGCATGCCAACGGATGTGAGACACTCCAAGAATGGAACGTTCAAGTACTTGAGAGACTGGGTGTGGGAGAAGGTAAAAGGTTGGATGGAGAAATTACTCTCTGCTGCTGGTAAAGAAGTTTTGATCAAGGCAATTGCACAAGCAATTCCGGTTTACTCTATGTCATGTTTTCGTCTTCCAAGAGGGTTATGCGACAATATATCTACCATCATCAGGCAATTTTGGTGGGGGAGTAAACAAGGCAAGCGAAAACCGAGCTGAGTTGCCTGGGATACTATGATACAACCAAAACAATTGGGAGGACTTGGATTCCGTGATCTGGAGCTCTTCAATCTAGCCCTGCTTGCGAGGCAAGCTTGGAGAATAATGCATGATAAACATTCTCTTAGTGCTCAGATTTTGAAAGCGGTTTACTTCCCAAACTGTACACTCCTGGGGGCAGATTTGGGACCCCGTCCATCTTAGATTTGGCGAGCAATATTAGATTGAAAGGAGATATTAGCTCAGGGAATCATTAGGAGAGTTGGAGATGGAGAGAGCATGGATATATGGTTAGATAACTGGATCCCTCGTGATAGCTTCAAAAGGCCAATTACATCCTTGGTGCCGAACCCACCACGGCGAGTTTGTGATCTTATTGATACTACTTCAGCACAATGGAATGAGGGGTTGATTCACTCAGTTTTTATCCCGGTTGATGCAAACGAGATTCTAAAAATACTAGTGTGTACGCGGAGGCAGCCGGACTTTTGGGCTTGGCACGAAGAAGCAACTGGCTGTTTCACAGTTCGGTCGGCATGCCGGATGATACTGAGAACAAAGACAAGTAGAGGGGGGTGGTGGACCGAAGCTGAGGGCTCATCCGCGGGGCAGAACATCAGGTTTTGGAGCACTATATGGCATATCCAGGTACCCTCAAAACTTTGTTTGTTCCTCTGGCGACTAGCAAGGAATTCTATGCCCAGCGGTGAAGTTCTCCATCATTGCCATATGGCTGATACAGACTCATGCTGCTTGTGTGGAGCTAGAGACACATGGAGACATGCACTTCTCCCGTGTGCTCTATCAAGGAGCGTGTGGGCTCTCGCACCCGAGGAGCTGGTCGAGAAAATCATCATACACCAAGAGGAACATGCTAAGGATTGGTTATTTGCTCTACATGAAATACTAGAGGCCTCTGAGTTCATTCGTGTTGTGGTAACCATATGGGCAATCTGGGCTGCACGAAGAAAGGCAATTCACGAAGATATCTTTCAGTCTCCATACGCTAGAGCGGCGTTCATTAATAAGTTTCTGTCAGAGTTGGAAATACTAAACAAAAGGGAGACGCAAGCGGTACCAGGGAGAGCCATGCGGAGTGCAACTTGGGTGCCCCCAATCCAAGGTTCTGTTAAGATCAACGTCGACCGTGTTGTGGCCGTGAGAAGGAAGTATGGTTCTGTGGGTGCGATCTGTAGAGACCAACATGGCAACTTTCTGGGGGCCTCGGCGATCGTTTTCAAGCATATCACGGACCCTCAAATGCTTGGAGCCCTAGCTATAAGAGAAGCTCTCTCTTTGGCGGACGATTTATATACACGAAATATACAGGCTGCCTCTGACTTCAAGGTGGTTGTTGATGAGCTGCATCATGGCAAGCTAGCTATTCATGGAGTTGTCCTTCGTGAGATATCAGATCGTTCGTCTAGTTTTTTGTCATGCAATATAGGTCATAAATTTAGGAGCTCAAACTATGAAGCTCATAATTTAGCGAAACATTCTCTCTCCCTCGCGGTTGGCCGCCATGTGTGGTTAGGCTAGCCGGGAGATTTTCATTTCGTCACTGTAAACATTGTGACGGGTTAATAAAGTTTCGCGAGATTGTCTCAAAAAAAAGATGACAGAGTGGTAAAATTTAATGTTGAGCATTATTCTTCTCTGTGAAGACTTACGTTCAGTTTCTTTATTCTCGACTGCAATTGCATGACCCTAATGTGATTGTAACTCCTGGTTGACAACCAGTTGCATGCCCATCACTAAATTTGTAATTGCAGTCGTTCTAACCCGACAACAACTGCAAGACCCCAACACGATTGCAACTAGACCGGTAGGGGTTGTTTGCCAGTTGCATATACTACATCACTAGACATGCAACTACAAATTTTCATCAATTTAACAATGAGTACACATATTTGAAAAGTGTTCGAGAATTGAAAAGAGTTCATGAATTTAATAAATATACACAAACTGAAATATGTTCTGGAAATTGCAAAGAAGTCAAGATTTTATTAAATGGTGTATTTAAAAATATGCATTTTTTGTGCAATTTTAAAAAAATAAAAGCAGCATTAAATTTGAATTTTGAAAAGTCTTAAAATTTTCACGGATTAAAAAAATAGTTCACAAATTTGGGAAAAAAATCATGACGATCACAATTTTAATTGAAATCATGGAATTTGATTATTTTTTTCATGCGATTTGAATAAGTTCGCAGTTTTTAAATGAAAACAAAAGGAAAAAGACAGACAAAACATGAATAAAAATCAAGTAGAAAAGAAAAAAAAATAAGAAAAAGAAGAAAAAAACAGTTGAAAGCTTCCATAATACATGTCAAAACTGTGATAGGTGTAAGAGCATCTACAACCGGACCCCCATACGCGCTCCAAATGCCCGGGCAGGCTACCCGGTCGATGTCCTGATGTTTTTTGACCACCCAACCGGGCTCCCCATAGCCGACCCAAACGCCCGGACTAGCTGGCACTCCCCATACCGGGGTAGAGATATGGGACGCCCGGACGCGCCCGCCATGTCAGACTGACTGACAGGGCCCACGGGGGATACAGAGAGACCGCTGGTCTGACGGGTGCCTCCTTTCCATGCCTCGTGGTGCCGCTCCGGCGTGCCGCCGAAGGAGAAGGCCAACTATTTAACTTGGACGATGGCAGGTGAACCCTATCCGCCCCATATCCCCTTTCAACTCTCCGCCATCGCCACTTCCAATCCATTCGCCGCTTACCATGTCGAGGGGCCTGATCACCACCTATGCCATGCTTACTCCAGAGTGGCGTCTGCAATTGCTGGAGGAGATCCGGGCAAGGCACGCTGCTCATTTTTCTGCGGGCCTTCCTCCAGATTTGTCGGAGCCGGAGGAGAAGGAGGAGGAGGAGGAGGAGGAGGAGGAGGAGGAGGAGGAGCAGGAGCAGGCGAGGGAAGAGGAGGTGGAGGAGGGGAGCAGCCGCCATAAGCGGAGCCCTAACCCATGGAGGAGGATGTGGAGCAAGCTGCGGGCTTCGCCATGGCGGAGCACGAGTTCGCCCAAGTGGCAAAAATGACGGAGCAGACCGCCATCCTGGAGGCCATCAAGGCCAACCAGCAGCTTATTCGGCAAGAACAGGCGGTGACCGAACTGGATGCGAACGAGGAGTACTGTCGGAGGCTCAATATGCGCAGGAGCTGTCGTAGTTTCCCATCTACCTGGTGCCGAACATGAAGATCGTTGACATCTCCAACGATAAGTAGTTTTACCTATGTACGTAGTACGTAGGTTTTTTATCTACATGGTTAGTATGAATTTAAGGTTTATGGATGTGACAGACTTTTTTGTGTGCTTCCCCGAGTATGTCCGCGGGGAGGTCCTATCTGCCGCTCTTTGCGGCAGAATGTCGAGCGAACGCACAGGCCAGCGACGAACAGAAAATACAGCCAGATGCTTCAAAGAAGTATAGCTAGCCAGTTGAGCTACAGAGCCACCTGGTTTATAATGCAGCGCAAAGTATTAAGAACCAAATTGAGCGCACATCTGAACGTATTTAAAATTTTGTACGCAAAACGTTATTTTGAGGAAAAAATTGAAGGCCGTATGAAATAGTGAACACTTTACGAAATTGTGAACAAAATTTGAAAAAAAAACTTAAATATTTCAAAAATTGCAAACAGTTTTTGGAAAATGGGAAAAAAAATATCCCCCAAAAATAGAAAACAAGATTTTTTTGGAAAACCAGAACATTTTTCAAATTCCAAATTAATTTTTGGATACACGAACATTTTTGAAAAGTGGGAACATTTTTTGAAACTCCCGAACAAAACTTGAAAACATGAACAATTTTTAAATTTGCGTACATTTCTAAAAAATACCGAACAAAAATTGAAACATGAACATTTTTTGGAATTTGCGAATAATTCTTTAAATGAAAACATTTAGTGAAACTCCCAAGAAAATTTGAAAACATGAATATTTTTTGAAAATGGTGAATAAATTTTGAAATGGGAAGATTTTTTAAACTCCCAAACAAAATTTAAAAACGTGATTCTTTTGAACTTATGTATATGTTTTTGAAAAGTGAATATTTTTTGTAATCTGCGAACACTTTTTAGAAAATGAAGAACATTTTTTGAATTTGTGAACAAAAATTACTAACAAAGAACATTTCTCGAAATTATGAACATTTTTTCGAATTTTACAAAAAAATTGAAAATCTGAAGAACAAAAAGGAAATAATAAGAGAAGAAAAAGGAATTGAAAAAATAAATAAAGAAAAAGAAAATCAAAGAAAGAAAAATAAAAAAAGAAACAGAAAAACCAGTGAAAATCCGGTTTAAGAACCTTCTGGAAGGTTCCTAAAACCGGTTAGGGACCTTCCAGAAGGTTCCCAAAACAACGTTTTGCGTACAAAATTTTAATCGCCAGGTCCATCTTAATGGCCAGGTCCATTTTAAATACGTTTTGCTCTCTCTCGTAGTTGGGCCCGCCCATCTTAATCGCCAGGTTGTTCCTTTCTGTGCGAAACAGCGACAACTTGACGCAACGAGCGTCTGTTAGGAAATTCCATGTCCGCGGGCGTCTATGTGGGACCCCCTGTATGACGCCCGCGAGCGTCAAGCCGTTGAGCTTTTGCTGAAGAGAACCGCAAATGGGCCGGCCTAGTTAGAGCTAGCAAAATCCAGGCGCATGAAAAACTCGCCAAAAAAAATGTTGCGCAATAAGAGCTCGAACTCGCGATCTCCTACTAGTGGATAGCTCTTCGAAACAAATAGAACTGACGTACTCTGGTGTTAGATTAGCGTCGCCTATCTTTAAGAACAATTTGCATCGCCTGATCAGTAAAACTACTATGCACAACGGCAGATCGTTTCTTTTTTCAAAAGTTTTCAACATTTCTTGGGAAAAAATGAACGTTTTTCCTTATTTTCTTAACAACTTTTGTAAATCATGATTTTTTTAGAAATATGATCAAACTTTTAACAGCGTCAACATTTATTGAAAACATGAACAAAATATTTGACATTTCAAATGATGAACAATTTTTAAATATACATTGCACATTTTGTGATATACGCTGAACAGTTTTTAAATACACACTGAACTTTTTTGATATACGCTGAATAAATATTTAAATACACATTGAACGTTTCTGTGGTATACATTGACTGTAGCAGCACTGTAGCAGCCTAGGGGCCTAGGCTTGGCCAAATCCCGCGTCGGCCCCTGCCCTGAGGCTTGGCTGGGTTCGATGGAGCAAGAAGAATTTTTTTTTTTGAGGAACTGGCAGACTGTACTGCCGATATATTAAGGAGGAGTGAAAAAGTGCTACAAATGTAAGGTTACAGACCAGGTTTTTAGGTGCCCTGCACCAGGTTCGGAAAAGAGAAAATCAATCAGGTTCGGGTTCTGGGCTGTTTTCCACATCCGAAAGCCAATGGACAGAAAGGGCCGGCTGTAGGATGTCCTGCCTAATGAGTTGGAGAATGGCAGATTCCTGAAGCACCTTCTGATCAAACATGCGTCGGTTTCTTTCCTTCCAGATGTTCCAAGCGGTGTAAATAGCTGCAATTTTTTCCTTCTTTCCCAGACTGCAAGCGAAGTCATTCCACCAAGAAGCAATGGAGCCTGCCTCATGGGCAGCGGTGACAAAGGCTGGGAAGTTGAGGTCTTCCGCAACAAGAAACCAGACCGCATGAGCAAAGGAGCAACGGAGAATCAGGTGTAGGGGAGTCTCATCTTGCTGGTCACACAGGTTGCACATTTCAGAATGAGGAATTCCTCTAGTTGCCAGGTTGTCATTGGTGAGAATCCGGCCATGTAACCACACCCACATGAAGAAGTGACACTTAGGCTCAACCTTGGCAGACCACAGCCTGTCAAAGTGGGTCTTGGAGTCGTTCGGCAAAGGAGCCAGCCTTGAGGCTATTGGACAGGAGTCGACGGGTAGGGGATGGAGCGCGTCATGGCTGTTGGGCTCTGTTGCGGGCATCACGAGTACATCCTGAGTCCATCCATCAGTCAAGGTGTCCACCCACTACAGTTCGAGATGCCGCTGCCAAGCCTGCCGATGAGAATATACCAGTCGCAACTTACATATTGTTACCATCGGTTGGTGATTCTTTTGCTACTTCGGGGGCCACCAGCAGCACCGGCTGCGAACTTTGCATTGCCGGTATGTGTCTGTGGGACTGTTTCGCAGATCATGTCAACGAGACTAGCAAATTGAAGAAACATGGTCGGAAGATATTATCGTACAATGTAATGTAGATTCTCCCGGTGAACATATCAAAATATCAGGTTCCCAGATCTTAAATAAACTGTAGCAGTTAATTGTTGATAATGTACTATAACCCTCATTTGCATCTGCCTAGCCTTTCATCGAGCAGCATTTTGGTAAGCGTATCTTGGGCCCAGGTAAACAAAGAAGAGTTGAGCTTTCACTCTCTGGTTGGCTGAAGATATCTAGAGTTTAACCCTGTCGTGGTGTAAGGAAAGCCATGACCTCAATTCTGAACCAAAGAATCCAAGGATAAGCAGAAATATGATATGCTTGCAACTCAGTTTGTATCTTCTCCAACGAATATTTCCCTGGTACTAACAGGTTGTTACTACATATCTTGGTGTGGATTTCACCAGCAGTTCAACTTTTCAATCCAGTATATATTCTTGTCGGTTTTTCTCCTCCTGATTAATTACCTGGCGATTAAAATTAAAAGAAAGGGACAATACTTTGAGACCTACATAAGGATTCTCAAGGTATATGGTTTACGTGATCGTATCGAATCACAAGAATACTTATGCCCCTGTTGTCGTCATTGCCAAACTGGGCGCTCCACGCGTTGATGCTGCTCGCTTCGGTTATGGATTACCTGAAGCTTCTGAACAATTTTCAGTTATTTCTCTCTTATATTTTTTTTTCAATTTCAGCACTAATTCATTGCCTAAAGCTTGCACAGTATTATCTAAGTACTTGCTATTCATTATTGCCTGAAGCTTCTGAACAATTTAGTTATTTCTCTGGTAATGGAAAATTATTATATATTTTCTTGTGCTTTCTTTACTGTAGAGACCACTAAGTATTCACCCGAGCCAATATATGGTGTTACAGATGTACACAGGTTCACTGGACCCTTGATAGCCACGGTTGACAGAGATCAAACCTTTTGTGGATAACTAGGGAGGAGAAAAATTTTGTACTGTAGTTTAATTGCCACAGGTTCGCACATATACAAGTTCACTTACACTTTCGATACTACTCAAATATCCTCTAGATTTCTATGCAAATTCATGAATGATTTGCTTTCATTTATTTCTGTCAGGTTGAATGTGAGGAGCTTGCTTTATTGATAATTTGATGTTTGTGTGTTTATATTGCAATGGAGGCCATGATAGGCATGTCATATATTCAGGTATGTGTATTGAAAACTATTTTTGTAGTAGGTTTATATCAGTGGCGGATCCAGAGGGTGGACAGGGTGGGCCGCGACCCACCCTGGGATTTTGCGACGACCTGCGTAACATAGTAGAGAAGGCCCGAGGAAAAAATAAAAAAAGCCCAGGAAGCACTGTCCCGACCTACTGCGCACAACCACTGGCCCGAGGAAAAAATAAAAAAAGCCTAGGCAGTGGATACATGGCGTCATTCTCTCTTTGATTGCCGCATGGCCCGATGTGTTTGGGCCCTCACCGATGAGGACCTTACAGAGACCATCATCTCGAACAGGATGGAGGACGCAAAGCTTTGGATGCTTTGGCTTGTTGACACTTTACCGACAACGGACCTAGCACGAGTTTTGGTAACAATGTGGGCTATATGGTGGGCGAGACGCCGAGCTATACATGACAATAAGTTCCAGATCCCTCTGAGCACTCACATCTTTGTCAACAAAATCCTAGCAGAGCTTGAGATGATCCCAGAGATGAAATCTTGCCCCGAGGACCTGCATGTAAACTCCAGGGACCTGCATGCGAGAGCTAGGGACTTGCATGTAATGAATGGAAGACGCGCGGACCCGTCACCGATTGGATGGCTACCACCTGAGCATCATGATGTCAAGATGAACGTGGATGCAGGCTTCTCCAAGGTTGGCGACCGTGCTGCGTCAGCAGTAATTTGCAGGGATAAGGGAGGCAACTATTTGGGTGCTTCGACCATCATCTATGAAGGTCGCCTTGATCCAACAACACTCGAAGCACAGGCATGCAGCGAGGCCCTCTCGCTTGCATCGAATCTGCAGGTCCAATCCGTATGTGTGGCTTCAAACTGTCTGGAGGTAGTGATGAATATATAGGATGAAGTTCCTTGCCGCTATTATCCCATCCTACAAGATATCAAGTACCAGATGTCGCGCTTTTAGAATATCTCGTTTCTTCACGAAAATAGGAAGCATAATGGGGAGGCCCGTGCCTTAGCAAAGGCAGCTGCTTCTCTTAGTCCCGGGCGCCATGCGTGGCTTAGTGTTTTGCCCGATATCATCTGTATCCCCATGTATTTGAACGCTTAATAAAGGATGCAGTTGCTCAAAAAAAAACTGCGCACAACCACACCTCTTCCCGTCTCCTCCTTCCCCTCTCTGGCCTAAGCGCCGCCGTCCCTACTCAGCTCAGCTGCTTGCCGTAGCGGCGGACCTCGGCGGATCCACTGCCACATCCCGTTCCCAGGACGTCAAGAGCCACTCGTCACCCGCCCCGCCCGGCCGACGCGACAACGGCAGGCTGGCACCACCCCGCGCGCGCAGTCCTGCCCGGCAACAGGCGGTATGCAGCAGTCAGCAGGAATTCATGATTTGTCATTTGTGTAGGTTTCCCTTTGTTCACACTTCCAATTTCTAAATTCTGATTGATTGCATGTCATATTTGTTGCTATTAAGAAGAAAAAACATGCAGAACTGCCTGGTCATCTATGATCAAGAAAATTCTATGAAGCATGAAGAACGGGAGTAATATGTGTTGACTTATGATAATTTGTGTTTTGTGAAACGGTATAGTAAATTGGAACTAGGAGTTAAAATCAAAATTGTAGTATGATGCAAAGCAACTATTTCTTGAATGGCAATTCTTCACTGCCATTTATTCCTACACATAAAACATATATAAGTAAAATTAGTAGTGAAGGATCGTAGGCAAAAATATTCTTTTTGCAGAAGATACTCCATATATTGATGGTAGGCATGTCATATTTGTAGTATTTTTTTCTAAGATGGACCACCCTGTTTCAAAATCCTAGATCCGCCACTGGTTTATATGGATGATTACGAGCAATGTTATACGAAATCAAATGTTCTCATGTATCATTTTGGTTGTTATGCATGTATATTGCAGAGTAAGGCAGCCCCTATTTTTAACAATTCATACCCGAGAGCTGATGTGTTAGTTACTGCTGTAGTATCTTAATTCTTTAAATTTAAAGGATGATATCTAGCGGAGTCCTCGGCTGGTCATAAACTGCTCTTGGAATCTTCGGAGAGGCATCGGGGCTGGTCATAAACTTTGCCAAGTCCTCGACTGTCATGATCAGAGTCTACGAGGAAGAGAAGGAACTGGTGAAGGAGGCGCTTCCTTGGACAATGGAGAAATTTCCGATCAAATACCTAGGGTTGAAGCTAAGTATCAAGCATCTCAAGAGATCTGACTGGCAACCGATCATTGACACAGTGCTTAAACTGATGCCGGGATGGCAAAGAGGGCTTATCACCAGGCCTGGACGACTTGCTCTGGTCAATCATGTGGTTCGAGCGTGGCCTACACACCACCTGATCGTCGCGGAGGCTCCTAAGTGGGCGTTAGAAAAAATTGACAAAGGATGCAGAAAGTTCTTCTGGGCTGGGACGGAGGAGGTCCATGGAGGCAAGTGCCTGGTCGCATGGGAGCGTGTGTGCAAGCCGAAATACCTAGGAGGTCTCGGTGTGCTGAATCTTTACAAGCAAGGGATCGCGCTCCGTTTGCATTGGGAATGGCTCAAGCGCACAGATGATCTCCGGCCATGGCAAGGGCTGAACCTGATGGCCGACAAACAAGTGACCATGGTGTTCAACAGCTTGGTCAAATGGGAGGTTGGCAATGGGAGACGTGTGTTGTTTTGGAAGGACAGATGGATCAATGGAAGCTCCATCGCTGAGGTGGCTCCGATGATCAGAGCCATGATCAAGACACAGGTCACCAATAGGAGAACGGTTAAGGATGCTTTACATCTTCATACTTGGACATCTGACATTGTTGCGGATATGAGCACGGATGCCCTGGTGCAATTCATCCGGCTTTGGGATCTGGTCATTGGTATGAGCCTCCCTGACTCTGAAGACAAACCACTTTGGCAATGGAGCTCTAATGGTATCTACTCAGCCCGCACCGCCTATAAAATGCTATGCGAGGGAGGCATCAGATTTCAATGCTCTTCGGCAATATGGAAATGTTGGGCGCCGTTGACCTGCAAGATATTCATATGGCTGGCGCTGCAATACCATGTTTGGACATCCGATAGGAGGCAACGGCATGGCCTTCAAGATCATAGCTCACCATGTTTCCTTTGTGAGCAAGAAGAGGACACGGTGGATCACATCTTGCTGCAATGCGTCTATGCTCGCCAAGTTTGGTTCATTTGCTTCAGGCGACTAGGCATTGAGCTTTCTATACTCCCAACACAGCAAGATCGTTTGGAGGCATGGTGGTCAGTTTCAAGGAAACGCATCGGCAAGCCTCACCGTAAGGGATTTGACGCGCTCGTCATCTTGATATGCTGGAATCTCTGGAAGCAAAGAAATGCCAGAGTGTTCTTGCACTCCAACAATGCCAATGAGTGGGGGGCCGCGGACATTATTGCTCGAGAACTAAGACTTTGGATAGCGGCTCGAAGGAGAGGAGTTCAACAGCTTGCCGAGTAGTTGCTTAGTGTGTGGAGTGGAGTGGAGTTTGGGTTGGCTCCCGCTGTGGGATTAGCCACCCGTTGTAATTCTTGTAATTAACCCTCTGCGTTCTATAAAGCTAAGGTACGCATTTTGCGTACTCTCAAAAAAAAAGATATCTAGCGGAGGAAGGACAAGACCTTGCAACTGGAGGATATTGTCAGGCCATGACCCATATACCGTGGCATTAGTTGTCGATAGTGAAGTTTGGTATGCAGCTGGAGATGACATGATTTTTTTCTTATTATTCTATTGAAATCGCCTAGCTGCATTTTATATGTTAACCATGTATTTTTTTCCGGCTAAATCTGTTAATCGACAAATCATCGATCAAAATTTTGTGGAAAGAAAAATGTGAACTGGTATTCCATCTAGATAGGATTGTAGAATGTTGTTCAGTTGAGATTGTTGTTGTAGCAAGGCTGGTTAACCTTCATTGATTTAGTTTCAAATTCTTCAGATCGTTTAAATTTGGCATATGTGGTTGATGATGGTAACTATATACACTGGCGGAGCTAGGAAGAAAGTCTAGGGGGGGCAAATGGTAAAACTGGCAGACCTGAGGGGGCCAAATACTAAATTTATACTCATCTAAACCCTCTAAAAAAATTCCTTCACACTTTTTGCTTAGGCTGGGGGGGGGGGCACAGCACCCCGAGGAGCACACATAGCTCCGCCACTGACTATATATAGCTGCATTGCATATACAGATGAAGATCATAATGCCAAGGTAATGTACATGTGTCATATGATGACGTAGTGGGTTGGGGCAAAGAGAAGTGACAACATATAAGTATTTGTTTCTCCCGTTGCAACGCACGGACACATTTGCTAGTATTTAATATTTATTTTTTCTTTATCCAGTTTTTCGTTTCATTTTTACTTCCTTTTTTGTTACGTCTTTTCTACTTTCTTAGACTTAAACATTTTCTCGTGATATATATGCACTATATTCATACTTTATGATAACTTCTTCAAGTATTGAACATTTGTATATAGTAACAAAATTTAACACATAAATATAATATCTTGTATATATTAGTACCTGATTTATGTACGATGGCCATCCCTATCTATGTACCTGATTTATCTTACACTGTATACCTCTTCTTTTTAAATTTATTTATAACTGCATTTCATTAAACAAGAATTCATTTTATTAACAAACACAATCTAGTAGATGCAAATGGTTGAATGGATGGACGCATAAACAAGCACTGGTACGCAGGCATGTAATCCTGTCCCCGTGCTTGCTTGATGGCAGAAAAGCTTGACCAGAGGCCTCTACTCGTGACGGTTGTCAAGAAGCGTTTACTCCCTCGTAAGGGAGCCGCGTTGGACTTATATTGATTGAGGCGCAAGGCCAAGCTGGAGTACAAGTTGAGGACCTGCCGATCTCTAGGATTCAGTGGTTTAGATAACAGAGAGAGAGGGGGGTTTAGTTGAGATTACAAAACGTATTATACATAAACTCTAACACCCTCCTTTAATCTCAACTATCCTAGGTTGATATTCCTCTTAAACTCTTCAAATGGCCGAGCAGGCAATGCCTTGGTGAACCCGTCTGCCACTTGATCTTTTGATGGAATGAATCTGATATCCAGCTTCTTCTCTGCAACTCTTTCTCTTACAAAGTGAAAGTCAATTTCAATGTGCTTAGTTCGACCATGAAAGACTGGGTTAGCAGAGATATATGTGGCTCCCAAGTTATCACACCAAAGACATGAGACACGGTGTTGTTTAACACCCAACTCATTAAGCAATGATTCAACCCAGATAATCTCAGCAGTTGCATTTGCCAGTGACTTGTACTCAGCCTCAGTACTTGACCTTGACACTGTAGCTTGTTTTCTAGCACTCCAAGAGATAAGATTAACCAAAGAATATAGCAAATCCTCCAGTTGATCTCCTATCATCACTACATCCTGCCCAATCAGCATCAGAGAAAGCACTCACAAGAGCAGAGCTAGAGCGTCTGAATTCTAACCCAAGGCTCATAGTGTGTTTGATATACCTGACTATCCTTTTTACAGCTGTCCAATGTGCAGAAGTAGGTGCATGCAAATACTGACAAACCTTATTGACTGCAAATGATATGTCTGGTCTTGTAAGTGTCAGGTATTGTAGGGCTCCTACAGCACTCCTGTATCTTGTGCTTTCTTCTTCCTTGAGTGGCTCACCTTCAAAGGCTGACAGTTTTTCTGAAAAAGACAATGGAGTGGGTGAAGGCTTACAGTCCTTCATTCCCATACGAGCTAGGAGTTCATTAGCATACTTTTCCCGGTTCAGGATTATACCATCTGGAATCTTCTTAACTTCAATGCCTAAGAAGAAGTACAAATCACCAAGATCCTTCAAGGCAAACTTTGATCTCAAATCATGCAAGAGAGCATTAGTGGCATCTTGTGAAGAACTTGCAACTATAATATCATCAACATATATCAACACAAATATGACTGTGTTTGCCTTGTTATAAATAAAGGGTGACGTGTCAGCTTTGGATGCACCAAAACCAAGACACCTCAGCTGAGAGCTTAACCTTGAGTACCATGCTCTTGGGGCCTGTTTTAGGCCATAAAGTGCATTGTCAAGTTTGCACACATAATAGGGTGTTTTCTTATCTGCATACCCAGGTGGTTGTTTCATATAAACCTCCTCTTCCAGAACACCATGCAAAATCGCGTTCTGAACATCTAGCTGCCTGAAGCTCCATCCCCTAGACACAGCAATAGATAGCACAAGCCTGATAGTTGCGGCTTTGACAACAGGACTAAATGTATCCTCATAATCTAATCCATACCGTTGTTTGAAGCCTTTTGCAACTAACCGTGCGTTGTACCTGTCAATTGAGCCATCTGCCTTATTTTTAATTTTGTACACCCACTTACAATCAATAATATTTTTACCTCTGTGTGGAGGTACAAGATGCCATGTCTTGTTCCTCATAAGTGTTGAGTATTCTTCATCCATTGCCTGCTTCCACCTCAAATCTCCAAGTGCATCTTCTACTTTTGTTGGTTCTCCTACAACACACATCATACCATACCGTATTGTACCATCAGTTCGAACCTTTGGATTTTTAATACCTTTCTGTAGGCGAGTTGTAACACGCGACATCATCACTGGTTGAGATTGAGCGAGCTGTTGCATAGGAGAGGACGTGGTAGTCTCTCTTGCAGAAGATCCTGAGGATGCACCAGATTCGCTGCTTTGCACAGGAGATCTGATCTCAGACTCTATAACCTGCTGTGTGGCTGCACTTGTACTGCTGGAGCCGGTTGCCGCAGAGTCGCTCGCCGCAGAAGATCCTGCAGGCAACTGCATGCGCACGCGCGAGCTCAATCCCGAGCCGACCAACGGCTGCTGCGCAGTCGCTGTCGCCCGCCCGTGCATGGGACGCGGGTCCGACGTGCTGCCTGGCGACGTGGCAGCTTGCTGCTGGCTCCCAGTGCGCGCGCGATCTGGGGCGGATCTCCACACCGATCCCGAGGGATCCTGCCGCACTGGCGTCGCAGGCTGCAGCGGATCCTCCTCGTATTCAGCGTCGGCTCCGTCTTCTTCTTCCACATGCAATATGCCTCCATTTTGTACTGGATTTTGATCATTTTCAACTCTGTTTTCTTCTGCATTTTCACCATGGACCTGCGCATGAATAGATGCAACACCAGAACTGGTTGAACAATCATAATGGTCAGTACAATTGTCGCCCCCTTGATCAAAGGAACTGAGAGTGGGAGGAAGAAGAAGAATTTCTTGTTTTAGATGGGCTCCAGCGTTTGGATGAAGGGACTCAAATGGGAAGACAGATTCGTCAAAAACAACGTCTCGTGATATATAGACCCTGCCAGATGTGACATCTAAACACTTGACTCCTTTGTGGAGAGGACTATACCCCAGAAAAACATATTTTTTGGAACAAAAAGCAAGCTTGCGTGTATTGAATGGTCGTAGGTTGGGCCAACATGCACAACCAAACACCCGAAGAGATTTGTAATCTGGAGTGGTGGCAAAGAGACGTGTGACGGGTGTTTCAAAGTTAATAACTTTGCTAGGCAGCAAGTTGATGAGATATGTAGCAGTGAGGAATGCTTCATCCCAGAAATTGAGTGGCATAGACGCATTGGCAAGTAGGGCAAGACCTACTTAGACAACTGATACGTCTCCAACGTATCTATAATTTTTTATTGTTCCATGCTATTATATTATCAACCTTGGATGTTTTATATGCATTTATATGCTGTTTTATATGATTTTTGGGACTAACCTATTAACTTAGAGCCCAATGTCAGTTTTTGTTTTTTCCTTGTTTTAGAGTATCGCAGAAAAGGAAAATCAAACGGAGTCCAATTGACCTAAAACTTCACGGAACTTATTTTTGGAAGGAAAGCAACCCGGGAGACTTGGAGTGCACGTCAGGAAAGCAACGAGGGAGCCACGAGGCAGAGGGGCGCGCCCACCCCCCTGGGCGCGCCCTCCACCCTCGTGGGCCCCTCGTGGCCCCCCCTCACGTATTTATTCCTTCTATATATACACATATACCCTAAAACGACCGATGAACACAATAGATCGGGAGTTCCACCGCCAGAAGCCTCCGTAGCCACCAAAAGCCAATCTAGACCCGTTCCGGCACCCTGCCGGAGGGGGCAATCCTTCTCTGGTGGCCATCTTCATCATCCTGGTGCTCTCCATGACGAGGAGGGAGTAGTTCTCCCTCGGGGCCGACGGTATGTACCAGTAGCTATGTGTTTGATCTCTCTCTCTCTCTCGTGTTCTTGATTTGGCACGATCTTGATGTATCGCGAGCTTTGCTATTATAGTTGGATCTTATGTTTCTCCTCCCCCTCTACTCTCTTGTAATGCATTGAGTTTCCCCTTTGAAGTTATCTTATCGGATTGACTCTTTAAAGATTTGAGAACACTTGATGTATGTCTTGCATGTGCATATCTGTGGTGACAACGGGATATCACGTGATTCACTTGATGTATGTTTTAGTGATCAACTTGCGGGTTCCGCCCATGAACCTATGCATAGGGGTTGGCACACGTTTTCGTCGTGATTCTCTGGTAGAAACTTTGGGGCACTCTTTGAGGTTCTATGTGTTGATTGAATAGATGAATCTGAGATTGTGTAATGCATATCGTATAATCATACCCATGGATACTTGAGGTGACATTGGAGTATCTAGGTGACATTAGGGTTTTGGTTGCTTTGTGTCTTAAGGTGTTATTCTAGTACGAACTCTAGGGCTGTTTGTGACACTTATAGGAATAGCCCAACGGATTGATTGGAAAGAATAACTTTGAGGTGGTTTCGTACCCTACCATAATCTCTTCGTTTGTCTCCGCTATTAGTGACTTTGGAGTGACTCTTTGTTGCATGTTGAGGGATAGTTATGTGATCCAATTATGTTATTATTGTTGAGAGAACTCGCACTAGTGAAAGTATGAACCCTAGGCCTTGTTTTCTAGCATTGCAATACCGTTTATGCTCACTTTTATTATTAGTTACCTTGCTGTTTTTATATTTTCAGATTACAAAAACTATTATCTACTATCCATATACCACTTGTATCACCATCTCTTCGCCGAAGTAGCGCACCTATACAATTTACCATTGTATTGGGTGTGTTGGGGACACAAGAGACTCTTTTTTATTTGGTTGCGGGGTTGCTTGAGAGAGACCATCTTCATCCTACGCCTCCTACGGATTGATAAACTTTAGGTCATCCACTTGAGGGAAATTTGCTACTGTCCTACAAACCTCTGCACTTGGAGGCCCAACAACGTCTACAAGAAGAAGGTTGTGTAGTAGACATCAACAACATGACGATGTTTTCTCTCTACAGAACCATTCTGTTGGTGTGCATGTGGGCATGCAACGTGATGAGAAATGCCAAGTTGCTGAAAAAAAGGAATTCAACTTCCTTTATTCACCCCCCAATCGGTTTGCATAGCAATAATGTTAGTGTTGAGTTTTCTCTCAAAAAGACTTTTAAAATTGGAGAAGACTTGAAACACTTCAGACCTTTTCTTAAGAAGATAGATCCAGGTAAACTTGCTAAAATCATCAATAAAGCTTACATAATATGAGTATCTACCAACTGAAGTGGGAGTTGGTCCCCATACATCTGAGAATACAAGTTGTAGGGGTGCAGTGGAGATGCTAGTAGACACAGGATATGGTAGCTGATGACTTTTAGCTTGTTGACATCAATCACAAACTGACTCAATACTAACTTCATGGGAGTGAGGAAGTTTATTTTCACTAAGGACACGTTTAACTATAATTGACGAAGGATGACCTAATCTACTATGCCACTTTGATGATGAAGGCTTGATAGCCGCAAAAGCTTGTTTATTCGATGACGATGATGAAGAAGATATGAGTGGGTAAAGTCCTCCCACACATCTACCCCTAAGAAGTATTCTCTTCGTGGCCAAGTCCTTGACAAGAAAGAAATAAGGATAAAATTCAATGAGGACATGGTTATCACAAGTAAATCGATGAACAGATAAAAGACTTTTTGAAGTTTCAGGAACATGAAGGATTTTGTTTAGGTGTAAATTATTATTAGGGGTTCTAACAATTGAATGACCAATATGATGAACTTGCATACCAGAACCACTCGCGGTGTGCACTTGATCATGTCTGTGGTACTTGTCCCGGATAGTCAGCTTGTCCAGCTCTCCGGTGATGTGGTGCGTGTCGGCGGTGTCCGCGTACCAGTTCGTGTCAACACCGTAGGAGTCGGTGACCATGTTGGCCCCCTTATCCTCAGGCTCATCTTCGTCATATCCGTGCTAGCAGTCACGGGCGCCCCCTAGATGGTGCCTACAACAGATCTGACACTCTGGATAATCACGAGCCTGCTGCTGCCGTTGCCGCCAGATGGACTCGGGGAGGAGCGCCTGCCTCGGCCACGGCCTCTGCTGTAGCCGCAACCGCGCCCCCTGCTGTAGCCGCGCCCGCGTCCTCTGTATGCCATGTTTGCTGAAGAGTTGAAGCCAGCATCGACGCCGTCGCCTAGCATCTCCACCCGCTGATCGAACGCCGTGATCTGGGCGAAGAGGTCATCAACTGAGATCGTCGACTTAACTGCGCCGATAGCCGCCACGACAGCGTCATAGTCTCTATCGAGACCCGCAAGTACGTAGTCGACCATCTCTGGATCAGAGACAGGGCGACCCACCATGGCGAGTTCATCCGCCAGGTTCTTCATCTTGGCGATGTAGGAGGTGCTCGACATGGCTCCCTTCTTGGTGTTGGTGATGGCAATCCGCAGGTTTGTGATGCGAGATTGGGACTGCGAGGCAAAGATAGTAGTAATAGCAGTCCAAAGATCGAAAGTTGTCTCCTTACTCGTGACCTAGGCGAGAATCTCTTTTGACAGAGAGTTCAGGAGATGACTCAGGACCTGCTGGTCCTTCGAGATCCATTGTGCGTACAGAGGGTTTGGCACCTCTGCCATGGTCTTGTCCTCCTGCTGCTGCTGCACTGTCTTCGGTGGCATAGCATCAGATCCATCCAGGAGGCCGGTGACTTGCGCTCCTCGCAGTCCCGGCATGACCTGGGTCCTCCATAGGATGTAGTTGGTTCTGGTGAGTTTCTCGGCTGGTGGAGCACCAAGGTTGATGACGATGGTGGCCGAGGAGGACATGGTGGTGTGGTGATTGCGATCTGGCAATGGTGGTGGTGATCGAAGGAGAAGCTTTTCTGGCTAGATAGATGGGAAGAGGTTGGCTCTGTATACCATGTCAGGAAGCGTTTCTACTCCCTCTTAAGGGAGCCGCGTTGGACTTATATTGATTGAGGCGCAAGGCCAAGCTTGGAGTACAAGTTGAGGACCTGCCGATCTCTAGGATTCATTGGTTTAGATAACAGAGAGAGAGAGGGGTTTAGTTGAGATTACAAAACGTATTATACATCTTTACCTAATAATAAAGCAAATTGAGTTTCTTTCGTCCGTCATGGCATTTTTCAGAAAAGTCCCTCTATTTCAGAGAATTCAACACGCAGTCTTGTTTTAAGTTAAAACGAATCGTTATTTTCATATTTTACACAAAAGTCCCTGTCTTTTCTTGAAATCAACCCGCCGTCTGGATTTAAGTCAACCCGAACTGTTACTTTACATTTTTTGAAAACCCCCTGATGTTTTAGTTAATTCATCCGCAGATTATATTTAAGTCAAACAAATGTTTTTTTAAAATCATCCATATCTTTTAAACCGTAACTCTGATTTGAACATGCTATATATGAAATTTGATTAGAAAAATATGTAGAATATGAATATGAGATTATTTTTACCTGTTAAGTATTTTTAAATATTATTTTGGAATATATTTGAGTCAAACCAAATGATTTTCTACATTATCTGTATCTTTTAAACCGTAACTTCGATTTTAACATATTATATATGAAATTTTATTAGAAAAATGTGCGGAATCTAAATATGATGTTAATTTTACCTGTTAAATATTTTTTAAATATTGTTATGGAAGCAAACTTATAATTTATAGCACAAAATTCATTTTTTTCATACCGGCGACGATCCGGATTGCAAATAAACACCCCACTATAACCATATACGGAAAAGAAAATACCGATAACTACACATGCATACCTCTGAAAAATGTCGTAGGGGAAAACAACAGATTTCTCATCGTGAGAGTGAGAGAAAGCGAGTGAGAGAGAGGGGGGAGAGAGAGAGGGAGAGGGCGAGAGAGACGCCTTAGGATTAACCATATTCAACACACGTTTTTTGTTGTTTTGTGTGAACACCGAGGCCATCGCCGGCGAGGGTGAGAAGTAGGATAAGCGGCAAGACAAATATGATGTCTCGCAAAAATAAAAGTGAGGGACATATTGTGATCTTGAGTGATGGTTGTTGAGTTAAGAGCGTGTGTTATGTTTTCTCTCCCGTTGCAACGCACGGGCTCTTTTGCTAGTAAACTCTAACAACGGTAATCAGGGAAAGAGAGTAAACACGGCGGCCGGTGCACGCCTACGTGCCATATCTCTCTCTCCTAATCGGGGAAGGAGAGTAAACTACCTGCCGTCTCTCTCTTTTCTCTCTCTCTCTCTCAATATTTGACAAGAAAAGGGTAAAAAGGAAATTTAAAATTAAAATAAAAGAAAAAACGAACATGAAAAAAGAAAAAGACAAATAAGAGATCAAAAGCAGGAAAAAAGTCGTAATGAAAATACAAAAAAGGAAAACTTTTTCCAAAATCGATGCGATTCGTTCGGGGCATAGCGCAAGCTAGTGTGTTGGCGGAAGGTGGTGGCTCCTCACTGCTTCGTGCTTGATGGCACGAAATCTTCGTAACAATTTTCGTAGGTCTAGAATTATTGTACTCCATAAAAAGGCCTTAGCATGCATAGTGGCGCGAACTCGGGAAGGAGTAAAACGCCGAGGCCGTTGCAAGGCGTAGTACGTGTCGGCTCTCCATCTCCCACCGACGGAGAGCATGCTGAAAATGGGGCAGAGTAAAGCCATCGGCCGGCCGGCTGGGCCGGAAAAAAATCCTATAAAACCCGGCTCGTACCAGGCGATCGTAAGACCCTCTCCTGTGGGCAAGGCGTGGCTGTACGAATCTCAAAGCAGCAGCCCCCGCCTTGTTCCACCTACCCTATTTGCAAATCCCTGCTGCTCGTTCCCCCTTCCCTAGACACGTTCCAGCCGCCGGTGTGATGCGCCCAGCTGCTCGCCACATCGCCGTCGGCGTGCTCCTCGATGCCCAGCACACCAGCCCAGATCGGCGCGCTCCATCCCCGTCGGCGCTCCAGCTCGCGACACCGCCCCAACTACTTCTTCCCGCCGGCCACGGCGACTGCGCGCCTCCACTTGCGCCGACACCAGCGCACTACGCCAGCTGCACGCGCCCCTTGGCTACGGCAAAGTTTCTTGTGTGCCGGTGTTTTAATCTCCTTCCATGGCCATCCTCTTAGCTTGGCTCCGCTGGATTTGACCTACTACTGTACATTCATGTGATAACCTTACTTGATAAGAATCATAAATCATAGGATAATTCACTCTGTAGGGGAATTCAATTACAGAGTGGGCTTGTCTTGAGGTGGAAGAAAGAGTTGGGAAAGGGGATAGAATGAGCGAGCTATCAATTACAACTTCGCTGTCGATCTGGAGAACGAGTCGTGCTAAAAGTACCTACTCCAACTAGAGAGGCCAATGGCCCACTAGCCCTATTCCTATTACAAGGCCCAAAGCCCACAGCCTCTATTCACTCGTGCCCCTTTACTCCCTTGCTTTGCCACCCATATGCTCTTGGTCGCTTACAGTGTCGTCCGCTGGAAATCCAGCATGCCCCCATGCTGGTGCCGCCGGATAGCGTTTCTTCAGGACTTCATAATCTTCCCACGTAGCTGCTGCTTCCGGAAGACCCGCCCACTGGACCCGGATTTGCACGTGCGCGGCATTGCCTTTCTTCACCATCTTCCGTTCGAGGACTTGCACAGGAACCAAATTACCTGCAGATAGATCCACTTGAGTTGGGAGTTCAGAAAACACTGGAGTATGATCAGGTTTGTGTTCCTTTAGCTGAGATACATGGAACACTGGGTGGATTTGTGCACCCTCAGGCAACAATAACTTGTACGCTGCTGGTCCAATGCATTCCAAGACCTTAAATGGCCCATAGTACTTATATGCCAGCTTAGGACACGGCCTGTTGACCATAGAATGTTGAGCATATGGCTGGAGCTTCAGATACACATAGTCACCCACTGGAAATGATCTTTCCGATTTGCATGCATCTGCATAGTGTTTTATTTTTGCTTGAGCTCTCATTAAGTTAGCTTTTAAGACTGCTGAGTGAGCCTAGTGTTCCCTGAGCCACTGTTCAACTTCAATGTTGTCAGATTGGAGCAGAGAAGAAAAGAATCCATAGCTAGGATTATACCCATACAAGGCCTTGAAAGGAGAGCACCCCAAGGAAGTATGGAAATTGGTATTGTACCAGAATTCAGCAAGAGGAAGCCAAGTCTACCATTTGGTTGGAGTATCATGTATTGCACACCTCAAATACATTTCCAAGCACTGATTGACTCTCTCACTCTGACCATCAGTTTGTGGGTGGTATGCAGTAGACATGTGCAACTTGGTGTCCCATAGTTTGAACAGACCCCTCCTTGCTTGTGAAAACCTTGTCTCTGTCAGATACTATAGTAAGTGGAGGTCCATGCAATTTAACCATTATCTCCAAAAATGCTTTGGCCACAACAGGAGCAGAAATTGGATGTTTAAGAGGAATGAAATGGGCATATTTAGTATGTCTATCAACCACCACCAATATGACACTGTACCCAGCAGATTTAGGGAGTCCTTCGATGAAATCCATAGTCACTTGCTGCCAAGGGCCCTCGGGAACATGCAAAGGATCGGAAGGCCAGGGTACTTGCAATGTTCATGTTTTGCTTTCTGACAAATGTCACATTGTTGCACATATTCAGTCACATCATTCTTCAATCCTGACCAAGCAAACAGTTTGTGAACTCTCTGGTAAGTAGCAAGTATCCCCGAACGGCCTCCCATTGCACTATCATGAAATGCAGATATTAATTTGGTTTTTAGAGCTAAATTTGCTCCAATTCAAATTCTATCTTGAAATTTGATTATCCCTTGCTGTAAGGAAAATCCTTCTGCATTCTTAGTAGAAACTGCTAGCTGTTGTATTAATTGTTGTGCTTTAGGGTCCACTTCATAAGAATTCACCACCTCTTACATCCACACCGGTTGACTCTGAGAAGTTGCAGACACCGCAAGCAGATGTCCTACTCTTGATAATGCATCAGCCACAGTGTTTTCAGTCCCCTTTTTGTACTGAAACTGAAACTGAAGTCCCACCAGTTTAGTCTTGGCTTTTCGTTGAAGATCAGATGTGAGAATTTGATCCCCTAACTGACACAAACTCTGATGATCGGTTTTGATAATAAAAGGTCCTCTTTGCAAGTAAGCTCTCCATTTCTCCACTGCCATCATGATAGCTAAAAACTCTTTCTCATATATGGACAGTTGCTGATTCTTAATGCCCAGTGCTTTACTGTAGAATGCTACAGGATGTCCTTGTTGCAAAAGAACAGCTCCAATACCAGTTGAGCACGCATTTGTTTCAATGGTGAACTGCTTATCAAAGTCGGGTAACAACAGCACATGAGTAGTGGACATAGCAACTTTCAGTTTATCAAAAGCCTGGACAAATTCACCAAATGGATTGAGGCAAAGCCGATCAAGAAGCTGAATGGTCCGACTGCCGTGACATTCATCACAGATATAACAACTTGCTATGGCGTGCCACACAGCATCATCACCGACAACGGCACGAATTTCGCCAAGGGAGCATTGGCACGTTTCTGCGCGACGCAGGGCATCCGGTTGGACTTAGCGTCCGTTGCCCACCCACAGTCAAACGGCCAAGTCGAGCGAGCCAACGGCCTCATCCTTTCCGGCCTCAAGCCCCGACTGGTCGTACCACTGGAACGTTCGGCCGGCTGTTGGCTCGATGAGCTGACGGCCGTCCTCTGGAGTCTGCACACTACCCCAAACAAGTCTGTCGGTGTTTTGGGAACGGGGGTCCCTAGACTTGCCTGCCTGCGGCCTGCAGCGTGGCTCAAAGGGGGGCCCAGCACGGCCCATCTTCACCAACACAAACCCAAGACCCTCGCGAGGGGCCAAGCCTCACGAGGCGGACGATGCGAAGCTTCCTCAGGCACAACCTCGTCAGGCTGGCTCACGAGGAGGCGGAGAGATCAAGGTGGGGTACCTCATGAGGAGCCCGTGACGCAAGCCATGACGACTCAGGGCGCCAGGTGGGTGCCAGCCCGCGCAGCGTCCTCCTTTCCTCTTTGGTGTAAAGGGGGCAAGTGCAGCCGCGGAGTACCGAGGCATCAGGCAAATGTTGCCATTTCGGTGCAACGAGACCAAGACCAGGAGGACTACGAGACGGAGGTCACCATGGAGCCCAAGACGGCGTCATCATCAGAGCTTTGTGCAGGCGAAGACCGCTTTTGTCAGAATAGCTGATACTTGCTGTCCCCCTTCAAATTAGCCCGCCATTGTTGGCTCCCTTCCCGCTCAATATTTGGGAAGAGGACCAGGGCCTCTATAAATAGGACCAGCCACCCATACAGCAAAGGAGAGGTTGGACAGGGGAGGTCAGAGAGAGAGAGAAAGGTGGTTGAACCCCTCCCAGCAGTTCATCGCCTCAGCCAAGAACAGACCCTTGCGAGGCTGTTCTTCCTTGTATTGTTCATCATCACCAGCCCAAGAGGCAATCCACACACCACACACTGGAGTAGGGTATTACACCACAACGGTGGCCCGAACCAGTATAAACCCTGTGTTTCTTGTGTTGTTCTTTCCTCAGTTTAGATCCTAGCACGGCGGAGGGGTGCAGGAAGGTAGGAGGCGAAATCTCCGCGCGCCCCCAGTGTTCGAACCTCAAGGGTCTGCCGGAACCCAAAATCCGACATTTGGCGCGCCAGGTAGGGGTGCGCCAGAATTCGTCTTCCACCGCCCCGTTCTCCTCCGACCGTCACGCCCATGTCTGACGCTCGTCGGGCCCGCGCCGAGCGTTGGGCCGCACTCGCTTCCCGCGAAGCCCAGACGGCCCCTGTCGACGGGCATCCACGTCGTTCCCCGTCACCTGCCGTCAACGCCGCCACCGGCCCGACGGGGGATGAGCGGAAAGCATCGTCCCAGCATCCGTCCGTGCGGCAAGACGGCCGCACCGCAACCCCCTCGCTCGCCCCAGCTGGATCTTCGTCCCGCGCGCTCCGCGCGCCCATGGAGGCTCGGGCTGCACTCATTGCGGCAAACGAGCTCCTGCGCTACCGTCCCGTCGATGATGTCTACGAAGAATGGCTCGACCGCGTCGCCGAGCTCGTCCGCGCTGCGGGGGGCTCTTCCGCGCCGTCCGTACAGCTGCACCGCACCCCGCCCCGCGTGGGCGAAGAGGCTCCGGCGGCGCCCCGGCGCCTCCTCCTCAAGAAGACGCCATGGCTCCAAGGCGCATGGCCCCTGGGCGGAACCCGCTCCGTCAGGCGCCAGCGCAGCAAGAACAGAGCTGCCAAGAAGTCCCTCGCCTGCCAGAAGCTGCCCGGGCGCTCCTTGCTCCAGCACGTCGCGACCATCCCCCTGCTCCAGCGCGTGGGGACATGCAAGACCAGGCTCTCCGTCACCTAAGGCCTCCCGTGGCCACGGCAGGCTTCCGCGCCTACACCACCGAACTACGCAGCGTCGCGTGGCCCGACAAGTTCAAACCAGACCTGCCTCCTCGCTACGACGACATGGCCGACCCTGCGGAGTTCCTCCAGCTCTACGAGCTGGGCATCGAAGCTGCCAACGGAGACGAGAAGGTCATGGCGAACTGGTTTCCCATGGCGCTCAAGGACGGGGCCCGCACCTGGCTCCTGAACCTGGCTCCAGGCACAATCTCCTCCTGAAAAGAGATGCGCACCCGCTTCATCGCCAACTTCCAAGGTACTCGCGACCGGCCACCCGCCGTGAGCGACATGCGCCGCATCAAGCAACAACCCAGGGAAACCCTGCAGAAGTACATCCAACGCTTCAACAACGCACGCCTCAAGATCCCCAGGGTGACTGAGGAGGCCATCATCTCAGCCTTCTCCGATGGTGTGTGCGACGTCAAGATGAAGGAGGAGCTGGCGATGCATGAAGACCTGTGCACTTCCTTGGAGCTGTTCAACTTGGCAAACAAGTGCGCCAGGGATGAGGAGGGGCGTCTCTCCCTCCTCGAGCTGCCTGCCGCAGACCTAGAAGAGAAGAAGCTCAAGGCCAAGGATGTGAAGCGCAAGGGGGCTGCAGTGCTCACGGCAGAACCAGACACCAAGCGAGGCAGAGATCAGCCCGAACCTCCCAAAGGCAGCCGGTACTGCTTGTACCACGACCTCCACACCCACAACACCAACGAATGCCAAGAACTCCGAGCCGTGCATGAAGGAAGGATCGGCCATTGCCCCGACCGTGGAGACCGGGGCTACGGTCGAGGAGGAGGAAGAAACACAGGACGCTGGGAAGACCGTGGGCCGCGCCAAGGGTGGCATGATCAACCTCGCGAGGATCACTGGCAAGACCCACCTCGCGAGAGAGGATGGAGAGATCAGCCTCGCGAGGGAGACTGGAGGGATCAGCCTCGCGAGGATCGCCCGCTAGGAAACGCAGGCCTCCCACCGCAGCCGCCGCAGCCAAGGAGAAACGATGACCGCCATCAGGACGAGAAGGCTGGGGGCTTTCAGGAGCCGCGCGCGATCGCCTGCATCTTGGGCGGAGCGCAAGCCCCAGCCTCTCAGCGCATCTTCAAGCAGTTCGCCCGCGAAGTGAACGCAGTAGCCCCCGGCCACGTGGTGTTGCACGCAGTAGCCGGGGGGCAGCGCATCTTGGGCACCACATGGAGGCGTGTTTTGAAGCACGTTTCCCTCAAGAAGGCGCAAGGCAAGGAGATCCAGACCCACAGGAGTTCGTCAGCAAGGCCATTCAGGAGCTACAGGAGTTAAGAGTCATGAGAGGCGCCCGCCGCCTACCAGCAGTGGCCCCCCGTCCAGGCGAGGATGGTGGGCTGCGCGTCTGCATCGACATACCAGGGCTCAACCGGGTCGTCTCTCTGGGGTGCCTCTGGCCCTCGCGAGCGGGGCGCTGCGGAGGTCCACCCCACAGCTACGTTCGCATGCCTTACGGCTTGCCGAACGCGGCTGACGCGCACCAGCGCCTCATGAGGGGCATCACGGAGGTACGAGAGGCCAGGCGTTCCACAGCTCTGGCAGAGATGGAGATGGCCCGCAAGGAGTCACCAGCGCCTCTGGAGCCTCCTGAGGCCCCTGGGCCTGGGGGCTCGTGAGGATCGGTTCCCGCAGCCCCCCGAGCCTGCTACACCAACACCCCTTCGTCCTCAACATCATCAGGTGACATCTTTTGAGTTTTACTTCCAGCTGGGAGCGCCCCCAGGGCTGCATTATTCCCAGGCTGCGTGGGTCCGTTCCTGCGACGTGTATCCCTTTTATTTCGCGTCGATTAGCTTACCTTGTTGGGGGCGCCCCTCAGGCTGCATGATCCCCAAGCCGCTCGGGCCAGGCCCAGTGGCATGTATCCCATTTGCGTTTATTTTCGATTATGCGTTAGACCCACCATGCTTGATTATTTGATGCCGGTTTGCGGCGCCTCTTCTCCTCCGTGCCGACTACTTGCACGTTAAAGGGGGGCACCTGAGCATCGCGACTCAGGGATCTTACTGGCTCTCCAGCCCTCACCCTCTGGCCTTGTCCATGGCATCACGACCTGGCGTACCAGCGAAGGCTGAGACCAGCTCGAGGGCCGGGACCCGAGGACGTAGAGTGCCGACATCTAACCAAATTTGCAGGGACACATCACGAGATAAGGCCCAGTGCCAGGCGCAACCCGCCTAGAGGTAGGGCCCCGTGAGTCCCGCGCTGGCTCATGGGTGCCCAGATACAACTCGCCAGGCCCTACCGTGCCAGCCATGTGTCAGGGCGGGGCTGTACACGCCCCGGGGGCTCCTCCCGGAGGGGGCCCCCCTCCCACGTACCAGTGGAAGCACCATGCTCCATGCTGGCTGACGACACTGCCGAGGAGCGGCTATGCCCGTACACATACGGTAGCACTATGCTCCGCGCTGGTGATAAACAACTGGGGGTGGCCCCCGGGCCGCATCAACCTTAGGGAGCCCAGAGCTCAGTGTCTAGCCTCATCGTAACGCCTCCCCTCGGGAGTGCCGCGCGAGGGGGCTGGGCACGGGGGCTACGCCTGGGTCACACCCAGACGCACGCCGCCCGGCCAGGTCCCCCCGGGCCTGGTTCGTCGCGCGTCTCTCCCCGAGCGGAGCCAAGGTACGAAGGTCGTTTGAGCGTCAACGGGGACTCCTGAGCATCGCGACTCAGGAGCCTAACTGGTCACGTAGCCCCTCACTCCGTGGCCCCGTCCTGGTTTCCGGTCGGGACCATCGCTGGGTGAGGCACGCGCGCGGCCGGGCCCTGCAGACGTAGAATGGTGAATCCACCCGCATCACACCTCCCTACTTGCTGTTCATGCGCCAAGGGGGACTCCTGAGCATCATGACTCAGGAGCCTAACTTGTCATGTAGCCCCTCACTCCTTGGTCCCGTCCTGGTTTCCGGTCGGGACTATTGCTGGGTGAGGTACGCGCGAGGCCAGGCTCTGCCGGCGTAGAACGTAAGCAAGTAGGAAGGAAAAGCGCTAATTTCAAGGAATTAAAAAGCAAATATTACAGTCCACACTGTTATTTCAATGCCAAACGCAAGTTTAAACGCCTCCCCGAGGCATGATACGTGTGCAGGAATTAAAAGCAGGACAGGAGCCACGACGGAGTCACTCGGCGGCGGGGGAGCAGCACGGAGCGGGTTCGCCTCACGGAGCAGCGGGGTCGGCAGCGCCTTGCTCCGGCTTGGTGTTGAAGGCTCGGAACTTCCCCAGCAGAACCTCCGCGCGACCCTTCACGGCCTCGGCCTCGGCAGCGGCAGCGGCACGCTCACCGCTCACTGGCTCTAGCAGGCTGTCGAGGTCGACACTGGGATCGCGAAGGTAGATGTGGGTGAGGACCTGCGTCAGTGCTGCAGAAGACAGGACACGCGCCTCGGCCTCGGCCGTGGGGCCAAGGCCAAGGGCGACATCTTCAAGAGCGTGAACCAGGAAGGGAAGCAGCTTGGCGGGGCCATCCTCGACCCGCCAGCCAGCGGGCTCTCCAGGCCGCTGTCGTAAAGCGTCCTCAGCGAGGAGCGAGCCTTCGCCTCCAACTCCGTGAAGGCCGCGCGGTCCTCGGCAAGAACCAGGGCCTTGTCGTCCAGCTCGGCCTTCCTCGCCCCCAACTCCTGCTCCAGCGCGCCTATGCGGTCATGGCGCTTCCTGAGCTTGGCCTCCCGGCCCTTGATGGCTGCCTCGCGAGCCTTCACGCCTTCTTCCTGCTCTTGGCGAAGGCGGACCTCTTCCGCGAGCCGATCCCGCAGGCCTTGCAGCTCGCCCTCCAGCGCCTTGCAGCGACTGCGGACGTCGACCACCTCCCCCAAGGCTGCATCACGGGCAGCCTTCGCCTCCAGGACGGCCTGCTTCTCCTCGTCGCATGCCGTCGAGGCCTGGACCAGCGCCGCTTGAATCAAGGCGTCGGAGCGAACCCATCCGGAAGCCAGCTCCAAACGCTCGGCCACCAAGCGGGGGTCGGCGCCAAGAAGATCCTGCCGCAGTCGGTCCAGCTCAGCAACAACATGATCCAGAACGGCAAAAGGAGTGGGAGAGATAGCGGCCGGTGGAGTAGGAGGAGAAGGCGGCAGCGCAGCCGCAGCATCCTGAGGCGGAGTCTGCCGCGCCCCGACAGCCGTAGTGGCGGCGGCAGGTAAGAGCACCTCAGGAGCCACTTGGGCCGTGGGGGCTGAGCTCGCCCCGGCCGGCTCAGCCAGACCTCGCGAGGACGACCGGGCAGGAGAAGCATGTGCGTCCCGGTCACCTTCCTTCGCGAGCAGTAGCGCCGCCACGGATGGAACCTCGGGAGCCCCCTTCGGCTTATTTGCTGCGGGCGCCAACCTACCCAAAGATGCGGACGTCAAGCCTCAGAAGCAGAGCAAGAGATAAAGACAAGGATTGAATGCTTACGGGTCATCGCCAGTGAGCTCAAGCGGCCTCCGGCCAAATTTGAAGCCTGAAAGTCGGCTGGAAGGGTCGACCTCGGGAAGCTTGGAGGCAGAAGGTGCGTCTACGGTTCGCCCCGGGGCCGGGGGAGACCCGCGGGAGATCAGCCCGGTCCTGTCCTTCTTCGGGGCTGGGGGCGAGCTCCCGCCGTCCTGCTCGTCGTCGTCTACATCGTCATCCTCGTTGTCATCATTCGGAGAGAGGCGGAGAATGCGGGACCTGCGCCGGGGGAGGGGAGCCCTCGACTCTCCGTCAGTCGCCTCGGAGTCAGGCCCCTTTCCGTGCTCCCTTCCCTCTTCCTCTTCGCTGGAGTCGCCGGAGGGCACGTCCACCGGTTCCTCAGGAGCTTCCAGGGGCACTGGCCCATCCCCGTTGAAGACGGGCATGGACTTCACCACCTGCTCCCAGTCGTTGCGGAGGAACAAGGGCGTAGGAGCGCCCTCCAACCTCGCCACATTGCCCTCGACCAGAGATTGAAGAACCGCAGCCAGGTCTCCGGCGGCCAAGGCCGCGGGATTCGGACGGGGCCTCCACATTGGAAGCGAGTACTGCCGAAGCGGAGCCAGCCGGTGCTCCAGGAACTCCCTCAGCAGCGACGCACCGGTCAGCTTCGCTGCCGCCATGTCGGCCGGCCTCAGATCCGCGTCCATCTTCTCCAACACCATCTTCGCACGGGGATCCGTGAGCTCCGCTCGACCCCAGTCGCTGGAGCTCGTGGGCTGCTTCGTGGGCAAGATCAGCCGCGGGTGGATGCGCCCAGCATCCACCAAGATCCACTTGCTCCTGAAGCCCTCAATCCTCTTCCCAGAGTTCGAGATGGCAATGGCGCCACCGGACGCGACGAAGCTCGTGCACGCGGAAGCGGTCCCGCGAGAGGTCCGGAGGTAGAAGTAGTGGCGCAGCAAGGCCACTGAGGGCTGCACCCCAACATGTGCTTCGCAATAATAAGCAAAGATTGCCAGGAGAAGGACGGAGTTGGGATGGAGATGCAGAGCCTGTAGCTTGTAATGGCGGAGAACAGAGAAGAAAAACTCGGAGAAGGGAGGCACCAGGCCAGCAACAATGGCACTTACGAAGAGCGGATAGAAGGTGCTTCCTTGACCTTCAGGGGTGGTGGAGCCAGCCTTGAACACCTTCTTCCCGTCGATGCCCCACACCGTCGCCATCCGGCGCAACCAGGCAAGGCCCGCCTCCGACACGTTCGGCGAGTCCAAGGCAGACGAGTACCAAGCTGCGGCCGGGGGCTGACGAGGCGCCATGGCTCCCTAGGCCGCGCGGTCAGAGTAGATCTGGAAATCTCGGAGGAAGGAAGGAGAGGCGCAAGAAAAGGGATCTGAGCAGCAGCCGGAGAAAGCAAGAAGCAGGGCCTAGGCGGATGCCACTCCTTTATCAACTCGCGCGGTTGCTGAGGCGCCCACATCCAGTCAACCGCCACGCGGCGCCCAAGGCCGCAGGCTGTTAGGGCCCGCGGCGCTTCGCTCTTGCCCTTCCGCCTCCCTGCACGGCCAAGTCCGGGCACGCCTTGGGCCCGGGGGCTACTGTCGGCATTCTGGAAACGGGGATCCCTAGACTTGCCTGCCTGCGGCCTGCGGCGTGGCTCAAAGGGGGGCCCAGCACGGCTCATCTTCACCAACACAAACCCAAGACCCTCGCGAGGGGCCAAGCCTCGTGAGGCGGACGAAACGAAGCTTCCTCAGGCACGGCCTCGTCAGGCTGGCTCACGAGGAGGCGGAGAGATCAAGGCGGGGTACCTCACGAGGAGCCCGTGACGCAAGCCATAACGACTCAGGGCGCCAGGCGGGTGCCAGCCCGCGTAGCATCCTCCTTTCCTATTTGGTGTAAAGGGGGCAAGCGCAGCCGCGGAGTACTAAGGCATCAGGCAAAGGTTGCCATCTCGGTGCAACAAGACCAAGACCAGGAGGACTACGAGACGGAGGTCACCGTGGAGCCCAAGACGGCGTCATCACCAGAGCTTTGTGCAGGCGAAGACCGCTTTTGTCAGAATAGCTGATACTTGCTGTCCCCCTTCAAATTAGCCCGCCATTGTTGGCTCCCTTCCCCTCAATATTTGGGAAGAGGACCAGGGCCTCTATAAATAGGACCAGCCACCCATACAACAAAGGAGAGGTTGGACAGGGGAGGTCAGTGAGAGAGAGAGAGAAAGGTGGTTGAACCCCTCCCAGCAGTTCATCGCCTCAGCCAAGAACAGACCCTCGCGAAGCTGTTCTTCCTTGTATTGTTCATCATCACCAGCCCAAGAGACAATCCACACACCACACACTGGAGTAGGGTATTACACTACAACGGTGGCCCGAACCAGTATAAACCCTGTGATTCTTGTGTTGTTCTTTTCTTAGTTTAGATCCTAGCACGGCGAAGGGGTGCAGGAAGGTAGGAGGCGAAATCTCCGTGCGCACCCCAGTGTTCGAACCTCAAGGGTCTGCCGGAACCCAAAATCCGACAAAGTCAACCGGCTTCACTCCTTTCTTCCTCGTGTATGGTACCGAGGCGGCCATCCCAACCGACATCGAGTTCGACTCGCCTCGGGTAACCATGTACACAGAGGCGGAGGCCAAGGAAGCACGAGAAGACGGCATCGACCTGCTGGAAGAAGGCCGGCTGTTAGCCCTCAGCTGGTCCGCCATCTACCAGTAGGGCTTGCGCCGCTACCACAGCCGGATGGTCAGACCAAGATCTTTCCAAGAAGGCGACCTTGTGCTCCGGCTGATCCAGCGAACAGCCGGCCAGCACAAGCTCTCGGCCCCTTGGGAAGGCCCCTTCGTCACCAGCAGAGCGCTGGGAAATGACTCCTACTACCTGATCGACGCACAGAAGCCAAAGGCACGAAAGAGAGACGACTCTGGCAAAGAGTCGGAGCGACCATGGAACGCCAACCTCCTCCGAAGATTTTACAGTTGAAATGCAGTATGTATCACGCTAACTTTTGTACTAAGTACGAGACAATAGGCCCCCCGAGGAGAGCTCGGGGACTGCCATCTTTTATCTATAAATGAAGAGTATCATGCTTATGATCATGTCATTACATTCACTTTTTTCGTCCGGCACCGGGTTCGACTAGTCGGCCTGGGGACTAGCCGCCTTGAGTTATGTTAGAAGTCCTACCCGCGGTCAGACAAGTAGTGTGCCAGCACCCAAGCCTTCTCTTGCCAAAAGTCACAATTCGAAGAACCGGCTGTCCGGCTGGCAAGAGTTAAAGGCAGGAAAGGACGCCCACACGAAAAACGGCTAGGGACTAACGGACTAATATAACAAAAGCTGGTTTTTCTCCCACCATCGACCGACTACCAGAGTAGCCGGCCGGCCAGCTTCCATTCACCTCGCTTCAATCTAAGAAAGCTCGAGTACTTGCCTTCCCCAAAATAAAAATAAATAAATATAGCCAAGTTCTTCCTTAGCCGCAGGCTGCAGAGCAGCTGTCGGTTGGGAAGGCAGTAGCTAGGGGAAGGCGGCAAAGAAAACAGCCTAAAGATAAAAAAAGCATACGCGAATGGAAGCCAAACACACACACGATCATATTTACACAAAAGGCCTTCGAAAGGCCAGCATTCAACATAGTTTGAATACACCCCCAGTGGGTGGAACTGCGCAAGTTTAACAAAAATTGTTCAAAGAGTAACAAGCAGGAAAAGCAAGGACGGCAGATTAAGCCAAGGGAGCGACTGGCGAGTCGGGCAGGTCGGTAGAGACGGCAGTGCTGGCTGGAGGAGTGGCCGGCTGGCGAACCTCGGCATGATCACCACCTCCCGCAGAGGGCGCGCTAGCACGCGCCTCCTTGCTGGAGGCACGGTTAGGCTGGGGCTAGTTGGCCGCTTCACCGGCCGGCTCGACGTCTTCGCCTTCCTCTCCTTCGTCGTCTTCACCTTCATCGCTGGAAGCGATCTCCTCTGCCGAGTCCTCACCCGCTGCCGGGTCCAGCCCAAACCATTCCTTCGGCTGGGCAACACCGTCGTCATTTATTTCAGGAGCAAAGACGCTGATGTCAGTGCACTCGGCGATCATCGAGGCACGCTGAGCGATAGCCGGCCGCACCTCCTCCATCTCCTCGTTGGCCTCTAGCCGCCAGGTGCGCAGCTGGTCCAGGTTCAGCCCGGGATACCAGGCTCAGACGAACTCCAGCGCCCGCCCAGCTCCAAGCCGGGCCGCCGATGCCTTCCAGGCCTCGAAGCGGCCAACCGCGACCTCCAGCCAGTCGACAGTCCGACTCGGGGTGCAGGGAATCGTTTCGCCTAGCCAGAGGGCGGCCAACACCTGCGCCCCGGCGCGCTGGATGCGGCGGAGCATGCGGTGAGCCGGCTGCAGTCGGGCTTGGACCGCCAAGAGTTGCTCCTCAAGCGTCCGGCTCGTGTCCGGCGCGATTTCAGCCCCCTCCTGCCGGCGCGCCTCGCGGTGGGCCTCGATGGTCTGGGTGGCGAAGACGGAGTAGCCGAGGAAGTAGTCTGCACAAAGAACAAAAAGCAGCATAAGTCAGAACACAAATCAGGGGGCAAGGGGCAAGCAAGGAGTGAGGAAGGCGGCTTACCATCGATCAGATCCTCAATCCGGCCGAAGCCCTCGCTCAGCGCTTGTTTTTCCTCAGCCCAGCCTGCCGCTTCGGTCTCGAACTCAGCTTTGAGGGCGTCCTCGCTGTCCTGCGCCTTCTTCGGGGCCGCCTTGTGGCTCTCCTCCTGGTCGGCCAACTTCTTGGCCAGGCGGTCACGCTCCAGGACCAAGGCGTTGTACTCGGCTTCTTTGGCGCGAAGGGCGGCCTGGGCCCCGCTGAGCTGCCCCCTCAAGTCGGCATTGGCTCCTGCAAGCATGAAGACAAAGGAAAAATCAATAAGAAAGAAGTCTTTAGGGAAGATCCGACCCAACTGCTCCGCAGTCGGCCCGAATCTCGGGGACTACACCCAGTGGGTGCGCTGACGCGCCCCCACAGGAGATGAACAAGACAAAGCACGCACTCCGGCTGCTGGTCAGGTCCTCGGTTTTCCGGCCCAGCTCCTAAGCCTGGGAGTTGAAGGCAGCAGCGCGGAGGTTATGGTATTCCTGGAAGATCAGACAGGATGCGAGGATAAGATAGTTGTCAGGACCTAGTAAGTTCCAAGCCGCCAGCTCAGCAGCCGACTCGGAACTCGGGGACTACACCCAGTGGGTGCGCTGACGCGCCCCCACGAAAGAAATCAAAAAAGCAAAACAACCAAGGCTAGAAGACTCACCCGGATGACGGCCCGCGTCGTGAGGAACTCTTGGGTATATCGTTGCAACGAAGCGGCCTGGGCTTGAAGCCGGTTCCGGACCTCCTGGGCCGCTGTGTTCAGCTCGGCCGTCCCCCCACTGGGCGTCCACTCGGACGTGCTGGCGCTGGCGGCCTCCAGGGCCTCTACCGTCTGGCTGGTGCCCGCAGCTCCGTGCGACTCTGGCGCGGAGGTAGTTCCCCCTGCACGCCGGTGAAATGCCGGTTGCACCTCGAGGCCGGCCCCTGCCTCCGGCTCGCCCCCGGCCGGCTGCTCTGGCGCCGCGGCTGGTTGGCCGCTTTGGCCCGCTCCAGTCGGCACCGTCTGCGGCGCCTCCTCCATGAAGACCATGTGGTCCTCCCTCCTCTCCATCACCGGCGGGTCTTGGTCGACCTCCTCCGACGGGGGCACGGGGATGTCGGGGGCCACGGCACGGAGGGGAATGACGAGCAGCGGAGGCTGGTTGTGCGAGGCCTCCGCCTCCGTCTCCGCGGTTGCCGCCTCCGCCCGGGCCTTGGCCGCCGCGTCGGCCTGCTCCTTCGCCACCTGGGCGGTCCTTCGCTCCGCCACCTCCCGCTCCTCCCGCTCTTCCCGTGTGTTCTGCTCAGTGGCCTCCATAAGGTCGGCGCGGGGATCCACGCGGCGGGAGCCTGAGGACCCTCCAGTCGGCCCGACTACGGAGCCGCCAGGACCTCGCTCAAGGGAAAGCGGTGCCCTGCCCGGCGAGCAAAGAAAGGTTTAGAAGAACTTCAATCGAAGAGGACAACAAAAAAAAATATACAAGATGTTTGACGACTTACGCCGAGATCGCCTGCGGCTGTTTCACCGCCTTGCGGAAGCGGGCCACCTTCACGGCCGCCTCATCCTGCTTGGTCGCCGCCGTGGAACCCTTGGATTTCTTTGGCCGGCTGCCGAAGTAGGTCGACGCGGCCTGGCGTTTCTGCGTGCCGCCACGGGCAGCCGGCGCGGCAGATGGGCCCGCGCCTTGATAATCAAGCGCCGGCTAGCGGTGCGGGGCGGCTTCGACCTCGTCATTGTCCGCCCAGTCCTCGAGGCCGGCCCCGAGCCCCGCGCCTCCTGCCTCGTCGCCTTCCCCCACGATGGCATCTTCCATGGCAGCCGCTCCCAGGTCCGGATCATCGACGTCGTCCACCGTGCGGTCGGGGAGGAGCTTGCGCTCTACCCCTGCGGCCCCGCACTACAAGAAATATGTCAACTTGTGACCACCACTATTGGTCACTGAATGGTCACAAATTTCCATTTATGACCTTTTTGTGACCAAAACATAAGGTCAAAAGCTGGTCGTCATAAACTGACTATAGCGACCTTTCTTCTGGAATGGTCATAGACGTTTATGACCAAAATATGTCTACTGTGGCGTTTTGGTCACTAGCAACCTCCCCAGGCCACGTAGGCATCCAGCGTGGCAATCTGACGTGGCACAAGATTCAGCCCGGTCCAATTCGGTTTTCTACGTGGGCCTAGCCCAACAATTCGGCCTTTTTACTGTATTTTTTCCTGTGCTTTTATTAGCTACATGGGTCTGGCCCAACAATTCAGTCTTATTAATTTCTTTGCGTGGCCCTTTTAACAGCAGATTTTCTTTTTGATCATGTATTTTTCTGGGCCATTTCTTTGCTGGGCCTCTCATGTTTTTTATATGTATCATGGGTCCACTAGTTAGATGGATCCCAGTTATCATGTTCTTATAAGTGGGTCCAAGTTGTCAGGTTCTAGCAAGTGGGTCCGACTTGTCAGGGTCATATTCCTCATTTCATTTTGATAGTAAATAAATAACCAATATTTAAATTGTCACTGACAAAAAACACATATAATACTTCAAATAACAACAGCCAGATTTAGTATAGAGCCGGATTCTGTATGGAGCTCCTGCTCTACAAATAACTCTACAAGTGGAGTAACTAATTTACAAGCTCTACAAGTACTATATTCTTCAAGATGGAACTCCTTCGTTAGAATTACAAACAGGCACATGCACCTGCTCTTGCTCTTGCTCATAGTCAGGACACCCTGTTACATGAATCAGCAAAGAAGAATCAGAAAACTGGAGCAAATATATTATGAAGAGACCATTCAATAAAAAGGACAAGTTCTTCAGAATGATAACACAAATTCAACTAGTACAATGATTTTAGAAGTCACAAAAAATAACAATTACTACATGGCAGATGATCATGAAGAGTATAAACACATCTTAAATCTTACTTGTAAAAAGAGAATACATGCCTATCTCCAGCAATGTTATTATTATATAGAAAAAATCATAAACGGATCCCATAATAGTACAGTACAAGTGTGGGTAGAATTCAAAAGGTACAGCTACAAGTTAATAGATCAATAAAATACGGGACTTTTGCCAGTGCATGGTACTGAAGCCTGCAATCAGTATACTGTCATAACATTGCAGGAGTGCAAAACATAGATCTGGCATAGTTTACAACATAACAAACAAACTCTGACTGAGATGGGGGAGACAACCTAAACGAACCAGCTAAACGAACCAGGATGCAGCTTGGGGACTTGGTCGGGTAACACAACCGGCAACAGCAGCAGGTCCAGCACGTCCTATACTAGAAGCAGCTCCCATGGCCTTGAATTCCTTTCCTTGACACAATACGAGCACACATCAATAGGAGATGATGATAAGTTGTAGAAGAAGGAGTCCACAAGCATCAGCAGGCAATAGAGTAGAAGAAGATGAAATTGAGAGGCGGGGCGAACCTTGCTACTGCTACTGCTGTTGTGTCCTTGAGCTCGACCTCGCTGACCTTGACAATGTCTGCCTGGTCCCAGATGCTCAAGATCTTGGTGCGAGCCTGGGTACATCACAAGTTGTGAGACATTTTCCCTCAAAGAAATAAAACATTGCAGTACAGAAACTTTCACACAAATTAACAGTTCAGTACAGAATCTGCAAAACAAATTGACAGATAAGAATTGGAACACTTTCTTATAAGTTCTGCACGCAGAGCACAAATTTATAACAATAAAACAGTCGAAACATCTAGCGCAAACAGATATGTGGTAGTTCTAGGTCACGAAATTATACTATACATAGAAAGGAGCCCAAGCTCACCTGACATGCACAATTCTAAAATTACAGCAGTATGACAGTACAAAACACCTAATAACATGCAAATATTTTCCATAAGTTTTACTAACCAGGACAAGAGCTGATCTATCTGTCACCAGCGGACACTCAAAATTATTGTGCATCACACGGATTCTTGAAGCATCATACTTGGCCAAGCAATCTTGGACTGATCTAACCATAAGTTTTTGTATTATTTGTACCTATCAGGTTAATAAACTTAAGCAACCCGAGTAACTTAACAAGGAATCCAATGATAGTGCAAGTGCTGGAGTATGATGATATGCATGTCCAAATGAGATAATGCAACATTTCCTGCACATTCCAAGTGTGTTTGCCTCTTACATCAATCAAGAGAAGGATGGCAAATTGAGATTGAATAAATCAAGACACTTAAAACAGATATGTGCAAAGGTCCATGTTATTTTTATCCCACTCACAAGGCTAATCTTTTCACCAACGAGGCAGCAAAATAAGGAAGGCAAGATCCTGATGATCCAAGATGTATATCAACGAAGAGAGGGAAGGGCCTTCCATGGCGATGGCATGGTGCTCCTCCTTCATAGCAGCAGAAGCAGCACGTTCCATGGTGATAGACCTGCACAAACCAACCATACAGATCAGACCACAAACCAAAATAGGCAGTAAACATGTTCAAGTCGGGATGAGAAAGAGATTGCAAAGGGAGAAAAAAGACAGACCTGGCTGACCATGGCCATGGCCTCAACAGAGAGAGAGAGAGAGTGAGTGAGGGAAGTGCCTCCTCCTCCATGGTGCTCCTCCTTCACAGCCCGCCATGGTGCTCCTCCTCCATGGACAGCCTCAACCCATCCCATGGTGATGACCTGCACAAACCAACAGCATGGATCAGACCAACAAATCCGGAAGAAGATGAGGGGATTGAGGAGGAGGGGCTAGGGTTTCGGGATGAGGATGGGCTTACCTACCTTGCCCGTCGTCGGAGATGCTGCGCGCTCGCCGGAGAGGACCGGACCAGCCGGTGTTGGAGGGGCCGAAACCCTAGGCCCTCTGCCGCTGCGCTGCGCTGCGTGGTTGGGGAGAGGAGAAGAGCTCCATCTCCGTCCCCATCCCCATCTCCATCTCCATGGCGGAGGTGATGGCGCTGGCGGGAGCGGGGGGCGTTGCCGGCGGTCGCCATGGAACTGGACGGATCTGGCAGGATCTCTCTTGCCGGGGGGAGGAGTGGAGGGGATTGGATCTTGATTCCTTGCTTCTGTGAGCAATGGCGATTTGGGGGGAAATAAATAGCAGTGGCAGCGCGATGGGCGGGACGGAGGTAGGAGGCCAGCACCACCGCCGCGCTCCAGGAGGGCGCCAGCGCGGAGAGGGGAGGCGGCGAGGGGAGGCGAGGCGGCAAGGGGAGGCAGCGAGGGGAGGAGAGGTGGCGAGGGGAGAGGAAGGCAGAGGTCGCCGGCGGGGCGGGGCTCGGTTTGGGGGAGTGGAGATCGGCGGCGGGGCCGGGTTTGGGGTTGCGAGGAAGGAGAGGATGGATCTGGGGGGGAGTGGCTGAGTGGGGGTGGCGGCGGGTGGGATCTGGGGGGTCGAGGGGAGGGTGGGTGGGTGGGTTAGGGTTTTTGATTCTCGGGAGAAGCTCCACCGTTGGAGGGATGCGTGATGGATGGCTCAGATTGCGTTCAATTTGGTGATCCGCGTGAAAGCGGTTCCTCGCATCTCATTGGCCGGCTAAAACGCACTTGAATCTCAAAATTTTGGACCCAAAACTTTGAATTTTTTTAAACATAACAATGGCATAGTTCGTCAAAATGATCTTGTTTTTTTTCATAAATGTGCATCTTAGAATGGCAACGATGACATAGTTCGGCGGCTTTCATTTTCTTTGCACAAAAAGATGATTTTCCATTTTTTAAGTGCATCAAAAGGTTTTTTTTAGAAGCTACCAAATATTTGTTCCAAAATAGCGCAACTCCATTTTTCAAAAATATTAGACCACATTTCATGTAAAATTGACCAAATAGTTACATGTCAAAAGCTTTTGATCCACCTCTTATAAAAAAACAAATTTCACCCGTTCAGTAGGAACCGAGGAAAATTTGAACGAAAATTTGTTCAACTGATTTCATATTGTGTACAAGGGTGCATATTGGAATGGCAAACAATGTTGCCTAAGGAAGTTTTCATTTATTTTGGACGAAAAAATCATTTTCCATTTTTAGAGTGCCCAAAATGAGTTTTTTTGTGAAGGACCTACCAAATAATTGTTGCAACTTTGGACCAAATGAATTCTATAAAACACTAGGCCATATTTAATGCACAATTGACCAAATAGTTTGGTGTCACAAGTTTTGATCCACCTTTGGTGAAAAAGACAAATTTCTGCCGATTCAGCTAGAAGCGGGTCAAATTTGAACTGCAGCTGCCTCATAGTTTGCTCTATATTTTTTTCAAAAATCATTTTTAGGTACAAAAGTATCTATTTAATCAGAGAAACATCAAAAGTTTTCCAAGATTCAACCACTGGCTAGGAACGGTCAAGCCCGCCGTTTTGACCGCATTTTGAAACGGGTATAGAAAATTCAAAAAAAAATCAAAAAATTGGAAAACCTTCACATTGTGTCATTATATGTGACCAAGTTTCCAAGAAAAATAATAAACTTGTAATACAGAAATTATTTTAAAAAAGTGTTCTCAGAAATGAGCTATCATGCGTGAAGATTCATGGCTTTCAAGCCAAATGGTCAATCTTATGGCCACATTCATGGCATAGTTTGTTAAAATGATCTCATATTGTGCACAAGGGTGCATCTTGGAATTCCAAACAATGTTACCTAAGGAAGTTTTCATTTTCTTTGCACGAAAAATTCATTTTCCATTTTTCGAGTGCCCAAAAGGAGGTTTTTTGTGAAGTACCTACCAAATAATTGTTGCAAAAATGGACCAAATCAATTTTATAAAATACTAGGACATATATAATGCACAATTGACCAAATGGTTGGGTGAAAGAAGTTTTGATCCACCTCAGGTGAAAAAGACAAATTGCCGTTGATTCAGCTGGAAACGGGTCAAATTTGAAATGTGGCTGCCTCATAGTTTGCTCTTTATTTTTTCCAAAAATCATTTCTAGGTACATAAGTATCTATTTAATCATAGAAACACCAAAAAAATTCCAAGATTCAACCACTAGCTAGGAACGGTCAAGCCCGCCATTTTGACCGCATTTTGAAACGGGCATAAAAAATTCAAAAAAAATCAAAATTTTGGAAAACCTTCGCATTGTGTCATTATATGTGACCAAGTTTCTAGGAAAAATAATAAACCTGTAATACGGTAATTATTTTAAAAAAGTGTTCTCAGAAATGAGCTATCATGTGTGAAGATTCATGTATTTCAACCCAAACGGTCAATCTTATGGCCACATTCATGGCATAGTTTGTTCAAATGATCTCATATTGTGCACAAGGGTGCATCTTGGAATTCCAAACAATGTTGCCAAAGGGAGTTTTCATTTTCTTTGCACGGAAAATTCATTTTCCATTTTTTGAGTGCCCGAAATGAGGTTTTTTTGTGAAGGACCTACCATATATTTGTTGCAAAATTGTACCAAATCATTTTTATAAAATACTAGGCCATATTTAATGCACAATTGACAAAATGGTTGGGTTAAAAAGTTTTGATCTACCTCTGGTGAAAAAGACAAATTCCCGCCGATTCAGTTGGAAGCGGGTCAAATTTGAACTGCAGCTGCCTCATAGTGTGCTATTTATTTTTTCCAAAAATCATTTCTAGGTACATAAGTATCTATTTAATCAGAGAAACACCAAAAAAATTCCAATATTCAACCACTAGATAGGAACGGTCAAGCCCGCCGTTTTAACCGCATTTTCAAACGGGCATAAAATATTCAAAAAAATCAAAAAATTGGAAAACCTTCGCATTGTGTCATTATATGTGAACAAGTTTCCAGGAAAAATAATCAAATTGTAATACAGTAATTATTTTAAAAAAGTGTTCTCAGAAATGAGCTATCAAGTGTGAAGATTCATGGCTTTCAAGCTAAATGATCAATCTTATGGCCACATTCATGGCATAGTTTGTTCAAATGATCTCATATTGTGCACAAGGGTGCATATTGAAATGGCAAACAATGTTGCCTAAGGAAGTTTTCATTTTCTTTGGACAAAAAAACCATTTTTCATTTTCCGAGTGCCTGAAATGAGTTTATTTTGTGAAGGACCTACCATATATTTGTTGCAAAATTGGACCTAATCAATTTTATAAAATACTAGGCCATATTTAATGCACAATTGACAAAATGGTTGGGTGTCAAAAATTTTGATCCACCTCTCGTGAAAAAGACAAATTCCCGTTGATTCAGTTGAAAGCGGGTCAAATTTGAACTGTAGCTGCGTCATAGTTTGCTCTTTATTTTTTCCAAAAATCATTTCTAGGTACATAAGTATCTATTTAATCATAGAAACACCAAAAAAATTCCAAGATTCAACCACTAGCTAAGAACGGTCATTCCCGCCGTTTTGACCGCATTTTGAAACAGGCATAAAAAATTCAAAAAAATCAAAAAATTGGGAAACCTTTGCATTGTGTCATTATATGTGGCCAAGTTCCTAGGAAAAATACGGCAATTATTTTAAAAAAGTATTCTAAAAAATGAGCTATCACGTGTGGAGATCAATGGCTTTCAAGCCAAATGATCAATCTTATGGCCACATTCATGGCATAATTTGTTCAAATGATCCCATATTGTGCACAAGGGTGTATATTGGAATGGCAAACAATGTTGCCTAAGAAAGTTTTCATTTTCTTTGGACAAAAAAACCATTTTCCATTTTTCGAGTGCCCAAAAGGAGGTTTATTTGTGAAGCACCTCCCAAATAATTGTTGCAAAATTGGACCAAATAATTTTTCTAAAATACTAGGCCATATTTAATGCACAATTGACAAAATTGTTGGGCGTCAAAAGTTTTGATCCACTTCTGGTGAAAAAGACAAATTCCCGCCGATTCAGTAGGAAGCGGGTCAAATTTGAACTGCAGCTGCCTCATAGTTTACTATTTATTTTTTCCAAAAATCATTTATAGTTACATAAGTACCTATTTAATCATAAATACATGGTTTGATGGCGATACGTCGAGGTTTGGGCGGTGGCCAAGGCCCCCAACTCTAGAGCGCGTAAACTCGCATGCCCGATGCGTGGTCACTGTGTGACCGTGGCGTTGCCATGTGTTTTGGGCAGCCTAGGCATGTCTAGTGGGTTGGGCACTCCCCATGTAGGTTCTAGGAAGAAAATTACAACATAAGATTCTCACGAGAAGATCGATCGATGCTCAAACATGAATTAACAGTCAAGTGTTTGATTAGCGGTACGGGAAATGCACATGGCCAATGGGTGTGAGTTTTTGCTGAGGATGATCATCGACTAAGAAGAATGTCTTCGCAAATTTTCAGATCAAAAGGAGGATCCTAGGTGGTACTTGCTTTGCAAAGTACCACACTGGACAGAAATATGAATGTTGAAGCTGGGCTCAAAATAATGAATGGATTGAGCTGAAATTTGGTGGAGGATGGTTATTTGGGCATTGGAAAGCACCGTAGAAAATTGATACCATTTGGACATGCCAAAGTGGCACTTCCTTCACAATGCTCTTCTATGGACAGAAATTTGGGAAAACTAGTGAGAGAAATTGGATGAATGAAATGAGCTCAAATTTGGTGTAGGTAAGTTACATAGGTATGGTTATCCTTGGTAGATTTTCAGATCATTTGGGTAAGCCTAGCTAGTACTTACTTCACAAGGCTTCTCTCGAGATAGAAACTTTGAAAATTTCCTGAGAAAGATTGACTAGGAAAATGGAGCTTAATATTATCATGTGGCAATGATTTGGGTATGGAAGAGTGCCCAAAGAGTTTGAGGTTAATAGGAGGGGTCTAGATAACACTTGCTTTGCAACGTGCCAATTTGGCCATAAAATATAAATTGAACCTGGGCTCACATAGATAATTTTCCTGAACTGCAATTTGGAGGAGGGTGATAATTTGGGCATATGAAGAAATTGTATAAATTTCATGTCATTTGGATATATAAAAAAGGTACTTCCTTCACAATGCTTCTAGGTGGACAAAAACTTTGGAAATTTCCCGAGGAAGATTTGCTAGGCAAGTGGAGCTGAATTTTGTCATGCGGTAATGATTTGGATAGGAAAGAGTGCCCAAAAATTCCGAGGGCAATCAAGAATATATAAATAGCACTTCCTTCATAAAGTGCTGTCGTGAACAGAATAGGAAAATGAATATTGTTGAATTAGTTTTGAACTAGGCAAGGAAGGATTTTTACATATTTGATGAAGATATGACCCAAAGAATTTATGAGATTTTTTGGGAATTTTGGGAATGACAGAAATATATGTTGCTTCACAACCTAGGGCAAAAACTGCCACATGGACATGACACATAGGCAAAACTGATGAGGTGGCGCCTAGTCATAGCAACCCACCATAATTTACAAGGTTATGACCATCTATATTGGTCATGATCAGCTAGAAATAAGGCAGCAGACCAGTGCTATCTGCTTTATGACCATTTCGTGTAAGGAAATTACGACCTTTCTGACCAAAATGGTCGTTATAGTTTAGGTTTTGGAGCCCCCCGAACAACTTTTGACCAATTGGTCTGAAATGGTCATAGATCTATGATCAATTCTTCCAGGGTCACTAACAAAAGGTCACAAGTTGACATATTTCTTGTAGTGCCGGCCGTCGGTGAAAGAAGAGGGTTCTGCTGAGGACAAACCAATTGATCAGAAGTCGGCCATCATGAGGCCGGCTACAAAAGGAAGAAAAGAAGAAAAACTCACGGCAGGCGGAGGGTTGGCGCGAGAATACGGCCCCTTGCCGTATCGCCAATCCTCGGCGAGCTTGCAGTTGGAGATGTAGTTCACCATGTAAGACACCTCGGCATGAGGCATCTCCCTGGTGCTCAGCCGGCACGGGTCGAAGCGGCCGCTCATCTGGCAAATCATGTGAGGCCGGCCTTGGAGCGGAAGTACTCGGCGCTCCACGAAGGCGGCCACCAGGTCGGCTCCGGTCAGGCCCTCCGACTGGATCATCACCCGGAGCCGGGAGACGGCTGCGTTCCCGGCCTGAGACAACGACCTGGCCCGGTAGCTCCATGAGGGTTGCCTCCCAGCCGGCAGGTTGACGAAGTCGCCTTGCTGGGCGACGTTCTTCACGTAGAAATAGGACTTCTGCCAGAGCTTCACCGACTGGATCAGCGGGATGGGCGGGAACGGATTGTTCTCGCCCGTCCGCCTCATGGCAATGAAGGCTCCGCAGGGGGCGGGGACGCCCGCGACAATGGTGCTGAGCTTGCTCTGGAAGAATTCTCCCCAGAGCTTGAGAGTGGGGAGAACCCCAAGAAAGCCCTCGCACAAGGTGACGAAAGCCGACAGCAGCATCACCGCGTTGGGCGTGAGGTGATGCGGCTGGAGGTGGTAGAATTCATGAAAAGCGCGAAGGAATCCGCTCGCCGGGAGGCCGAAGCCACGCAGGCAGTGCGAGCGGAAGATTACCCGCTCGCCCTCCTCCGGTGCCGGTGAAATCTTCCTCGCCGGCGCACGACGAACCCGCACGTAGTTCTCGCCCGGCAGACGCCGCGTCCGGCGGAGGAACTCTATGTGGTCCTCATGGACGTTGGAGCCATCCCACGAGCTCGACAACGCCATGGGAGTGACGCGGCAAGGAACAAGGTGATGCGACGGTGGAGACGCGCACGACCCCGCTACGGCGGGACCAAAGGAACCGAGAGGTCCGACGGCGGAGCGGCGCGGCAATGGGTCGCTGCGGCGGCGAAGGGAAGAAGAAGGAAGGTGAGAAGGGGCGGGGCGAGGGAGAGCGTGCGAGCCTCTGCCGCTCCCCCTCCTCCCCCTAGTTATACACCCGCGCGGCGGAGCCGAGGAGGCGTGGTGTGGGGGAACGTGGGATCAACTGCGCCCACTCCCCCACATCCCGCGATTATTGCGCCCTGATGGCGTAATAAAACCGCCGCGGGAAGGCGAGCGGTCCGTTGTGGGCCGCAGAAGATCCGCGCTCGGGCCGAGGCCTAGGAGTGGCGGGCCCGGGCCTGCGGCGGCGTCCCATCGCGCGCGTGCTTTGGCAGGTTTTCCTTGCCACGTGGCCCGCGGGATGGCGCGCGGTCAGCTCGCAAGCCGACCCACGTTCCCGCCTACAAGAAACGGAGCTTTCCGAAGACGGCGCGCATAAGCAAAGCCGGCTCCTTAGGATAGGAAGTTGACCAAGCTTCTCGTCCCTTTGTCAGCCTTGAAGCTCGATCAGCTTCGGGGACTACTGTCAGAGTAAATGACCACGGGTAGCCTAGCCGGCTCCCCCTGGCCCGTCTAAAAAAATTACGAGCCGATCCGGCCCTCAAGAATCCAAGACGTGGGGCCGCCTTCCCCTTGCCGGCTGTCTCCCAGGCCGACTATCGGAAGGCGGCCCGGCTTTAGCCATCATGAAGAAAGCCGCGGGAGGGCCGGCTCCAAGAAGCCGGCCACGAGAAGACCGACTCCAAGAGGCCGGCTCCCACAAAGCGGTCAAGATCGTACCCTCGAAGTTTGCATCCACATAACGGCGATGTGGCGGGGCGTGGCTACAGTAAAGCCTGCCACCCCCGAATTCCGGAGCACGCCTGGCATAGTGCACCGTACGGGGTAGCCATGACCCGTCCGGCGCGGCACTGTTGCCATGTTGACCCTGATGCCACCCACGATGGGATGTCAGCGCTGAAGGAAATATGCCCTAGAGGCAATAATAAAGTTATTATTTATTTCCTTATATCATGATAAATGTTTATTATTCATGCTAGAATTGTATTAACCGGAAACATAATACATGTGTGAATACATAGACAAACAGAGTGTCACTAGTATGCCTCTACTTGACTAGCTCGTTAATCAAAGATGATTATATTTCCTAACCATAGACAAAAGAGTTGTTATTTGAGTAACGAGGTCACATCATTAGTTGAATGATCTGATTGACATGACCATTCCATTAGCTTAGCACCTGATCGTTTAGTATGTTGCTATTGCTTTCTTCATGACTTATACATGTTCCTATAACTATGAGATTATGCAACTCCCGTTTGCCGGAGGAACACCTTGGGTGCTACCAAACATCACAACGTAACTGGGTGATTATAAAGGAGCATTACAGGTGTCTCCAAAAGTAGATGTTGGGTTGGCGTATTTCGAGATTAGGATTTGTCACTCCGATTGTCGGAGAGGTATCTCTGGGCCCTCTCGGTAATGCACATCACATAAGCCTTGCAAGCACTGCAACTAATATGTTAGTTGTGAGATGATGTATTACGGAACGAGTAAAGAGACTTGCCAGTAACGAGATTGAACTAGGTATTGGATACCGACGATCGAATCTCGGGCAAGTAACACACCGATGACAAAGGGAACAATGTATGTTGTTATGCGGTCTGACCGATAAAGATCTTCGTAGAATATGTAGGAGCCAATATGGGCATCCAGGTCCCGCTATTGGTTATTGACCGGAGACGTGTCTCGGTCATGTCTACATTGTTCTCGAACCCGTAGGGTCCGCACGCTTAAGGTTACGATGACAGTTATATTATGAGTTTACATGTTTTGATGTACCGAAGGAGTTCGGAGTCCCGGATGAGATTGGGGACATGACGAGGAGTCTCGAAATGGTCGAGACGTAAAGATTCATATATTGGATGATATGGTTAGGCCAAGGGGTCAAGCCCATGAGGCTTTAGATCGGTGCAAAAGGAGTTTTGCGGAGTCCAGGGGGCCAAACGCCGGAGACCCTGGCGTCTGGCCCTGGGCCAGACGCCGAGGCCCATGGCGTCTGGGCCAGACGCCAAGGATTGTGGCGTTTGGTCCTGGAGTCCGAGTGGGACTCTTGCCTTTCGGGAAAAACCGACTTTGAGGAGGCTTTTGCTCCAAGTTTCGACCCCGGGGCTCAACATATAAATAGAGGGGCAGAGCTAGCACCAAAGACACAACAATTGATCCCTTGGATCTCTTAGCCGTGTGCGGTGCCCCCCTCCACCATAGTCCACCTCGATAATATCGTAGCGGTGCTTAGGCGAAGCCCTGCGACGGTAGAACATCAAGATCGTCACCACGCCGTCGTGCTGACGGAACTCTCCCTCGACACTCGGCTGGATCGGAGTTCGAGGGACGTCATCGAGCTGAACGTGTGCTAGAACTCGGAGGTGCCGTAGTTTCGGTGCTTGATCGGTCGGGCCGTGAAGACGTACGACTACATCAACCGCGTTGTGCTAACGCTTCCGCTTACGGTCTACAAGGGTATGTAGACAACACTCTCCCCTCTCGTTGCTATACATCACCATGATCTTGCGTGTGCGTAGGAATTTTTTTGAAATTACTACGAAACCCAACAGTGGTATCAGAGCCTAGGTTACTTATGTTGATGTTATATGCACGAGTAGAACACAAGTGAGTTGTGGACGATACAAGTCATACTGCCTACCAGCATGTCATACTTTGGTTCGGCGGTATTGTTGGACGAGACGACCCGGACCAACCTTACGCGTACGCTTACGCGAGACCGGTTCCCTCGACGTGCTTTGCACATAGATGGCTTGCGGGCGACTGTCTCTCCAACTTTAGTTGAACCGAGTATGGCTACGCCCGGTCCTTGAGAAGGTTAAAACGGAGTCTATTTGACAAACTATCGTTGTGGTTTTGATGCGTAGGTGAGATTGGTTCTTACTTAAGCCCGTAGCAGCCACGTAAAACATGCAACAACAAAGTAGAGGACGTCTAACTTGTTTTTGCAGGGCATGTTGTGATGTGATATGGTCAAAGCATGATGCTGAATTTTATTGTATGAGATGATCATGTTTTGTAACCGAGTTATCGGCAACTGGCAGGAGCCATATGGTTGTCGCTTTATTGTATGCAATGCAATCGCGATGTAATGCTTTACTTTATTACTAAACGGTAGTGATAGTCGTGGAAGCATAAGATTGGCGAGACGACAACGATGCTACGATGGAGATCAAGGTGTCGCGCCGGTGACGATGGTGATCATGACGGTGCTTTGGAGATGGAGATCACAAGCACAAGATGATGATGGCCATATCATATCACTTATATTGATTGCATGTGATGTTTATCTTTTTATGCATCTTATCTTGCTTTGATTGACGGTAGCATTATAAGATGATCTCTCACTAAATTATCAAGAAGTGTTCTCCCTGAGTATGCACCGTTGCCAAAGTTCGTCGTGCCCAGACACCACGTGATGATCGGGTGTGATAAGCTCTACGTCCATCTACAGCGGGTGCAAGCCAGTTTTGCACACGCAGAATACTCAGGTTAAACTTGACGAGCCTAGCATATACAGATATGGCCTCGGAACACGGAGACCGAAAGGTCGAGTGTGAATCATATAGTAGATATGATCAACATAACGATGTTCACCATTGAAAACTACTCCATCTCACGTGATGATCGGTCATGGTTTAGTTGATTTGGATCACGTAATCACTTAGAGGATTAGAGGGATGTCTATCTAAGTGGGAGTTCTTAAATAATATGATTAATTGAACTTTAATTTATCATGAACTTAGTCCTGGTAGTATTTTGCAAATTATGTTGTAGATCAATAGCTCGCGTTGTTGCTTCCCTGTGTTTATTTTGACATGTTCCTAGAGAAAATCATGTTGAAAAATGTTAGTAGCAATGATGCGGATTGGATCCGTGATCTGAGGTTTATCCTCATTACTGCACAGAAGAATTATGTCCTTGATGCACCGCTAGGTGACGGACCTATTGCAGGAGCAGATGCAGACGTTATGAACGTTTGGCTAGCTCAATATGATGACTCCTTGATAGTTTAGTGCACCATGCTTAATGGCTTAGAATCGGGACTTCAACGACGTTTTGAACGTCATGGAGCATATGAGATGTTCCAGGAGTTGAAATTAATATTTCAAGCAAATACCCGAGTTGAGAGATATGTAGTCTCCAACAAGTTCTATAGCTAAAAGATGGAGGAGAATCGCTCAACTAGTGAGCATGTGCCCAGATTGTCTGAGTACAACAATCGCTTGAATTAAGTGGGAGTTAATCTTCCAGATAAGATAGTGATTGACAGAATTCTCTAGTCACCATCACCAAGTTAGTAGAACTTCGTGATGAACTATGATATGCAAGGGATAACGGAAACAATTCCCAAGCTCTTCGTAATGCGGAAATTGACGAAGGTAGAAATCGAGAAAAACATCAAGTGTTGATGGTAGACAAGACCACTAGTTTCAAGAAAAGGGCAGAGGGAAGAAGGGGAACTTCAAATAGAATGGCAAGCAAGTTGCTGCTCAAGTGAAGAAGCCCAAGTCTGGTCCTAAGCCTGAGACTAAGTGTTTCTACTGCAAAGGGACTGGTCACTGGAAGCGGAACTACCCCAAGTGATTGGCAGATAAGAAGGATGGCAAAGTGAACATAAGTATATTTTATATACATGTTATTGATGTGTACTTTACTAGTGTTTATGGCAACCCCTCAGTATTTGATACTAGTTCAGTTGCTAAGATTAGTAACTCGAAACGGGAGTTGCAGAATAAACAGAGACTAGTTAAGGGTGAAGTGACGATGTGTGTTGGAAGTGGTTCCAAGATTGATATGATCATCATCGCACACTCCCTATACTTTCGGGATTAGTGTTGAACCTGAATAAGTGTTATTTGGTGTTTGCGTTGAGCATGAATATGATTTGATCATGTTTATTGTAATACGGTTATTCATTTAAGTAAGAGAATAAATTGTTGTTCTGTTTACATGAATAAAACCTTATATGGTTACACACCCAATGAAAATAGTTCGTTGGATCTCGATCGTAGTGATACACATAATCATAATATTGAAACTAAAAGATGCAAAGTTAATAATGATAGTGCAACTTATTTGTAGCACTGCCGTTTAGGTCATATTGGTGTAAAGCGCATGAAGAAACTCCATGCTGATGGGATTTTGGAATCACTTGATTATGAATCACTTGATGCTTGCGAACCATGCCTTTTGGGCAAGATGACTAAAACGCCGTTCTCCGGAACAATGAAGCAAGCAACAGATTTGTTGGAGATCATACATACTGATGTATGTGGTCCGGTGAATATTAAAGCTTGCAGCAGGTATCATTATTTTCTGACCTTCACAGATGATTTGAGCAGATATGGGGATATCTACTTGATGAAACATAAGTTTGAAACATTTGAACAGTTCAAAGAATTTCAGAGTGAAGTGGAAAATCATCGTGACAAGAAAATAAAGTTTCTACGATCTGATCGCGGAGACAAATATTTGAGTTACGAGTTTGGTCTTCAATTAAAACAATGTGGAATAGTTTCACAAACTCATGCCACATGGAACACCACAGCATAATGGTGTGTCCGAATGTCATAACCGTACTTTATTAGATATATAGTGCAATCTATGATGTCTCTTACGGATCTACCACTATCGTTTTGGGGTTATGCATTAAAGACAGCTACATTCACATTAAATAGGGCACCATCTAAATCCGTTGAGGCGACACCATATGAACTATGGTTTGGCAAGAAATCTAAGCTGTCGTTTCTTAAAGTTTGGGGTTGCAATGCTTATATGAAAAAATTTCATCCTGATAAGCTCAAACTCAAATCGGAGAAGTGCGTCTTCATAGGATATCCAGAGGAAACTATTGGATACACCTTCTACCACAGATCCGAAGGCAAGACTTTTTTTGCTAAATTCGGAAACTTTCTGGAGAAGGGGTTTCTCTTGAAAGAAGTGAGTAGGAGGAAAGTAGAACTTGACGAGGTAACTGTACCTGCTCCCTTATTGGAAAGTAGTACATCACAGAAAACTGTTTTTGTGACACCTACACCAGTTAGTGAGGAAGCTAATGATGATGATCATGAAACTTCAGAACAAGATACTACTGAACCTCGTAGATCAACCAGAGTAAGATCCGCGCCAGAGTGGTACGGTACTCCTGTTCTGAAAGTCATGCTACTAGATCATGATGAAACCTACGAACTATGAAGAAGCGATGATGAGCCCAGATTCCGCAAAGTGGCTTGAAGCCATGAAATCTGAGATGGGATCCATGTATGAAAACAAAGTATGGACTTTGGTTGACTTGCCCGATGATCGGCAAGCAATTGAGAATAAATGGATCTTTAAGAAGAAGACTGACGCTGATGGTAATGTTACTGTCTACAAAGCTCGACTTGTCGCAAAAGGTTTTCGGCAAGTTCAAGGGATTGACTACGATGAGACCTTCTCACCCGTAGCGATGCTTAAGTCCGTCCGAATCATGTTAGCAATTGCCGCATTTATGATTATGAAATTTGGCAGATGGATGTCAAAACTGCATTCCTGAATGGATTTCTGGAAGAAGAGTTGTATATGATGCAACCGGAAGGTTTTGTCGATCCAAAGGGAGCTAACAAAGTGTGCAAGCTCCAGTGATCCATTTATGGACTGGTGCAAGCCTCTCGGAGTTGGAATAAACGTTTTGATAGTGTGATCAAAGCATTTGGTTTTATACAGACTTTCGGAGAAGCCTGTATTTACAAGAAAGTGAGTGGGAGCTCTACAACATTTCTGATAAGTATATGTGAATGACATATTGTTGATCGGAAATAATGTAGAATTATTCTGTAAAGCATAAAAGGAGTGTTTGAAAGGAGTTTTTCAAAGAAAGACTTCGGTGAAGCTGCTTACATATTGAGTTTCAAGATCTATAGAGATAGATCAAGACGCTTGATAAGTTTTTTCAATGAGTACATACCTTGACAAGATTTTGAAGTAGTTCAAAATGGAACAGTCAAAGAAAGAGTTCTTGCCTGTGTTACAAGGTGTGAAGTTGAGTAAGACTCAAAGCCCGACCACGGCAAAAAAATAGAAAGAGAATGAAAGTCATTTCCTATGCCTCAGTCATAGGTTCTATAAAGTATGCCATGCTGTGTACCAGATCTATTGTATACTCTGCACTGAGTTTGGCAAGGGAGTACAATAGTGATCTAGGAGTAGATCACTGGACAGCGGTCAAAATTGTCCTTAGTGGAATAAGGATATCTTTCTCTATTATGGAAGTGAAAAAAGGTTCGTCGTAAAGGGTTACGCCGATGCAAGTTTGACACTAATCTAGATGACTCTAAGTCTCGATCTAGATACATATTGAAAGTGGGAGCAATTAGCTAGAGTAGCTCCATGCAGAGCATTGTTGACATAGAAATTTGCAAAATACATGAGGATCTGAATGTGGCTGACCCGTTGACTAAGATTCTCTCACAAGCAAAACATGATCACACCTTAGTACTCCTTGGGTGTTAATCACATAGCGATGTGAACTAGATTACTGAATCTAGTAAACCCTTTGGGTGTTGGTCACATAGCGATGTGAACTATCGGTGTTAATCACATGGTGATGTGAACTATTGCTGTTAAATCACATGGCGATGTGAACTAGATTATTGACTCTAGTGCAAGTGGGAGACTGAAGGAAATATGCCCTAGAGACAATAATAAAGTTATTATTTATTTCCTTATATCATGATAAATGTTTATTATTCATGCTAGAATTGTATTAACCAGAAACATAATACATGTGTGAATACATAGACAAACAGAGTGTCACTAGTATGCCTCTACTTGACTAGCTCGTTAATCAAAGATGGTTATATTTCCTAACCATAGACAAAAGAGTTGTTATTTGAGTAACGAGGTCACATCATTAGTTGAATGATCTGATTGACATGACCCATTCCATTAGCTTAGCACCTGATCGTTTAGTATGTTGCTATTGCTTTCTTCATGACTTATACATGTTCCTATAACTATGAGATTATGCAACTCCCGTTTGCCGGAGGAACACCTTGGGTGCTACCAAACGTCACAACGTAACTGGGTGATTATAAAGGAGCATTACAGGTGTCTCCAAAAGTAGATGTTGGGTTGGCGTATTTAGAGATTAGGATTTGTCACTCTGATTGTCGGAGAGGTATCTCTGGGCCCTCTCGGTAATGCACATCACATAAGCCTTGCAAGCACTGCAACTAATATGTTAGTTGTGAGATGATGTATTACGGAACGAGTAAAGAGACTTGCCAGTAACGAGATTGAACTAGGTATTGGATACCGACGATCGAATCTCGGGCAAGTAACATACCGATGACAAAGGGAACAACGTATGTTGTTATGCGATCTGACCGATAAAGATCTTCATAGAATATGTAGGAGCCAATATGGGCATCCAGGTCCCGCTATTGGTTATTGACCGGAGACGTGTCTCGGTCATGTCTACATTGTTCTCGAACCCGTAGGGTCCGCACGCTTAAGGTTACGATGACAGTTATATTATGAGTTTACATGTTTTGATGTACCGAAGGAGTTCGGAGTCCCGGATGAGATTGGGGACATGACAAGGAGTCTCGAAATGGTCGAGACGTAAAGATTCATATATTGGATGATATGGTTAGGCCAAGGGGTCAAGCCCATGAGGCTTTAGATCGGTGCAAAAGGAGTTTTGCGGAGTCCAGGGGGCCAAACGCCGGAGACCCTGGCGTCTGGCCCTGGGCCAGACGCCGAGGCCCATGGCGTCTGGGCCAGACGCCAAGGATTGTGGCGTTTGGTCCTGGAGTCCGAGTGGGACTCTTGCCTTTCGGGAAAAACCGACTTTGAGGAGGCTTTTGCTCCAAGTTTCGACCCCGGGGCTCAACATATAAATAGAGGGGCAGGGCTAGCACCAAAGACACAACAATTGATCCCTTGGATCTCTTAGCCGTGTGCGGTGCCCCCCTCCACCATAGTCCACCTCGATAATATTGTAGCGGTGCTTAGGCGAAGCCCTGCGACGGTAGAACATCAAGATCGTCACCACGCCATCGTGCTGACGGAACTCTCCCTCGACACTCGGCTGGATCGGAGTTCGAGGGACGTCATCGAGCTGAACGTGTGCTAGAACTCGGAGGTGCCGTAGTTTCGGTGCTTGATCGGTCGGGCCGTGAAGACGTACGACTACATCAACCGCGTTGTGCTAACGCTTCCGCTTACGGTCTACAAGGGTATGTAGACAACACTCTCCCCTCTCGTTGCTATACATCACCATGATCTTGCGTGTGCGTAGGAAATTTTTTGAAATTACTACGAAACCCAACAAGCGCGGCCCACGGGCGGTGGGCCCCTTCAGGTAGAGAGACACCCGAAGGCGGCCAGGCCTCCCCTAGTCGGCCCAAGACAGGGCCGGCTCCCCGCAGCCGGCTTGCTTCCTCCCTCGAAGGAGACGCCCCATTAAGGAGACAAGACGCGGTGAGGCTACAACGATCGCCCGCCGGGCGGCGGCACTGTAGCCACGCCCACCTCGGCGAAGCCCTCGTCACCAAGTTGAGGCAACAGTAACCAGCCACCGATAAGGCCCTGAACAGTGGGGCCTACCTGTCGACCAAGGAGCCGGCGGCCGGCGGGACCCACGAGCCGGCGGGCCCCAGCAGCCGGCGCAGAAGCCGGCGAGCGTAGACACAGACGGCTGCGGCCCACGCCCAGCCGGATTACCATTGTACCCCCGGGGGGTGGGCCTATATAAACCCCCCGAGGCACCCATGCAAAGGGTGGATCTGTGCTAGTTTTAGACACCACATAGAGAGGAGAGGAGAGCGAGCCGTGCCCTTCTTCTTCCTCTCGCCAAACAGGTCAAGGAGCATCTTGTAGCCCCGCGCTCATCTAGTGATCATGCGGAGACTCCGCAGAGCAGCAGTAGGGGTGTTATCTCCACGGAGAGCCCCAAAGCTGGGTAAGATTCGCCGGCGTGCATGTCTTCGCCTCATCCCGCTTCCAGGCACCGACGACGTCTTACTGGCTCCCACAATGATAAGCCACCCGTTGGCATATGTCGCACCTACCACCCGACACTTGTACTGAACGTATTATCTTATTCATTGACAGATGACAGAGCGTAGAAGAACCAAAAGGAAGATGATACAGAAGAACCAAATTAAAGTTTGTTGCTGTGCATGCCTGTATCGATCAAGATTCAGTGCTTTGTAGAAATTTCCTAGAGATTTGTTTCACTCAATGAGACCAAACAATCAGGAAGTCGAGTCAAGTAGCTTAGGATAGCTGATGCTTTTTTCATTTTCTTCTCAATTTTCTCCACAAGTCAAGATATAACAGTTGAAGCACCTTGTGGAGTTTTTTATTGTTGTATAAATGAATTTGGTGTACACAGTGAATAAAAGCTCCTGATATTTGAGTAAACTAAACGCTCTGCATCGCCCTCCTCCCCGGGCGACACAGGGGGAACCCGCCGCCACCCAGCAGGCCCCCTCCCCGCCGCCCTCTCCCGCTCGCCGCTGCCGGAGGGTCGGCCGGCGAAGCCGCGCCGGACCCCAGGATGGCGGCGGCTGGGCCGATCTGACGCACTCGGCCCTCCCCTTGGACCTTCTCCCATGGAGGCTCGAGCTCCGCCCCGAGCCCTCCCGTGGCGTCGCGAGAACCCCCCCACCTCCCCACCAATTGCCGTTGGCTGCCTTCCTCGCGCCATCGCGCAGCGGCATCCATCCCCTGGTCTGGATCTGGAGCTTCGTTCCCCACCGGCCGCGACTTCCCCGGCTGGCTGCGGCTCCTCCGGCGGCCGGGCGCGCCGTCCGTGGTGCGGATCCTCTCCCCCACCCCTCCCTCGGGAGCTTCGGGTCGGCCCCCCTCGGGCGGCGGCCTTGGAGGCGCGGTTTGGACTTTGGTTGTGCGCGTGCTCACCATCATGACCCCCACCCCGGCAGGGGCAAGTCCTTTCCGACGGACATGGACCTGCCCTTCATCCTGCGTCCATGGCCGGCGGGGGCGGCTTCGGGCCCGACGCTCCCGGGGAGCTGCGCTCCTTCCGGCTCCCTTGGCGGCTCCGGTGCCTCTGCACCCACACCCTGCTGGCGCCTTGGGTGGCTGTCCATCCCGGTGCATCTTCGATTTCGATGTACTCTGGGAGCCGCGTCCCCTTCCGGCTCCTTAGGCTCGTCGGCGTCCTTGTTGCTTCGGTCCCGGCGACCCGGATCTGCGCTTCCCTCCGGATCCTGGTTCGCTCGGGCCTCTGGCCACCGTCACATCCACCACTGCCTCTCATTCCGCCAAGCCACCAAGCCGTCCACCTCCGTGCGTTGCCTGCCCCTCCATCGCTTCGTTGCTCGCGCATCCAGCGTCGCTCCCATTTTTGTGGTCGTGGTTCAGGCCTATGCCTGACTTCTTCTTCTCCGATTCGTGCTCCGATGGCTTGGGGTTGCTCAGACTTTGGCCAGGGCGAAATCCCTGCATCTTTTGCTGGCGGCGGCGACACCCGCGGGTGTCGTCCCCTTCTTGGAGGCGTTGTCACGGTCGTTGTTTGTGCCCCTCTTCGAGCATCAGGGGAAACCATAGGTCCGGTTATCCGGATCGGACGACGACGGCGTCTCAGCGTCGTTCTCCTTCGTGAAGGCGTCGTCTTGGTTGCTCGTGGCGTCCTCGGTTCTGGATCTGGAGATGTTGGTTGTCGTGTTATTGGTCTGTACTACTTCTCAGGATGACGAGTTTACCTGTGTTTTTTTCTCTGTTTGGGTTGAGCATCCCATGTCTCTCTGCTCTGGACACCATGTTCATGCCGTAGCGTCCGTGTCATGTGTTGTACCACATCTTGTACTCATTCTATCTTCTCCTATCAATGAAATGATACGCAAGCTTTGCGTATTCGCGAAAAAAAGCTTCTTGTGAAATTTGCAGTGTATATTTGCTGATATCCTGTCTTTGTGATAATAACGATGTGCAGTTTGTGGTTTGTTTCCGTTCTCTTGTGATAAAAAGGATTCTTCATCTGCCAAGAATACAACCTACTAGCATGTATGCTTAATTGCCTATATGCTGATTTAACAAGCTCACATGCATATCTATTTCTGAAAATAGTATACCCATCCTGTAACATATAACTTGTGTGTCTTGCTTTCCATTATATTGAAGAAAACATAAGTACATCTTTTGATCTTTTTTCACTGGACCTTTTATTCGTTCAGGAGCTCTAAATGACACCGTTGTCTTGGCAACATATTCAGTCATTTCGGATGAACTTTCAGAGTCATTCAGGACTTCTAAATTGTTGGGGTGTGCTGTAAAAAAACTGAACAAAGGCAGTTTTTGTTTATTTTTCTTCTGAATTTTATTGGTGTGTGCTGTAAAAAACTGAACGAATTTGATGTGCATGTGAAATGGATGCTTCTGACATTTGTAGTGTATATGTCCTGCTGTATACTCTTGGGATAAATGTGTTGTGACATTTTTTGTTGTCCACTATTTTCTTTGCTATTGCCTTGATATGTTGCCAACAATTTGGCATGAACATTCCAGGTTTGTCAGAGGCAAATTCATAAGGTTTGACAATACATGTTGGCCAATTGTCAGGTAACAACACAAGCATATAGCTACAGAATTTACAATGACAAGCACTACCACCAAAATTATTGCTGGACCTATGCATCACACATTGATTTTCACATCCATGCCCTTGACAATAAAGAGGATCAATCGCGTGACGGACGGGCTAGAGACTGGAGTTCGTTGCCATGGCCGACTACGCAGCGTCACCAGGATGCCGGATGGATAGCCGATGTGCTAGCTGCAAGGTGCCGTGCGGCCACCATCGACAAGACTACAAGACCTCGTGCAGTTCGTCGCCATGGCTGAATCGCGCGTGACGGAGCAGATTGCTAGCCCGTGGTGGCACATCGAGGACGACGTGCCGTCGTGCCGCACGGCCGCCCCCGCCGAGGGGTCATGGATAACGACTAAGGTTTTTTACCGGAGCCGGGAGCTACCGGTAAGCAATCCACCGTCTGTCACTTTTGTTAAGGTTCGTACAGCTTTTATATTCTATTAAAATACACATAGTAATACATGTACTAGTGTCAGATGAAGTTTCATCAGCTTTTACAGAAGAAAGAGAGTTGGGTAGAGAGAAATGTGCATGCATGCCTGCATTCTCTTAGGCCATACATATGACATGCATTTTATTTTCATCCTCATATTTTTAATGATTTATATCTTTTTGAACCAAATGTCCAATATTGAAACTTTTTGTATATTTGGAATCGTGGTGACAAGACCTTCAAAACAAGATCAATTTTGCATATATTTGAAATATATTATATATACATATTTCAATTATCTTTGAAATCATTTTCATAAAACATTAGATTTTAAAGCTATATTTTGCTCGTTTCAAGAAACATATTTCAGAAACAATAATACACTCACTCAATTGAAAAACTAGATTTCACTTGTTTCAACAATAAACTTTACTTGTTTCAAAAAAAATTAATATTTCCAAATTGTTTCACTTATTTCAAAGAATATAATTTCACTAGTTCCAAAATAAGTATTTAACAAATTTGAAAAATCACATTTCACTGATTTGGAAAACTGATTTCACTCATTACAAAATTTATCTTAAAAACTAATTTCACTTTGTTTACCCAAAAAGTATTGAAATGCATTTCACTCAGCAGAGATATCTGTTTCAAACATTGAAAAAGTCATTAGATTTCACTTGTTTCAACAATAAACTTTACTTGTTTAAAAAACTAATATTTCCAAACTGTTTCACTCATTTCAAACAATATAATTTCACTAGTTCCAAAATAAGTATTACAAAAATTTGAAAAATCACAATTCACTGATTTGGAAAACTGATTTCACTCATTACAAAAAATATCTCAAAAACTATTTTCACTTCGTATTTACCAAAAAAGTATTGAAATGCATTTCACTCGGCAGAGATATCTGTTTCAAACATTGAGATAGTCGTTTGACACCAAAAAGATATATTTCACTTTTTTCAAATAACTTATTTCACTCATTTCAGAAAATACATTACAGTCGCTCAATTGAAATGCAATATTTCACTTGTTTCAAAAAACTGATTACACTCATTACAAAAGATAGATTTCACTAGTTTCAGAAAAACACATTACAGTCACCCCATTGAAGACACAGTTTCAGAAGCTGAAATATAAAGCTCACAAAGAAAACTATATTCAGAAAAGTGGTTTCAATCATTTCAATAACTGATTTCATTTTAAAAAAAATTGTAATTTGAAATGAGTGAAATTAGTATTTTGATATGATTGAAATGGTAAAAATTAAACTAGTTTAAATATATTCAAGATTGGTCTTATTCTAAAGATCTTATGTTTAGAAATTTGAATATATGAAATTTTTGAATAATAAAACTTTACTGTAAAAAATATTGGCCATCTAAAAATATAAACAAAAATAAAATGCATGAATTTGTTTGAGAGAGAGAAAGGAGAGATGCCGCATGCATGCGTACATCCCACTGCAAATAGTACTGCATTTCCTGCCATGGGTCCTATTGATGTGACATTGATTTGACCATATACAAATGATTATCTGCCATAATACATGGGCATACATATGAATGGGTTTCACTTAGACTCAAATCATAAAGCAGCTGAATGGTGGATGCTATGCCGGTACATCCCGGCGCCGGTAAAAAGGAGTTCGCTTCGTGGATAACCCTATTCGTTTGGGTAGGAATCGGTAAGCTGGGTGATAACAGAGGCACTTGTGCTTTGAGATTGAGATATACAGGTGTCACCAATCGGACTGGGTCTCTCGGGGAGCATACGACCCGGGTCTTATAGGATTTTTTTCCGGCTGGGCCTTATCATCCTCCACGCCCGGACGCCATGTTCGCCTGCCCCCATACATCCATCGCGCGCCTGCCTGATGCATTGCCACCGTTGCCTTCATCGCTCGCCCAAGTGCAGTGCAGCCATGCTTCAGCTGGTCTGTTTCGTCTCGTCCATCCCGTACGTGCGTCACCCGCCCCAAGCTAGCCAACAACCAGTGTGCGCTATTCTTCAAGACTCGAAGCGCAGCTCCAATTTCGCGGCGGGAGAGAAGAGCGATGACCTCGGTGCGCGGCGCCGCGGTGTTGCTTCTCGTGTGCACGGCCGCTGCGGTCTTGACCCACGGTGAGACAAGACGCGGTTGCTTCCCTTCGTCTCAATATGATTCTTGAATCACGGCCGGTTCGCTGCATATCACTCTCGGTCAGTTTATTCTGCCTGATGAATCTTCTTTCCGTCGACGACGACCTGCAGGAGCCTCGGCCAAGGAACCACCGTCGTCGGGCAGCAGGGTGCGGCCTGACTTTTGTTCGACGACGTACATCGAGCTCGACAAGCCCTGCACAGACGAGCTGTGCAACGCTGAGTGCATGAAGCTCTTTCCAGGCCCCGGCGGCTGCGAGAAAGGCAAGTGCCTATGCGGTTTCTGCTGAAGAAGAAAGACCCACGGTGTGGAAGCTTTGAACCTTTGATTTCCCTACTAGTTGCTTGATTTCAACAATGTGCCTTCCGCTCCATTTGGTCATCTTTTGGCCTTGTATCCAACTTGCTGAGTATTTCCTCTCCCTTGTTGAGTAGTTACAGGGCGGCCGGGCGAGAGCCTTCTGTCTAGTCTGAGTAAATTGCACAAAACCATCACTTTAAAGATAAAGTTTGCGAAAACCATTACAATACATTTTTTTTACAGAAAACACCATGTCTTCAGTAATCTTTTTGCAAAAACCACTGATCCACGGATTAAAGTCGTTTGAGCGCGTTTATAACAGATGGGTCTCTGTTTTTGCTTACGTGGCGTAACGGTTTGGGTTTAAAACAAAAAAGTCCCTCAACCTTTTCCCCCATGCAGCCCAGACCCTCCCCATGGGCTCCGCAGCCGACTAGCATGCCCGCCGCTGCTCCCTCCACGGGCCACCGCCGCCCCTCCCTCCACACGACGCAGGACTCCGCCACTGCTCCCTGCGCAGGACGTGGCCGCCACCTCTACCTCCACAGCCGCAGCCGTCGCCTCCCTCCACAGGACGCAAGCCGTCGCCGCCTCCCTCCGCAGAATGCAGGCTGCCACCGCTCCTTCCCCAGGATGCAGGTCGCTGTCGTCGTCGCCCATCACCGGATCCAGTCAAATCGGTCTCCAACGTCCCCAGACCAGCTCGCGCCCGCATTCCGGCCCGCGAGCGTCGCCTCTGCTCAGCGCCGGCTCCGCGTCCCGCGCCGTCCAGCTTGCCGCTGCCGCCTCCTGCACGCCGGCTCCACCAGGGCCGAGCCCCTTGTCCGCGCCCTTCGCAGGCGTCCGCCTGCCCGCGTGGCCGGTTCCCCGGCTCCGCCTCCGCGCGCCGCGCCCGCCGGGTGCGCCCGTGGCCGCCTGCTCCACCGCCAGATCGCCGCACCCCTCTGCTTCGCCCTGGCCGCATCCCGCGGTCAGATGTATGAGTGAAAAGTGCAGGGTCATGCTCACTAGAAGAGAAACCAGCAGCTTGAACCACAGAGCTGAACCGCTCAAACCAAGCACGAGCTCGAAGCGGGGGCTAATTGCTTTTCCGTTTTTGATTTAGGGGCGTCTATGTAAAATTCTAGAGTCTAGTTTGTAATTTTAGATTAAAATCTACCTGGCACAAAAAGTCATGCCACGTAGGTAAAAAACGGGCCCCACCTGTCATAAACTCACTTAACTAAGCCCGATCCGCCGATAAGTGTCTTTTGCAAAAAGATTACCGAAGACATGATGTTTTCTGCAAAAAAATGTATTGTAGTGATTTTCGCAAACCTTGCCTTCAAAATGGTGGTTTTGTGCAATTTACTCGTCTAGTCTAGAGAAAAATTTGCTTCGATTATGTCGCTTTCGTTCTTCAAGAGAGAGGCTTGATTCTAGCATAAGTAGTTCCGTTTGCATTGTATATGCACCTACAAATCGACAAAAGCACTGGCTGGCCGATGAGGCGATGAAGAATGCATGTCCTTGAAGTAGACATCTGAAGCGAGCACGTACGCGTGAGCGTTAATTACTATCTAACTCAAGTCACCGTACAGCATGAAGGTACGTCTTGTTTCAACAACCAACTGTTCCGATCATTCGTGTGCCTCCGTACATTGAAAAAAATTTTCGCCCCGCTTTATAAATAAAGCAACCATCAAACATAAGTCAACAAGGTATCATCCAACACACAGACACACAACGTCATCGCACCAAGGTCCAACACAGACGCACAAACAACACACACATCATAGAATCCGCTGTGGGCACAGCACAACAAGCCCAAACACCCAAGGGGCACAAACAACACACGACGGCGGCGTCGAAGCGGGGGCTAATTGCTTTTCCATTTTTGATTTAGGGACGTCTATGTAAAATTTTAGGGTCTAGTTTGTAATTTTAGATGAAGATCTGCATGATGCACGCGGCGTGCGCCGGATGTGGGTCTACTCCACCGACAAGCCCATGAGCACCGCCCACGCCGGTGGCCCGCGCACCGAAACCAAGATCGACGTACGTGCGCGCCCACGCGGCATCACTAGCTAAACAAATCCTTCGTCTCATGCCATGCTCGCACGTTGCTTAATGAGCCATGGGGCACGCACGCACGCAGGAGGTGTACAGGTCGGGGGTGTGGCAGTTCGAGGGTGAGGTGTACGTGCCGGCGGGGACGTCCGGCGCGTGCATCATGCAGATCTTCGGGGCGGCGCCGGAGCGGCAGGCGACGACGCTGATGCTCCACGTCTACGACGGCAGGCTCACCTTCTACCACGACCTGCGGAGGGTGCTCGCCGACGGCATCTATGACCGGTGGCTCCGGCTCAACGTCGTCCACGACGTGGGCGCGCGCAGCGTCACCGTGTTCGTCGACGGCGCCGAGGTGCTGCGCTCGCGCAGCCACGGCGCGCCCGGCGCAGCGCACTACTTCAAGTTCGGGGTGTACAAGCAGTCGCACCACCACCCGTCGGACCGCATGGAGTCGCGATGGAGGAACGTCCGAGTCTTCACCAAGCATTGAATCACGCGATGGGTGTGCAGTTTGATGATTTGATTGGTTCCAACTAGATTCATTCGCAACTCACAGATGTTGCATTTTAAAAGAATTTTGATCCATTATATTTCCCTTTGGTGTGTGTTAATTTGGGCGGTGATGTAGAAATAGAATTGAAGAACTCAACGGCCGTAATCATTGATGAATGTGTACAAGGCCTAACGGAATCCTATCTTCATGTCACGGTTTCAAGACAATTACACAATTATAGTTAGAGTTCGTCTAGGACACATCTAGATGAGACATAATTACATCACATCTAAGATGATGTGATGTGTTTCTAAATCCTACTCCTCCTCGTGTCGTTATTTGTTGTTGGTTGTCCCTTGGATGAGGTTACCCTTTATTTTTACGAAAACCTCGTCACACACCAGGGAGCTCTTGCCTATTCATAATAGAAGAAAAAATTTGGTCTAGTTTATAAGGGAGATCCGACCGGAAAACCACAAGAAGGGTGTGTTAGGGATCCATGTTCAAGAAATCGACCGGTTAACCAGTTCCTCAAACAGAGGAGAAGCGTTCTATATATTGTTTTGGAATTTTCTCATTTCAAAATCATTTGGATTTGGTCCTGTGAGGAATTTGGGGGATAGGCAATTGGTTTGTTTGTCAAGGGCGCCTTCTTTTGCGGCAAAATGAACGGGAATTCCTAAACTAAACCATGTCGCGAGCGTTCCTGAATTTCGCAGTCTCAACGATGATTTTCCATCAATCGAATTTGTTCATTTCATGATGGCATCTTACCAATTTGCTCTAGGTACGCACGTAATAAATGCAAGACACAACTAGCCAATTCAAGAATTTTTTTTCCATACATAAGGTACCTAACAGGCGTTGCTAGGAATAATGCAGCCTGTAATCTTTATGGAACCAGCGCCAAGACATTACCAACACAACTACACAGCTGCTATCTTATAACAAATACAACTACGGAGCTGCTATCTTGTCCTTGGGAATCAACCCTATCAGTTCTGCAGTCTTGAGCTTCTTCCTGGCGTACCGCTCATACGTTCCTGACGACTCACGCTGAAAATGGAAAGAGTAAGCTATATACTCATATATTACATACAAAACTGCAAGTGGATACAATGTTGTTTGACAGTATCTACCGAACATACCGTCCAGCGAATTTCCTGTTTAATCAGCTCACGGGCTCTATCTTCTGGAAGCTAGAGACACAAAAGAAAGAAATCACACGCGAGAATATAGCAGGGACCAATGGATGCTAAGACAACACCATACTATACTTACACCGTCACTAAGGCCTGTCGTGCACTTAACAAACTACATAGAAAGAAGACCAAATCAATCAATTTGCATTGTAAAAGATATACCGATTTATTATAACAAAAGAAAGCACATATAAAATGTCTGTGGAACGAAAAACCTACTACTAGCTCCATTTTGGAACCGCCGTACTCCAGCTCATACTTCATACTGCGGTCGTGTGCTGGAAACAAGTTAGCCTCATAAACTTGCTTGAGAGCATCTCTGAAACGCAGCTGTACATTGTCCAAGGGGAAAATAAACAACATCGCCAAGCATAAGTGGAGAGCAAGTATTCACAAAACACAATCATCAGTAAAAATAACAATGTTGAGTTTTGATTGAAAAGGCCGGTGTGTAGCGCCGACCTGATGTTCAGCATTGACCCGCCTCCAAATCTGATACAAGATACCGTCAAGATCTTTCACAAACATGAGATGTATGCGCGCATTCCATATATACTCCTGAATTGAATCCAAAGAATGCAATTGTTAGACACAACTATAACTAGGGCCGAACATCTGACTGAGCAAAGGGCAGAGGAATCGTACATGTAAACCAACAGCTGCTAGTTTCAGAGTCATGCAGGGAAACTTAGAAGCGATCCTGATTGCTTGGAACATAGCCTTTGAATGTTTATGCGCCCACTAAATAGTAGAACAGAAAAGTTATTGTGGTGCTGCAATATTTATATAGAGATTTTTTGCAATTCCATGGTTTTTTTAGAGGAAAAGGGCTTCTGCCCCGGTTCCATTACTTAAAATGAAACCACAGAATCTAGTCTCATTACAGCCCGCGGGGGAGTTTTTTTAGCACTCTCCGGCATAAAATCCATCCTGACTCTGCTACAACCTCATACACTTCCCAGCTACTCAAATGTCTACTGACAAGAGAATTAAAAGGCTAATGCCGAAACTCGGGGAGGCTTGGAACTGGTCTCCATCATTTTTCTTTTTTCATCCTGCCATGAGTATCCCTCCCTCGATACTGCACCATCCTTCCGTCTTCTTCTTCTGATAGTATTTCACCCACAGTTCCTTCTTCCTCATCCTGGCTCTGGCCAGAGCAGCAGAGGCGGCCGCCTGGACAGCTCCCACAGAGATGCTGTTAGATTCTCCACGCGCTCTCTTGCAGCCTCTTTGCACAGGATCTTCCATTGGTTGCAGAAACCTACAATTCTCCTCAGGATCACCTGCACTCCCAACCATGGGGAATTGTTAAAGCACATATCATTTCTACATCTCCAGATAGCCCAGAGATTAGTTGAGACAAACATATTGTCAGCTTGCAGGGATTTATGTTTCTCCCATTTGTCAATCACATACTTAAATCCAGGCTGGGGCATACATCCCACAACCTCATGAATGTTTTTCCACACTTCTACAGCCACAACACAATCAAAGAAAAGGTGGCTACTAGTCTCCTTTTCACAACAAAATAAGCAACTAAGATCATCTAAGTGCTGCCTCTTGCTCAGGTTGCTCCTAACTAGCAGGTTATCCTGAGCAAGTAACCACAAGAAAATATGAATGTTAGGTGGGACATGCAGTTGCCAAACTTTTGGAATATGTACAGGGGTAATCCCCCTAAAGTTTATCATGGCATACAAGGATCTCACTGAGTATCTCCCATTATGCTCAAGTTTCCAAATAATAGCCTCATCATCATCATTTAGAATAACTGACTGCGCAATACTCAGCAAATCAAACCAAAGATGCAATAGCCTATTGTCTACACATCTTCTGAAAGAAATCTTAAGATTTGTACCATCCTAGACCTCAGCAATAGTTTTATTGTGCTCATTGGCAATACTATACAACTCCCAAAATTGAATGGATAAGCTACATGACCCAAACCAGTGATCTTCCCAGAATTTAGCTTTCCTACCATTCCCCACTTTCCATTGGTAGCCCATCTTTGCTGCTTTAGCAGCCCAAAGGACTCCTTTCCAGAAGGGGGAGTAGGCACTGCTATCCGGGCAAGAAAGGATATTAGGATTACTAGTCCTATATTTGGCATCCACAAATTTCTTCCATATTTTTTGTTCACCTCTTTGATACTTGTCCACCCAAGCAGCAAGTAAGCAAAGGTTCATGTCAGCAATGTTTGGGATCCCTAGACCACCATACTGTTTTTTTTATTCAATAGACCCCGGCTAACCAGATGGTACTTATGGTGACCCTCATAGTTATCCCAAAAACAGTGGGCCATTTGAGAGTTGATCAAATTAATAGCCCATTTAGGGAATTTAATCATACTCATCAGGTAAGTAGGGATGCTAGCTAAGCAAGATTGTACTAGAATAAGCTTCTTCTCATAGCCTAGCAGTCCCCCCCTCCACCCAGCTGCCTTTTTCAGGACTTTGTCAACCACAGGTTGTAAATCCCCTCTCCTTAATTTGGAGTGATGGAGGGGGAATCCTAGATATTTCAAAGGAAAAGCTCCCAGCCCACAAGAAAAGGCTTGGGCAACACATTGGATACCCTCCTCATCAACATTTATGGGAACCAGATCACACTTATGGAAGTTGATCCTTAGTCCAGACATTTGCTCAAAGCAAGCAAGTAGCCATTTTAAATTCTTTGCAGACTCCAAATTATTTTCTACAAACAAAAGAGTATCATCTGCATATTGCAAGCTAATTATTCCTTGAGGGAAGATATTACTCATCATCCCTGTCAACATATTCTTACTAGCAGCCTTATTGAGCATTCTACTAAATACATCTGCCACTAAATTAAAGAGCATTGGAGAAGCAGGATCCCCCTGCCTGACTCCCTTAAAGGTTTCAAAAACACACTATTACAATCATTTATTCCAGCCCCTACTAAACTCTTATATAACAGAGATTCCACCTTTTTCATCCATTTGGGACTAAACCCTCTTTGATACATGATTTTCAGGAGGAATTCCTTACTGAATCTATCATAAGCTTTTTCATAATCAAGCTTAAATACAAAACCTTTCTTATTGTTAGTTACAGCATCATGAATTGTCTCATGAGCTGTCACCACACTTTCAACTATGTATCTCCCTTTAATAAAAGTTGTTTGATTTTGTGAAATAATTTCATCCCCAATATCACCTAGCTGGTTAGCCAGGCATTTAGCAAAAATCTTAAAACTACAGTTTGTTAGAGCAATAGGCCTAAATTTCTGAATAATATCAGCATCAAACTCTCTAGGAATCACTGTTAACAGAGAAAAATTCAATCTATAAAGATCCAAGGAGTCATTGTTCCAAGCATCCACCAACAGCATTAGGTCACCCTTAAAAGTGTCCCAAAATTGTTGATAGAAGAGGAATGGGAAGCCATCTGGCCCAGGGGCTCCTTCAGCATAGGACCCAAAGACAGCTGCCCTGACATCTTCCTCAGTAATATTAGCTTCTAATTTCCTATTATACTCATTAGAAACCTTTACAGAAGGATCCCAAAAGTCATCATCTAAATTAATATCTAGGGTTTCCTCCCTACCAAACAGTTGCTTGTAGTAATCTACAACAATGTTTATAATACTCTTGGTATCCTCTACAGGTCCATCTGGGCCTTTTAGCACACTGATCTGTTTCTTCCTCCTTCTTTGATTAGCCAAAGCATGGAAGTAAGCAGTATTCCTCCCCCCTCCAATATGTTTATTTCTCTAGATCTTTGCCTAGATTTAATCTCCTCTAACCTCCAAATATCTTGGAGATCTAGGGCAATTTTATCCATCTTAGCTTTAGAGGGTGGAGAGAGTCCATGGTTTTGAGAGGTCAAATATGCATACCTCAATAGAAGACTCGTTTGTCAGCAGATACTGCTCAAGCCACTGTCAAGAACAAACGTTGTTAGTCCAAGAAAACAAAAATACTGATCAAAGTTCTAATCTTGAACTAGCTGATTATTGCACAAGGCATACTTTAAGTTCCTTCACAACTGTTTCCCAGTAGCTGAGATAATCTCTATCAGCTTCAGGGGTGTTATAAAATGTTTGGTATCTTCTCCAACTCGAATACTGATCACCCTGCACCCAAATAAAACATCATGGTACAGCTGCCCTGAGAATAACAAGCACTGGACATAAGTGAACGGGATGCTCCTATGAGTATTGATTATAGAGTACTTATGCAGTTCAAGAAGACCTAAATAACACATAGTACTCGAACATGTCAAAAATATATGGGGACTTGGAAAAACGGGCAAACTTTGTATATGCATACGAAAACAGGATAGTAGTTGTATTCTGGGAGCAGCCTATAGCATGAACGCCCAATTGAGGTTTTAGGACTTGTTCCATCCAAATAACAATTAAAAATTAATCTATGTTTGTTTTTTAATTGAAAACCCCGCTAACAAAATGTCTGGCTTTTCTTTTGTTGTAGATTGCATGTATTATCATATTTTACCACAATTTATTGCAAGCACCCATATTCTAATATTTTCTTAATCTCCAAATGCTGCTCTTTTCTTAATTTAGGTGTTGAGTTTCTCCAAGAAACTAATGCCACTTACACTGAGAGGTTACTCACTTAAAAGTCATGCCACAAGAAGTCACATTCTTATTAAGCAATTTTTTGCTATTGTCCATTCAAAGGGAAAATCAACAAGAAACTGGTTACTGAGTGCATGGGCACATATTAAATGTAGATGCATTACAAAAATAAATGCAGCGAATACGATAGCACTTACATCATTTAAAAGGACTAGCCGCTGGTAGTCGCTCAAGGACGCTTTGTAACAGAGTTCGGCATCAAAATACCAACCAAAGAAGTTGTCTTCATAGTGGAAAAAGTAATTGTTCTTTACAATAAGCTCTGGAGGGTACTTGCATTCCAATGCAACATCATCCAGCTCGTCAACCGGCTTTCCTTTCAACAGCTACATAAATTTTCATGGAGGGCATAATTTTTCATGTATGCATGACAGATTAATAAACAGGTATGAGACTAACTAACCAGGCAAGCTTTGATGCGACAGAGCGCATACTTGAGATGGAGCTTGTTGGCCTGCTCTTGGCCCAGTCTGGTATAGGTGTCAGTTTTATCCACGGCAGCCCCTAGCAGTTCACAGTCTCTCATGTGTTCCTCGTCGGTGATGACATCGTCCGGTTCAGGAGTGAATTGCAAAAAACATCGACACTTCAGGCTAGGTTTGCAGGAACCACACATATACGAAATTGTGCCAAAAAGCACTAATTTTTTTCATAATTTTTTTGCAAAAAACACTAGTTGCTTGTTTGGACTGTTTTAAGTGCGTTTATGACAAGGGGGGCTGCATCCGTCGATCGTGGCAGCACTGTTCACACAGCAACGCAGTTAGACGGTGTTACACGCCGCTGGCGCACCGGTTCGAGTCGGGCGGGTCAAACACCCCGAAGCGGTGCAGGCCCCACCCCCCAGCCCTCACTCTCTCCCGTCCTTCTCCCTCTCTCTACTCCCGCTCGTTCGCCGCCGCCGCCCCCTCCCACATCTCCGACCGTCGTCGCTGCCGCGTCGCCATGGTTTCCTGGTCTGATGACGACATCAGCGAGAACTCTCACCAGTACGCCAACTCAGCTTCAGACGAGGGCATCATCAAGGTGAGTTGCTCGAGCTCAAGCTAGGGTTAGGGTTGCGATTTTTGGATTTTTCTGTTGAGCTTGATCTGAAGTTTTGTTGCCTTTCCTTTGCACCTCCAGATCCCTGAGACCATCGATGACTCCGATTTTGAGGGCACTGAACCTGATGTTTTGTGCAATGAACACTCCCTGCCAGCAGAGAGGCGTGTTGCTTTCTAGGGCATCCATACTGGCAGGAGGTTCTTTGCTTGTGCTGTGAAGGTATGTGCCAAATTTATGCTAATCTGGTCACTGTTTAGTACTGATTTTATAGTTAGCAGATCTTGTGTGCTAGTTGCTCAGTGAGGTCATTGTTTATATGTGAGCATGTGCAGAGTGTTGTCAGCAGATCTGGCCTATTAGGTAGGTTGCTAATTAGTTATGTATTTTCTGTGATAATGGGTTAGGGAGGTCATTGTTTATATGCCAGTATGTGCATAGGATTGGGAGCACTGATTGAGACTTCTTACTTTATAGCATGTGGATTAGTGAGCATTGTAATTGTTTAACTCATTGTGTCATATAGCTAGCTTATACATGTTTGTTTAACTCATTATGTTACTTTATACCTGTTTGTTACTTTATAGCATGTGGATTAGTGAGCACTTTACACCATTTGTTACTTTGTAGCATTGTGTTACTTTATACCTGTTTAACACTAAAATTACAGAAGGGAAGAAATTGTGGGCTAGTTGAATGGGTTGATCCATTTTGGCCAGCTACAATGGAGAATGCATTGACCAAGTTGTGGGATAAGTATAAAGAGTGCAGGAGGAGCAAGATTGAGGACAATCTGGAAAGCTCATTTGCTGTTCACAATCTGACACAACAGAAGATCAAGCTGCAGGCAAGTTATGAGAGGTTGGTTGAAGATGTCAACGGCCTTTTGGATGCCCAGGAGCAGAGGGCTCAGATGGAGAGAGGTAAGATGCAGAACAAACCTGATGAGAGCAAGTTGTAGGAGAAGTATGACATGCTCAAGAACCAGACAGTTGCTCAAGCCAATGTCATTAGGAACATGAAGTTGAAGCTTGCTGAAGAGAAGATTAAGTCGCAGGCCCACATTGGTGAGCTTGAGAAGGTTGCCGAGCAGACCAAGCTGAAGCTGAATGGGATCAAGGCCATCTTAGATGAATGAGCAGTATAATGTAATATGCTGCTTATTAGTACCACCAGCATGGTTATGGGATGATGAGTACTATAATTATGGTTATGTAATGACTACTATTAGATGAATGATCTAGTAATATTTGAATTATGGTTATGTAATGTACCTATTTAGCATTAAGCACTATCGTGTAATATGGTACTTATTAGTTATGATTATGTATGAATCTTCTAGTTATGCTGAATCTGATGCTGTTGGTTGGTTGGTTTTGTCAATGCCTAGAGACCCTAGACTCACTTTGGTGGGTTTTTCGACGCCGAGTGACCCTAGACTCACTTGGTTGGTTTTGTCGATGACGAGAGACCCTAGACTCACTTTGGTTGGTTTTGTTGATGACGAGAGACCCTAGACTCACTTTGGTGGGTTTCTCGACGCCGATAGACCCTAGACTCACTTAGGTGGGTTTGTCAATGCCGATAGACCCTAAACTCACTCGGTGGGTTTTTCGACGCCGAGTGACCCTAGACTCACTTTGGTGGGTTTCTCGACGCTGATAGACCCTAGACTCACTTGGTGGGTTTTTCGACGCTAAGTGACCCTAGACTCACTTTGGAGAGTTTTTCGACGCCGAGTGACCCTAGAATCATAGTAAGCATCATCATCATCCATCTAAGTCAACATCATCACCAGAATCACCAGCATCACAACCAACATTATTTTCATGTTCTCACATCCATCTAAGCCAACATTTAAGATAAACATCCAAGTTCTCACAACCAACAATGGTTCATAGCCAACATAGGCATCATAGGTTCTGAAAGCCAACAAAGGCATAATCTAGTTGAAAGCCAACATAGGCATCATAGGTTCTGAAAGCCAACAAAGGCATAATCTAGTTCACAGCCAACACATACACATCACATGCCAACAAAGACAAAGGCATCTAGTTCCCAGAAGCATAGAAGTACTCTTTCAACTTGAATGAAGAAGTCCTTTTTCTTCCACTCTGTCTTGGAGATTGAAAAGTTGACATGTTTCCTGCAGCAGAGGTAGAGGCTGTACCAGCATTGGTAGCTTTCTTCCTAGGAGACCTCCTTGGAGGAGCAGCAGGTGTAGTGGCAGCAGGTGTAGGAGCAGCAGTTGATGGAGATGGCCTCTTCCTTGGTGGTGCAACAGCTGTAGGTGCAGTAGTAGATGAAGATGGCCTTTTCCTTGGTGGTGCAGCAGTTGTAGATGCATTTGTTGTTGAAGTAGAAGCCCGTGACCTGTTTGGTTGCATTTCAAAAACAGTTAAGGCTTGTGAGTTACAATGGAGACAAAATAAAGAGAATTAAGGTGCTACTATAACTAACCTGATGCTGGTTCATTCTCATAGCAAGAGCTGGCTTGAGGGGCTTGGAGCAAACATTGTATCTATGCCCTACAAGTTTGCAGTTGCTACAAGTAATAGATGCCATCCTAGATGTATCTCTTGGTGCTGGCTTCTCAAATTGGTTTTTCCTCCTCTTTGTTTGTTGCTTCCCAACCTTGTCTTTGAATACTGGAGGCTCTATGTCCTGAGTTCTTGTCCTTGGCCACAGGTTTGGACCAGGCACAGGAAATATGATATGTGCAAATGCTTTTTTATACATTTCTTTTTTGAAGAAATCAGCAACAAAGTCCTCTGGCTGCAACTTAGCTTTCACTATTGCAGAAACTGCATGATGGCAAGGCATAGAAGTCATATCCCATTTCCTACATCCACATGTTATGTCCAGCAAGTTCACTGAGTAGGTGTTTTCTCCACTAGTCACTTGGTAGATGTTAGGACCAACCATCAAAGTCTGGCACCACCTTGAGTTGTACTTTGTCTCCTCTAACATTTCAGCATAGGTAGGGCAAATCTCCCAATTTGCTGTCTCTGTCTTTGTTCTATTCTTGTTAAATTTGACCATCAATTTTGTCCTAATTCCTTCTATCATGGTCACTATTGGCTTGCCTCTGACATCTAATATCATTTTATTAAACACCTCACTGATGTTGTTCACTACCAGGTCAGTTTTGCAATTAAAATCCATAGCATGCCTAGCCCAAGTATGAACAGGGATTTTGTGAAGCCATGTCCAAGCAGCCTTACACTCTCTTTTCAAAGCATTCATTGCATCAAGGTGTTCATTCTCAGTATAAGAGTAGCTAGCTGCATCCATGTGTTTCTTTAATTCATCACCTCTAAAACCAGCAGTTTGGGAATTCTGATAGATATGTCTAAGGCAGAATCTTTATGGACAATTGGGGAAACATGGTTTATTGCATTTAAAAGCCCCTGTTTGAAACAATGGGAAATAAAGCTAAGCATTGGTCCTATAAACAATGAAACAATGAAGCTATAACAATGTGCATATGAAACCATGAAACCTAGTGCAATATTGTATGAGAAGAGAAGTTTACCTTCTGCCTATCAGAGATGATGGTATAATAACCAAACTTCCCACTTTCTCCACCAAGTGCATCTTTAAGCTGTGTTAAGAACCAGGTCCAGCTATCTTTGTCCTCTTTGTCAACAACTCCAAATGCTATAGGGTAGATATTATTGTTCCCATCCCTTCCTGTTGCAGCAAGGATCTGTTGACCTGTTGATAGCTTGATAAAACAACCATCTACCCCTGCAAAGCTGACAATTGTGAGAACATAGTGTATGTAATGCGAGCACATAAACAATTCACATCTTAGTAAATGAAATGTACCTATGAATGGTCTGCATCCATTCAAAAACCCTTCTTTGCAAGCACTTAGACAGAAAAGGAGGCCATGAAACCTAGGGTTTTTGCTTGGGTGCTCTGGTACATGCCTAGTAGTAACAATACATCTAGAGCCTGGGTTTGTATCCAACACAGCCTGCAAATAGTCTCTTATTCTAGTGTATTGTCCTCTCTGATCTCCTTGGACAACCTTCAATGCTTGCTTCCTAGCCCTATAGGCCATATGGGTAGACATCTCTATTCCATATTTCTTCTTCAGTGTCTACATTATTGTGGTGACTGGTGTACCAATATCAACTCTCATCATTGCCTCACACTGGTGTGCAACCCATTTTGCAGTGACCTTGGTGTTCTCTCCTACTGCTGGGCATGTGTGCACAAAATTTGCCTTCCTTATGCAAAAAGTAGTCTCATTTGCAACAACAGAAGCTGCAATAAACAAAGGGCATTGCATTTGTGCACACAACTATGATGCTATCATTGCAATTTCTGTGGAACTCATAATTCCTATTCTGAGTTATGTGCAATGTCTGAATTGCTCTCCTAAACTGATACACATTGAGGAAACAAATTTTTCTGCAAAACTGCTCCTCTGGGTTCTCTCTCTCTCCTCACTGTACCAGATCCTTGGCAAAGATCTCATTGATCTGCTCTTCCTTCCATTGGGCAGAATAAATTGTACTTCCTCAGCTCCATCATCATATTCCCGCTTCAAAACACCAAGATCTGGCTCCTCATCTGATGATGGTGCCCAAACATCCTCAAATCTCTGTTCCAAGCTAGAATGTGACCTCTCTGTTGGCCCTTTTCTAGCTTTCTTCTTCTTTGTAGGCACCTCTTGCTGCTCCACCTGCTCATCTTGCTCCACCTGCTCCTGTTGCTCCACCTCCACATGTTGCCCTTCCTCATCTTCCTCATACACTTCATCCACATCAGTGTCTCCATCAAAATGAATGAGTGGATCCTCTCTTTGCTGCCTCATCTCATTAAGCCTCTGAAGATAGTCTTCATCTGCATCCAGATCTGAATCATCTTCAGTTAGAAGAATTGGTAGCTTCTGCTTAACCTTATTTACATGCTCAGCTGCAATCTTATGTTTCCTAAATTTGGCAATCTTTGTTCTCCTCTTCAACTCCATTAATGTCTCCAGTTCATCCTGATCTGCTGGATTGGATTGTTCCATGGCAGCATTTGTATCCAGATCATGGTTTGTGCTCTGCTGTGTAGTGTAGAACTGCAATGGCTCTGTCTAACTCTATATTATACTTTTTGGTGGTGATCTTAAGAGAACACTAGAAGGATTTACTACATACACAGGGTTCTCTCCTATATGGCTCAAAGGAACCTGCTCCTCAACCAGATAGCCTGAGTTCAAATCTGCAGGTCTTGGATCAGTGCCCCTAACCACTGTCAAGTTCACTACATGCTGATCATTGTTAGCAATATGGTCAAGCATTTCATCCACCTTATCATCATCACAAATTTCATCCATTCCTGTAATCCCAACACCAGGATCCCTCACAAAATACATGAAATCATTAAGCCCATATCCCTCTGTCTCTATTAGGGCAACCAAATTATAATATGTTATGTCTGAAATGCAAACTGATCTCTCCAAGTTGTCTCTGTCATGGAAGTGCATTCTAACATCCCAAACATCATCGTTCAAATTACACACAAATAATTAAAATAGCTTAATTAACAGAGCACCAATGTACTGTAAAAAATGCATAATTCCTAAAACAGAGCACTAAAACAGAGTAATCAACATTATAATTGCTACAATACAGTACAGTACACTCTGAAAACAACAAACACCTTCTCAAAACCACTGTCAAGTTCTGAAAACCAGTCAACTTCACTGTCAAACCAATGCAAACTGATCTCTCCAAGTACAGTACCCTGCTAACTACTCTGCTGACTACATCATCAACTAGCTACTCTGTTAACTTGTAACACCCTCGATGCGGCTATATCTCCCACGTGTCGAAGCACGACTTAGAGGCATAACCGCATTGAAAACAATGTCGCAAGTGAGGTAATCTTCACACAACCCATGTAATGCAATAAGGGAAATAGATACATAGTTGGCTTACAATCTCCACTTCACACAATTACATGAATAAATCATTACATCATCCAGATACAATCAAGGTCCGACTACGGAACCAAAATAAAAGAAGACTACCCCAAATGCTACACAGATCCCCGATTGACCCCAGCTGGGCTCCATTACTGATCAACTAGAACGAAACAACACAAAGGACAAGATCTTCAACGAGCTCCTCCTTGAGCTTGGTTGCGTCATCTGCACGGTCTCATCGACACCTGCAAGCTGGTTTTGGAAGTATCGGTGAGTCACGGGGACTCAGCAATCTCACACCCTCGCGATCAAGACTATTTAAGCTTATGGGTAAGGTAAAAGGTATGAGGTGGAGCTGCAGCAAGCGACTAGCTAATATGGTGGCTAACATATTCACAAAAGAGAGCGAGAAGAGAAGGCAAAGCACGGTGATGAACTATGATCAAGAAGTGATTCTAGAACAACCTACGTCAAGCATAAACTCCAACACCATGTTCACTTCCCGGACTCCGCCGAGAAGAGACCATCACGGTTACACACGCAGTTGATGTGTTTTAATTAAGGTCAACTTCAGGTTTTCTACAACCGGACATTAACAAATTCCCATCTGCCCATAACCGCGGGCACGGCTTTCGAAAGTTCAAATCCCTGTAGGGGTGTCCCAACTTAGCCCATCACAAGCTCTCACGATCAACGAAGGATATTGCTTCTAGCGGGCAGACCCGATCAGACTCGGAATCCCGGTTACAAGACATCCTCGACAATGGTAAAACAAGTCCAGCAAGACCACCCGTTGTGCCGACAAATCCCGATAGGAGCTGCACATATCTCGTTCTTAGGGCACACCGGATAAGCTAAGCGTACGGGAGCCAACGTAACCCAAGTTGCCAAGGGACGGCCCCGCACGGTGCTCTGGTTGGACCAACACTCAGAGGAGCACTGGCCCGGGGGTTTAATAAAGATGACCCTTGGGCAGGCCTACCCAAGGAAAAGAAAAGGCTAGGTGGCGAATGGTAAAACCAATGTTAGGCCTTGCTGGAAGAGTTTTATTCAAGGCGAACTGTCAAGGGGTTCCCATTATAACCCAACCGCGTAAGGAACGCAAAATCCGGGAACATAACACCGATATGACGGAAAGTAGGGCGGCAAGAGTGGAACAAAACACCAGGCATAAGGCCGAGCCTTCCACCCTTTACCAAGTATATAGATGCATTAATTAAATAAGAGATATTGTGATATCCCAACAAGTAAACATGTTCCAACAAGGAACAACATCTCCATGTTCCAACAAGGAAACAAACTTCAATCTTCACCTGTAACTAACAACGCTATAAGAGGGGCTGAGCAAAGCGGTAACATAGCCAAACAACGGTTTGCTAGGACAAGGTGGGTTAGAGGCTTGGCTTAACAATATGGGAGGCATGATAAGCAAGTGGTAGGTATCGCAGCATAGGCATAGCAAAAAAGCGAGCAACTAGCAAGCAAAGATAGAAGTGATTTCGAGGGTATGGTCATCTTGCCTGAAATCCCGCAAGGAAGACGAACGAGTCCATGAAGAAGACAAACAGACGTAGTCGAACGGGTCCTCACAAACGCGACATTATCGGAACCAACCCGAAGAAGCAACACCGGAAAGGAGCAAACAACACAGTAAACAACCACCACATAAGCATGACATGATGCTCAACCAAATATGATGCATGTCCGGATTAATGAGGCAAGGCATGGCAAAGTGCAACAAACAATACTACAATTTAAGTGGAGCTCAATATGCATCTCTGTTGCATATTGATGAAACACCACATTCAAGTTATTTAGTTCGATCTCGTTTATGTACCGAACAATATTAAATGTTGTTAAACATGACAAGAGGGTGAAGCAAATGAAAACTACCTATCTAGGCAAGTTTAAATGAGGCAGGAATGACAAACAACAAGTCCGGAAACTTCTCATGTGCATATTTTGGTTATGGTACTGTTCTGCCCTAAACCATATTTTATAGTTGTTAAACATGCAAAGTGAGGCTACCATGTTAAACTAGGCATTTTTCGACCCCATTTACATATAAAGTTTGTTAGGTTTGGAGCTACGGTTATTTAGTTATGAAATAAAGCATTTTAACATGGCAATAGGAGCAAATTTAACCAAACATCATATTAAACATTTTAACCATGGATGAAAATGACATATTATGAAACTAGACAAGATTATAAGCATTTTTCATATATAAAGTTTTTTATATATGATGCACTGTTTGTGAGTAATGAAATGCATGAAGTTTAGGGGTTGATCTGCAAAAGTACAAATCCCTGGAAATTGACTAATTCACAGATCTGAAAAAAAAGGCCACTGGGCCTTTCTCACCATGGGCCAAGCCCATACGGTGGAAGAGGCAGGCCGGCGGGCGCTGGCTGGGCCTGACGCGGCCTCGGCGGAAACAGCAGGCGGCTTGGGCAGCGACGCGGTCAACACGCTGGCACCGATTCAAGCGGCTGCAGACAACGGCGAAGCAGAGCAGGAGGCAAAACTTGGCGCTCGATGCAGAGGCTTCGCGGGCGCAGGAACTTGGCGCGAATCCAACGTAGAGGTAGCCGGAAGCGGTCAACGCGAAGCACGGGATCGAGGGGATCCACCTCCTCGAGCTACAGTGGGCGCGGAGGATAAGAGGAAGCGCGCATGGGAGGGGCGCCATGGGTCTAGGAGCTTGCCCGAGCTCGAGCAGCGACGAAGCAGGGGAGGTTCGGGGCGCCGGGGAACCACGACGTTGGGGCGGATCCTGCCGGAAACGAGGAGCTGGGATTGGTGCGGGGGGAGGCGATGTAGCGCTGGAGCAGGGGCACCGGCAGCTTCATCCGCCGGGTGCATCGGCAAACTGCAGACAGGCGGCCACGGCGGGGTTAGATCAGAGAGGAGCAGCAGGGAAAATAGAGGAGAGGGTAGGATGCAAGGGGCGCGATGCGCTGCTGTTGTTGCTCACCCACGCAGACCAGTGGTGGGGGTTGAAGCCTCGAAGGCGGCGCTCGGCATCGAGCTCTACGGTGACAGCCATGCCTGCTCCTGTTCGAGGCAAAGAATAGAGAAACGCAGAGATTAGAGGGAGATAGAGGTAGGGGAGACGGGAGGAAGGAGAAAGATGGGTAGCGGCACAGCGAACTACTGCTGCTGACCGGCATGTGGTCACGGGAACGGAGGCAGGTCTGCGCGACGGCGTCCATGGCTGCTACTGAGTCCTGAAGAAAGAAAGACAGAGAGAATTGAGAGAAGAAAAACGGGGAAGCCGAGAGAGAGAGAGAGAGAGAGAGAGAGAGAGAGAGAGAGAGAGCAGGGAAGGAGAAGGGCGCGAGGGTCCCTGGTGTGGCTGTTACTCCGGCAGGGCACTCCGGCGAGGTCACTTGCCGGCGCGAGGCGAGGGCGTCGGGGAGGCATGAGGCTTCGAGCGCGAGCGATGCGTCTGCTCTCTCCTCGGGTGCGAGAGGAACGAGGAGAACCTCGAGCGGGGTGGAAGGTGATCGATGGATTGGCTGCAGTGGATGGATTGGATCCAGCTGTGGCTGGTGGCTGGCGCGGTGGGGAATGGGAGGATCCCGAGGTGGGAGATGATGGCGGCGGCGGCTGGGAGGATGGGACAAGGCTCCTCATTTCTAGGGTTCGGGTGGTCTATAAATACCAGAATAGGAGGAGTATTTTGGATCATCCGATCAAAATCAGACGGTCGGAGATGAATGGGTTAGGGAGTCCAAACAAGGAAACAGTGACATTTTGTAGATGTTTGGGGATGATCCAGACACAACGGTGGCGACAGTCCGGGTCAGGTCCGGGATAGTTTTTCGGACGCGCGCGCGAGGGGGTTTGATGCACTGAGCAGAGAGGGTTTCGGACCGTGCGGTCGCATCGGACAACTCCGGAAGCGGAGAGGGGAAGGAGGATGGACTAGGTGGGCTGTGGCGAGACTGCGAGGGGGAGAAGAGAGAGAGAGAGGGCCCGACATCTGTTTCTGAAGACCGAAAACGTCCGACGTTTGACCGGCTATAATGCCGCTATAGTTATCTGTTGGGGCATCAAACGGACTCCGAACGCGATGAAACTTGGCAGGCGGCCTACTGACAACAAAACAACACCGCACGCCAACTTTCATCCCATTCCGAGAACATTTTCCGGTCACTTAAAAAAATAATATTTCAGACGTGCCGCGGGCGCGTGCAAGTGTGTCTGGACTCAGAACTGACAACGGAAGGAACGAGGAGACCGGGACGGATGCAAGTTTTCGAAAACATGTAGATGCAATGCGGATGATGACATGGCAAGATGCAACACGCAAGCGAATGACATGGCAACGACGGCGAACAACTGGGAGACACCTGACACATCGGACTCGGGGCGTCACATAACTACTCTGTCAACTAGCTACTCTGTTAACTACAAATCAACCGCAACTAAATCACAATTAAGAGAGCACCAATTAACAGTGCCAAAAAAACCTAACCCTAACCCTAGAATCGATCTACAGGAAGAGGTAAGAGGGAAGAGGAAACTCACTAGACGCCGCCGAATGACGAGGCAATCCGGTGACTCTCTGACGGATTCTCCTTCACTGCCCTGGCCCAAGATCTTGCCGCCGCATATTCGAGACAGTGCTGGGGGCTCTAGCTGGGGCTGCTTGTATCCGATGGCCAGCTAGGGTTTGAGCTCCCGCATATATCTCCCACAGGTGGACCATCGTCTCCAACGCCGGCAGACCCGCCGCCTGCGCCGCCAGCCGTCGCCATGACTGAGAGGAGAGAGTGCGGGAGAGGAAAAGAGAGTGAGAGGAGCGGACCGGGCGGGGTACGACTCGAAGACTAAGCGGCCCGGCTCGAACCGGTGAGCCAGCGGCGTGTAACGCCGTCTAACGGTGTTGCCGTGTGAACAGTGATGCCACGTCGACGGATGCGCCCCCCTTGTCATAAACGCACTTAAAACGGTCCAAACAAGCAACTGGTTTTTTTTGCAAAAAATTATGAAAAAATTAGTGCTTTTTGGCACAATTTCGTATATATGTGGTTCCTGCAAACCTAGCCTGTAGTGTCTATGTTTTTTGCAATTCACTCTCCAGTTCAGTATGAGCGGAGCCCATATCAATGATGGCCGAATTAGATCCTCCAGAATCTCCATCTCGTCTGTGGGTCTCGTTCAAGAACTTCTGGCATTGGTATTCTAGCAGAGCAGCTCGCGAATCATCGTCGTGGAAAGATTTGCGAGTAAGGGCTTCGAGGGTTTCAATGGAAGGGAGATTTGGAAAAGCGGCCATGTCCGAGCCGTCGTCGCCGACTGGCAACTGCAATTGGGCGAGGCACGAGGCGACAATTTCATGGCACCTTGGCTCCGTTGAGGACACGGCAGGCTCGTCGGGGAGCCTGGGCGGCGGAGAGCTTCCATCCACAGGCAACGATGCGCCGTCTTCACCAAGGCGCCGGCGGGACACTCCTTGAAGAGGCCTCCTCCGGCGGCGGCGCCTCTTCTGCGACATCGCCATTTGATCGGCGATCACAGGGGTGAAGTCATTGTGGACGGGGAGATTTTTTTTTATTAGGTACTGTGGATGGGGATGAGTAGACCAGTATACTGCAATTTTTTGCTTGTGGTGCATTTACAAATGTTCAAAAGAATTCACAAAAATCTAACACATTCACACAACATCGGTCTATGTTGTCATAAAATTTGAATAGTACAAAAATAAGGTGGGTTTTAGATTCGGCACATTATCATATTGATGTAAAACAAAATCATTTTTGTATCTCGTGCAAAGTTTCAAATCTTGATATAAAATTTTGTAACAACATACATTGATATTGTGTCTATGTGCTAGATTTTTTTTCTAGTTTTTTGAAACATTTTAAAATGTGCAACAACGACAGGTGAATCGGTAGCACCACAAGCACTAGTTCACAAGATACATTCCCCTGAATCCCTGATCCCCGCGCTGCGCGGTGGAAAGTCAGGAATCACGCACCGCACACCCCCACCCCCTTTTCGCGCAAGCGATTTTGGGACGGCCCAACTACAGGGGCGGGGCGCCCTGTGTTTATTTTCGTGTTCTTCATTTCTTTTTGTTTTTCTTGTCTTTTTACCACCAATTCAAAAAAAACGTACATAGTTTCACAAAAAATTACAAATTTCAATTGAACATTTTTTCCAAAATTTTAAATTCACGAATTCAAAAAATGTCAAGAATTCAAAAATAACCTTAAATTCATAAAATAGTTTTAGAATCTGAAAATTATTTTGTATTTTAAAAATTGTTCATGATTCACAAATATGTTCATGAATTTAAATCATGCTTGCAAATTCAAAAAATGTTTACACTTTTAAAAAACGTTCTTAATTAAGAAATGTTCATGAGTTCAAAAAAATTCTCCATTTAAAAAAATGTGAAATGAAAAAAATTTCATGAAACAAAAAATTGTGTGATTAAAAAATTCACTTAAAAAATTGTTCACAATTTTTAAAAATCTTCTTGAATTAAAAAAATCCTCGTGTATTTCGAAAAAAAAAGTTCACATGTTTAACAAAAGATCATGAGTTGAATTTTTTGGTGAATTTGAAAAACATTCATGGATTTAGAAAAACTTCATAAGTTTGAAAAATGTTTATAGAATGGGGAAAATAAAGAAAAGGAAAAGGAAGAAATGAAACGGAAAAACTAGAAGAAGAAAAGGAAAAAGAAAAAAACAGTTTGATCGCTATATGGGCCTAGCAGGCCCATCTCCTTACCGCAATGTGTTTTGGATTGAGTAACAAAATCGCTCAATTCAAAAAAAAAAGAGTAACAAAATCGCTAGTATTGTTAAGTTTTTTTTTATGCTCTCAAAAAAAAGTTAAGCTTTTTTGTCTAAAAAAGTTAAGTTCTTTTTCCACTAAGGTTAAGTTTTGGGGGAGCGACTTGTTGCAACTCTTCGTCAGCACAAATCACGAGGCAAATCAAATAGTCTGGGGCAGTTTTCCTCAGTTGCGTCCCACTTGCAACTGAGAAACACTCGGTTGCAACCCAGTTGCAACTCACATGACACACGAATCACAAAGTGAATCTAGAGGTTTAAGGGTCAACCAAGCTCTAAGCTAATTCTTTGTGGACCGAGAACTAGCAAAACCGTAAGTTTTGCTTAAGAACATATGAACACATCACCAGGAGGATAATGTGGGCTTGGCACTATGATAGAAATTGAACATTTTAGTGCCATCTCAGCCTACAGAGTGTTGGCTGAAACAGAGAGAGAGAGAGAGAGAGAGAGAGAGAGAGAGAGAGAGAGAGAGAGAGAGAGAGAGAGAGAGAGAGAGAGGAGAAGCATGGTTAGAGAAAAAGTCTGATTCGTCACATGTTTGATCGGACAAGGAAACAATGGACTTTCATTGTGGAAGGTTCATGTGCCATCAAAGATCACGGCCTTTTTGATTCGCGGGATAGGAAAACTCAGGAAAGGTAGGAATAGAAAAAGCGCAGAATTGCAATGTCATGTACACTTCAAATCCTTCTGGATTTCATAATCCAAAGTTTGTCATCACAGGAAAAACAAAGGGTTCTGAAAAAGGAGCTTTGAATGGATGTTAGATTTGCTATGAAATCTAGTGCAAATGATTCCTTAATGAAACATATTTGCTTCCGTCGTATGATATGGTCACTTCACAATAGCACGTTGTCATTGATCCACCTATTCTTTTTATCCAATGGCAGTGGCACGCAAGTCTTGTATGTGGGGTTATGTATGTATGTACCCTTTGATTCTTTTTCTTTTCTCTTTTTGACATCAACCCTTTGATTCTTCCTAGTACCACTCTGTTGTTACTTTATTTAAGTTGTTGTGAATCCCGTCTACTCCTTGATTCCTCCTAGTACCACTCTTTTTGTCACTTTAAACCATTGTGAAACCCGTCTGCTCTCTGAGTCTTCATAGTGCAACTCCTTTGTCACGTTCTTTTTCTTAATTAAATTTAAGCTTCAATCTCGGAGGTTATAATCAGGACTCACTGCTTAATCGAAGGAAGAGATAATGTAAGCATATGTGGACAAATGTGATAGTTTGTTTACTTCTTGTTTTCAAATACATATGTGGCGCTCTAAAAACAATGTCTTGTTTTTGATTATGTTTGTTTTGAGATAGAGAGGCTTGATTATAACAACGAAGTGCATCCACGTGCATAAGTAATTCCGTTTGTATGCATCTAAAACAAAAGAACTGGCTGGCCGCTGAAGAATAAATGACAGTAGATGTTACTATCTTCCCCAATGCAAGTCCCTTTAGGGCTTTGGTGCAAGTGATCGACATATATACTCCTTAAACACTGTATAAATACATCATGCACGTAGCACTTGTTCCAACAACCAAGTGTTCTAGACTTCAAGTCATTTGCGTGCGTCCGTGCGTGCGCGAGCGACCTGATGGCTTGCTCCATCTTGTGTAGTGTACTTGTGGTGGTCACCGCGGTGGTGATCATCGGCACGGCTCGCGCGGGCAGCAGCTCCGGCGACCACCTCACCGCCGGCTTCACCCGTGTGAGCCTGCCGGAGTCCAAGTTCGTTGTGCAGAAGCCCTACAACGTTCCGCTCGACGCGCGCTACGAGTTCGCCGGCGGCGTGCGCCGGATGTGGGTCTACTCCACCGACAAGCCCGCCAGCTCCACCCACCCCGGCGGCGCGCGCACCGAGATCAAGATCAACGTATGTAGGCGCCCATGCATGCGGCATCCGACACCGGGCATATCCTCCTTTTGCGCCCCATCTCATGCTCTCGCCGGTTGCTTATATTTTAATTCGTGTGTGTTGTGCCATGGTGCATGGCATGCATGCAGGAAGTGTACACGTCGGGGGTGTGGCAGTTCGAGGGCGAGGTGTACGTGCCGGCGGGCACATCCGGCGTGTCCATCATGCAGATCTTCGGGGCCAAGCCGGAGCGGCAGGCGACGACGCTGATGCTCCACGTCTACGACGGCAACCTCACCTACTACCACCGCCTGCAGACTGTGCTCGCCCACAACGTCTACGACCGCTGGCTCCGGCTCAACGTCGTCCACGACGTGGGCGCGCGCAACGTCACCGTGTTCGTCGACGGCGCCGAGAGGCTGCGGTCGAGCAGCCACGGCGGGCCGCACGCCGAGCACTACTTCAAGTTCGGGGTGTACAAGCAGTCGCACCACCACCCGTCGCACCGCATGGAGTCGCGATGGAGGAACGTCCGAGTCTTCACCAAGCCATGAATAACGCGATGTGTGCGCCGTTTGATGATTTGATTGCAGAAATATTTCGACACCTACCGAAACTATACCAAAGTTCAGTTTGATGATCTGATAACCATGCATGGTTTTAAATTCCAGTTCCGACCATGCTAATCCTTAATAAACTATACCGAATTTCAGTTCCAACCAAACTATACCCAATTTTATAACTTAATATTTCCCTTCAGTGTGTGCTAATTTGGATGGTCGGATGCTGTGATGAGATTGATGATGATGATGATGATTCAACCATTTTCGAGTGATGCTAATCTTGAATAAACTTCGCCGGTGGTGATTATTCAACAGATCGTTCTGTTAGGATTATGGATGTAACAAAGCTGGAGTGCTGGCGTCTCCTCCATGCAAAGTCCTCAAATTTCTTCGAGAATTCCGGCCGCCCTCTCCCGTGAAACGCTTGTTTTCGAACCCAAATTTGGTTAAGAGCGCTGGCGTCCCCTCCATGCAAAGTCCTCAAATTTCTTCGAGAATTCCGACCACCCTCCTCCGTGAAACGCTTGTTTTCGAACCCAAATTTGGTTAAGAGCGCTGGCGTCCCCTCCATGCAAAGTCCTCAAATTTCTTCGAGAATTCCGGCCGCCCTCCCCCGTGAAACGCTTGTTTTCGAACCCAAATTTGGTTAAGGTTCCCGGCCGGCCGCCGCCTATTCTTCCATGGCCGGAGATGCGAGCCACGCCACCCAGCCGGCGCCGGGGACGACCAAAGTCGTCGGCACTGCTCCTCCTCCTTCCGCAGCTAGCTGTACGTCCTGGATGTTGGAACCGCCAGTCCCTCGCCACGCATCTCCTCGCTCTCTCTGCTGCCGCGGTTCACTCAAGGAAGAAAGAAGGAAAGAAGGAAGAAGTTTTTTCCCAGCGCATGAACGCCTTCCTTTGAGCTCGAACTCAACAACCCACAGCTGTTATAACGGCCCTCGCGCGGCTTTATACGCGAGCCAGCACACCGGGCATACACCCACGCATCCACTCCCTCCTGATCGTCCGCGCTCTGCTCGCTTCGCTCGTGCCCGCGTCGTGTTCCGACGCACGCGCCCCACAGCGAGCTCCAATGGCCACGCTCCGATCATGCCACGCGACTCACCAACAGGTACTCCCTAAACACACGCACACGACGCACATCCGCACGGACACGCCCGCACTGCGCCTGCACGCACACACACTCCCTACCGCAGACCCGACGCGCCCAGCGAGCCCGGCGCACGCCCATACACGTGCCCGACGCGATGAGCTCGCCACCGTGTTTCACTCAAGGAAGAAAGAAGGGAAGGAGGAAGAAGAACAGTAACAAGTCGAGGTTTTTTCCCGGCGCACGAACGCCTTCCTTTGAGCTCGAACTCAACAAGCGATTTCGCCGCCTCGACCTCGCCTGCCGCGCGCCGTTCTGCCGCATGCTGGCGCGGCTGTGTTTCGAGGGCGGGCTGGGCGTGTCCGTCCCTTCCTTTCTGCTATGGTGCTCCGCCGGGCAGCCAATGGTGCAGGTGTGGATCATGTGGCTCGCGCTCTGCGCCTACGCCTTTCGCTTCATGCTCTGCATCTGGCGAAGCTGGTGTTTCCCCACCGACTTGATCCGCCTACTTCGTCGCCGGCCATCTCGGCGCCCTCCCGCGCCGCCGTCTTCATCCTGCACGACCGCACGGTGTTCGCAGCCGAATACGTGGGCTACTCCGTGGCCAGGCACCGCCTACATGTCAGCGGCACCGTGCCGGCCCTCACCCTCCTGCCCAACACATCCCCCCCCCCCCCCCCCCCCCCCACAACAGGCAAGACGCGGAGGGACACGCCGATCATCGTGGTGATTATTTGGGTCGCGTTCATGGCGCTTATTTTTTTTAAAGGAGGATATCACGGCCTCTGCATCGGAGAGATGCATACAACCACTTTATTAAAGGAAAACGCTTCACGCCCGTGCACCGGCCGAAACTTCGGCCGGTCGAGCGTGAGCCACGCAATGCAATCCAATCCCACGTCTCGCGCAGCTCCGGGCCCACCCTTTTTTTCTGTCTTCTTTCTCCCGATCTCCTTCTCCCACACAACCGCTCATCTTCTTCCTCTCGATCCCCTTCTCCCCAGTCGCTGTGATCTCCCCCGTGCCGGCGAGCCAGAGTTGTGAGCCCGTCGCAGCTCCCCATCGCCCCCCCCCCCCCCCCCGGTCGCTGCACCGCTCGTAGTGCACGGCCTCCGCAGTGGTAGCAAAAAGCGCACCGGTGGTAGCAAATCCTAGTCGCCGTGGTCACCCATGTCACCGCTCGTCGCACCACCGCACACTAGTTGCAGAAAATTCGGTCGCCGGTAGTAGTTTTTCCCACTACCGGTTGCAACAAATTCGCAACCCATCGTCGCTAAGCACACTTCGCCGCCTTCATGGTTGTAGCAATAACGGCCACTGCTTGTAGCTTTCCTCATTGGCGTGTGTAGCAAACATCATGGATAAAAAGCTTCAACCGCAAAAAAATCTATGAGCGGAGGTGAAAAGCTTCAATCGGTGTGTGAAAAAGCTTCAACTGCTGTGTGGAAAAGCTTCAACTGCTGTGTGGAAAAGCTTCAAACCTTGAAAAAAAGCTTCAATGGCCATGGACAAAAAAAGCTTCAACCACCGTCGCAGGTCGCAACATCGACATGAATGGTTGTAGCAATTCCCATCACCAATCGTAGCAAAAATGAACGACTGCTGAAGCAAAATTATCTTTTTTGTCGCTATCGACATGAATGGTTGCATCAATTCCTATCACCGGTCGTAGCAAAGGCCAACGGTGGTTGCAGCACCGATCCTCGTCGGTTGTAGATTTGCACGTGGATGACGAAGGAGAAAGGATGGTTGCGCGCGGCCATGGAAAACCGTGCTGCGATGAGGGGAGGCGGCGGAGCTACACCCGTCGCTGCTAGGAGCTGCAACCGTAGGTGCTGCTGTTGCATGAGTCAAGGCCGCGGCGCGGATGGCCGGCGAGGGTGGGAACCAGCAATGAGGACGACGGCAGAGGTTGGGACCGGCAAGGAGAACGGTCGGCGTGGGTGGGGACCGGCGATGAGGATGACAACCGGAAGGGACCCAAGCAACATATGCGGTCCTAGCTAGAGGAAGAAAAAGATGTGGGGCGAACCATCTTTTTTTCTTTTTGATCCAATGGACCACACGGCTCAGATCCCACGGCTCGGATGCGACCGGCCCAACAGCGTCTAGCATCACCCTTTATTAAAGCAAGTTCAACGAAACAAATAGTCTGGTCTACAAAGTAAAGCTCACAAAAGGAGCAAATAAAAATAAAAAAACTCAAAGCCACAACCGGCTAGATGAAAAAACATTAAGCTAACATCTCTCGTCGGTTACATCCAGTAGCCAAATGCTCCCCGGAGCCCGCAGAAGTGAGCAGCAACCATGTACGGATACATGCCGTAGCTCTGAAGATAACCTGCAAAAAGTTAATCATAGAAAGTCTGTTAAAAATCATATCATTCATGACGCTCATGGTCAAGATAGTCGAACCGACCGACGAACTGATGACCGTGTTCGTCCTATCGGCATTAGGGTGGATGTACGCCGCCTTGTGGGCCGTGGGGGTCACCAGCGGGCTCATCTGCGAAGTTTCCTTTGGTCAGTCGACGCCGTCGGTGCCCTCACTCATTCCATGCTTGTTCGGCTCTCTGTTCATCCTGTTAATCATCGGCCAAGTCCCGTTCGTCTTGTTCCATTGGTTGTTGATGCTGGACTTAGTTGCCTATCTTTGGTACTACTTCTCCGTTCATCTACCACTTTAGCTGCATTTCAGTCAGCTGAAATTTTACTTTTGGGTCAGTCAATTTTGTGGCCATTGAATTTTCTCTGAGATTGGTGTTGCACTTTTTTTTTCTGACCTGTGTTGTTTGTTGTGTGGGCTTGTTTCTTTTTTTGACTGACCCCTTATTTGGGTCAGTCGATTGCCTTATGGGCCGAAGCCCATTAACTGTGCGCTCCAGCCCTCCTCTCTCTCCCCCTTCGTTTCTTTGATATTTCTTTGTTTTTATGCAATTTTGCTTTTGTTTTTCTATTTCTCTTTGTTAGTTGGTTTTATTTTTATTTTCTGGATATTTTTTGGATGTTAAGTCAGTGTAATGTACAGACATAAATAATTTGAAATATGTGCGATAATTACACTACTTGCATACTAAAAAACTATAATTTAAGAGCAAAGTTGTGTGCAAGTTTTGCAAACTTTTATTGTTATTTTTTAGTGGGTAACAATAATGCTATTAATTCATTCTTCTTTATTTTAATTCATTTATTATTATTTTCTTCTTAAAGGGTAATACAAATGACACTAATTTATTGTTCCTTAAAAAACCTTATTATTTTGATTTTGTATAGTTTCTATTTTATTTTTTCTTCTTGAAGGTTAATACCAATGTTAATAATTCATTCTTTCTTAGAAAACCTCATTATTTTGATTGTGTTCTACTTTTTATTTCATTATTATGAAAGAGTAATATATAAGCCACTACTTCATTGTTTCTTCTTAATCGATAATACCGGTACCACTAATTCATTTCTTCTTAATCGATAATACCGGTACCACTAATTCATTTCTTCTTAATCGATAATACCGCTTGTAAATTTTTTAATTTTTTTACTTTTCTTTCTTCTTAATCGATAATACCGGTACCACTAATTCATTTTTTTAACTGGAGAAGTATAGACACCATGGATGGAATACCAATGCCACTAATTCATTTTCCTTTAGAATTTTTTTTGCGAAAAAATCACTATTATGCGTTTATTCTTGCATATTATAACGAAGCGCAATTTATCTGCAGATTGTGTGCAAATTTTGTCATTATTTTTTTAGTTTTTTATATCATTTTCTTTTCTATATAAGTGTATTTTTGCTTCATTTTTTATTTTTGTTTTCAGTTTCTATGGGTTTTTCTTTTTCCCTTTTTCTTTCCTTTGTTGGTTATTTTTTGTGAGTTTTTGGCTGAGTGTAATTATATACAAACAAATACTATATAATATGTGTCAAAATTTCATGATTATATGATTATTTTTGCATATTACGATAAAGTGCAATTTCGGTGCAAAGTTGTGCGCAAGTTTTTAAGTTATCTTTCTTCTTAAAGGAAATACAACATTTCAGTTACACTCTGTGGGAATTATAGTAGAATGCAAAAAGGCGCTATTTCATGCTTATTCTTTGCATATTTCTAAAAGTGCAATATCAATGCAAATTGTGTGCAAGTTTTGAAAGTTTTTTTCCTTTTTCATTTTCTTTCTTCTTAAAGGGTTTCATTATTATTTTTAGTAAACTTCATTATTTTGATTTTGTTTTAGTTTTTTTGTTAGTGTAATACCTTTAATGATAATAAAATGCCACCCGCAAAAAAATCATAATAAAATGCCACTATTTCATACGTCCTTAGGAAATTTAAATATTTTGTGTTTTTATTTAGTTTTTTCTTATATGGTAATACCAGTAAACATATTTTTGTGAAATTTGACTATTATATGGTTATTCTTGAATATTCTAAAAATGCAGCTTTTGTGTAAAATGTGTGAGCATGTGCGTCCGCTTCTCCTATTGGCTTCCTTTTGGCTTCCACTGAAACAGGTGTGGTAACCAGTTCCACACCAGCTTCTCCTATTACTAGTTGGGCACCACTAGGCATCAGACTACTGCTAGTTTACATTCATCAGACCAGTCGTAGGCCATCCGATCAAAAGAAGGACGTTCGTCCGATTTGTGTAATTAAAACACATCAGAGATCAGGTGCTTCGGTCGCTAATTTATTGATGCTTCCTAACTATAGTACTTCCGCAACGTACGCCCTCCAATCCCGCTTCTCTCTCCAGCCGTTCTTTCCTCCGGAAACGTTGCTTCCTGCGCCACAGGTTCTCTCCAGATCAAAGATAGGAAGGAATGTTTGTTAGTTCCTCCGGAAACGTTGGTTTCCGATCGGTAGTCTGAATGCTTCCTAGTTTGTTTCTTATCAATTTCTTCCATAAATCAGGGCCGTCACTAGCTCCGTAAATCAAGTGTCCAATCATTGTTTTCACGTCAGGCTATTTGCTTCCTTAGGAAGCCGATCTTGCTTCCAATATTATTTACATTTGCTTCCATGATTTTCATGTGACTTTGCTTGCTTACATTTTCGTCCAATATAATGCAGAAATAAAACTTCTTCCGTTTATCAATGATTTTTCTTCCATGATATATTAAACTTTGTATGATTGACACAAACTTGGTTTCTACCTAATAAAAAAAATTCTGGATTGCTGTAACCAAATAAGACCTTCTGATAGGAAATATCCATTATTACGGGTACAACACATGAAGCATATATATATTAGGGAAGTGATTCCAACAAATACAAATATGCTCAATTTGCTTTCATTGTATAAAAATTGTGCTTCCAACACTACAAACCATGCTTCCTAATCCATAGTCATTTCCATCTCCAAGCAGTGTCATGTAGTGTGCTTCCTTTATTTTCTGTCTAGTATGATTCCATGTGTACACTGTGTGCACTTCCGGCCTACTATGTCGCACCGCCACTACAGTCCCGTTCAGTCCCGGTTCCTCAGTCTAGTGAGAAGCAACTAGGCTGGCACCCTTGACCTTCGATAACTGAGTGTGTGTGTGTCTTGGTAGTTTGCTTCCAAAACGATGACAAAACATTGGACACTGAGATGCTCGACCTCATGCCGCACGTCGTGCCCCACCATCGATGACCGTCACATGCTCACCATTGGAAAAGCATGATCTTCCGCTCTGTTGGCCCTATATAAATTTAGGAAGCATGAGTAGTTTGATTCGAATACAAACACGACACCTATGAAACAATACGCACACATGGAAATGAAGCAAACTGAACAGAATATAGAAGCACATGAAGTAATCCGTAAACAATGAAGAAGCATAACTATTTTGCATACGAAGCAAACTGTGCACCATGAGGAAACACATGTATGATACAAATGAATCATGAAAATTGGATGCATCATATTTTCATGCAATCTCAACATAATTTCTACATGGTGGAAGCATTTTTTTTAAATGGGGATATAAAAGATTTCCGAACGGTCGATCAAATTAAATACAATGGTTCAAATGGGGATGCATCAAATTTATGCAATCTCAACATAATTTCTGCATGCATTTTCTTCATAATATATGTGAAATTTAGGAAGCATGATTTAGTTGTCAGTTATGAAAAAAACATGATGTCTACAGGCAAATATGAGGTATGGACAGGAAGCAATACTAAACACAATGTAGAAGCTGAAGTTTGATATATACGAAGCATGAAAAATTAAATATGAAGCAAAAACTAGTATCAACGTCAACCATATTAGTGTTAGTTGGAAGCATGAAATCTTTCTTTTGGAATGTTGGAAGCATGAAATCTTGAAAGAGGAATCTGTTGCCAACTGTTGAGCATATTTGTGGATGCTCTATATACACGAAGCAATGAAAGATTGTTTTGTCGACAATTCTCATCTTAATTCGAAGCACTGATGTCTAAAACTAGGCAATAATCACAATTGCCTGCCTACATATCTATTGGTCATCGAGTGATGTAAATTACAATTTTTTTTGACGATTCATAACCCCTAATACCTGAACATAATCATACTACGCAGACAGAGAACATAAACACCAATGAGTACTCGACAGACAATGAATTACAAACAAAATTGCAATGTGGCAACTACAAATTATCAATTGGGGGCTATTTTTCTCGAATATGCACGAGTGTGCATATCATTCATTAAAGAAGAGAGGGGAAAGAGCCCCGAATCCACAAGTCCACAGTTACATGATTATTTACATTCGGACTTCGTCCGAGACCACCCCAAACTTACAAAGGACTACTCGGTATTGCCCCGCGCTACCTGCTCTACTTTGAAGCCTACCATGTCGCCTTTGAACATTCCGGCCTTTGCCCATAGTCTACCTTCATCCTGGATGCATTGAATGGTTCGCGGGACGGACGGCCTCTCGCCATTAAAGACCACATTATTCCTGTGTTTCCAGATCATCCACATCCCAAGAAGGCACTTGGCTTTATGAGCACGTTCACTGGTTGAGTTCCCGTCCTGCCTCAACGCCCATTGTTGTATTTGTTTGTTTTGCCTCGGTTCCAGGTCCACCCTCCTCGTTAGTCGGCCCATGCTCGACCAAATCTGCCTCGCGAATACACAATCCATCATCAGCTGCTGCTGCATGGTTTCGTCGTGTTGGTTGCATAATGGACATGAATACTGGTGGGGTAGTCCGCGTCGAGCTAGTCTATCCGAAGTCCAGCATCTGTTTCTTAGCGCCAGCCAAGAGAAAAATCGGCATCGCCTTGGCGCCTTAGTCTGCCAGGAAAACGTAGCAGTTGGGGACACCTCTCTCCCCATGAATCTCACCGCATACGCCGAACGGGCCGAGAACTCGCCGTTCTGTTCCCACATCCACCTCACTGTATCTTCCATCTCATCCAACAGTTGCACCTCCGCTACTCTTGGCCAAAGATTCAGGAACTCATCTATAGCCTCTGGAGATAGGTCAGTGCCAACATCATGTGCCCAGCTGTCATTGTCTAGCGCCTCCGCCACCAGCTTGTTTTGACGCACTCTCTTCGGGACTTGGCTGTAGATGCGCGGGGCCAGCTCAGCCACCCGAAAGCCATCAATCCATCTATCTTCCCAAAAGAGTGTATTCCTGCCGTTGCCGATCGATGTTCATGCACCCGCTTGTACCAAGGCTTGCGAGTCAGTTGGCACGATGATAGTGAACTCTGCCCAGGGCCTTTCCTTGTCTACCCTTTGAAGCCATGGCCATCGCGCCTGTAGTGCTTTATTCAACCAAAACAGATTCGGAAGTCCCAAGCCTCCTGCCCATTTGGGTGTACAAACTTCGCTCCACGCGACCATACAAGACCCACCATGTGCATCCTTCTTCCCACACCAAAGGAAGCCCCTGTAGATCTTGGTTAGCGCTACCAATGTCTTCCTTGGCAGGTCTAGAGCCAGCATCGAGTGCACCGGGATGGCACAGAGTACCGATTGGATCAGCAACAGCCTGCTACTTTTTGGCAGCAAGGCTGCCTTCCACATTGGCAAGCAATCAGCCACTTTGTCTACCAGATCCTGAAGTTGCGCCGCGGTGGGTTTTCTTATAGTGAGCGGCATGCCCAGATACTTGCAACGGGAAGTTTGCATTGCCACATCCAAGGGAAGACAAGACCAGATCCATCTCCACCTGAGAGCATCTAATCGGTAAGGCCACACTCTTTGCGATGTTGACCACAAGTCCGGAGGCCTGACCAAATAGCGCAAGTATTTCTCGGCACGTCCTTATTTCCAGCTCATTTGGCTTGAAGAACACAACCACATCGTCCGCGAACATGGATACCCGCTGCTGCAATCCGTTCCGTGCCAGAGGTGCTAACATACCTCTCTCCATGGCGAATGAGAACATGGCCCTTAGCGGCTCCATGCACAGTATGAATAGCATTGGTGATAGGGGATCACCTTGCCTTAGGCCCTGACATGCGAGTATTGGCTTGCCCGGAATGCCATTCACCATAATCCTTGTCGAGGAGGTTGCCAACAGCCCACAGATCCATGCAATCCACTTTTCTCCGAAACCAAAACGCCTCATAACCTCAATGACAAAAGGCCAGCTGATGGAGTCAAAAGCTTTGGAGATGTCGAGCTTGAGGAGGACCGTTGGGGATTTCAACACGTGTAGACGCCGTGTCGTGCACTGAACAAGCATGAAGTTGTCATGTAGGGAGCGTCCCTTAACGAACGCGCTTTGGTGTTGTCCAATTAGCTTGGGTAGATCCACCGCTAGCCGAATTGCCAGAACTTTGTCAAAGATTTTGATGGATCCACCTATGAGGCTAACCGGCCGGTACTCCTTTATGTCCATAGCGCCTTTCTTCTTGGGTAGCAACGTCACCAGGGCCTTGTTAATTGCAGACATACCCCGCATATCCTCTCTATGAAACTGCTCAAGAGCCCTCATGAAATCCACGCTCACAATGTGCCAGCAAGTTGCATAGAACCTGCCTGTGAATCCATCGGGCCCCACTGCCTTATCCAGAGGCATGCCTTTGATTGCTTTACAAACTTCCTCGTCCGTGAATGGTGCCTCAAGCGTTGACAGATCCATAGATGGTAAGTCCAGTACATCCAGATTAATAGAGGCCTCTCTAGCCCCTGCTGTTCCCATCAAACCCTGAAAGTAGCCATCCACCGCAGCGCAATCCTCTCCTGCCCAGTGAAGGTCTCCCCATTGTGCTGCATGACCGTTATAGAGTTCTTCCTCTGTCGATGCCTCGCGTGCCTTTGGAAGAAGGTAGTGTTTGCGTCCCCAACCTTTAGATGCAACAGGCGCGATCTTTGCCTCGCGATCATTCGTTCCAAGGAGCACAACCCAAGCAACTTCCTTTTTAACAATTTTCGGAGTTCGTGTTCCTTATCGGATAGCTCTCTAGATTCAGCCGCCACGTCCAGTCTTGAGATGATCTCCATTGCCAAAGCAATCTAGAGGCGGGTGTTGCCAGTCCAACGATCACTCCAACTTTGCAAGGCCTTCGCCGTGGTACGCAGCTTCCTGTCCAGAACTAGGAACGGATTGCCCACGGAGGGGATGGACTTCCACGCCTGCTCCACCGTATCATAAAATCCTGCTGCTTTGGGCCAAAAGCACTCAAATTTGAAGCGGTGGCCCACCTCAAACTCCGCATCCAAATCCACTAGCAATGGGCAGTGGTCCGAGATTGCCGTACCGAGAGTAGTAAGTAGACTCCTTGGGTATATATCTTCCCAACAGTTAGTAACGAACACGTGGTCTATTTTCTCCATCGTTGGGCGTCGACGTTCATTGCTCCACGTGTAGCGCCTTCCATTAAGGTATAACTCTTTGAGCTCTAGCCGATTAAGCATGGCCCTGAACCTAGCCATCATGCGCCTATTGGACGTGGCCTTATTCTTGTCCTCCGGATTAACAAGCAAGTTGAAATCGCCCACAATTGCCCACGGCCCTGCATGCAGGTCTCGGACATCACGAATCTCCTCAAGGAAATTCACATTTTCCACATCGCCCTGTGGCCCATAAACTCCAGTAAGCCACCACAAAGGCAGCCCTTCCTGCTTGATGAGTGCCGTAAGGGTATTCGGCGTTAAGTATCGATTGGTGACAGACACCACCAAGTGATCCCATGCAAGTAGAATTCCACCTCTAGTGCCCACGGCAGGAACGTAACAGAAATTTTCAAATCTATTGCCAAGGGTTTGTCGTACAATATCATCCGAAATGACCTCCATCTTAGTTTCTTGAAGACACACTATATCCACCTTGACCGCATCTACCTCTTGGAAGATGGTATTTCTACGTGCCGGCGAGTTAAGCCCTCTCATGTTCCACACCAGGATTTTAGGAGGTTGCGATGTCATTTTAGCATCCCACATCCACCATGCAACTAGGGACTAATAGCCCTCCACCACCGCATCATCCTCCCCTTGAAGAGGTAAGATGGACTCCTCCCAACCAAACAACGCCAAGATCGCCTTGACATGGCAGTCCATGAGCGGCTTGTCGAACAACCTTGCGTATGTTTCTAGGGTGTCATCGCTTATCAGGTCAGCTTCGTTCGCAAGGCATAATTTCTTGATCAGGACAGCCTGTTGTTTCGAAGCTCGAGATCCCCGTCCTCCCTTGGTGAGCCGCACGCTACGTCTGGGAGTTGTCACTGGCGCCCTCTTCTGGCGTGGTTTCTGCTGTCTCGGCTCTAGGCCCCTCGATGCTGGTTGTTCCAGGATGGGCGTGATGTTGCCCCTGAGCTCTGCACACACCTGGATCGCCCTATCCTGAGGAGATGGGTCCGGAATAGCAGGGGTAGGCAGCAGGTCCGGTTCCTCAATATGCTCTGAAAGGCTCACCAAAAACCATCCATCTCCACGCATGCATGGCTGCGTCCCATCCACATGCAGCTCGGGCCCCACCAGTCCCTCCTCGGAATCCAAACGGTGAGACAAATCCGCCAGTAGGGAACTGCCACATTTGTCACTGTCCAAATCCTCCTCGGTCGGGTCGTGTGTCTCCCTCTGCGGGCTTTCCTCAACATGGGAGAGGCGCAGCTCCCAATCCCCAACTCTGATCCCTGGCGAATCTCCTGTTACCACCAAGCCACCGGGCCCCCCGATCTGATGCGACCCAGACTGGCCAGCATTGTTCGCCCAGCAACCGCCTCGGGCGGCACAAACTCCCCTTCTGGTTGGTTGATCGAAGCCACAGAGTTTTGCCGTATCAACAGCCTTGGCCCACAGCCCGCATGCCCTCCCGCCCCCCCCCCCTTGGAGACAAGAGGGACCTACCCTGCTTTCCACCGACGGGGCCTCCATGCACCTCGAAGCTCCCAGAGCCCGCTCCTCCACCAACGGTCGTTCCACGCTGACCTCACCCACGATCAGGGTCGCATCAGCCATATCACCCGAATCAGCCGCACCATCCTTGTCGCCCGTACATTCCACCCGGTCATGTTGACTGGCCGCGCGGTTTCGAAATCCACCACCTTGCTGCGGCTGCGGCGGCGAGGGGGTCGAGTCCGCCGATGAAGATTCCGGCGAAGCCCTGGGTGGCGGCGCCGGCGGACCCCCGTTCGCATCACCACGGCCTCCACAGCCATCATCATCAGCCGAAGGCGAAGAGGGGGGGGGGCGGTGGAGGTGCCGCCCCGACCAGCTCATCTACCCGCATCGCATCACCAACCTGCCTGATAGAAACCGGGTACCACAGAGCATCATCCTGATTCCCCGCGGCCATGGCATGCTGGCCGCGTCTGCCCTGTTCCTCCACCACGAGAATTCGCTTGGCAGGGATCCTCGCCGGGTCGTTCGTCCGAAGCCAGACCCTGAACTCCGCCATATCATTACGGGACACCGTGGAAGACGCGGCCTTAATCACAATACCAAGCCCATGTAGCAGCACCTCTGCAGTCCGCCGCGTCCAGGCATTCGCCGGCACCCCACGGAGCGCCAGCGGCACTAGGAAGGGCATGGTGATTCCGGTTGCCCGCGAACGGCGAGACCATGGCGAGAGCACTAGGTCGAATAGCGGCGTCCCAGCGCGGCCACGCCTGAGCATCCTGTTCCTCAGCTCAACTGATCTGCACATGACGATAAAATCCTCTGGAAAGTACTCTCTGATTGACATGTCACCGGGCAACAGCTCGAAATCATCCGCCAAAACAGCTGCAGCCGAGGCCAGATCTGCAGCCTGATGCGAACCCACCACGGTCACCACCACCGCCCTGGACAGCTCCTCTTCCAGAGCACATAGGTCTGGACCGGACTCCAAGAAGACGCAGTCCACTGGATCTTCCACCTGCGTGCGCGAGAGCACCGGCGACATCGCCGGCTCAAACGGGACCGAAAAGCCCGGACCTTGAACGCTGCCCGCCGATTCCTCCCGAACAATCTGGCTCCACGAGACGCCGAGACGGACCGCCCCGGCAGGCGGAGGCCCAGGCGGCGGAGGGGGAAGCCGCGACGGAGGCGGCGACTGCCGTCCCGGCCGAGCGGCCACCAGGGGCGGCCCCGGCGAGGGGGGGCGCTGGCGCAGCGCCGGGGGCGCGTGGGGAGGGTCCGCCAGCGAAGGGCTCTGAGGGCGTCGGCGCGGGTTGGTGCAGAACCTGGAGATGTGACCGTGCTCACCTCAACGCACGCACACCGGCGGATTTGTGCGTTGGGCAGAGACGTGTCTTTCACTTCCACAGTTGTAGCAGCAGCCAATCAGCTCGGCCGGGATGCGGCCCCTCGGGGGTCGGGAGGAGGGGAGGATGTTCGGCCAGCGGCCCGGCGGCGAGCGCCTCGCCTGGGCCGGAGGCGAACGCAACTCCGGACTGGCCATCCGGCGCGCAGGCCGGGACTGCCACGCCCCGGCCGCCGCAGCAGGCGCCGGCGCAGGGGGACGAGATGAAGCGCCGCGCACGATGGGACCTCGCGCCGTGCCCACGACGTCCGGGACGAGGACGAGCGAGCGCAACGCCAGCCTCGCTGGAGCCGGAGGGGGGGAAGGGAGGGCAGAGGAGTCCGACGATCCAGCCGAGAGTGACACCCGCGAGGCCATGGTGGCCGCCGGGTCCGGAGCGGAAGCCGGCGGGGTTTGGTGGGCGCCGGGGCCGGAGTGGCCGCCGGCGCAAGGCAGGGGCGCGGGCGAGCGGAGCGGGAGCGGGAGCGGGAAGCCTGGCCGACGATTAGTTAATTGGGGGCTATTGGCACTGAACAACTTACATGAATTTACTAATAAAATGTAGGAAGCCCCTGCAGGTTCTCCCGGCGTTGGTTCCGACTCCGGCAGCCGATTCATCCGATGGTTAACATGGTGAAGCACCGAATCGAGTCGGGATGGCACACCTGCATGAGAAATTTCTGGAGGTCGCATAAGTGGAGAGCACGATGGGGTGGAGAGGAGCGGGGGAAACGGATATGGGAGTTAGCAGGCAGCAGGCGAACGGATCTGGAGAGCACGACGAGGTTGATATGCTGCTTCACGACGAGGTGAGAAGTAGGCAGCAGGTGATCGCCGGGATCGGGAAGGCCGGGTTGGTGCGGTTGGCGGCGACGGCGGGGAAGATTCCCTGCGCGGCGAGGTGAGAAAGGAAGACGAGATACGGGCGAGTGATTTAGGGAGGGATTTTTTTTTAGGGAATTTAGGGAGGGAGTTATTACACTTGTGATTAGCTCTTTTGGCCATCGGGATAAGGCATATCTACAATCGTGCAATTCTAATAGAACCGACGGCTGCCGGATGGTCTGACGATGGTCTAGCATCAGACTACATATAGTAAGTTTTTTTTAGGGAATTTAGGGAGGGAGTTATTACACGGGTGATTAGCTCCTTTGGCCATCGGGATAAGGCATATCTACAACCGTGCAATTCTAATAAAACCGACGGTTGCCGGATGGTCTGACAATGGTCTAGCATCAGACTACAGATAGTAAGTTTTTTTTGAGGGAATTTAGGGAGGGAGTTATTACACGGGTGATTAGCTCCTTTGGCCATCGGGATAAGGCATATCTACAACCGTGCAATTCTAATAAAACCGACGGTTGCCGGATGGTCTGACAATGGTCTAGCATCAGACTATAGATAGTAAGTTTTTTTTTGAGGGAATTTAGGGAGGGAGTTATTACACGGGTGATTAGCTCCTTTGGCCATCGGGATAAGGCATATCTACAACCGTGCAATTCTAATAGAACCGACGGTTGCCGGATGGTCTGACGATGGTCTAGCATCAGACTACAGATAATAAGTTTTTTTAGGGAATTTAGGGAGGAAGTTATTATTGAAAAAGGCTTTCGCCCCGCTTTATAAATAAAGCAAACCACCAATCACAAAGTTAACAAAGTCTCACGAACACACCACACACACGCACCCAAGGCCACCGCTGGCACGGTCCAACACAACGATCAACACACAGATAGAAAGACCCAAGTTCCGATGTGGGCACAACACAACAAGCCTAGCAAAGCACAAAGCTAGACAACAAAATAACGGCGAGGCGGTGGCAATGGCGGAGTAGACGACGGTCTAGTCTGGCTCGGGGGGGGGGGGGGCTGAGGAGCCATGCGGAGAGCCATCGCGCGAAGCTGGGTGATGATGGAGGTGATGGCGTCTCTCTCCCTGGGGCGGCTAAGCGGCCGCCAAAGCTGCAAATAACCAGACCATTTGAACAAAGCGTCAATAGCACGACGAAGAGGGATGCGCTGAATCACAAGCTTATTCCTAACAGTCCACAGCATCCAGGCTAGTACCCCAATGGTCAACCACCTAATGTGGTGCACCGCGGGTGGAATTGCCTGGAGTTCGGCGAAGAGGGCGGGGAAGTTGTTGTGATCCCAGCTCCACCCACTAACTCGCGGAAACAGCTCCATAAGAACTGCGCGGACACGCAGGTGAAGAATATATGATTTGAATCCTCTTCCGTCCCACAGAGCGGGCAACGTCCATCACCCGGACCATTACACTTCAGGACCTCGACGCCAGACGGGAGGCGGCCGCGGATCCATTGCCACAGGAAAATCCTAATTTTCAGGGGAAGGCGAATCTCCCAGATGATGGTGAGCGCTTCATGGCCAGGCGAGGGGGCAATGGCCTGGTACAGGGACTTGGTGGAGAATTATCCAGACGGCTCTAGACGCCATCTGGAAGTATCATCCTCGGAGGTAAGATCAGGTGCGTGCAATGCAATGCAGTCAAGCATCTCCTACCAATCGGTCGTTTCAGCCTGACCAAAGGGCCGTCGGAACGCGAGTTGCCCTAAGTCAATAAGGGTTGCCGCGACCGATATGTGAGGGCCACCGCAATGGAGAATAGGCCTGGAAAGCGGGCCGCAAGGGGAAGGTCGCCAGACCATCTATCGAACCAGAACAAGGTCGCGATGCCTGATCCGACCTCAATTGAGGTCCCGATCCGGAGGACAAGGAGGAGCTGGATGACGGATTGCCAGAACTGGGACCCCCCAGATCACTAGCAGAATGCGAGAGGCTGGCCTCGAAGGTATTTCTGCTGAATGATGCGAAGCCATAGGCCACCATCACCGTTGGCAATCCGCCAAAGCCACCGAGTCAGGAGGGCGATGTTCATGTGCTTGGAAGACATGATCCCGAGGCCGCCCTGGTCGCGAGGCTTGCAGATTTCAGACCACCTAACCATGTGGTACTTCTTCTTGTCTTCCTCACCGGCCCAAAAGAAACGGCCCTGAACCATGGCGATCTCGTGATGAAGCGTCTCCGGAAGGCTATAGAATCTCATGATGAACAAGAGCAGGCTAGCGAGGGATGAGTTGATCAGCACCGTACGGGCAGCTTTGGATAGCCACCGGCCTTGCCAAGGCTCGATCCGGTGCTGAAACTTCCCCACCGTGGGGCGCAGGTCAGCCACCGTGAGCCTAGAATCACTAATGGGTATCCCCAGATATGTCGTGGGAAAGCTCCCAAGCTGGCAGTTAAGCCGATCCGCTATACTTTGGCGTTCATCTTGGGAGTATCCTAAGACCATCACCTCGCTCTTGTCGAAGTTGATCTTGAGGCCGAACATCTGTTGGAAGCACAGCAGAAGGAACTTGAGGTTTGAGATATCACTCTCCGAGCCTTCCACCATGATGATGGTGTCATCCGCATACTGGAGAAGGGAGATCCCTGATACGTCTCCGTCGTATCTACTTTTCCAAACACTTTTGCCCTTGTTTTGGACTCTAACTTGTATGATTTGAATGGAACTAACCCGGACTGACGCTGTTTTCAGCAGAATTGCCATGGTGTTGTTTTATGTGCAGAAAACAAATATTCTCGGAATGACCTGAAACTCCACGGAACATCTTAGAAAAAATAATAAAAAATCCTCGCCAAAGATGAAGACTAGGGGGCCCACACCCTTCTCACGAGGGTGCCCCCCTAGGGCGCGCCCCCTACCTCGTGGGCCCCCTGGATGCCCTCCGATGCCAACTCCAACTCTATATATTTGCTTTCGGAGAGAAAAAAAATCAGGGAGAAGAAATTATCACGTTTTACGATACGAAGTCGTCGCCAAGCCCTAAAACCTCTCGAGAGGGGGATTCATCGCCATCGTCATCATCAACCATCCTCCATCACCAATTTCATGATGCTCACCGCCGTGCGTGAGTAATTCCATCGTAGGCTTGCTGGACGGTGATGGGTTGGATGAGATTTATCATGTAATCGAGTTAGTTTTATTAGAGTTTGATCACTAGTATCCATTATGTTCTGAGATTGATGTTGCTATGACTTTGCTATGCTTAATGCTTGTCACTAGGACTCGAGTGCCATGATTTCAGATCTGAACCTATTATGTTTTCATGAATATATGTGAGTTCTTGATCCTATTTTGCAAGTCTACAGTCACTTACTATGTGTTATGATCCGGCAACCCCGAAGTGACAATAATCGGGACCACTCTTGGTGATGACCATAGTTTGAGGAGTTCATGTATTCACTATGTGCTACTGCTTTGTTCCGGTTCTCTATTAAAAGGAGGCCTTAATGTCCCTTAGTTTCCAATAGGACCCCGCTGCCACGGGAGGGTAGGACAAAAGATGTCATGCAAGTTCTTTTTCGTAAGCACGTATGACTATATATGGAATACATGCCTACATTACATTGATGAATTGGAGCTAGTTCTGTGTCACCCTATGTTATGACTGTTACATGATGAACTGCATCCGGCATAATTATCCATCACTGATCCGGTGCCTACGAGTTTTCCATATACTGGTTCTCGCTTATTTACTTTCCCGCTGCTACTATTACAATCACTACAAAATACCAAAAACATTACTTTAGTTGTCTTTACTTTTGTTGCTGCTACCACCACTATCATATTACTGTGCTACTAAACACTTTGCTGCAGATATTAAGTTTCCAGGTGTGGTTGAATTGACAACTCAGCTCCTAATACTTGAGAATATTCTTTGGCTCCCCTTGTGTCGAATCAATAAATTGTTGGAAATATGCCCTAGAGGCAATAATAAAATGATTATTATTATATTTCCTTGTTCATGATAATTATCTATTGTTCATGCTATAATTGTGTTATCCGGAAATCATAATGCATGTGTGAATACATAGACCATAACATGTCCCTAGTAAGCCTCTAGTTAACTAGCTCATTGATCAATAGATAGTCACGGTTTCCTGACTATGGACATTGGATGTCATTGATAACGGGATCACATCATTAGGAGAATGATGTGATGGACAAGACCCAATCCTAAGCATAGCACAAGATCGTGTAGTTCGTTTGCTAGAGCTTTTCCAGTGTCAAGTATCATTTACTTAGACCATGAGATCGTGTAACTCCCGGATGCCGTAGGAGTGCTTTGGGTGTACCAAACGTCACAACGTAACTGGGTGACTATAAAGGTATACTACAGGTATCCCCGAAAGTATCTGTTGGGTTGACACGGATCGAGACTGGAATTTGTCACTCCGTATGACGGAGAGGTATCTCTGGGCCCACTCGGTAATGCATCATCATAATGAGCTCAATGTGACCAAGTGTTTGGTCATGGGATCATGCATTACGTAACGAGTAAAGTGACTTGCCGGTAACGAGATTGAACGAGGTATTGGAATACCGACGATCGAATCTCGGGCAAGTAACGTACCGATTGACAAAGGGAATTGTATACGGGATTGATTGAATCCTCGACATCGTGGTTCATCCGATGAGATCATCGTGGAACATGTGGGAGCCAACATGGGTATCCAGATCCCGATGTTGGTTATTGACCGGAGAGTCGTCTCGGTCATGTCTGCGTGTCTCCCGAACCCGTAGGGTCTACACACTTAAGGTTCGGTGACGCTAGGGTTGTAGAGATATTAGTATGCGGTAACCCGAAAGTTGTTCGGAGTCTCGGATGAGATCCCGGACGTCACGAGGAGTTTCGTAATGGTCCGGAGGTGAAGATTTATATATAGGAAGTCCAGTTTCGGCCATCGGGAAAGTTTCGGGGGTAATCGGTATTGTACCGGGACCACCGGAAGGGTCCCGGGGGTCCACCGGGTGGGGCCACCTATCCGGAGGGCCCCATGGGCTGAAGTGGGAGGGGAACCAGCCCCTAGTGGGCTGGTGCGCCCCCATGGGCCTCCCCCTGCGCCTAGGGTTGGAAACCCTAGGGGTGGGGGCGCCCCACTTGGCTTGGGGGGCAAGCCCCCCTTGGCCGCCCCCCCCTTGGAGATCCATCTCCTAGGGCCGGGCCCCCCTAGGGGCCCTATATATAGTGGGGGGGAGGGAGGGCAGCCGCACCAAGTCTCTGGCGCCTCCCTCTCCCCACGTAACACCTCTCTCTCTCTCGTTGGAGCTTGGCGAAACCCTACCGAGATCACCGTTGCTTCCACCACCAGGCCGTCGTGCTGCTGGATCTCCATCAACCTCTCCTTCCCTTGCTGGATCAAGAAGGAGGATACGTCTTCCCAACCGTACGTGTGTTGAACGCGGAGGTGCCGTCCGTTCGGCGCTAGGTCATCGGTGATTTGGATCACGACGAGTACGACTCCATCAACCCCGTTCTCTTGAACGCTTCCGCTCGTGATCTACAAGGGTATGTAGATGCACTCCCCTCTCCCTCATTGCTAGATGACTCCATAGATTTATCTTGGTGACGCGTAGAAAATTTTAAAATTCTGCTACGTTCCCCATCAGTGGCATCATGAGCTAGGTCTATGCGTAGTTTTCTATGCACGAGTAGAACACAAGTTGTTGTGGGTGTTGATTTTGTCAATTTACTTGCCGTTACTAGTCTTATCTTGATTCGGCGGCATCGTGGGATGAAGCGTCCCGGACCGACCTTACACGTACGCTTACGTGAGACTGGTTCCACCGACTGACATGCACTAGTTGCATAAGGTGGCTAGCGGGTGTCTGTCTCTCCCACTTTAGTCGGATCGGATTCGATGAAAAGGGTCCTTATGAAGGGTAAATAGAAATTGGCATATCACGTTGTGGTTTTGGCGTAGTTAAGAAACGTTCTTGCTAGAAACCTATAGCAGCCACGTAAAAACTTGCAACAACAATTAGAGGACGTCTAACTTGTTTTTGCAGCATGTGCCATGTGATGTGATATGGCCAAAAGGATGTGATGAATGATATATGTGATGTATGAGATTGATCATGTTCTTGTAATAGGAATCACGACTTGCATGTCGATGAGTATGACAACCGGCAGGAGCCATAGGAGTTGTCTTAATTTATTTATGACCTGCGTGTCAACATAAACGTCATGTAATTACTTTACTTTATTGCTAAACCGTTAGCCATAGTAGTAGAAGTAATAGATGACGAGATAACTTCATGAAGACACGATGATGGAGATCATGGTGTCATGCCGGTGACGATGATGATCATGGCGCCCCGAAGATGGAGATCAAAAGGAGCAAATGATATTGGCCATATCATGTCACTATTTGATTGCATGTGATGTTTATCATGTTTTTGCTTCTTATTTGCTTAGAACGACGGTAGTAAATAAGATGATCCCTCACAATAATTTCAAGAAAGTGTTCCCCCTAACTGTGCACCGTTGCTAAGGTCCGTTGTTCCGAAGCACCACGTGATGATCGGGTGTGATAGGTTCTAACGTTCGCATACAACGGGTGTAAGCCAGATTTACACACGCAATACACTTAGGTTGACTTGACGAGCCTAGCATGTACAGACATGGCCTCGGAACACGGAAGACCGAAAGGTCGAACATGAGTCGTATAGAAGATACGATCAACATGAAGATGTTCACCGATGATGACTAGTCCGTCTCACGTGATGATCGGACACGGCCTAGTTGAATCGGATCATGTATCACTTAGATGACTAGAGGGATGTCTATCTGAGTGGGAGTTCATTAAATAATTTGATTAGATGAACTTAATTATCATGAACTTAGTCTAAAATCTTTGCAATATGTCTTGTAGATCAAATGGCCCACGCTAATGTTGCCCTCAACTTCAACGCGTTCCTAGAGAAAACCAAGCTGAAAGACGATGGCAGCAACTACACGGACTGGGTCCGTAACCTGAGGATTATCCTCATAGCTGCCAGGAAAGCATATGTCCTTGATGCACCGCTAGGTGAAGCACCTGTTTTCCCTGCAGAACAAGACGTTATGAACGCTTGGCAGACACGTAGTGATGATTACTCCCTGGTTCAGTGCGGCATGCTTTACAGCTTAGAACCGGGGCTCCAAAAGCGTTTTGAGCAACACGGAGCATATGAGATGTTCCAAGAGCTGAAAATGGTTTTCCAAGCTCACGCCCGGGTCGAGAGATATGAAGTCTCCGACAAGTTCTACAGTTGTAAGATGGAGGAGAACAGTTCTGTCAGCGAGCACATACTCAAAATGTCTGGGCTGCATAACCGCTTGTCTCAGCTAGGAGTTAATCTCCCGGATGATGCGGTCGTTGACAGAATCCTTCAGTCGCTCCCACCTAGCTACAAGAGCTTTGTGATGAACTTCAATATGCAGGGGATGGAAAAGACCATTCCCGAGGTATATTCAATGCTGAAATCAGCGGAGGTGGAAATCAAAAAGGAACATCAAGTGTTGATGGTGAATAAAACCACTAAGTTCAAGAAAGGCAAGGGTAAAAAGAACTTCAAGAAGGACGGCAAGGGAGTTGCCGCGCCCGGTAAGCAAGCTGCCGGGAAGAAGTCAAAGAATGGACCCAAGCCTGAGACTGAGTGCTTTTATTGCAAGGGAAACGGTCACTGGAAGCGGAATTGCCCCAAGTACTTAGCGGAAAAGAAGGCCGGCAATACCAAAGGTATATGTGATATACATGTTATTGATGTGTACCTTACCAGCGCTCGTAGTAGCTCCTGGGTATTTGATACCGGTGCAGTTGCTCATATTTGTAACTCAAAACAGGAACTGCGGAATAAACGGAGACTGGCGAAGGACGAGGTGACGATGCGCGTCGGGAATGGTTCCAAGGTCGATGTGATCGCCGTCGGCACGCTACCTCTGCATTTACCTACGGGATTAGTTTTAAACCTCAATAATTGTTATTTAGTACCAGCTTTGAGCATGAACATTGTATCTGGATCTCGTTTAATGCGAGATGGCTACTCATTTAAATCTGAGAATAATGGTTGTTCTATTTATATGAGAGACATGTTTTATGGTCATGCCCCGCTGGTCAATGGTTTATTCTTATTTAATCTCGAACGTGATGTTACACACATTCATAGTGTGAATGCCAAAAGATGTAAGGTTGATAATGATAGTCCCACATACTTGTGGCACTGCCGCCTTGGTCACATTGGTGTCAAACGCATGAAGAAACTCCATGCAGATGGACTTTTGGAGTCTCTTGATTATGAATCATTTGACACGTGCGAACCATGCCTCATGGGTAAAATGACCAAGACTCCATTCTCCGGAACAATGGAGCGAGCAACCAACTTATTGGAAATCATACATACTGATGTGTGCGGTCCAATGAGCGTTGAGGCTCGCGGTGGCTATCGTTATGTCCTCACCCTCACTGATGACTTAAGTAGATATGGGTATGTCTACTTAATGAAACACAAGTCTGAGACCTTTGAAAAGTTCAAGGAATTTCAGAGTGAGGTTGAGAATCAACGTGACAGGAAAATCAAGTTCTTACGATCAGATCGTGGGGGAGAATATTTGAGTCACGAATTTGGCACGCACTTAAGGAAATGTGGAATAGTTTCACAACTCACGCCGCCTGGAACACCACAGCGTAATGGTGTGTCCGAACATCGTAATCGCACCCTATTGGATATGGTACGATCTATGATGTCTCTTACCGATCTACCGCTATCATTTTGGGGTTATGCTATAGAGACTGCCGCATTCACTTTAAATAGGGCTCCGTCGAAATCCGTTGAGACGACACCGTATGAATTGTGGTTTGGCAAGAAACCTAAGCTGTCGTTTCTGAAAGTTTGGGGATGCGATGCTTATGTCAAGAAACTTCAACCTGAAAAGCTCGAACCCAAATCGGAAAAATGCGTCTTCATAGGATACCCTAAAGAAACTATTGGGTATACCTTCTATCTTAGATCCGAAGGCAAGACCTTTGTTGCCAAGAATGGATCCTTTCTAGAGAAAGAGTTTCTCTCGAAAGAAGTAAGTGGGAGGAAAGTAGAACTTGATGAAGTATTGCCTCTTGAACCGGAGAGTGGCGCAGCTCAAGAAATTGTTCCTGAGGTGTCTGCACCGACTAGGGAGGAAGTTAATGATGATGATCATGAAACTTCAGATCAAGTTGCTACTGAACTTCGAAGGTCCACAAGGACGCGTTCCGCACCAGAGTGGTACGGCAACCCTGTCCTGGAAATCATGTTGTTGGACAATGGTGAACCTTCGAACTATGAAGAAGCGATGGCGGGCCCAGATTCCGACAAATGGCTGGAAGCCATGAAATCCGAGATAGGATCCATGTATGAAAACGAAGTATGGACTTTGACTGACTTGCCCGTTGATCGGCGAGCCATAGAAAATAAATGGATCTTTAAGAAGAAGACAGACGCGGATGGTAATGTGACCATCTATAAAGCTCGGCTTGTCGCTAAGGGTTATCGACAAGTTCAAGGGGTTGACTACGATGAGACTTTCTCACCCGTAGCGAAGCTGAAGTCCGTCCGAATCATGTTAGCAATTGCCGCATTCTATGATTATGAGATATGGCAAATGGACGTCAAAACGGCATTCCTTAATGGTTTCCTTAAGGAAGAATTGTATATGATGCAGCCGGAAGGTTTTGTCGATCCTAAGAATGCTGACAAGGTGTGCAAGCTCCAACGCTCAATCTATGGGCTGGTGCAAGCATCTCGGAGTTGGAACATTCGTTTTGATGAGATGATCAAAGCGTTTGGGTTTACGCAGACTTATGGAGAAGCCTGCGTTTACAAGAAAGTGAGTGGGAGCTCCGTAGCATTTCTCATATTGTATGTGGATGACATACTATTGATGGGAAATGATATAGAATTCTTGGAAAGCATAAAGGCCTACTTGAACAAGTGTTTTTCAATGAAGGACCTTGGAGAAGCTGCTTATATATTAGGCATCAAGATCTATAGAGATAGATCGAGACGCCTCATTGGTCTTTCACAAAGTACATACCTTGACAAGATATTGAAGAAGTTCAATATGGATCAGTCCAAGAAGGGGTTCTTGCCTGTATTGCAAGGTGTGAGATTGAGCACAGCTCAATGCCCGACCACGGCAGAAGATAGAGAAAAGATGAGTGTCGTCCCCTATGCCTCGGCCATAGGGTCTATCATGTATGCCATGCTGTGTACCAGACCTGATGTAAACCTTGCCGTAAGTTTGGTAGGAAGGTACCAAAGTAATCCCGGCATGGAACACTGGACAGCGGTCAAGAATATCCTGAAGTACTTGAAAAGGACTAAGGATATGTTTCTCGTGTATGGAGGTGACGAAGAGCTCGTCGTAAAGGGTTACGTCGATGCTAGCTTCGACACAGATCTGGATGACTCTAAGTCACAAACCGGATACGTGTATATTTTGAATGGTGGGGCAATCAGCTGGTGCAGTTGCAAGCAAAGCGTCGTGGCGGGATCTACATGTGAAGCGGAGTACATGGCAGCCTCGGAGGCAGCACAAGAAGCAATCTGGGTGAAGGAGTTCATTACCGACCTAGGAGTTATTCCCAATGCGTCGGGCCCGATGACTCTCTTCTGTGACAACACTGGAGCTATTGCCCTTGCCAAGGAGCCCAGGTTTCACAGGAAGACCAGGCATATCAAGCGTCGCTTCAACTCCATTCGTGAAAATGTTCAAAATGGAGACATAGATATTTGCAAAGTGCATACGGACCTGAATGTCGCAGATCCGTTGACTAAACCTCTTCCTCGAGCAAAACATGATCAACACCAGAACTCTATGGGTGTTCGATTCATCACAATGTAACTAGATTATTGACTCTAGTGCAAGTGGGAGACTGTTGGAAATATGCCCTAGAGGCAATAATAAAATGATTATTATTATATTTCCTTGTTCATGATAATTGTCTATTGTTCATGCTATAATTGTGTTATCCGGAAATCATAATACATGTGTGAATACATAGACCATAACATGTCCCTAGTAAGCCTCTAGTTAACTAGCTCGTTGATCAATAGATAGTCACGGTTTCCTGACTATGGACATTGGATGTCATTGATAACGGGATCACATCATTAGGAGAATGATGTGATGGACAAGACCCAATCCTAAGCATAGCACAAGATCGTGTAGTTCGTTTGCTAGAGCTTTTCCAGTGTCAAGTATCATTTCCTTAGACCATGAGATCGTGTAACTCCCGGATGCCGTAGGAGTGCTTTGGGTGTACCAAACGTCACAACGTAACTGGGTGACTATAAAGGTATACTACAGGTATCCCCGAAAGTATCTGTTGGGTTGACACGGATCGAGACTGGAATTTGTCACTCCGTATGACGGAGAGGTATCTCTGGGCCCACTCGGTAATGCATCATCATAATGAGCTCAATGTGACCAAGTGTTTGGTCACGGGATCATGCATTACGGTACGAGTAAAGTGACTTGCCGGTAACGAGATTGAACGAGGTATTGGATACCGACGATCGAATCTCGGGCAAGTAACGTACCGATTGACAAAGGGAATTGTATACGGGATTGATTGAATCCTCGACATCGTGGTTCATCCTATGAGATCATCGTGGAACATGTGGGAGCCAACATGGGTATCTAGATCCTACTGTTGGTTATTGACCGGAGAGTCATCTCGGTCATGTCTGCGTGTCTCCCGAACCCGTAGGGTCTACACACTTAAGGTTCGGTGACGCTAGGGTTGTAGAGATATTAGTATGCGGTAACCCGAAAGTTGTTCGGAGTCCTGGATGAGATCCCGGACGTCACGAGGAGTTCCGGAATGGTCCGGAGGTGAAGATTTATATATAGGAAGTCCAGTTTCGGCCATCGGGAAAGTTTCGGGGGTAATCGATATTGTACCGAGACCACCGGAAGGGTCCCGGGGGTCCACCAGGTGGGGCCACCTATCCCGGAGGGCCCCATGGGCTGAAGTGGGAGGGGAACCAGCCCCTAGTGGGCTGGTGCGCCCCCCATGGGCCTCCCCCTGCACCTAGGGTTGGAAACCCTAGGGGTGGGGGCGCCCCACTTGGCTTGGGGGGCAAGCCCCCCTTGCCCCCCCCCCTTGGAGATTGGATCTCCTAGGGCCGGTGCCCCCCTAGGGACCCTATATATAGTGGGGGGAGGGAGGGCAGCCGCACCAAGTCTCTGGCGCCTCCCTCTCCCCACGTAACACCTCTCTCTCTCTCTCGTTGGAGCTTGGCGAAGCCCTGCCGAGATCACCGTTGCTTCCACCACCACGCCGTCATGCTGCTGGATCTCCATCAACCTCTCCTTCCCTTGCTGGATCAAGAAGGAGGAGACGTCTTCCCAACCGTACGTGTGTTGAACGCGGAGGTGCCGTCCGTTCGGCGCTAGGTCATCGGTGATTTGGATCACGACGAGTACGACTCCATCAACCCCGTTCTCTTGAACGCTTCCGCTCACGATCTACAAGGGTATGTAGATGCACTCCTCTCTCCCTCATTGCTAGATGACTCCATAGATTGATCTTGGTGATGCGTAGAAAATTTTAAAATTCTGCTACGTTCCCCATCATAAATTTGGGTTGAATACTCTACCCTCAAAAGGTGTTGCGATCCCCTATACTTGTGGGTTATCAAGACTAATTTCTGGCGCCGTTGCCGGGGAGCATAGCTCTATTCTTTGAGTCACTTGGGATTTATATCTGCTGGACACTATGAAGAACTTGAGAGATCAAAAAACCAAGATCTACCCCTCAACTACGAGGGGAGGTAAGGAACTGCCATCTAGCTCTGCACTTGATTCACCTTCTGTTATGAGTAAGTTTGCGACACCTACACCTGCTTCTACTATTCGTTCTGATATGTCGCATGTCATTGATGATGCCACTTCTGCTATGCATAATACTTATGATGAAACTGCTTCTATGCCTGATACTACTGTGCCCCTTGGTGAATTTCTTGATGAACAAATTGCTAGGGCTAGAGAAAAAGAAATTATTGAATCTGAATGCGATGATGATAGTGATGATGAAAATATGCCAGTTATTCCTGAGGGCTATCTTTTTGATATGGAATCTTCTGCCGCTATTTTAGCTTGCAAAGATAGATATGAGCTTAAGAGGTTATTAGTTAAATGGAACAAAGAATCACTTAGAGATAAAATGAAACCCGACCCTGCTTTTGCTACTTCACCTATCTGTGTTCCTGATAAGGATTATGAATTCTCTGTTGATCCTAATATAATTAGTTTGGTTGAATCTGATCCGTTTTATGGTTATGAATCTGAAAATGTTGTGGCACATCTTACTAAGTTAAATGATATAGCTGCCCTGTTTACTAATAATGAGAGATCGCGTTACTTTTATATACTCAAAATATTTCCGTTCTCATTAAAGGGTGATGCTAAGATATGGTTTAATTCTCTTGATCCTGGTTGTGTGTGTAGTCCCCAGGATATGATTTATTACTTCTCTGCTAAATATTTCCCTGCTCATAAGAAACAAGCTGCTTTGAGGGAAATATACAACTTCGTGCAAATTAAAGAAGTGAGTCTACCACAAGCTTGGGGGAGGCTTCTCAAGTTACTTAATGCTTTGCCTGATCACCCTCTTAAGAAACCTGAAATACTTGATATCTTTTATAATGGACTAACCGATGCTTCCAGAGATTACCTAGATAGTTGTGTCGGTTCTCTTTTCAGGGAAAGAACGCTGTATGAAGCTGAAATTCTATTGAATAATATGTTGACAAATGAAAATAATTGGGCACCTCCTGAGCCAACTCCTGCTCCAATTACTGAGCCTATTCCTAAACCAACTCCGAAGAACAGAGGTGTTCTATTTCTCAGTCCCGAAGATATGCAAGAGGCAAAGAAATCTATGAAAGAAAAAGGTATTAAAGCTGAAGACGTTAAGAATTTACCTCCTATTGAAGAAATACATGGTCTTAATTCACCGCCTGTTGAAGAAACATATGATCTTAATTCTTTATTTATTGAAGAACCTCCTGATCCCGATATCCCGACACAGGCAGTAAAGGTAAATTCTCTCTATAGATATGATAAAGCTGAAGTCCCTCCTACTAAAATTGCTAGTCAGTGCTTGGATGAGTTTGATAACTTTATATTTAAGCAAGACGACTTCAATGCTTATTTTGGTAGACAATTAAAAGAAAATGCTTATATGATTAGATGCTTGGGTGATTATATGGCTAATATTAAAGGTGAACTTAAACTTGTTAGCAAATATGCTTCAATGGTTACCACTCAAGTAGAACAAGTACTTAAGGCTCAAAAAGAAGTGCTTAATGAAATGAATAGTAAGAAAAATGATTATGCTGTTAGAGTGGCTACTAGAACTGGTAGAATGACTCAGGAACCTTTGTATCCTGAAGGCCACCCTAAGAGAATCGAGCAAGATTCTCAAAGAAATAATATTGATGTTCCTAGTTCTTCTAAAAAGAAGAAGAAAAATGATAGAACTGTGCAAACTTCTAGTGAACCTATTGCTGAACCACCTGATAATCCAAATGATATTTCTACGTCTGATGCTGAAACACAATCTGGTAATGAACATGAACCTAGTGATAATATTAATGATGATGTTCATGATGATGCTCAACCTAGTAATGACAATGATGTAGAAATTGAACCTATTGTTGATCTTGATAACCCACAATCAAAGAATCAACATTATGATAAAAGAGACTTTGTTGCTAGGAAACATGGTAAAGAAAGGGAACCTTGGGTTCAGAAACCCATGCCCTTTCCTCCGAAACCATCCAAGAAATAGGATGACAAGGAATTTGAGCGACTTGCTGAAATGATTAGGCCTATCTTTTTGCGTATGCGATTAACTAATGTGCTCAAAACAAATCCTTATGCTAAATATATGAAGGATATCATTACTAATAAAAGAAAGATACCGGAAGCTGAGATTTCCACCATGCTTGCTAATTATACTTTGAAGGGTGGAATACCAAAGAAACTTGGAGACCCCAAAGTACCTACTATACCTTGCTCCATTAAAAGAAATTATAATAAAACTGCTTTATGTGATCTTGGAGCAGGTGTTAGTGTTATGCCTCTCTCTTTATATCGTAGACTTGACTTGAATAAGCTGACACCTACTGAAATATCTTTGCAAATGGCTGATAAATCAACTGCTATACCTGTCTGTATTTGTGAGGATGTGCCTGTTGTGGTTGCAAACGTTACTATTTTAACGGACTTTGTTATACTTGATATTCCCGAGGATGATAGTATGTCCATTATTCTTGGAAGACCTTTTCTTAATACTGCAGGGTCTGTTATTGATTGCAACAAAGGCAATGTCACTTTTCTTGTTAATGGTAATGAGCATACGGTACACTTTCCGAGGAAACAACCTCAAGTTATAGTATCAACTCCATTGGAAAAATTCCATCGATTATAATTGGAGGTTTTGAATTTCCTCTTCCTACTATCAAAAAGAAATATGATATTCTTATTATTGGGGATGTGCATATCCCCATTGAGGTAACATAGTGTTATTCGAAATTTCTCCGGTTCCATGTTATTCGGAATGAGTTCGTTAACAAGACTTGATCAACCTTATTAGTGGATTCTTTTTGATGAGCATGAGATGGATGAAACTAGAAGCACAAACTTCTGTACCCTCTCTATATTTTCTGTTAATTAGTAGAAATAAAGTAAAATTAGTATTTTTCTGTCTATTTCCTGACTTATCCGTGCAATATAAAAATATCCCAAAAATAAAAGTCCTCAGAATGACATGCCAATTTAATATGATTTTTTCGGGAACATTTAAGGATTTACTGTGCAAAAATTACCGCAGGAGGAGCTGCCACCTGGCCACGAGGGTGGTGGGAGCCCCCCTAGGGCGCGCCCCTACCTTGTGGGCCCACGGTGGCCCTCCTCCACTTATCCCGGCACCCATCTTCTTCCTCTGTCTCCCACAAACCCAAAAAACCAACTCAAGCACGAGTTCCAACCACTTTTGCTGTGATTTTCGATCTCCTTCCTCAAAGCACCTCTCGCAAAAACTGCTTGGGGAGATTGTTCCTTGGTATGTGACTCCTCCATTGGTCCAATTAGTTTTTGTTCTAGTGCTTTATTCTTTGCAAATTTGTGCTGCATAGGTGGTTCTTGAGCTTGCATGTCAAATTTATATGGTTCTAAGTAGTTCTAATGCTTGATATAGGCTCTAGGCACTTGTAGGAGTAGTTGCTATCAGTTTTATTGAAGCTGGTTCATTTTTGTTTAAAGTTACTAAAAATTTTAGATTATTTCAGAAAAATAATGAGGAGATTTTTGAGGGGTTCATCGAGCCAAAACTCGAAGGAAAAGGCACCGAAGCCTAAGTATAATTTGCCGCGCACCGCGGAGATTCGGACGTGTGAATGGCCTTCTGATGATTTCTTGAGAGCAGCCGGTATCTATGAAGACTTTCATGAATTGGCTCACAATGCAGGCCTCACCGCTTTCCTCCACGACCAATGTGATCAGTATCTCTTACTCACAAATACTTTTGTGCAAAACTTTCATTTTCATTCTAGGAACTCACCACCTATGGTGGAGTTTCATTTATATGATGAGCATAAAGAGATGTCACTTTATGATTTTTGTCGGATTTGTTTAGTCCCTTTTGAGGGCAAGACAAAAGAACCACATCATGATGATGTGGCTGGGTTTATTGATACTATCACTCTAGGAGAAACTAGGAAGGTTTCCGATGCACGAATCACTAGCATACATTTTCCTGTTTTACGTTACTTTGCATTATTTGCTAGTCGTTGTTTAATTGGACGCGGAAACTATGGAAACCTTAGTATCCATGATATAATTATTCTACACCACAGTTTATACAGTGATAACACTTTTAGTATGGGCGGTATTATTGCTAGACGGTTAAGTATGAACCGTACTAAGGGTCCCATCTTTGGAGGCATCTATGCTACATGCCTAGCTGCACATTTTAACATACCTATTAGGCATGCTGAGAAGGAAGAAAATGTGCTGCCCCGTGTTTATCTAGATCATAAAAGTATGGTGGCACACGATTTTATTGTTAAGAATAGGGCAGGAGAGCTTAAATATCAATTGTTCTTTAACAAACATCATCCTGAGACTATTATCCTGCCTGCTCCTTCTCTGTTTGATTTGACTGTAGGCACGTACCTTGTTCCGTTGACGGCTATTCACGCCTACCGGAACCCTGCACCAGCCGAGGAGCCAGAACCGGAACCACAATTTTGATCCTTCACGGCAGTCTAACTATCAGTGGGATCCGGAGATGATTGCCAGCCAGTGGCAATCGGAGCCTTCTTCTTCCTCATCACAGTACGACCCCAACAACTATTATTATGGATATCCACCAGGCCAGCCGTGGCCATAGACCAACTTAGGCCAAAAGCCTAAGCTTGGGTGAGTACGTATTTCTCACCGATATTACATTTATGTTCACACACACTCATTACTAGATGTCGGTGCTCATACTTTTTCACTGTAATATCCATGCTAGTTTATTTTCTTTTTCCTGCTTTCTTCTTGTGTGTTTGCTAAACCTTAAGAAAAGCCAAAAAAAATTAGTAGTAGTTTATTTTTCTGCTGTAGTAGTAATAATTAAAAAGAAAACCCAAAAATATCTCCCGTTCTTCTTTTGCTTGTTGGGAGCTTTCCCGTGTAAATAGTTTTATTTCTTTTCTTTTATTTGGGGGTCAGTAGGAGAAGACTAGAATTAAATTGTTGAAGTGGCTCTTATAAGCATTATTGTTGATTTAACCAAGAGCCCATATTGCCTTGTCTTCTCCTGTTTATTGAATGCTCGCAGATTCCAGCTTAGTCCAATGCACGTACACTCTTATTATTATTCACACCGTTCGGTCGTGCAAGTGAAAGGCAATTATGATGATATATGATGGACTGACTGAGATGAGAAAAGCTGGTATGAACTCGACCTCTTTTGTTTTTGTAAATATGATGAGCCCCTCGTTCTTGATTCAGCTTGTTATGAATAAACATGTTTACAATGACAATTAGAGATCATAGTTGCTTGTGCCATGCTTGATTAGCTATGAGTTATAATGGTTTACCTTGTGTGCCAACATGCTATTGAGATGATTATGATGTGGTATGATGGGGTGGTATCCTCCTTTGAATGATTTAAGTGACTTGACTTGGCACATGTTCACGCATGTAGTTGAAACAAAATCAACATAGCCTTCACGATATTTATGTTCATGGTGGATTATATCCTACTCATGCTTGCATCCAATGTTTATTAATTTTAATGCATGTACATGGCTGTTGTCGCTCTCTAGTTGGTCGCTTCCCAGTCTTTTGCTAGCCTTCACTTGTACTAAGCGGGAATACTGCTTGTGCATCCAATCCCTTAAACCCCAAAGTTATTCCAGATGAGTCCACCATACCTTCCTATATGCGGTATCTACCTGCCGTTCCAAGTAAATTTGTATGTGCCAAACTCTAAACCTTCAAATAATCATTCTGTTTTGTATGCTCGAATAGCTCATGTATCAACCAAGGCTGTCCTTATCTTCCGTGTTAGGCGGGTTATTCTCAAGAGGAGTGGACTCCGCTCCTCACTCACGAGAAAATGGCTGGTCACCGGGATGCCCGGTCTCATGCTTTATGCAAACTAAATCAAAATTAATTGCAAACAAAGCTCCCCCTGGGACCTGATGTATGTTGGAGGCACTCGTTGTTTCAAGCAAGCCATGGATTGATGCTTGTTGGTGGAGGGGGAGTATAAACTTTACCATTCTGTTTGGGAACCGCCTATAATGTGTTTAGCATGGAAGATATCGCCATCTCTTAGTTGTTACGTTGACAATGAAAGTATACCGCTCAAAATACAATTTATCTCTATTTCAAAACTGAGCTCTAGCGCCTCTACAAATCCCTGCTTCCCTCTGTGAAGGGCCTATCCATTTACTTTTATGTTGAGTCATCACCCTCTTATTAAAAAGCACTAGCTGGAGAGCAGAGCCGTCATTTGCATTCATCACTATTAATTTATATTGGGTGTGACTATGATTGGATCTCGTTTACCATGAATTACAATGTCTAGTCAGTCATTGATCTTTAAAAGGTGCTCTGCATTTATGTTTTGCGGTCTCACAAAGGGCTAGCGAGATACCATCTTGTTATATCATATTATGAATGTTTTGAGAAAGTATTGTCATCCGAGATTTATTATTATGGCTTGCTAGTTGATTATGCTATTGATATGAGTAATTGTGAGACCTGAGAATTATTGCAAATGTGGTTAGTTATGATCTATGATGAAAACTTGAATGCTGGCTTGACATAGTTACAACAACAAGAGCAAACAGAGTTGTAAAAGTTTTTCTTTCTTTCTTTCAGTTTGTCAACTGAATTGCTTAAGGACAAGCAAGGGTTTAAGCTTGGGGGAGTTGATACGTCTCCGTCGTATCTACTTTTCCAAACACTTTTGCCCTTGTTTTGGACTCTAGCTTGTATGATTTGAATGGAACTAACCCGGACTGACGTTGTTTTCAACAGAATTGCCATGGTGTTGTTTTATATGCAGAAAACAAATATTCTCGGAATGACCTGAAACTCCACCGAACATCTTAGAAAAAATAATAAAAAATCCTCGCCAAAGATGAAGACCAGGGGGCCCACACCCTTCTCACGAGGGTGCCCCCCTAGGGCGCGCCCCCTACCTCGTGGGCCCCCTGGATGCCCTCCGACGCCAACTCCAACTCTATATATTTGCTTTCGGAGAGAAAAAAATCAGGGAGAAGAAATCATCGCGTTTTACAATACGGAGCTGCCGCCAAGCCCTAAAACCTCTCGGGAGGGCTGATCTGGAGTCCGTTCGGGGCTCCGGCGAGGGGGATTGTCGTCGTAGTCATCATCAACCATCCTCCATCACCAATTTCATGATGCTCACCGCCGCGCGTGAGTAATTCCATCGTAGGCTTGCTGGACGGTGATGGGTTGGATGAGGTTTATCATGTAATCGAGTTAGTTTTGTTAGGGTTTGATCCCTAGTATCCATTATGTTCTGAGATTGATGTTGCTATGACTTTGCTATGCTTAATGCTTGTCACTATGGCCCGAGTGCCATGATTTCAGATCTGAACCTATTATATTTTCATGAATATATGTGAGTTCTTGATCCTATTTTGCAAGTCTATAGTCACCTAGTATGTGTTATGATCCGGCAACCCCAAAGTGACAATAATCGGGACCACTCCCGGTGATGACCATAGTTTGAGGAGTTCATGTATTCACTATGTGCTAATGCTTTGTTCCGGTTCTCTATTAAAAGGAGGCCTTAATATCCCTTAGTTTCCAATAGGACCCAGCTGCCACGGGAGGGTAGGACAAAAGATGTCATGCAAGTTCTTTTCCATAAGCACGTATGACTATATATGGAATACATGCCTACATTACATTGATGAATTGGAGCTAGTTCTGTGTTACCCTATGTTATGACTGTTACATGATGAACCGCATCCGGCATAATTATCCATCACTGATCCGGTGCCTATGAGTTTTCCATATACTGGTTCTCACTTATTTACTTTCCCGCTGCTAGTGTTACAATCACTACAAAATACCAAAAACATTACTTTTACTGTCTTTACTTTTGTTACTGCTACCACCACTATCATATTACTATGCTACTAAACACGTTGTTGCAGATATTAAGTTTCCAGGTGTGGTTGAATTGACAACTCAGCTGCTAATACTTGAGAATATTCTTTGGCTCCCCTTGTGTCGAATCAATAAATTTGGGCTGAATACTCTACCCTCGAAAGTTGTTGCGATCCCCTATACTTGTGGGTTATCAATCCCGTGCTCCCCAACCAGATACGGGACTATCCCCTTAATGTGGCCAGCCGCCTTGGCCTTATCCAAGATGGCGGCCAAGGCGTCAACCACCATGTTGAACAGGAACGGGGAGAAAGGGTCGCTCTGTCGCACCCCACAAAAGGTGGGGAAGAAGGGGCCGATTTCCCCATTAATGTTCACCGCAGTCCGGCCTGAGGAAACCATCTGCATCACCCTAGTCACCCACCGATCATCGAAGCCCTTTCGAAGAAGACATTCCCGAAGGAAAGCCCAACTCACCGTGTCATATGCCTTGTGGAAGTCAAGTTTCAGGAAGACAGCCTTGAGGTGTTTGGAGTGAACCTCATGGAGTGCTTCATGAAACAACAGGACTTCGTCAAGGATATAATGGCCCTGGATGAAGGCTGACTGATCTGGGTGAGTGATCCGGTCGGCAAAAGGGGCCGCCCTAATGGCGTACCCCTTTTGCGAGGATGCGGAAGATGATGTTAATCACCATAATTGGATGGAATTGGCGGATCTCCGATGCCCCCGCTACTTTGGGGATGATGGTGATTACCCCAAAGTTGAGTCGGGCGAGGTCGATGGACCCGACGAAGAACTCGTTAAAGAGTGCCATTACCTCCGGTTTGATCACCTCCCAGAAGGTCTGTAAGAACTTCACAGGGAGCCCATCGGGGCCCGGCGCCGAGGATGGGTTCATGCCCTTAATAGCCGCCCAGACTTCCACCTCGGAAAACGGAGCCGTGAGGGCCTCGTTGTCCGCAGGCGAAATGCACCTGTCGGCCGGCCAAATGTCTTGCGCCAGGGCAAGACCTCCCCGAGGGGAAGCAGAGAATAGGTCTCTGTAAAAGCCATCTACATGGGCCCGGATGTCCTTGGGACTCTGGAGGAGGTGTTCCCCATCCCACAGAAGGGGGATGGAGTTTCGACGACGACGGCCGTTCGCAATGGCCTGGAAGTAGGCAGTATTGGCGTCCCCTTTAAGGACCCAATTCTGAGTACCTCTTAGCCGCCAGTATGCCTCCTCGTCTGAGTAGATGACCGTGAGCTGGTCTTCCAAGTCATATCGAAGCATCCAGTCGTCAGTCAAGAGGCCAGCGGAGTCAGCCCAAAGGTCTAGAGCCTGGATTTCCTGAAGGAGAGCTTTTTTACGCTCCCGGATGTCGCGGCCAACGTTTGCACCCCAACCCTTCATGAATTGTCGTGACCGCTTGGCGCAGAAGTGCCAGTTGTCCATGGCCGAAAGGGATCGATGGAGGATCACGTGCCTCAAGCCATCTCGCGCCCACGGTGGCAGAAAACCCAGGCTGGCGTAACCAGAAGGTCTCGAAGCGAAATCGGGGTGGGAGAGGAGGACACTCATTCTCCGAAGAGAGGAGAAGGGGGACGTGGTCTGAGCCAATGCGCGTAATCGCCCGGAGCGATGCTAGGGGGCAACGAATGTCCCACTCAGGGGAAGCGAAGACCCGGTCGAGGACTGATCGAGTCGGCTCAACCTGACGGTTAGTCCAAGTGAACCTGGCCCCGACACGATCAAGCTCATGAAGCCCCATGTCCGCGATGTAGTCATTGAACATCTGCATCCGCGGGAGGTTCACCAAGTTATTGCTCTTGTCTTCTTCCGACCTGATGAGGTTGAAATCACCTCCCACCACAACCGGAAGCTGCGCCGCCGCGACCTTCCTACTGAGCTCACCGAGGAAAGCCTCAAACCGGCGGTGGTCGGCCGGCCCATATACCGCAATAATTTCCCATTTGAAGTTCAGAGCCCGCTCGAAAATCTCCATGCTCACGAAAAACTCACCCCGATCCATGCTGCCTACCTCAAAGGTGGCATCCTTCACCCCTAGGAGGATGCCACCCGAGTGGCCTGCACTCCCACTAGAAGGAAACCAGTGCCAAGCAAATAGGTCGGAGCTCAAGGGCTCGAGCTCCGACAAGGAAAATTCTGTATGCATGGTTTCTTGAATGGCCACAATGTCGATTCGCTCAGATCGCATGTATTCGATTAGTTGGCAGCGCCCGCCATCTTGGCCGAAACCGCGGATGTTCCAGAAGAGGGTCCGCATCACTCATCCATCGGAGGGCTGCTTGACCCCAAGACACGAGAAGCGCTCTGGGCGCGGAGGGCAGCGTTACGAGAGCGAGTGCGGCCGCGGATCTCAACTGGGGCGGCCGGCAGGCGAGGCGGAGGGTTCGGAGCCATCCCTGAGGGGGCATCCGAAGACGAGGAAGCGCGTGCACGGGCCTCGGCGAGGTGACCATCTAGGATTTCCCATGCACGGATAGCCTCAATTTGAACTAGCGGGGGGCAACCTCCCCCCGAAACACAATCGCCGAGTCCGCTGCCACCTTCGCGAGGTGGCCAAGCGGAGTCGACTGCAAGGCCGAAAAGGAACGAGTAGCTAAAGAGGCAGGGATGATCGGGGTACCTGGCTCGAGGTTCCGAGCAGCGGCCCTGAGCTCTGCCTATTGGGGAACGTAGTAATTTCGAAAAAAATCCTACGCACACGCAAGATCATGGTGATGCATAGCAATGAGAGGGGAGAGTGTGATCTACGTACCCTTGTAGACCGACAGCGGAAGCGTTGGCACAACGCGGTTGATGTAGTCGTACGTCTTCACGGCCCGACCGATCAAGCACCGAAACTACGGCACCTCCGAGTTTTAGCACACGTTCAGCTCGATGACGATCCCCGGACTCCGATCCAGCAAAGTGTCGGGGAAGAGTTTCATCAGCACGACGGCGTGGTGACGATCTTGATGTTCTACCGCCGCAGGGCTTCGCCTAAGCACCGCTACAATATTATCGAGGATTATGGTGGAAGGGGGCACCGCACACGACTAAGAAAACGATCACGTGGATCAACTTGTGTGTCTAGGGGTGCCCCCTGCCCCCGTATATAAAGGAGCAAGGGGAGGAGGCCGGCCGGCCCTATAGGCGCGCCAAGGAGGAGTCCTCCTCCTAGTAGGAGTAGGACTCCTACTAGGAGGGGGAAGGAAGTGGGGAAGGAGAAGGAAAGGGGGGCGCCGCCCCCCCTCTCCTAGTCCAATTCGGACCAGGGGGGAGGAGGCACGCGGCCCACCCTGGCTGCCCTTCTCTTTCTCCACTAAGGCCCATATGGCCCATTACTTCTCCCGGGGGGGTTCCGGTAACCCTCCGGTACTCCGGTTTTCTCCGAAATCACCCGGAACACTTCCGGTGTCCGAATATAGCCGTCCAATATATCAATCTTTATGTCTCGACCATTTCGAGACTCCTCGTTATGTCCGTGATCACATCCGGGACTCCGAACTAACTTCGGTACATCAAAACTCATAAACTCATAATATAACTGTCATCGAAACCTTAAGCGTGCGGACCCTACGGGTTCGAGAACAATGTAGACATGACCGAGACATGTCTCCGGTCAATAACCAATAGCGGAACCTGGATGCTCATATTGGCTCCTACATATTCTACGAAGATCTTTATCGGTCAGACCGCATAACAACATACGTTGTTCCCTTTGTCATCGGTATGTTACTTGCCCGAGATTCGATCGTCGGTATCTCAATACCTAGTTCAATCTCGTTACCGGCAAGTCTCTTTACTCGTTTCGTAATACATCATCTCGCAACTAACTCATTAGTTGCAATGCTTGCAAGGCTTATGTGATGTGCATTACCGAGAGGGCCCAGAGATACCTCTCCGACAATCGGAGTGACAAATCCTAATCTCGAAATACGCCAACCCAACATTTACCTTTGGAGACACCTGTAGAGCTCCTTTATAATCACCCAGTTACGTTGTGACGTTTGGTAGCACACAAAGTGTTCCTCCGGCAAACGGGAGTTGCATAATCTCATAGTCATAGGAACATGTATAAGTCATGAAGAAAGCAATAGCAACATACTAAACGATCGGGTGCTAAGCTAATGGAATGGGTCATGTCAATCACATCATTCTCCTAATAATGTGATCCCGTTAATCAAATGACAACACATGTCTATGGTTAGGAAACATAACCATCTTTGATTAATGAGCTAGTCAAGTAGAGGCATACTAGTGACGTTTGGTTTGTCTATGTATTCACACAAGTATTATGTTTCCGGATAATACAATTCTAGCATGAATAATAAACATTTATCATGATATAAGGAAATAAAATAATAACATTATTATTGCCTCTAGGGCATATTTCCTTCAGTCTCCCACTTGCACTAGAGTCAATAATCTAGATTACACAGTAATGATTCTAACACCCATGGAGCTTTGGTGCTGATCATGTTTTGCTCGTGGAAGAGGCTTAGTCAACGGGTCTGCAACATTCAGATCCGTATGTATCTTGCAAATCTCTATGTCTCCCACCTGGACTAGATCCCGGATGGAATTGAAGCGTCTCTTGATGTGCTTGGTTCTCTTGTGAAATCTGGATTCCTTTGCCAGGGCAATTGCACCAGTATTGTCACAAAAGATTTTCATTGGACCCGATGCACTAGGTATGACACCTAGATCGGATATGAACTCCTTCATCCAGACTCCTTCGTTTGCTGCTTCCGAAGCAGCTATGTACTCCGCTTCACATGTAGATCCCGCCACAACGCTTTGTTTAGAACTGCACCAACTGACAGCTCCACCGTTTAATGTAAACACGTATCCGGTTTGCGATTTAGAATCGTCCGGATCAGTGTCAAAGCTTGCATCAACGTAACCATTTACTATGAGCTCTTTGTCACCTCCATATATGAGAAACATATCCTTAGTCCTTTTCAGGTATTTCAGGATGTTCTTGACCGCTGTCCAGTGATCCACTCCTGGATTACTTTGGTACCTCCCTGCTAGACTTATAGCAAGACACACATCAGGTCTGGTACACAGCATTGCATACATGATAGAGCCTATGGCTGAAGCATAGGGAACATCTTTCATTTTCTCTCTATCTTCTGCATTGGTCGGGCATTGAGTCTTACTCAATTTCACACCTTGTAACACAGGCAAGAATCCTTTCTTTGCTTGATCCATTTTGAACTTCTTCAAAATTTTGTCAAGGTATGTGCTTTGTGAAAGTCCAATTAAGCGTCTTGATCTATCTCTATAGATCTTAATGCCCAATATGTAAGCAGCTTCACCGAGGTCTTTCATTGAAAAACTCTTATTCAAGTATCCCTTTATGCTATTCAGAAATTCTATATCATTTCCGATTAGTAATATGTCATCTACATATAATATCAGAAATGCTACAGAGCTCCCACTCACTTTCTTGTAAATACAGGCTTCTCCAAAAGTCTGTACAAAACCAAATGCTTTGATCACACTATCAAAGCGTTTATTCCAACTCCGAGAAGCTTGCACCAGTCCATAAATGGATCGCTGGAGCTTGCATACTTTGTTAGCTCCCTTTGGATCGACAAAACCTTCCGGTTGCATCATATACAACTCTTCTTCCAGAAATCCATTCAGGAATGCAGTTTTGACATCCATCTGCCAAATTTCATAATTATAAAATGCGGCAATTGCTAACATGATTCGGACAGACTTAAGCATCGCTACGGGTGAGAAGGTCTCATCGTAGTCAATCCCTTGAACTTGTCGAAAACCTTTTGCGACAAGTCGAGCTTTGTAGACAGTAATATTACCGTCAGCGTCAGTCTTCTTCTTGAAGATCCATTTATTCTCAATTGCTTGCCGATCATTGGGCAAGTCAACCAAAGTCCATACTTTGTTCTCATACATGGATCCCATCTCAGATTTCATGGCTTCAAGCCATTTTGCGGAATCTGGGCTCACCATCGCTTCTTCATAGTTCGTAGGTTCATCATGATCTAGTAGCATGACTTCCAGAACAGGATTACCGTACCACTCTGGTGCGGATCTTACTCTGGTTGATCTACGAGGTTCAGTAGTATCTTGTTCTGAAGTTTCATGATCATCATCATTAGCTTCCTCACTAATTGGTGTAGGTGTCACAGAAACTGGTTTCTGTGATGTACTACTTTCCAATAAGGGAGCAGGTACAGTTACCTCGTCAAGTTCTACTTTCCTCCCACTCACTTCTTTCGAGAGAAACTCCTTCTCTAGAAAGTTTCCGAATTTAGCAACAAAAGTCTTGCCTTCGGATCTGTGATAGAAGGTGTATCCAATAGTTTCCTTTGGATATCCTATGAAGACACATTTCTCCGATTTGGGTTCGAGCTTATCAGGTTGAAGCTTTTTCACATAAGCATCGCAGCCCCAAACTTTCAGAAATGACAACTTTGGTTTCTTGCTAAACCACAGTTCATAAGGCTTCGTCTCAACGGATTTTGATGGTGCCCTATTTAACGTGAATGCGGCTGTCTCTAGAGCATATCCCCACAACGATAGCGGTAAATCAGTAAGAGACATCATAGATCGCACCATATCTAGTAAAGTACGATTACGACGTTCGGACACACCATTACGCTGTGGTGTTCCGGGTGGCGTGAGTTGCGAAACTATTCCGCATTGTTTCAAATGTACACCAAACTCGTAACTCAAATATTCTCCTCCACGATCAGATCGTAGGAATTTTATTTTCTTGTTACGATGATTTTCAACTTCACTCTGAAATTCTTTGAACTTTTCAAATGTTTCAGACTTATGTTTCATTAAGTAGATATACCCATATCTGCTTAAGTCATCTGTGAAGGTGAGAAAATAACGATATCCGCCACGAGCCTCAACATTCATCGGACCACATACATCTGTATGTATGATTTCCAACAAATCTGTTGCTCTCTCCATAGTACCGGAGAACGGTGTTTTTGTCATCTTACCCATAAGGCACGGTTCGCAAGTACCAAGTGATTCATAATCAAGTGGTTCCAAAAGTCCATCAGTATGGAGTTTCTTCATGCGCTTTACACCGATATGACCCAAACGGCAGTGCCACAAATAAGTTGCACTATCATTATCAACTCTGCATCTTTTGGCTTCAACATTATGAATATGTGTGTCACTACTATCGAGATTTAATAAGAATAGACCACTCTTTAAGGGTGCATGACCATAAAAGATATTACTCATAAAATAGAACAACCATTATTCTCTGATTTAAATGAATAACCGTCTCGCATCAAACAAGATCCAGATATAATGTTCATGCTTAACGCTGGCACCAAATAACAATTATTTAGGTCTAATACTAATCCCGAAGGTAGATGTAGAGGTAGCGTGCCGACCGCGATCACATCGACTTTGGAACCATTTCCCACGCGCATCGTCACCTCGTCCTTAGCCAATCTTCGCTTAATCCGTAGTCCCTGTTTCGAGTTGCAAATGTTAGCAACAGAACCAGTATCAAATACCCAGGTGCTACTGCGAGCATTAGTAAGGTACACATCAATAACATGTATATCACATATACCTTTGTTCACCTTGCCATCCTTCTTATCCGCCAAATACTTGGGGCAGTTCCGCTTCCAGTGACCAGTCTGCTTGCAGTAGAAGCACTCAGTTTCAGGCTTAGGTCCAGGTTTGGGTTTCTTCTCTTGAGTAGCAACTTGCTTGCTGTTCTTTTTGAAGTTCCCCTTCTTCTTTCCTTTGCCCTTTTTCTTGAAACTAGTGGTCTTATTGACCATCAACACTTGATGCTCCTTCTTGATTTCTACCTCCGCAGCTTTCAGCATTGCGAAGAGCTCGGGAATAGTCTTATTCATCCCTTGCATATTATAGTTCATCACGAAGCTCTTGTAGCTTGGTGGCAGTGATTGGAGAATTCTGTCAATGACGCAATCATCTGGAAGATTAACTCCCAATTGAATCAAGTGATTATTATACCCAGACATTTTGAGTATATGCTCACTGACAGAACTGTTCTCCTCCATCTTGCAGCTATAGAACTTATTGGAGACTTCATATCTCTCAATCCGGGCATTTGCTTGAAATATTAACTTCAACTCCTGGAACATCTCATATGCTCCATGACGTTCAAAACGTCGTTGAAGTCCCGATTCTAAGCCGTAAAGCATGGCACACTGAACTATCGAGTAGTCATCAGCTTTGCTCTGCCAGACGTTCATAACATCTGGTGTTGCTCCAGCAGCAGGCCTGGCACCCAGCGGTGCTTCCAGGACGTAATTCTTCTGTGCAGCAATGAGGATAATCCTCAAGTTACGGACCCAGTCCGTGTAATTGCTACCATCATCTTTCAACTTTGCTTTCTCAAGGAACGCATTAAAATTCAACGGAACAACAGCACGGGCCATCTATCTACAATCAAACATAAACAAGCAAGATACTATCAGGTACTAAGTTCATGATAAATTTAGGTTCAATTAATCATATTACTAAAGAACTCCCACTTAGATAGACATCCCTCTAATCCTCTAAGTGATTACGTGATCCAAATCAACTAAACCATGTCCGATCATCACGTGAGATGGAGTAGTTTCATTGGTGAACATCACTATGTTGATCATATCTACTATATGATTCACGCTCGACCTTTCGGTCTCCGTGTTCCGAGGCCATATCTGTATATGCTTGGCTCGTCAAGTATAACCTGAGTATTCCGCGTGTGCAACTGTTTTGCACCCGTTGTATTTGAACGTAGAGCCTATCACACCCGATCATCACGTGGTGTCTCAGCACGAAGAACTTTCGCAATGGTGCATACTCAGGGAGAACACTTCTTGATAATTAGTGAGAGATCATCTTAAAATGCTACCGTCAATCAAAGCAAGATAAGATGCATAAAAGATAAACATCACATGCAATCAATATAAGTGATATGATATGGCCATCATCATCTTGTGCTTGTGATCTTCATCTTCGAAGCACCGTCGTGATCACCATCGTCACCGGCGCGACACCTTGATCACCATCGTAGCATCGTTGTCGTCTCGCCAATCTTATGCTTCCACGACTATCGCTACCGCTTAGTGATAAAGTAAAGCATTACAGCGCAATTGCATTGCATACAATAAAGCGACAACCATATGGCTCCTGCCAGTTGCCGATAACTTGGTTACAAAACATGATCATCTCATACAATAAAATTTAGCATCATGTCTTGACCATATCACATCACAACATGCCCTGCAAAAACAAGTTAGACGTCCTCTACTTTGTTGTTGCAAGTTTTACGTGGCTGCTACGGGCTTAAGCAAGAACCAATCTTACCTACGCATCAAAACCACAACGATAGTTTGTCAAGTTGGTGTTGTTTTAACCTTCGCAAGGACCGGGCGTAGCCACACTCGGTTCAACTAAAGTTGGAGAAACTGACACCCGCTAGCCACCTTTGTGCAAAGCACGTCGGGAGAACCGGTCTCGCGTAAGCGTACGCGTAATGTCGGTCCGGGCCGCTTCGTCCAACAATACCGCCGAACCAAAGTATGACATGCTGGTAAGCAGTATGACTTATATCGCCCACAACTCACTTGTGTTCTACTCGTGCATATAACATCAACACATAAAACCTAGGCTCGGATGCCACTGTTGGGGAACGTAGTAATTTCAAAAAAATTCCTACGCACACGCAAGATCATGGTGATGCATAGCAACGAGAGGGGAGAGTGTGATCTACGTACCCTTGTAGACCGACAGCGGAAGCGTTAGCACAACGCGGTTGATGTAGTCGTACGTCTTCACGGCCCGACCGATCAAGCACCGAAACTACGGCACCTCCGAGTTTTAGCACACGTTCAGCTCGATGACGATCCCCGGACTCCGATCCAGCAAAGTGTCGGGGAAGAGTTCCGTCAGCACGACGGCGTGGTGACGATCTTGATGTTCTACCGTCGCAGGGCTTCGCCTAAGCACCGCTACAATATTATCGAGGATTATGGTGGAAGGGGGCACCGCACACGGCTAAGAAAATGATCACGTGGATCAACTTGTGTGTCTAGGGGTGCCCCCTGCCCCCGTATATAAAGGAGCAAGGGGAGGAGGCCGGCCGGCCCTATAGGCGCGCCAAGGAGGAGTCCTCCTCCTAGTAGGAGTAGGACTCCTACTAGGAGGGGGAAGGAAGTGGGGAAGGAGAAGGAAAGGGGGGCGCCGCCCCCCCCTCTCCTAGTCCAATTCGGACCAGGGGGGAGGAGGCGCGCGGCCCACCCTGGTTGCCCTTCTCTTTCTCCACTAAGGCCCATATGGCCCATTACTTCTTCCAAGGGGGTTCCGGTAACCCTCCGGTACTCCGGTTTTCTCCAAAATCACCCGGAACACTTCCGGTGTCCGAATATAGCCGTCCAATATATCAATCTTTATGTCTCGACCATTTCGAGACTCCTCGTTATGTCCGTGATCACATCCGGGACTCCGAACTAACTTCGGTACATCAAAACTCATAAACTCATAATATAACTGTCATCGAAACCTTAAGCGTGTGGACCCTACGGGTTCGAGAACAATGTAGACATGACCGAGACATGTCTCCGGTCAATAACCAATAGCAGAACCTGGATACTCATATTGGCTCCTACATATTTTACGAAGATCTTTATCGGTCAGACCGCATAACAACATACGTTGTTCCCTTTGTCATCGGTATGTTACTTGCCCGAGATTTGATCGTCGGTATCTCAATACCTAGTTCAATCTTGTTACTGGCAAGTCTCTTTACTCGTTTCGTAATACATCATCTCGCAACTAACTCATTAGTTGCAATGCTTGCAAGGCTTATGTGATGTGCATTACCGAGAGGGCCCAGAGATACCTCTCCGACAATCGGAGTGACAAATCCTAATCTTGAAATACGCCAACCAAACATTTACCTTTGGAGACACCTGTAGAGCTCCTTTATAATCACCCAGTTATGTTGTGATGTTTGGTAGCACACAAAGTGTTCCTCCGGCAAATGGGAGTTGCCTAATCTCATAGTCATAGGAACATGTATAAGTCATGAAGAAAGCAATAGCAACATACTAAACAATCGGGTGCTAAGCTAATGGAATGGGTCATGTCAATCACATCATTCTCCTAATAATGTGATCCCGTTAATCAAATGACAACACATGTCTATGGTTAGGAAACATAACCATCTTTGATTAATGAGCTAGTCAAGTAGAGGCATACTAGTGACGTTTGGTTTGTCTATGTATTCACACAAGTATTATGTTTCCGGATAATACAATTCTAGCATGAATAATAAACATTTATCATGATATAAGGAAATAAAATAATAACATTATTATTGCCTCTAGGGCATATTTTCTTCACTGCCTGCTCGGGAATAGGTAGAGCAGGGCTGCCAACCGGCCTGGCCGCCTCGATCCGAGCACTGCGGCGGGAGGAGGTCACCAGCGACGAGGTCGACCTAGCCCGCCTGGAGTAGGCCGCGGTCCGGGGGGTGGAGGGGGGGCGGCCACCGGGGTGGTCACCACCACCTGCAGCCCTACGGCAGCGGGGTCCAGGAGCATCAGAGAAAGACCCGAAGGCGTCGGGCCGCAAGGCCGCACAGAAGCCGGAGGAGCTGGCGGCGCCGGAGCCAGATCGTCGTCGGAAGGCTGGATCTCCACCCCCGGCTGCGTCCTGGCTGCCGCAGGCAGCGGGGAGGAAAGCAGCGTCATCTCCAGCGTGTTGGGATCTACGATAGGGTGCGACAACTGCAAATTAAAAATTCCTACGCGCAGAACAACCAAGAACATGCTACGGGAGATGGATCACAGATCGTTACCACTAGACGTGCAGTGCCGTGTAGCGGAAGAAGAGTTGGGGTAGCGCGTCCACGTGGATCGTCTCCTCCTCGTCCGATCTCCCTTGTACAACCGGTGGTTGGTTCCCACGTACAGGTTCGCCAGAGCGGCGCAAGTGCACCGCCTCTAACGGTATCCGCGCGTGCAGGAGGAACGTCGTGCGGCGGATTGCTAGGTCCGGTAACACAACCGGCGGCGAGTGCGGTGTCTATTCGCAACACATGCAAACCCTAGTGACATCGCCAAAGCGATCAACCGCATGAGTGTGCACACCTCCACTATATATAGGCATCCGTCACGGGCTCAACACTTGGGCCCCGCACGGACCCTAAAGCCCATAAGTCTACTCGGCCATAATCCGAATACAGTTTGGATCACATCCAACCAGTGTCCTCGGATCCGACCTCGTAGGTTCCTTCCCTTAAGCGTGTGACCCCTTAGGTTCAAGTCGGCTTGGTCGCAGTTCAGATCACCTCCGAACTACACGGTTGGTAGCGGCCTCTAGAAAGGCATGCCGAACACCAAGCAGACTATGAAGCTGGTTAGTGAACCTGTACATCACACTTCCATTCCTTTTGCCACACGATACATGTTGTCGAGCTCAAGGCGAGTCTGTCATCCTTGTGGTAGCCCAACCTCTTTCTCGTTCCAGTGATGCCGACCACTATCCGGATTATCTCATAATCCTTGTCGCATGGCCATGCTTATCCTGGTCGGATCACACGAGGGGCCCAGAGTATATCTCTCCTGGTCGAAGGGGCAAATCTCATCTTGCTCGACCATGTCTCGCAGCATGGGTCTGGACAAGCCTGAAACCTACCTTTGTAACTACCCAGTCACGGAGTAGCGTTTGGTCGGCCCAAAGCAAGTCTGTCACCATCCTGAGTACATGCGTTAGCTCAGGTCTTAGGACATAGAACATATATTGTACTAGAGACTCACAGATGACATATCGTTGCGTCTCATAGTTGGGTCTGTCTGACTTAGACCTTATCTCGACTCGGATCCGACTACGTCGAATCCGACCAGATCCGTCCAAGTCCATATTATCCGGTTAGCATCCAATGCTCCATGGCTAGTGAGACCAAGCCATCGCCCGTGTCATATGCTAGTCTAGTTGGCTACGCGTCCACACAGCCCTTTCGACTAGGGACCTTTTAGGACAGTCATCATACAATGCATAATCCCACAAACAAGTCACGTACTTGCTGATACACATCATTGATAATGTCCAAGGACTATCTTTATTCATAAACACATAGGAAATATCATCATACATGATTGCCTCTAGGGCATATCTCCAACATAGCGTCGCATCAGCATCGGCCGGGTCAGAGGGGGTCGGGTCCAGGGTGGCCACGACCGCCCCCGGGGACCCCACCAACGGAGCGGGAAGCATGGGCGTGGCCGAGCGGGGCGGGTCCGAGGTGGCCTCGACGGAGAGGTTGGTGAAGACATCAAGCAGCTGACCGACGGGGGAGCGAGGTGATGAGACGGGGAAGACTTGAAGGCTGGCGTTCGAAGCGTCGAGGCCATCGTCGGGGGGCGGCGTAATGGCCGAGGAGCGGGTGCGGCCGGTCCCGCCGCCACTCCTAGCAGGGGTGGGGGGCTGGTCGTGAGGAGGACTGTCCTTGGAGTCATCGTCGTCCTCCTCCGAGCCGAAGCGGTGTCCGTGACGGGGGTCGCGGTCACTGCATCGATCCCCCGCCCCATCTCCGCCTGGCCCACCCTCCAAGAAGCTGTCGTCGGGGATGTGGGGGCGGCCAATGTGGTTGGGCGGCTCGGGGGAGATGCGGAGGTCAAAACCCTGATCGTTGAAGAACACCCGGATCGTGGCGTGAAGCTTGGATGAGCCGAGGCATTTGACCTTGACGCGAACCTCCTCGTCCTTGCGGAGGGATAGCTCGTCCACGACCACCACCTTGCCGAGGATGCGGGACATGCTCCGAATAACCCGCTCTGAACGAGCGATGTCGGGTAGGCCCTCGATGAGGATCCAAGCAGTGTCCAAGACCGCCACCGCCAGGGGGTCCCGCACCGGCACGGAGATGTCCACTACTAGGCCGTGAAGGGCTAGAGTGATGTCTCCGCTGCGGGTGCCGTAGCCGTGGCTGATGGTGTCGGAGAACACAACCGAGAACTGGCCTCCGGGGAGCATGGTGACCTGCCAATCCCAGGAGCAGTGGTAGAGATGGTTGAGCTCTTCCTCTAACATCTCCGGCGAGGCGACCCCGTCCTTCATGTGACAAGCGCCAGGAGCGATGGTGAGGGGGAGGGGATGTCAGGCACCTCGACGTGGAAGAAGCCGAGGCCCTCAATCCCATGCCCGTACATCCAACACTCCTCCGGCACCGGGCGGTCGGGGCACAGGATCGCCGGGTGGTCAGGATCCGAGCAGAGGTAGCAACCCTAGGGACGAGTACAAGCGACCTGGGAGTGGCCGGAAAGGCCGCAATTGAAGCACTTGACGAGGTCGGAGATGCGGTCATCAGGGAGAAGCGCCGTTGTGGTGGAAGCCGCCAGGTCCCGAGAAGAACCAATGGCTGGGGCTGCGGCATTGGCACGCCCCAAACCCCTCTTCTTCTTGCGTTTGCCGCCCGGCCGGCCCCGACCCGCGCCATTGCCCGCGGGGGCTGGTACCGGTGAGGTTGGGCAGCGGGGGGCGGAGGGCCTTGCCGGGCCGCGGCCTGGGAGCGGTCAGGAGACCGGGGGCGACCGGAGCGCGCAGGGGATCGACTGGAGTCCCACCGGCGAACCGGGGAGGGCGAGAGGCGGCGCTGGTCGCGCCACTCGGAGGTGGGAGGCGGCGAACGGGACCGGCCCCGGAGGTCCGACCGGCCGGGCGAGCGGCAAGGAGGGGACCGGCGAGTCTCGCGAGGAGGCGACCGGCGGTCACCGCGGCTAGCGAGTTGCCGGCGGAGGTCGGCCTCATGACGGAGGGCGTCGGGGGAGGGGCGGGAGGAGTTGTGCCGGTCATCACGTCGGTCGTCCACGCGGGCGTCGTCGGGCCTGCGCTCATCAACGCGGCGTTTGGGCCGCGGGGCCGCGTCATGCCAGTCCCAGGTCATGCCAGCGGGGGGCGACGGCGGGGAGGGGGGACGTCGCCGGCGGCGAGGGAGGATGGGGCGCGGGCTAGGGTTCGAACAGAGATGGGAGGGGGCGAGATGGGGTGCCTGGGGAAACCGCTCGGCGTCAAAAATAGGCCGAATCGCCGGGCCGGTCGGACCGGCCCAGGAACGCGCCAAAGTGGGCTGGCCCGAAGGCGTAGCCGCACCAGGTGGGGGCCCAGCGCCAGGCCCAGGCGCCTTCTGGCCCACAGCGGCGCGGCCCAGCCAGCGGGGCGGGGCGGCAGCACCTAGGGTTTCCCCCGACGCTGCGGCCACCACCGCGGCCGGCGCCGGCGTCAACCTAGGTACCACGGCGAGCCAAGGGCGGCGGAGGGGCTGGGAGGGGGAGAACCGGAGCGAGGAGGATCCAAACGCGGCTATGAACGGGCGGAAGGGGGAACGACGACCGACCACCGAAGAAGCAGCCGCCGGCGAAGACGCGGCAGGCCGGCCGGTGACCGCGGCGGGGCGCCAAGAGCGTCGAGCACTGCCCAGGTCGGACCGCCCCGCGACACCCCACGCCGGAGCGCGGCGGTGGCGAGCGGTCCTAGACCCAAGGGAGGCCCTTTTGCGCGGGGTCAGCAGGAGGGGGAGAGGAGGAGGCCGGCAAGCCGAAGGGGAGGACGGGCAGCCGTGCCGCGGTGAGGCCACCAGCCCAGGCCGAGGCGCCACGCGGCGGGCCGGCAGGTCTCGCCGGACGATGGGGCGGCCGGCAGCGGTGTCATCGTCCTCAGCCAAATCGGCCCAGCGCAGCGGCGCGACAGTCGCGGCGGGGGCGGCAACAGCCTGGGAAGGCGAAGGCAGCGAGGTCCCGGCCAGGGGAGCAGGGTCGACGGAGGGCAAGGGAGCGGCACCGGCGGCCAGGGGAATTTAGGAAGGGAGTTATTACACGGGTGATTAGCTCCTTTGGCTATCGGGATAAGGCATCTCTACAACCGTGCAATTCTAATAGAACCGACGGTCGCCGGATGGTCTGACGATGGTCTGATGATGGTACATGTGGTGGTGTGAGCATGTGCGTCCGCTTCTAAGTTGTACCCATTGCTTGTAGATAGAGTAGAAGATAAAAGGAGGAAATGTAAGTAGTACAGACCAAGCAAACAGCATCACCAATCTCGGCGCACCATCAATCCGTACAGAACACCGCCATCGATCCAAACATTGTACCGCGCACCCAACAGTCCCACGAAGTTACTACGCACTCAGGTCCGATGCTCGAGACTTGGCAACAACAGCGACAACAAACGATCGGCCCCCTCGACTAAACGAAGGACCAGTCCATGAAGGCGAAGCAGACGCAGTGGGCGCCGCCGGCGCCGGCGCCGCCGTCGTCGAGCACCTTCCACGCCACCGCCTTCCCGTACGACGCCGGCCGGCCCATGCTCGACGCGCACGTCCCGCCCTCGACGCACGCGTACCCCTGCTCCGCGACGCTCGCCATCAGGTCCGCGCACAGCAGGCCCTTCCTCCCCTGGTCGCAGTCCAGCACCTTGTCCATGGTCATCTCCCGGAGCGCCGCCAGCGTCGTCTCCAGCATGTCCAGCCCGGACTGGTTCGCGAACGTCAGCACCGGCATCGCCTGCACCGTCACAGCACCATAGATCGAGTCAGCGATAACAAACAGACCATAGTGTTGAAAGAAGCAGTTCAAGGTGAGTAAAACCCTGTAACAGTACCTTGAGAGAGCAGCATAGGATGGCGCTGGTATGGTGCCAGAGGGCCTTGAGCGCCGACTCGCCGCTGCCAGCGTCTGCGGCTTTGATGAGCTCGGCGCCGAAGTGAAATCTGGACACGATCAACCCAGCAGCATCAGGACAAAACACAAACTAACCGAACACACCCTGGTATACCATGATAACCGCAAGACTACAGACCTGTAGCTCTGGACAATCCATCGGGAGAGCGTGGCCGCCTCCGGAGTAACAGGGGGGAGGAGGCGAGAGCTTCCATGCGGCACGAGGTGCGAGGACGACAGCGCCAACGCTATCCTCTGCACCGACGAGATGATGCTGCGCATGTACTGCCGCGCCATGGCCGCCACGCTGTCCTGCAGGTGGCTCTCGAAGGCAAACTGAAACGCGATCGTCATGACAGCCTTCGATCCACTCCTGGAGTGACCGGCTATCCTGCTTCCGGGTGTTCCAGCCTCGAGGGTGGACGCGAGGTCCAACGTGCAGTTTGGGCTAGACGTGTCCTGCGAAACATACATGCAGCAAGAAGAGAATTAAATTGACGGTCTCAAGCTGAGATGTTGTCTCATATTTGGGTGAAATCTACTCACAAGAGGGGAGTCGATCGGAATGATGCGGAAACCGGAGGGCAGCAGCGGAGAATCATCGCTGAAAGATGCGTCTATGGGTGCAAAGATAAGCTCTGAACAAGTGCCCATGGGGTTCTCGTCTATCCCGTTGTACATCTGCCAATTCAATCCAGAGGACAAATTTACAAAGGAGACAAATTATTTTCCCAAAAGCTCAGATGAGCAAATTGATGAGAATATGTGCATCAGGTTATCTCGTTCGGTTAGGTAGTGAAAAAATGGCATTAAGAAGCAAAACTCACCTGCAACAGGAAAAGATCACGATGCATCAATGTATCTTGATAGTTACTGGCATTTCCTATCTTGATAACTTCCAAGAACTGAAGATAATAAATCGCGCAGTTAAAACATGGAGCAGAAGGATACTATGAGGCAGGGGTTTGTAAAATTTACAGAAGACCAGGAGCTTACTTCTTCAGGGTCAAACGTGTGCGCTAATGGAAGTATAACCTGGCCGCTAAATCCTCCAAGACGAGACATAGGTAAATTGCAGAAATTCGGTTTCAGCGCGGAAGCAAAGAATGCATCTAAACTGCTATCGGCCCACTGCGACCGATGCTCCCGCAAAAACCGCAGTAGTGATGGTGGTGAGACATCCTACAATCATTATCAGAACCAATGTTAATATCAGACTCTTTTTCAGGAAAACAAACTTGAAGTGTGTAAAGAAACTAACCTGCAACAACATCGACGCCTTTGCACAAAGAACACCAGTACTAACCATGGGCAGTCCATCATTGAATGTTGCGTTGCAACTCATCAATTTACTCGGGGATGAATTAACAGAGATACAAACATCATCTACGCCATCGCTCTCAATCACGGACCATCCATCATCAGCAAGCCCGCCAAGAGTTTCATTGAAACCTCTGAAAACAGGTGCGGAATCAGTTACACTCTTTACTGAAACAGATTCATGATAAGGAGCATCTACAATCTGCCTGTGCTGTTCAAGAGCCCAACCTGGTGAGCTTTTGGCTCAGAGCCCGCAAGGCTGCAGGCTGTCTGCCCCATCCAGTGATTACAGAATGAGTATCTTCATGAGCAACTTGTCTGAGATAGCGCAAGGCCTGGATTTGCAAAATTGTGTTACTCCAAATATTAATGTTTTATGCGTAAGCATGAAGTGTTATCAAGAGCAATAAAAATAGAGTATAGTCCATGTTATAGTACCGCCATCGACATCTTCTGGGCCACCATGGCAGAAGATTCATACAGCGGCCTCACAACTTCAGGCACACTCCAAGGCTGTGCACGAACGCAAAGTAGCTTGCTTAGTTTTCTGTGATAGTTAAACTAGATAAAGAAACAGTTTGTCATTTGTTGCTGAATTGTTATTACCTCCAGGTCCAAATGGTCAACGATGTGAATCACGCTACCTCCACCATCACTAGGCCGGATCAAGAACCCGCTGGGAAGCATCTCACCTCTAACAAAAGGCTGCACAAGGGGCATGCTGGGGCCTCCTTGCTTGGTACTGAGTGATCTTTCACATACCTTTAGAGCAAAAACAGTCAGGTGGCTGACGCATGAACACGCAATGATACTAATTGGACATGAACGGTCGATGATCAGTAACTCACCACTAGGCTTCCATCATCAAGAATGGAGGTGTACCGCATCAACCAGAAGTCACGAGCTGGTGCTAATGTCGTCGGAGCATAGAGCTGCGTACAGATGGCAAAAGATGTGAAGTTCATGACAGGGTATCAGCTAAGGTCTGTCATGGACTCATGGGAGAGTTAACGAGGCTGTTCCTACCTGCATGTAGAGCAGCTCGATCGTGCCATTGCTACCAGCAGGCAGCACATTTACTACCTCCATAGAGCGGCAATCACGCAGCCACAGTGGCCGATCCTTGAGGATTTCGGCAACCTGAGTCGGCAACAGTCAGGAACACTCTTTGATTTTAACAAAACTAAAAGCGGGGAGGTGTAGTGGAGTGAAAGCAAGGAAATAGTCCAAAAAAAAAGAGGTGAAAGCAATGAGCTTACTTTGGCAGGCTCCATGCCTACGAGGCCGCAAGCTCGCGCAGCAACACCCGCGCAGCCATGCGAGATGGCGATGATTCCAATGGAATCCGGACCAGGCTGCAGACAACACGAATGGTTGGTTGAGCACACCATGCAAGCAAGAAGTTGAAAGTTCAGAAAGAGGGAAACTGATGGGAGTTGAGAGGAAAGAGACCTTCATCCCAGGCATTTGGACCCACTCGACGGCGGTTCCGGTGGCCTTGGACAGAAACTCCGTTAATGTCTCCTCCGCGATGGACATCAATCTGCAGGAAACCAGCAGTACTAAAAATCCATGCATACACATCACACAGAAACTAGCTGGCTGCTATACATATATAGGAAAAGAAAACAAAAGCAAAGAGATGAACATGGCCTCCTGCAAGGACCGAACACAAGTAACGTACCCAGCAGGGCTGGCATCGCGGGGCGGCGGCGGCGGCACGACGACGACGCCGTTCTGCTGGCCGCTGGTGACGACCGACTCGCAGCTCGTGTCCGTGGTGGCCAGCCCCGCCTGCAACGGCAACGGGAGAACAGGAGGAGGAGGAGTAAAGGCGTGAGCTCGCGGCGGCGGCAACAAGGGAGGTGGGCTCATCATCGTCGCCGGGGACGGGGGAGGTGGAGGAGGGCGTACGCTGTGCGTCTGCTGGCGGTAGTAACCGTTCTCGTAGACGAGGTGGGAGACCTGCTTCTGGAGGCGGTCGTTCTCCTCCATGAGCAGCTTGTTCATGGCGGCGAGCTTGCGGTTGAGCGACTGCAGGCGGCCGGACTCCTTGCGCTGCTTCTCCCGGCAGCGGCGGTTCTGGAACCACACCTTGATCTGCTTGGGGTCGACGCTGGCCAGCACGGCGCACTCCCGGACCAGCTGCTGCCGCCGCAGCGAGCTCGGCTTGGGGCACTCGTAGTAGAGCCGCTCCAGCGCCTCCACCTGCTCCGGCGTGTAGCGCACGTACTTGCTCGCGTCCATGGCCGCCGCCGCCGCCGCCTCCCTCGCCTCCCGCGCCGTCACCATCGGCACCTACCCACAAGTACGTACGTGTCTACCTACCTATCCCTCTCTCTACCCTGCAGCCGTTGGTTGAAGGGTACGTACGTGGACTAGTAGAGTGGAGTGAGGAAGAAGGCCTAGGTGGTGGGGCATGTGGCTAGCATGGGGAAGGTGGGAGGGCGCGAGAGGCCATGGCCGGAGCGCCGGTGCCGGTGCCGCTCGCTTAGCTTAATTTCCGATAGCTAGTGGCCGGGCATCGGCAAGCACAAGGAGGGCCGTGCTTTTTGGGTCGACGAGCTGTAGTGTCGCTTCTTCTTTAAAGAAGGCAGAAGCAAAAGGAAAAAAACTCGGTCGACCGATCGAACCAACCGCGCGCGCGTGCTATTAAATTTCGAAAAGGAAAGCTCCGTGCGGCCTCATCCAACCCATTCCCGGCCGTCCGCCATAGTTTTTGTTCATCTCATCTCCCCCACCTACAGCAGCAGTTAAACCATCCGTCTTCAGAGCGCAGGGATTTTGCAGAAAAGAAAGAAAGAAAACACTTCAACTCCGTGCCGGCTCATCCAATCCGATTCCGGCATTTTTCGTGTCCTCCGCCAACAACAGTAAACCATTCAGGATGCAGGGATTTCACTCGAATTTCGCATAAATTTTACAGACAAAAAAACAGTCCAGCACCCATAGAATCCGGCGAAACTACCCATCCAAACATGCTACACACATTACTTTTGTCAGTAATTAAAATTCAGAAGCTATTTGGAGCTAGCGAGGATTATCAGAAATACCCGATCATCAGAGTGTGCTGTGCACATTCCCAGTTAGAATCAGTACCGTAGTTTAACTTTAAAAAAAAAAAAAAACGGACCACTACACACTAGTTTGCGGACGCAACTAACTGGAAGCTTTCCGCACATGCTTTAGCAGATTCGAGGCTTTACTTATCTTTTTTTCTTCTTTACCTGTTTTTCTATCGGTAGAATACAAGCTGCATCTTTTTCCTTTGTCGCGCGCGCCACGCACAGACAGAGAAAACAACTGGAAAATTCAGCAGCAGCGATGGCTAAAGGAATCCCTTTTCCTTTATCTTTTCCCTGCTGCCCTCCTCCTTTCAATATTTCCGCGAGCGCTATGCTCAAGAGACATTCCCCCTGAGCCAGGGCGTGAGCTCTCGATCCTGGAGATCGCCCGCGGATATTCCTCGTGGGTTTGCGTAAGTTCGCTAATTATATGGCCCTCTTGGGCGTGCCGCATCTCTCCCCTGATCCCTCTTCCATAGAAACACTCAAAACTCCTCTAGAAAACAAAACAAAAACAAAAAATATACATCCCTTCGGCGGTCCAGAAATGAATCCAGATTTCTTCAGCGTTCAAGGTCTCTAACAATTGTGTGCGATTTTAGTGCTATTTCGATTTTCCTTCGATGATCTGATAGCCGTTTCTGAAGGCAAAGCAAGAGAGCAGGAGGCTGCTCCAAAGAGCAAAGCAGCGGTACCTGATCAGAGCCAGAGAATTTTCCTCGAGATTGGAGACGGGGGGCAGAGAGGCTTTCATCTCATCTCCTTTGGTATAGTAGTAAAACACGTAACGGGTCGGGTTGTGTGTGCGCGGGAAAGCGGATTTTCCTCGGCAATTGGAGCCTGATTAAAGCCGGCGTTGCGCATCTTGGACTCCCATCCGCCCCATACAGATTCCGTGTCAGTATATCTCAGCAACACACCACGGCGTCGGTGAAAATCCGCCCAGGCTTTCCCTTTCTTTCTTTGCAACGCTTCTTTTTACCGCCTCTTTCTTTTTTACTGCTTTGCTCCATCCTGGTCTCGCGGTTCCAGAACGGGCAGCGATCATTTCAAACACCATGTCTTTTACCACTACTACTACTACTACTACCTCTTCACAAGGCTTCAGGCACTCGTCAAACACCCGGGCAATTTTTTATTAATTGTGAAAAATGCGTGGGCATATTCACTATGCAGAATTTCCGTTAAATGCTTCACTTCATGACTCTTTAGGTAGATAATAAAATTCTGGCATAGCTCGAAGTACTGTTTTCTCTCTTCTTTTTTACAACTGAGGAGCTCCGATTCTGCATGTGATACTTTCTTAAAATGGGTCTTATATGATCCTATTTTCCAGGTGGGTCTACCTTCATGAATTTGCAGGCGAATTTCATGAGTGAGGTTTTATTTTATGATTTTGCAGACATGCTAGATGGGTTTCTCCTCGTCCCTGCAGTATTTGGGAGCAAATTACCATCCTCAGGATGGTATGAGCCTATTTGGAATGCAGGATTTATACACATAAAAAATGTAACCAGTACGTAGTATGGACACTGACAAATTTGCTATTTATGTCCATTTTCTCTAGAACCAAAACCATTGCCACTCTGAAATGTGGGAAATCGAAGAAGAAAAACATGGCAACTATATAGGAGTGGCAATGCAGCGCAATTCTATAAGAATACAAACAACACTATTGACCTCGAAAGATGTTTGCTCTAACAGCGCACAAAAATTGTTTCCTAGAGATCTAGCCTAGCAAGTTCAAATTTCTCATCATATTCCACATAGATTGAGCCACCTCATAGAAATTTTGTAGGAATGCGCAATCAGAAGGGCCTAGAAACATATCAGTTTAGGTTTTTGTTTGGTCATTTAAATGAATCCACACTACAAGTTATAGATCTCTAGTTCCCATCTGCATTACACTGCAATGATATCGTATTAATGCAGGTAGCCACAAAGGGGGGTTGCAGGCTATCAGCTTGACAGCTCCAAGCCAACCACTATTGAGTACTGGTCCACATGGCACCTGCCAAGACCACACTTTACCTCATATCAAAACTCAAAAGGAGATACTCCATGCTTCCTTTTCCACTCTGAGGAGAGGAGATACTCTGCTGCAAACATATGAAAACATATATTTTTTGTATTAAAAACGGCCAAAGCTAAAAAGCTAGGGCTTGTCCTATCCCACTACCAACACCTAACCTGGGTCTGACGTGTCATGGCCTGGATATGCACACCTTTTGTGTTATTCTAAGCTAATCACCCATCCATGGTCCTCTTTGGCCTCCCCAGATTTGCAAAACTAATATTTTTTTGGTGATCTTATCAGCCCATCGCCCCTTCTTTTGAATAACCAGCAGACTTATTCTAAACCCACCACCAATCCCTCCTCTCACTGGGCAGTCAGCTTTTGTTAACAATGCCACCAAAATCCCACTTTTCCCCCACTTACCAATGGCGGTGGCCAAATGCAATGCTTTGAGTTTTATATTTTTTCAATCAAGATTATCAAGGAGAGCACTAAGCACATATTTAAGATGTGAATTCACATGGAAAAGCATCGGGCATGTGGCAGATAATGGAACGGGGTTTAAGGGGGGACAGGATGGCCTACCGTGCAGGCCATTACCGCTTGGAAAAGGCACCGAGATCCAAACAAATTCCGAGACACACTGCACTTTGGAAACGAATGGTGTCTGGATACTGCAGTGGAAAGCATAGTCGGCGAATCATTACAAGATCTATACAGGGGCAGTAACATTCCAGAATTCAAGAAGTGACAGGTCGTAGTAACTAGTAAGATGCGAAAACATATTTGTCGCCACAAAGTATACTGGCCTTGGATTGGATGGGTGCGACCAAACCCATCGAATAAAACAAGCTTGAAGATGCCCCCCTTGAAGTAATCGCTTCCACACAACTGTCTGGTCCATTTATCTTGTCCGAATTGTCACCTTCAATTTGACACACCTGGGATAGACAATGGATCCTACGACAGGATGAATTCAGTTGACAGGTGTTCTCTAGATGGTGAAATGAAAAGGACAGTGAAAGTCATATCTGGCTGACTTACAACTAGGTAGACAGGAATTCAATCAGTCGCCTGTCAAGATCAAAGTGCTGGCAGAGAAGCTTCTGCAAGAAAGGTATAGGCATAATATCACTATATCATACATCTCTCCCAAAAGCAATACCACATAGTTGAAGCTCATCATTAATGCTTGATATAGTTGAATTTGACAATAAGGTCAGTGAGGAAGACAGTGTAGCTAACTGAAGTTTCAGGAGCTCTATCATTGATGCAGCTTTGATGTGTTAACATCTCGGTAATCAGTGCTTTGATTGAGGCACAATGCCAGATAGCCAGCCCTGATATTTTGTCGGAACTAAAACGAAAGGAGACTGTGGTGTCATATTGCACCACATATCATCAGGTTTCACAGCTTTTTTAGGTCGGCCATATCTCAACTATTTCACTTCCACCCTTTTCTTTAACAGGGAGGTAGAGAACTGGAGAGTGTTGCTCAGTCAGCGAGGTGCGTGAGTACATGCAAGCCCACCTGTGTTCAAGTTCGGGACCAGGCAGGAAGCTCATGGTTGTCTGAAAATGCCCTAGGGGCTAGTATCTGTAGGCCTCGTTTTAGGTCCGCCACCCTCACTAGGTTGTCTCAACTATATTTGTTTCCTTTTTCTTTTCAGGAACTGGGGTTACCGGTTTCCCACAACTGGAATAACCAGCCAAATCAAAATTAGGTACAGAAGTAGAATAATGAAGCTCTTTAGACAAAGCAACCATATTCCTAATTCTTAATGTCAAAACTTGATTTGGCTATATGCCTAGAAGTAACTTGTTTCTGGCTATTCCTCCAGTTGTGAAAATAACAACATTATTGATTCTCTTGCTACAAGACAGTTTGTTCGAACAGATAATATTCCAAAGATATATCATATTAGTCTGTACACGAAAAGGGGGAGATGATGAACTTATTTCAGTCATAAGTCATAATAAAAATATGGAAGTGATGAAAACTAACCTTGGTAACTTTTGGCACGAATACTTTTGTTCCGTTTCCAATTTCTGGGAGCCGAGCAACTTCGGTCGCCTTGTCAAACAGTATATAAGTGGGAAGATGATCTGTCAATGAAATCAACAGAGAATGTAACCCTCGTGGGAAGAAAGACTTGAGCACATTCTGAACAAGATCCAGTAAGGAGTCCATCGATTATGTAGGACTGAAATGTAGACCATCCAAACCAAGAAAAAAAGAGCATAGATGGCAGAAGTAAAATTAAAGATTTACCCCACATGGATATTCCAAACCTCGCTGCAGCATTTGGAAAATGCCCAAGATCAACTAATCCAAAAGAAATGTTCTTGTTGGAGTATCTGCATTAAAAGAATCATCAGAACGTGATCCAATATATGGAAAATACTACTCCCTCTGTTCACTTTTATAAGACCTTGAAGACATTTCAGACAATGTACAAAACAGCCATTTTGAGTTTTCTGAAATGACTTACAAAAGTGAACGGAGGGAGTACTTATATTGTGCTCAGAACAAGCTAAAGCTATTTGATAGATTATTACACTAATGACTAATCATACTAATATTGACTGTGAAAACATAAGCTCGCTAATCAGTAAAATAGCGTATATCCATTTCAAAAAAAGAAGTAAAATAAAATAGTGTATTTCAGAAGCAAAGTAATGCAAATGGCATGAGGCTGCAAAGCTAAATGACAAGAATATCTTGTGCTTCCAGCTAAGACTCAACCTCAAACTCTCTCAAGTAATGCCCAGCTAATACCTAACTCTAGTAGCCCTAGATTGTAAATTACTGCAAACTGTCAAATATAATGACGGAAAGAGTCTATTTTACTGGAGAGTTTTGAGACTTATTGTACAAATACAGAGCTCAGAAGTGCAAAAATAATTGTAAAAGGAGTAAAAGAAACTCCAAATAACTTACATGTTAGAGAGTTCAGGCATGACACTGCTTGCTTGTATACATGGTGTTAAAAAGGAAGTCCGGAACTCAACCTGTTAAAATTTAAATAACAAATCGAACAATGAGCAAATTCTGAATAGGATCCTACTCACTGAAGGCAGTAACATATAATATGGGATTGAAATATATGTTATCAGAAGTCTACCACAAAAGTGAAATGCAAATGTAGTAAAAAAATAAGTACAGGAAATTACCAGCCAAAATCGTGTTGTTGGCTCTTCAGTTAGCAGGCTTTCCAGTTGCAACGGGGTCAAATGATTTAAATGACCTAAGTAAAAAAAATGAACATCTTATCTCATCTCCGAATTAAGAGAGAAGTGTGGTGATGTTTGAAATTAGTATAAAATCAATATGAATAATGCGAGTATGTGTAATACTAATTCAGTATTATCACTTAACAGAAGAATATGATTCTACAGTGCCACGTTTTTAGCAATTGGATGTACATATGGGTGTGCCTAAGGAAAAGTGGTACTCACGCATAGTAAAAGGATCGAAATTGTTAAGCTAGAAACCAATTTGTGAGCATAATTTATTCAACTCATGATCTTGATCCGGCTCAAAACCTTCTGTCATGCATTTTTTCCAGGTTTGCAATATTGGTAATCCCCAGCTAAATTAACTTTTTTAGATGATCCACTTTACCAATTTCAGATTAAGGCCTTTTAGGCTAATTAGTGAATAGGCCTCACAATTCCAGCTGCAATAATTCTCGCTAAGAAGTAAGAAGAATGCCCACGTTGTGGCAATTCAGGAACTGGGGTTATCCTACAACATGTACTAGTATACCAGTGTGATTCTGGGTTCCAAACTCCTGTCTTTGAGACAAGTGGGAACAAAAAAGGCCACATCAATTGCCTATTTATCTATAATGTCATCCCCTGGTCTCAAAACTCAATCACAAGTCATCCACTCGTTAGCTATGACAGATGATTCTCAAGTAGGCAAGCCACAACCAATGTGCCCCGCATAGGATATACCTGACAGAACCGGGTTTGCAACTATGAGTAGCTAATGGGACATGGTAAGCATCGATTAAAGTTTACTTACCAAGAAGCGGAATAATCACATCAATGGTGCAGACAAAAGATAC